>NC_052402.1:16470379-17104168 GCF_009389715.1 Phoenix dactylifera
AGTTCATGTATATTCCAGTTATGGTTAACTATGTTTTTGATATTTTCATTCTTCATCGGATTTGTTTGCACCTGTCTGGCGAGTTTCTGATCAATGAAATATATGAAAATGCTTTCAAAGACATGGTTATGCGCTTTGAGATGTGCAGGATGTTATGCATGGGAAGCATTGGCCTGTCACTTAACTGTTTCAAATGCTTTAGGAAAGTCAACACAAAGTCTGGCTCAGCATAAAAAATATTAGAAGGTCTATGGATTTTTGCAGTCTAGTGAACTGTGATGGTTTGGAGATTAATACTCTTATTTTTCTAAGGTGTAAATTTTCATTTGAAACTGCAACATCTTGAAATTAATTGCCACAATAGTTGCATATATGCCTGTTGATGGTTGGGGCATTCAAAAACATCAATTGGACTCTGGACTTCATATTTGGAATACTTTCAAGAAATCAAAATTCGAAGTTATGGTCACTACTATGATGATTTTGGTTTCACTTTTGTTAACGACTACAAAAGAATCATATTTCTTCTATAAAGATCTTATACTATTATGTTGTTTCAAGTTTAGATTTGTCATCTGGGTTTCAGTTAGATTAGTGAAGATTTTTTCTTCTATATTTTTGCTGTATGGTATCAAAACATGTTTCCTTTTCATTTCTTTGATTTACCTTTCAATAAGCAGAATTCCTTTAGAAATCTCATACGTAGTAGCATCACATCTATTATATTTGCCACAACCATATCAACCAATGATCTTGCTACAATTCAAACGCCGAACATGAAATTATTGTTCCTGCACATGAAAAGGTCCAACCCTACAATTTTTATTAAATTAGAAATCCTTAAGACACATTAAAACTTGATTCCTTTTGGATGATTGTTTCTTATGGTGCACATTGACTGCACTACTTGATGTTTGTATATTGTGCCACCATTTTGTTATCTCTCACAGGTGAAAACAAACTCAGTTTGCATTCTGGAGACAGAAGTGATGAAGTCCTGTATTTATTCTCTCCACCTGCTACTGGTGTTGCTAACCCTGGTTCTGCTGTATTCCTGAAGTCTGAATGATATGTTCGGCCAGGAACTCCTTCCATGTTCGAGAACAGTCCAAAGAATCTGAACTGCACCTCTAATTGTGCAAAGCAGTCATCCGATGGTATGTGGTAGCTGTGAATCTTATTCCTTGGTGACTGAAACCACGTTTAGTGACACCTCTGGGATTCCCTCCACTCTGACTGGATGCTCTTTCTGCTTCCAGTCCTCTCCACCACCAGCTTCTTATCACTTGATTTCCTTTCATAGAGATGTCCTTCCAGGACTTCCAAGGGATCTCCGTTGAATGTGAAATGGAGGTGGTTAATGGCATCATCCCATCGGTTGGTTTGAGTTGCATCCATGTTGAGAGTGTGAACTGAACATGATGCCAAGGGCTTGAATCCATATGAAATAAGGGGTGTTCTCAAGTAATCTCAAGGTGGACTAGAAAACAAGGTACCACTAGAGATAGGATTCTATGGCTACAAGCTTCCATGTATAAGATTTGACTTCTAGTTTTGGCAATGGTTGACTCAAAAATAAACAAGCGAGAAGCTTGTGATCATACCACAGCAGCCCATCTCGCATTTGGATGAGTTTGTCAGTCCTGGATGCATCCTTTGGCTTTTGGATCTGATGGTTTTTCAGCTGGGGACTCCTTTTGGCATCTAACTGCTGAAGGAAGCACAGCTCGGTCCGTATCTGCAGGTTGGTGTGCTTTGGGCTGAGATACCTCCAATTTCTATAGATATGGTGATGAAGAACTGCAGAACTGTCCATTTGGTGCTGTTCAACTTCATCTTCTTCTCTTTGGGTTTACAGAACCTTAGCTAAAGTATAGATATTGTTCAGTTACATGAGCTAGCTTCTACTCTTTTTCCCTCTTATAAAGACTGAGTTATGGGGTATTTTAAAACATTGGACTTACTGAGCAGCAAGATTTGCTTCTGACATTCAATTTTTTTGCCAGCAATTGACTCCTAGCAGAATATCATTATCACTTGAGTCCCCAGATGTGTTTTTTTTATCATCGGTTGAATTTGGTACTTGGATTAGTGAGCCCAGTATATCATATGTTCACAGTTCTAGATCTGATAGACCAACTTGATGGAATATTTCCTAGATTTGGTCTCTTCCGATTATCTAATTGCTAGCCAGCCTTGATTCTTAGGTGGAGAACTAATAGCAAAACTATGGCCTGTAGAGTCAACTTATTTGAGGTCAATGGTCCTGTCTATTCTGAGATTTGGGTTTTTAAGCAGGGAGTTAGGCTTGTGGCTATACTGAAACCATCTAGATTCGGTGCATTGAGTGAGAAATTTGTGTTGAGCAAGCCTCAATGTTCTACTTTTGGGGCATGATCATGTTTTATTGCCTTTGATTGAACCTTGCTTACATGTAGGCAATGGGGGAGACCTTGAGGTTCTCATGTGGCCCAGGTCACAAAAGGGCAAAGCTGGAAAGACTGGAAACTGAAGAACAGGTAACCTTTTAGTTTTGGTGCTAACATATGAAAAGTGCTAATCTAAGGTCCCATGAAGCTCTTCCTCCTTGCTATATTACCGATTACGGTCGGTGCCCTATGCATTTTCTTGAAGTGAATTCCTATCCAATACAGTCAGAAGCGATCGCTTTATAATCTGAATTCAAGGTCCTGACTTTGATATTGGGTTTTCTCAGCAGCAAGTATCGGTACCTAGTGCTTGCTTATTTTATTCAGTCATTTATTCGTAGTTCGTTCGTTCATTCTGTTCTCATTGTCTTACATTGATGTGGTCGGATGATTTTCTTTTGTTCAGTGTGAAATATTCAATGAATCAGTCGATCATCAAAAGCATGTGAACATCGAGATCTGTGTCTAATGCAGGACAAAGCTGAGTACCTTTTGACAAACAAATGTTGAAGAATCCTTGAAAAAAAAAAATCATGGTATTGCAACATTGAGAGAGGTCCAAAAGTCTCCTGCTGCATGACCAAGTGGCAGCGAGAAGCTTTTATGATCTGAGATTCTCGTGAAAGCTCGATATCCAGACATTTTCACTGCTAGCTTTTAGACTCTTGACTTCAAGTACTTTCACTATGACGGGAGGGCTATATTCTGCCCAGTGATGGGAGGCAGGCTGGCTTTTTTTGGTCTTAGGGAGGGGATAAGGACATAAATCAGCCTATACCAGTCCGAAAGCATCAGAGGTCTTTTTGACTTGCAGCATCAGTTCACGCTCGCTGTGAAGATGCCTTTTGCATGCATTCAAGTGCATGTGATCCCTCGAAAAATATATCTGAACATAATCTGCAGACATTCTTGACTTGGCTAGCTTCCACCAGGAAAGAACTACTCGTAGCTAACCTTCCATGGCCAGAAAGGTAGAAGCCCAAGCTAAGGTTGGAATAGTTGCTGTTGGGGCCTTGTGGGAGGCCATGGCCATTGATTGGAGTCATGATCATAAAAGCTACTCAAACCTTGCTTCGATAGCCACTCGGCTATTTGAATTGCTTGACGAGATGACTCCCCTCAGCAGGAAGACTCCTTTCCCTCGAATGCCAAGTCTCACAGCGTTTGATATTAGTTTCTTTTACTCAAGCTTCCCCAACTCACCATATTGAGTCAACTCTCTCTCGCCCACCTTTTCTCTCTCTAGAGCAGACTGTTATTGAGTTTCGAGAAGGCCTCGGAGGAGGAGGTGCCGGAGATGCTACGATGAGCAGAATCTGGTGCTAGGTTGACGTAGTCCAAGACCCTATTCCAACCGCACGGGGCAAACTACAGTGTTAAACAATCTTCACCAAGCTAGAGGCAAGCCCAAGCTTATTATAAGCCAAACCTCAGCCTCAAATTCGGATAGAAGAGAAAGAGGCCACCTTCCATTAGCTCACCTGCGACATATGCTTTGCTCTGCTCTTGATAATGGGATGCCCAATGCCATAGTCCCATATTAATGAATAAAAAGGGTGGCTCATGGGTTTATTTGCTTGGGCAGGTCCTCCACCTAATAGTTTAAGTTTTTGGAGTGTGAGTCCTTAATATCAAAATCTCTTTTGAAAAAAAAAAAAAATTAGCATCAAGGTTAGGTCATCACAACCTTATTTATATGGATCCCTCACCGAGTAGAATCTGGATCATGGATAGACCTCCCTCTCTCAAATAGAAGCCAGCTATAATGAACGCATTACGAGATTAGGTAGGAAAGATTGTTATAGTCTCACATTGTCTAATAAAAAAGAGGTGTCATATGAGTGTATTATCATGACGAGTTCTTCTTCCAACAACTAAAGTTTTTGGAGTGTAAGTCAACGACACTAAACAATACAAGCTGGTCTTTGGAGGCTGTTCCCATGCCTGGTTGAGTGCCCGGCCATCCATGCCGAACCCAAAAGCTAAAAGATGCACCATCAACTGTGACTAACCCATTTGCCCAACCGTCTGGATTGGTATTACACCATTTCCCGCCTGCCTCGAGCTTTCTTACTCGCTTCTCCGTTACATTCTAGGTTCCAACTCCACCTTGAGCTAGCTCCAAAGGCATAGGATCCGGCTGTGGTGACCCTCGCTTCATTGACGGCGAAGGTGCTGCGTTCTACTTCCACACGCTTCAGCCTCGTTTGTTGGCCTCCGGCCTGCCGGAAGGGCCCGTGTTTGGTTCCCACGTCTTTGCCGCTAAGGCCACTCGAGAGGTTAGCCCTTGCAGGTCGCGGAAGGCCACCTCTCTAGCTGGAAGTCAATACGATGGCAAGCTAATGGTGGAGAGGACTGGAATCAGAAACAGCGTTAGGATCGCACTCAGGGAAAGCATAACCAGATAACTGCCTCCGCAGTCCGCACACTTGGAGGTGCAGTTCAGATTCTTCGGGCTATCGCCGACTACAAGAATGCAGCAAAGTTGGGAGTGGTAATGCCGGTGGTTGGCGGAGAGGACGTGCGTAGGACCGGATCGTAAGCTCCGCGCTTGTTTCTCCCAAGGAGAATGCCCAAGTGGCAGCACGATTTCCCTGGAAATAAATGTCACCTAGCAAATCTACAGCAGAGTAAACGGGCTTGATTCGCAAATGCATGAAATCATTTGTAGTAGCAGCTGGAAGTACAATTACGTTGATGCTTGTAATTGTGTCATCATAGCATCACTTGAAGGTCGGTGATATAGTTTGATTGCACCTGTCTAAAAAATTTCACGTCTTTCACTTGAAGGTTGGTAAGAACAAAAAGAAAAAGGAGGAATTATACCACGATGCCAACACCATTCATGCATGGTGGACATGATGGCCCGAGCAGGAGAAATTGAAGGCAGTAATGGATAATATGCCTTTCAAACCCGATATTTCTCTATGGAGAATTGTCCTTTGGAGTTTGTGGTAAACACCAAAACATAGGAATCAGAAGGCAGGTAGAGCAGCTGCAGCTAGAATTGGAATCTTACAGAACTATCAATTATAGGAAGATGGATAGAAGCTGAAAGGATCAGCCAGTTGATGGAACAGAGAGGCGTGGAGAAGGAAATTGCTGTTAATTGGATTGAGATGCATAGAAGAGTTCATATGTTCAGAGCTGAAGACGGATCACATCCTGTGTCTCAAGAAATATATGATAAGTTACACAAGCTAATCGAGGTGATAAGAATGGCGGGGGTCATGTGCCTGATATCAGCTTTTCGCTTCATGACATGAAAGACAGTAGAAGAGAAGAATTACTGTTCTACCACTGTGAGAAGTTGGCATTTGCTTTTGGAGATCTTTCTATTGCTCCAGGGGTCACACCTAGAATCATGAAGAACCTTCAGGTTGGGAGAAGCTTTAAGATCTTGTTTCCCCTGATTAACATGACACTGCGAATGTTTGAAAGTTCCTGAACTCTATTGTGAGAAGTTAGTGTTCAACTGAGAACTCACTTTGATAGGAATGAGCTCAAAGTAACAAGAAAACGAAAAAACATCGAAGGGAAAGTTGAATTGTAAAGGCTGCATTTCAAATGATTTAGGCTTCAACACAGCCTTTCATCTACTGTCGTCAAAAACAATTTCCTGTTCCCATATTTTCCATTACTGTCATTTATCAGCGAGTTCTCCAATCAAAGTAAATACCCAATAGGCCTCACCAAGAAAATAATGGAGCCAATCTTCAATGTATCTTTGACCATCTTGGAAAAGATCATTGAAAACAATGAAAAATGAATCAGTGACTGAAGCATCTTAGTTTGCCTGGGAACCAAAACAGAGCTTAAAAATGACCTCTCTAGCATGGTGCTTCAATGGCCTAAAAATGAAACGAGGATGCTACGGAGAAGAAATAACCCAGTGAACAGGCTTAATTTTTTGCATTCTGAGTGAAATCAACGCAGGTCTGGCAGCTGCAGTCTGAGAAGCGACAGATCTCACAACCAAAACAGACGCATGTGGTGCACCCTCTGCATGATGGTGAACGCAAGCATCCCCTCAATACCTTGCGACTCGCTCGCTCCTCTTCATCATCACAGCTAATCCTGAGACATGGAAGCAGGATAAATGGCATGATGCACACTGAAAAAGAGGAAATGGGGAGAAAATACAAGCAGAAACAATGATTGTGTTGAAAATATGGCAGACCGAAGAAGTCCCTGGTCTGAACCTTGAGATGATGAAAACATTGGGTAAACAGATACATGCGCTGAGCACTACTTTGAGATTATTATTTTCTCCTCCCAGTAAAGCTAAATTTTTATACAAATGTTTCTAATAGTATCATTGTACCACTAAAATCTAAATACTTTGTGTTAGTTGGATGTTCTTGATGTTTTGGCACCTGAACATGGTAGCACTGCACAGTTAAATTGGTGCTGTTCATGTTGCTATGCTTTGCGTTATAATACTTGTTAGGCAATGAAGAATTTAATATGCCAGTTGAATCTGGATATGTCTACTCTACAGCCTGGATAAAACATGAAATCGAGTTTTTCTAACATCAAACTCAGTTTTCCACTATGTAATATGCAAGTCTACTTCCTTTCTTCAGCTTCCACTATTGGCAAACTTTTTTGCTCCTAACCCAAAAAATTAATTAATTAATAAAGCATACAGCTTGCTGTGTTCTCAAGTAAGATTTTCTCGGTGCCCTTTAAAAAAGAGATTTTCTCAGAGTCTAACTGTGTTGAGGAACACTCTTCTAGCAAGTCGAACATTTCATCAACTTGTCATGTCCTTAAAGCACATAAAATAAAGTGAATATGGACGTGTAGATTTTCAGTTACATACCCATAAAGAAAATAAGCTGCAATTGCATTCAAAATTATTTTTGTGATTGAACCTGATACTAATTCTATCAACTCCTTGTGATTAAAATAATAATAATAAACATAATCGTAGACTAAATGCGTTTACTTGACCTCGACTTGATGCAGAAGGATCTCCTTGTAACTAAAACAGAGTCCACACTGATAACAATTCTAGACATAAAACTATTTATTTGAAACCCAAATTGATTCATAAAAGATCAGAAAAAAAGCAAAATGGATCTACTAGTGGATCAATTTGCTTCAAGGACTCGTCCCAAGTCAACGGCATTGATGAACAGCTACCTGTCTCGCCATGTTCATACTTTCATGATGTATTCCTACAATAGGATGTCATGTTATTCTGTGGGCTGCAGATCCAATTGCCAACATTGTCATAAAAACAAGAGTACACCTTCTTCTGCTGAAAATATTTTGCATGTCTTGACAATCAAACCAGTTTCATTCCATGTCATCAAAGCCAAATGAATTTCAATGATAGAGGGGTATCTCTTTTCAATCACGCTTTTGAGGGATTCTTCATCTTAGATGATTTTAGCATAGGTTTCTTCTTTTTGGTCAACAATTTACAAATGTTAGGAGCTTTTCCTTCATTCTTCGGTTCCTTATTACAAAATCTTTATGGCGACCAAGTAAATCTTCCTCAAGATCTTCAAAAAACCTCAACCTTTAAAAGAAATCTTTCTTTACCTTGTATAACATCAGCTTACACTCAGGCTTAGACCAGTTAGACATTTTCAGAATTTTGGCTTCTTGTGCTTAATATGTAAGCAAAAGTATGTACTCCCTTAGTAATAAATAAAGTATGCAAAACCTATATGAGATCCAACAAAAATAATATCTCAATTTCTTCAATTATCCAACGAAAATCCACATCCATGCGCAGAATGAACTACTGTGACTGGAGACAAGGCCATTGAAATTAACTATTTGAGTTTTGGCAGTTTCAACCAAACTTAATTAGGTTCAATATAATTCTCGCCAATTTTGGATTTGTCAATCAAAATTGACTAGTCTTCGCAGAAATTCATTTATGTATGTCAGATAAGCCCCATTGGTTATAATTACTGAGATTCTTAAGAAATATGGTCTGTAAAACAAATTATGATTTTCCTTCCCAAATATCTATGTGCCCACAAAATTCATGCAGGCCTAGACTACCATAGCCTGCCTGCCTGCATAAAGAAAGGGGAGCATAGAGTACTTCAAGATCACATGATGCTTTGAAAACATAAATTATGCATCATAGAAATGTCACCAATATAAATATTATTATTTGCTTAGATAGTACTTTTGTTAAACTCAGAGAGAAGTTAGTAATTGCTAAAACCTAAAAGAGTATCATGTCGCTCCAAAGCCACCTAGATTCTTCAAAACATTAATCAGGATCAATGGAAAAGCTTTACCTATTACTGAGAACAAAATTTTTCAAAACACCATTGCAAATTGTTATAAAAGGCTTGCCTCTATTAGTACTGTAAAATAGTAATCAATTTTCTAAGAAGCATATTGCAATTAATTGAAAGTATACTTTTAAACAAAAGTCAAATTCAAATGAAATTCTAAAGGCATCATGAAGGAACTTTTACGAACAATAAGAACAAGGTCTGCAATCTCGGTAACAGGAACCGTATCGGTCAAGTATCAGTACTGATACGGTAATAGTACCGAGCTGTACTATAGTGATACTTGATGCGCAAATGCATACCAGTTTGGTACTAGCTCAATGTTCTTTGTTCCTTTTTTCTATTTTTGTTGACTTTAAAGGTTATTTTAAGATTTATGGTTCTCTAGACTATGATTTTAATGGTATTTCAGTATTATTTTCATAGATTTACATAGGTTACATTATCCTAATATATAGGTGGACGTAACACCCAAAGGTCTAGTTATTATCTTGATCCTAGGTTATGATTGCACCTCTCTAAATCTCTCTAATTGTTGCTACCCAATTTACAATCAGCATTGGCTAGAGAGCATTGGTCTTACAGAACAAGCTCAGGATCTTTTTAAGCTTTCATTTGGTTTATGCAACCATTGTTCCCATCAAAAATTAAAGTACTATAGGAGGATTTGAAGATTCCTAAAATGACAAAAGGCTATGGTTAAGATGCATATTGTTCTTCGACATACTAATGTGTAAGAGCTTGCCTTCACTATTAATCAAAAGTGCTTTTATTTGTTGATAGTTCAAATAAGCAACACAAAGCTTGGATGGTGGTGGATTGTTTTTCTTAAGGACATGGCATAGATTATGCAAAAAGTTATTAATGGTAGGCAAGGTCTCATTCAAATATTAATTGTTGTGCAGTCTCTCTTTTAGATGAAGTGAAGAAAGCCTCTATATTGGGGATCTATATGAGATCTACATGTCCTAAACTTTGTCATTCTCTACAGATTTGGAAACTGATTATGATTAAGATCATCTCCATTTCAATGCATCTTAATTAAGGCAACGATTTTAAATTTTCATGATGAACCTAATCTTGCAGTAAAATATACAAGTTTTTCCTTACAAAACCCACCCTTTTTGATGTAGCACAGGGTACAACCAGCAAGTACTATGAGCAATGGGACTTCAATAAGCAAATATTGATATATTAATGCACATTCTATGAGAGAACTTTCTAAGACGAACAAAAAGTTCTTCAATCCATTTTGCCATCAACTTGTGTGTTGATCCCCGAATTTTAATTTTAACATTTGAATAGCTCTTCACTCCTCATGTTGCATCACTTCCCTTCACAATTTTTGCAGAATATAGAGGAGAATAGTATCTCATGGTCTTCACCTCTCTCTTTGGTCATGAGATGACCTGATCCAAGCGGAACCGAGCAATTCTGCTCAGTTTAGAGCGGTTCAAGCCAGTTTGCATTGGATCCCAAACAGAAAGACCAAACCAACCCAATTTCGCATTGGTTCGAGTTGGTATGCCCCAAATCAGATGATTTGGGTCAGTTTGGTAGACCATGAGTAAGAAGCTTATCCAACAGAGCTCCAATCCACAGATGATGAAAACTGATATCACCTACCAAGGTCTCCAATGCAACAAAAAAGAAACGATTGTTGACAAGTTTTCTCTCACATACAACCATGTAGCAAATCAATATGATAGTCTCTACAATGTTTTCTTACAAGTTCCTCAAATTTGTGCATTTAATGATTAAGTTCATGCAGGATTAGTTTGGGAGATCTCACAAAGAAAGAGACGCGGGATGGACGAGGCAAAACATTCCTTCTTTCAATTAAAAGGGTATGAATTAAACTATAAAAGGGTATAAGGTGTTAATATTAATTAGAAAAAAGAATAGACACCTGCTGAGCTTTGACACTCCTTAGATGAGGGTTTGTTGTTTGAGTGGAATATTGAAGAAAGAGTATACAATGCTATATTTTTGTAGCAGGCAGAAAGGTGTGTACCTAGAAAAAAGAAAAGAGCGGGGGGGGGGGGGGGGGAGGTGCTGGGGAGAGAGAGAAAGAAAGAAAGAAGTCTATTATCAGTCTACAGCACCTGGGGGGGGGGGGGGGGGGGCGAGGAGGTGCTGGGGAGAGAGAGAAAGAAAGAAAGAAGTCTATTATCAGTCTATAAATGCAATGTGGCTAATCCCTTAAGCTTCACCTTGCTACAGCACCTCCAAAATTCTTTATTGATCTTGGTCAGCTGGATAATGAAAATTGTGTTTGAATATTGAAAACTTTACCGACCATGTCCTGCTATATGATAGAGATCAAACACCAGCATGGAATACATTTGCAGAGTCAAAGGCATTAAGAAACAAGTGAAACTTACATTTGGGAAGTCAAAGGCATCTAGGAACAAGTTAAACTTTCTAGCATAAGAAAGTTCTGTCTGACATACTAATCCATAAATCTAGTTTGGTATAAATCTTTAGAATTAATTTAGAAAGTTTTGAATGGCTGTAAGAAGGTTTAGGGACCAAAAGGAATCAATAAAACAACAGGTTTTCAACTGTTCAGAACTCAAAATAGTCCAGTCAACAAAGAAAAGCAAGAGAGGGCAAAGCAGTAAACTCAGAATAGACTAAACACCATGAATAATCAAACTCTAATACATGCCAAATACAACTTAGTGTCAAAAGATGATTCAGTTTAAAAATTATTGATTTGAAAATTAAAGAAAATAAATCAAAATAAAACACCAAATCAGAACAAAATTCAAAAATTTTCAAACCCATAATAACCATTAAACTTTAAATCCATCATAGACCCATTTCAATTCTCGAGAACCACTAGTGTAATGGCACTACATACATGCAGAGCATGAGAAATAATTGCAAAGTTGTGTACAAAGTAGGCAATGACCAATTTGACAATTTTTTGTAAACCAAATTTTATTATAGCAGCAACAACATGAGTGAAAATTCTGCATGTCAAGAAAGTTTGATATAAAAGAAATGAGCTGACCCATTTTATGCTAAGACATGAAAAATTTGCATTGGTTAAACTTTCACACAATCCCAATGAGAACACTTACTTGTCAAATTTTGAGTCAGAGCATTTCCAGTTGAGATCAGCCACAGCATCATGGTAAATGCGGCATTCCTCTTTGGTCCGAAGGCGAAACCTGCGTTCCTTGTTACACCTTGTACAGCGGATAAACTCATCATGATGGCATGGTCGTCCATTGGGACCTTTGTGAGAGCTATTACCAGTTTTTGATGTTTGATTGTAGTACTTAAGTAGAATTGTCTTTGACAGTGGAACTTTTTCACCTTTAGCTATGACCCATACATTGCTCTTCCATTTCCTTGCAGTTTCCCGCTCAGAATGCTTCTCAAAAGCAGCTGGGGTCAACTTATCTGATGATTATATTCATGCAGATCAGCCAAAATATGAGAAGATTAAGTCATAAAAACTTATGAACATCAAGCCTACTGCCTACATACATTTGAGGTGTAACATTGAATGTTCTAGAATGCGATGGGAAACCAGTGCCAATATATTTGACAAGCATCAGATATATTTCATGCATTGAGAAAATACAAGCCAGCATACTACTATTGTAAGCAGGAAAGCTTCATCATATGACGTCTTTATGCACTCACAGATGAATCCAGAGAAGGAATTGAACAGTATGCATATTCACCAAAGAGCGACCATACTAGTAGCTACAATATGTATACAAAAGGGCATTTCTGAAGCTCCCTTTTCGACTCGAATCTCTTGATATAATAAAACAGAACAACAATTAGATCCATTAAAAGCAATTTCTTTTTATTTATTCTTCAGAACCTGAGGTATTCTAGGAGCTTTACCTCATTGTTTTTACATTTTTCTTAACGGGGTTTTAATCTAATACCCTTGCTAGGCTTTAACGACATCCATAAGCCTTCAACACAGAATAATTTTAATTAGAACTGGACTTCCTAGTTTTGAATTCAATACATGCATTTTTTACTAAGCATTCCTCCATACAACCTCAAAAGAATCTCAAATAAATAACTGGTTATGTGCTGAAAATAATTACTGTTGCCTGAAAAAATGGGTTTTTTAGTTTCTCTCCTATTAACTTTATGGTATAAAAGATTTACATCAAGAATAAATGGAGGATCAATGAATATCTTGGCATGCAGAGCTTTTCCAGAGCAAAGTCAAAATAGGAGAGGCTCCTATGATAATCTTACGCAGATTAGGAAGAAGGGCTCAGTCTGTCCACATGCGGGACATCAACCTATTTATTGTGATACATCTATTCATGTGCCACCTTACTCGCGCTTCATGTTTCTCAGATAAGATAATGAAATAAATTATGCAGGGGTAGAGTGTGAACAGATATTACAAGATGGTATCAACAAAAACAGAAATTGTGAAAGCAAATTATATAATAGAGTGGGATAGGATATAATGTCCTTAGCTCCCAAGGCATTATTTACTGGGTGACAATCACAGTTGACAAAAGCACACTGCGGCCATCATTGAAGAAACAAAGAAAATAGAGCTTCCTTGAACTGTGATGCTTCCATAAATCAGTGTTACTTCGTTCAATCACAAGGAAAATTGAGAAAGAACAGAGATAAGTAGATCTCGGCGACGTAAATCTACAAAGCAAGTCAAATCAGTGGAATGAAGATAAAAAGCCTCCACGATCATACAGAAAAAGGTTTGTAATTTTAGCTGCAAGTTTGATAAAAGAAAGAAAAACAAAAATCTACTGTGGCATAAATAAAAGTAACACCTCAAAAACACAGAGACAACATATCGACAAAACAAAACATGCAGATGATCTTGTGCAAGAACAGTTCTAACAAAAGTTCCATGCTAAAAAATGGCCGCACGTAATAATAAACAAATCTGATTTAAGACCTAATATGAGAAGCAAAATCTCTCGGATAGAAAAACATGGCCAACATGAGAAGCAATCCCTTGAACCCGAAAGCAACCGCATCAAGGCAGGCAATCAATCATAAGATGCGACCGCATTGCAAAGATAAACGAATTCATACGTCACTATACACTCCAAAAGAGCAACTAGAATCAGAACTAACACCAAAGGCTTCATGACAGAACTTAATATCTCGGCATCACATGTGAATGTAGCTGATATTTTGATATAAAACAGACAAACCTTTCACAGCCACTCATATGTATGTGGGCTGAGCTAATATAAAGATAACAGCCACAACTCCAGTATCAAACATCATGTGTGCGTGAACACCAGATTCCTCTATTCCCATAAAACTCAACATCACCAAAGCTAACAATCTGATACCTGCCTGATATTTTTTTTTACTATAAACAATATATCCAAGCACTCAAGGGAGGAAAACCCAGGAGAATAAGAGAACTAACTGACCTTCCTGACACCCCGGCGTGCACTCGCAGCTGATCTCGAGATCGCCCGAGGCGAAAACCCTAAGCCGCCCGACGGCATCGCCGTAGCGGTGGCTCGTGCACCCGCACGTCACCTCGACGAAGTCCTCGCCTCTCTTCAACCCGCTCATCTCGCTCAATTCCTCGTCGGTGAACAGAAAGTCGGCATCTTTCCCCGGAGCATCGGCCATCTCTCTTTCTCCCTGACAGAAAACTTGAGAAACCTCGCCAAGATCCCTCTTTTAACGGACGAACAGTGAAGAAGACAAGCAACGAACTCAGCTCGCCCCAGATCGCCTTCAGAAGATTCGGGGCGCCCCGGAATAACGAAGGACTGCCTAAAAGGAGATCAGGGACGATAAAAGTCTCCTAAAACCCCTGTACAAAGCCGTGGAGGAGAGATCTGAGAGGAACTCACGTCAAGAACACGCAACGGGCCGCGTCCAAGGACCCAAACCTCGTCCAAAGGCCCCCGAAAGGTACCGAAGGCGCCAACTTTTCGCTACCGAGATCTATCGCGACCCGGCGAGAGGACAAAGGCCACAAGGATCCACCGAAGGAAGCCTCCTCGCACACGCCTCTCACCTAATAAACCTATGGACAAAGCGCTCTGACCTCGTCACTCCAAACAGCTTCCCATTAAGGGCTCCCCAACCCCAACCCCAACCCCAACCCTCAAACTCTCCTCTCACCCTCTCCCCGCCTCCCCCCGCCCCCTCCCGAGAGAGGAGAGAGAGTCTCTCCGACGGAGGCGGCACGCAAGGAACCCGGGAGCCGAATCGTCTCAGAGGCGCTTTTCGCTCCGCGAAATCTGGTGGAGAGAATGCGGGTAGAGGGAAAGGGGAGGAGAGAGAATAAATCCTGGGTAGTTTGGGATTCCCAAAGAGGGCCTACCGAGCTGGCCGAGACGATACGGACACTAGCGCGCCGCGCTCGTGCATGACATGTCATGAGAAATATATGTTCACTATTCTCCTTCAGAGAGAGAGAGAGAGAGAGAGAGAGAGGGGAGAGAGCGAGATCAAAACAAGTGCTATGATGGGGAGAAGCCGAGGTTTTATAATGGCAGTACTTTTTTACCATTTCCATGTCGATGGACCCCTCCCCCCTCCTCACTGCATTTTAGATGCCTTTTTCCAAGTAAAAGCATACTTGGATTTTAGGCCACATAGGAGGATTGGCCTTTTTAAAAAGTTCCACCAACTATCCCAAGTCTCCCTTTGTACAGTGCACTCGATGGGTGTTTAGTTCATTTGCACCCATGATTGGAACCTTTTGCACCGTCACCTTTACCCATTTAAACAGTGCATTCACTATTCTCCATGAGGATATCTTCTCCTGTGGTACATTTATTTTCGCATTATTTCTCATAGTGCAAGCACAATAATTATCTCAACTCGTTCCTTCTGGGACCCACGGATAGGTGCCACAAAATGCAACAAATGTCCTCCTCCATCTGGTTTCTACACCGGGAATCATGGTTGTCATTCATAGGTCGCGATCACATCTCTATGTGCTATGTGGGACCGCCATCACTAGATTCTTTCTCACGGAAAGAAGAGGGATTAGATTTATCAAAAATATTTAGACCCCCCCCCCCCCCCCCCCCCCCCCCCCCTTCTTCTCTCTCTCTCTCTCTCTCTCTCTCTTCCGTGGAAAGGTGAATATCGCACTTTGTTTAATGATTTTTAGATATTTATGATCTTTAGATATTTATGATCATTACATACGCGTCGGTTTGGCATGTAAGTATAATTTAGACCACTTCGGACTTTCAAAAAAAAGTATTAAGATATTTTTTTATAAATAATTTTTTATAAATATAATATTTTTTAAAAAAATAATTTTGCCTTATTTGGTTGATTATAAAAAGTAGGATATTCTTTGGGGGGTTTATATTTGATTGAACATTTATTTGTTTGAGAAAATTGTCTGATATACCTATTATGCTTTTAATAAAGAAACACTCATAAGTTTTGATGACTTGAAAGTACTTTTGAAGAAAAAAAAAAAAAAAGACTCCAATTGCCAACAGGTGAAAAAGTACTTCTTCTATGTCCTTCATGGATCTTTCTTTCCATGAAACATGAAAATTTTATTCTCATAGAAATGCTGCTTCCCATCTCTTTCTTCTGAAAAATTCAACCAAATAAGAAGTACTTGTTGGCTCTCCAGTTGACCACACTTTTTCTACTTTTTTTTTTTTTCTGCGAAGTCGTTAGAGTGCATTATTTCATCACCAACCCCTATTCGCAATCATAAAATATGAAGACCAAACATCTAATTCCTTGTCATCTTACCATGTGATCTGCATGCAGTCCCTTTTTCCTTTATTCTTCTCCGTAATTGCTTCCGAACCCCTCCTACCATGTATTATTGAGGTATTGGAAACATCATAGAGAAGGAAAAAGCCTACACGGTCCCCCCGTCAACGGACTATTATTTTTTAGCACAGCTTTACACTCCAAGATAGAACGAACGCATAGCCAAGTCGACATTTTTGGCTTCTTAAATGTTAGTTTAATCAACTCATCCCAGCGGAAAAACAAATAAGTTTATTGTATTCTTGGCCTTCTTTTCAACTTCCGTAAGCTTCGCAAGCCAACCAAGTTTGAACGAGAAGGTGAAAGGTAATTTGGGGAACGAGGGAATCCAAATGGATACTTATCACATGAATATGTCAAAAAATAGTGATATGTAGACTGTTCAACCGAGGATTAGAAGAGTCATAACTAGAGGTTCCTGTCCCCACTTCAAAATTTCTGCCTTGACTTGAGAGAAATTGCCAACTGAATCAATGCGTTCTAAGTTCACCTTCTATCATTCATTTAGAATTTTGCGTCCACCGTCCACTGTGGCCTAAAGTGATGGAACCATTGCCTACCCTTCTTATTCAGTTGTACCTAATCCACACTTTAACATGGATATATGCAAATGAGCAGCAAAATTAGGCACCGAAAACTTAATTTCTACGTTACCATGTGTAGTATATGATTGATCCAATCACATGCCAATAGTTTGGTTTAAACTAGCTAGGCTAATGGACCATAGCATGTGCCAGTTGAAGGGACTTCATGTGAAGTTGTAATGGAAAGGACGAGCTTTTCTTTAGAGTCCTGCAATTCATCCATCTACGCCTTCATGACTTTATATCCACTTTATAGTAGGCTGTCATTAGACGTGGCATAAAATTTATATAAAGTAAGATTTTAAATTTGTGGGACAAGGTCGTTCGACTTTCTTATCGAATAGAACGCAGAGGAAAATGTTCCAAGGCATACTGAGGAATGCTGGGACAAAGGCGGGACGATTTTATCCTAATATTCGAAATGGCGCCCTATCTCGATATCTTGCGAGACATCCTGCTGGAACTTGAGTTCTTGATATGAAGTAAAAGAACACGGATGGCCATTATCTCAAGAGCGATGAAATATTAACTCAACTCAGAATGCTTAAATGCTTTCATTACGGGGGGAAGAATTTCCAATTGAAACAAAGAGGAGCATTGGAGTCTGATTCAAGAGCAATAATATAAAGTTGCTGCCTTTGGGATGCCATTATGGTCATACCATGCAGTATTTAGTTCATCAAAATTAAGTGAAAGTGCCAAGGCTACTGATCTAATTATAATATGCCACAAACCAAGTTGTACTGAGTAAAATAAGGAGTAGAGATAGGTTGGCCAGCAGTTTCCAAGGCCATATTATGTGAATTTTGGGTGGTTACTCCCACAGGCTCTTTGGATTCCCAAATTTGCTTCCTTGGAAGGAGAGGTAGAATGTTTATTAGCAAAAGGACCGATGAAGTCATGAACTCTCATTGCTTGGGTATTATGTTTTAATAAACAATGATGAGTCAGACTTTTTAACGCTGTCATATCAGCCTAGCAATCATCCAAAGCCTTTCACCCAGTTGTTTTCCTCAAGAATCCTGGAGTTTAACCTCTTGTATCCTCTCATATTTCAAGCACCAAAGGAGCAAATTAATAGGCTGGTCATACAACTACGTTTGGCGAGATACCTGGCACGAACGAATGGTAGCTAAACTACATTGGAACGGGCTAGATTGAAATGAAGCGTGCCAAACAAAATGCAAATCGCGTTGAACCATAAATGTTAAAGAGTCGGCATTCGAAATGCATTCTCGAAGTAGGAGTTCGTATGCAGGCTAATGCAGACCTAAATGCAGCCCAAGTTTGTATGATTTGATTTGGGTTGGAAGCTATTATTTGGAACCACTCGTTGATTTTTGCTCCCCAACTCTAAGTGGATTTCCTCATTAATTGAATCAAATACCGGTCGCAGATTTTGGATCCAATCTATAAGAAAGCTAATTCAACATGTGCCACGAATGCCAACTGTCTGGTTCTAATTGGCAAACTGGACCTGTATATCAATCTGGTGGCGGCGGACTTTATGGACTAAGAATAGGGATGAAAGTGGATTAGTTAATTTCCATCAAAATTCATTTTCATATCCAAATATATTCGAATACAGATAAAATTTGAGCATCCGACTAATATGCGTATCCATATCTGTCAAAAAAAATAGATGTGAATATGAATAAACAACTATCTGATCCGTCGATTCTACTTATAATCTTATTCAATTTTATATAGTAATTATAAACTTTTAAGAGAAATAAATGACCGTATTAACATGCTATTAACTTGATTTGTCATATTCTTTTGACTTTATGGTCATGAAATTTAATTATCCTACTTATATCTATATTTATATTTATATTTTCAGTATCTGATTGGTATCAGTATTTATTTAAAATCAATATGGATATATTGAATCTCTAATAGGAACGAGTCAATGTCATTCACTCCATATCGTAGGTCCAACCTAAGTTAGGCATTCGATATAGATGGCTAAACTAATCCAACCTAACCCCAACCTAACTCATTAAGACCTTTACTAGCAACTCAATATATGATGCGCTTGCAATTTATACTATCAGCGAAAAATATAAGTTGTGCTCCATTTGAAAGAGATTTTATTTCTACCCCAGTTTTTTTTGAGGTCTTTGATCTCAATGATTTTCCTAGCAATTTTGTGAACCAAGATTTGTTTGGTGGTAATTTTTTTGTATATTGAATTATAGAGGTGGCAATTTACTCAACCCCTTCGTATACCTAACTTCTATCGGATTTAGAGCAGGTGCAGGTAATGATAAAACTTACTCCAAACCCAAACCGAATATATATAACGTTTTGCAAATTTTCTGAGGTCAAAAAAATTACTCGTTTTTTTGTAGCTTTATTCAACTCGATCCATTCAACTTGCCATGTCTAACTCTACCTGCCCCGCCCTGAGGCAAATATAGGATAGGTTCGGGTAACAACCTCTTTGAGCCATTGCCATCCCTCATAGAAACCAAACAATTTAAGGTTTAAATCTCGGATGGCGCATATCCTTCGCCATTCAAGTGCCAAAAGAACTCTCATGCATATTTCCAAGCCTTCACAGGTCGGTGATCCCATAGCGACAGCAAAAGGTCAGTATTTGACCAAGTCAACTTGCACAACTGTAGTTAATTATTTCTAACCACTCATTCTGCAAACCCATCCGAGATTTAATGACGGCAATTAATTAGCCTAGATGGGAAGACCACTCCATTTGTGTCTTTGCCAAGATCTATAAAAACCCTCACCCAGTCGGAAAGGGACAAAGGAAGGAAGGAAGAAGGAGGAATCGCGAAGATGGCGAGAGAGAGGGTGGTTGTCGTTGGGTTCCTCCTCATCATTGCCATCCTTGCGCTCGCTGCTGTCTCGGTGAGCGGCTTCGGCTGCTTCGAGGACTGCGTGAACGGTTGCTCGAAGTCGCCGGAGGAGTGCTCAAAGACGTGCAGATTCGCTTGCATGCAAGGGTCAGGCAATGATGTATTCAACACGGGTCTGATAGATGACTGATGCACCAATCTGGTTTGTTTCTGCTGCAAAGTGATGTCAATGATGTTATTTGCTAGTTGGATCTGTAATGTTTTCTATGTTTGCCAAAAGATACTGGTTTAGTGTACTTGTTGGAGCTCATGATGCTTGAGTCCGCATTTAATTATCATTACTATTAACTCCATTATAAAATAATTTATTGGGTCTATTTTAATATGATCTTGTTGTGCCTGTGTATATGTTCTCTTGTTAAAGTACCTTTCTTAAATTATATATCAAACACGGTGCTTCTATTATCAGGGTGATTAATTTGTAATTTATCATGGCATTTGTTTGTTGGTTAGGCTCATCATAATCTTTTGATTGTTGTTTAGTGAACCACGTAGGCATTATGAAGGTTTGCGCGCGCGCATACATCAAGAGAGCTTCAAATTTTTTATAGAGAGGTTGAAACTATCAGGAGTTTAGAATTCCAGAGTGCTTTTGGAACAAAACCAATGGAGAAATTTGGAAGGATAGAGCAAATCCACGTCGTTCGAAATTGGAGTGCGGAATATTAGGTAAATCCATATTCGCCACGTAGCCATTCTGGCCACCTTATGTAGCTTGGTGAGAGGGGAGACAAGGAAAGGGAAGGGAGCGCGCCGTGATGGGAACACGTTCGGGAGGCCAAGATCACGATCTTGCACGGTCGCGAGATCGAGAAAACAAAAAGGGACATCCCTGGACCGCAATCTAAACCTCCTGGTGGCCAAGATCGCGATCTTGTGCACTCGCGAGATCGGGAAAAAAAGGACCTCCTCTCCGATCCCCTCGGCTACGAGCTCGCCCTCAAGGAGGACGCTGACTCCCTCCACCTCATCCTCGATCTTTGCCCGGGCTCCAATTTGATCGCCCGCATCTCCGGCCGCCGTGGTGATGCTCCCGCTGATACAGGTGATCGCCGTGCGCCACCAATAAAGAATCGCCCACCGAGCGTGAACAGGGGTTTCCATTTCCTCCCCCCTCCAGCTTCGTTGGCCAGAATGACCGCACGGCGAAAATGGTTTGCCCTGGCATATCGCTGAGATGGTACGCCAGGCATAGGGCATAATTTTTTTTGGCTAGAAGCTTTCTCGTGGCGAAGACCTCCCCGCGACCAAGCTCCAGTAGAGAATAGAGGACTATCGAGGTTATTAGAGCTAGGCCCATGGATGATAAAGATAGGGATGGAAAAAAGATGGGGTAGAAAAGCTCAATGAGGCCGGCCGTCACTTCTAGGGCTTATATGTAATGACTCAGGATCCTTTGTGGTATGTGTTTTACATCGTAGAGTTCTGTACAATATTTGATGATTGCCATATAGAGACGAACAATTATCAATAGCGCATGTCATGTATGATACGTAAGACTGTCGTGTTTCATATCTGTTTGTCTTTGTGATCGAATGACGTGAGGGCTATCGAGTGCCGTGCAACATTTTGACAGTGCAAATCATTCACCTTATAGAATCCTCATGGGAGGTTATTAGAGCTAGGCTCATGGATAGAAAAACTCAAGGAAGCCATCCGTCACTTCTAGGGCTTATATGCAATGACTCAGGATCTTTTGTGGTACGTATTTTGCACCATAAAGTATTGTACAATGTTTGATGACTACCATATGGAACGGACAGTTATCAATAGTAGTGTGCCATGTATGTAAGACTGTTATGTTTTATAGCTGTCTATCTTCGTGATCAAGTGATATGGAGGCTATCGAGTGCCGTACAATACTTTGTTCATGCAAATCATTTACAGCATAGAATCCGTGCTCTTTATGTGACAGCCCCTTTATTGTAGTGGAAGTGGAACTAGTCTTCTGCAAACCGCTTGCGAGGACCGGTTCACGCTAACATTGAGGATATTTTTACATATTAGCTCCAGTCAAATACGAAAATATCATTAAATCCTTCGCTCTTCAGCCTCTAGATTTTTATATCAAATGCCCTGCAGAACTTTTAAGTATTACAAAAAAATCCCTTATAAAAATAAAATATCACCAACACCAGGGGATGGAAGAGAGAAGTTCAGGCCCAAAGCACACAACAGAAAGAAACTACTGAATTAAGGTCAAAGTTGTAGTTACTTCACATACACAACGCCAAACAGCACAAATCACTGCCTTCACTCAGCAGAGACTAGTTTCATGTACCTTTCTGTAATCGTATCTTGCGAGAAATGTGTGAAGTAGCCTTTCCACCTCCAGGCCTTCCTTTGATCGATGCACGATCAAAGTACTGTATGGGAATATATAGATTATAGAGCTTCCAACAGCAAGCACTGTCCTCTTGCATTTCAAAACAAGCTCATGTAAGAAGGACTCACAAATCCTGACATCATTTAACTATTTGTTCCCATTGATACAAGAAGGTAACAGGTGCACAAGGCTCCATGCACATTCCTCGAAACATACTTCTTTTGAAGATATTTGGAAAGTTTAAATTTCCATAAAGAGGCCCCAGCTACATTAGCTTGTCTACCGTGAAAGGATGAAAGCGAGATGCTTTGTACATGGAGTCCTCGTAGAAATATTTAATTTCAAAGTTCCATCTTTGTTCCAGTTGGGCAGGTTTGGATACCGAGACGGTGCGGACTGCCGGACCTTTGACCGTTGCTTTACTTGAACCTCGGTTTGTGGGTTGAGGGACATTGCGTGTCCTTCTAAAAGGCATCCTATCTATGTCTATTACTCATTTTATACCTTATCCCAATTTTTTATTTTTTTTAACAATTCTTCCCTTGTTTAACTTTAGCACGAGACAGAAAAAAGAGAGATGCCCTAATTAGGAATCTATTTAGCTTCGCTTTGGTTTCTTAGTTTTAGTCATATATATATATATATATATATATATATATATATATATATATATATATATATATATGATATTTTTTTGTTTGATGCTTAATTTTTTTACTAACTAAAAAGAAAAATAAGAAAGTCATATTTTTAATATTTTAATGATAAAAAATTAATATTTTATATCACTGTCGATGCCGTTACTACCATCATTGTCACCGATATTGTTGCCGGTACCACTTGCCATTGTCTTTGCCGTCTACCTGCCATTAGAGTTGCGAGTGGGCTCGAGCCGAGCCGACTTCAGGAAGGGCGATGGGCTACCCCGAGTAAATTCAAATTAGTTTGGGCTAAAAATTATGGCTTGTGCATTTTTTAGGCCAAGCTCGAGTAGCTGGTTGGGTCGGCTTAAACCCGATCCGAGCCTGAGCTCAAACTAGACCCGATAATCGGGCTTGAAGTCAAGCTCGGTATCACTCGTTTGGCTGAGGGCTCTACTTTTTGTTCTTTGAAGAGACTCAATCTCTAATCGAAAACCCTTGCCCATTCCATTGGTACTTCTCTCCACCTCCCCCACCTATCCACCCTCATCGAATCTATTTGATTGTCCAAGTCTCCCTGAAGATCTGACCTCGTCGACGGTTGCCAATCACTGGTCCAAGCAAGGCGAAGGTGAGGTGAAGGCGAGTAGGCAATCCTCCTATCATTGGTGAAGGACCCTAGACTTTCACACCAACAAGAAGATCATTGAGCAGGTGGTGATCATCCCAATGAAGCGGCTCTAGAATAAGATCTCTGGGTTCTCGACCCATCTGATGCGCTGGATCTAGCGTAGCCCCGTGCATGCTCCCTTAATCTCCAAGAGGAGGAGAGCAAACTCCGCATGGATTTCATCCCCAAGATCACATCAAGGTTGAAAAAGAAGACTATGGAGATGCTCACCTCCCTCAGCATGGCCGACCTCTCGAGCATCGTCAGATAGACCCAGTATAACAGAGGTAAGCTTATGGGGAGGTGGGCGTACCCATTTTCTTTTATTATATAGTTTATATTTTTTTCCTTCATTTGCCTTCATGGTAATAGTGGAGATTCATGGTAATAGTTTATATTTTTTTCCTTCATTTGCCTTCATGGTAATAGTGGAGAGAGCTCCGTGGTTCTCTATCGGGCAATGGAGATTCATTGGACAGCGTCCCTCGCCGCCTCGATCACGATGGTGCTGCTCGCCCTCCTCTTGATCGTTATACTAAGGTCTACTTCAAAGAGAAATTTGGAGGTATGGCTATAGATCTGCTGTGATCTCCCTTTCAGTCTTCTTGATCTCACTAGTCTACTCTAATCGATGCGATCTATTTTAGGTCGGCCCGATTGAGTTTCGGGTTGGGCCCGGGCCGAGGCTCAGATTAGGCTTGGGCTTTAATTTTCTAAGATTTCTGAGTCTAACAAATGGAAAGATTTGAAAGAACTCGACAGAAGAGAAGCCGGTGATGGTCACAGGCTGGGGGAAGAGAGGAAGTCAAGAACCCTTTGTAGCTAAATGGAAACTCTGTCAATCGATGAGAGGAAGGCCACGTGACCCGTATCCACCCTACTTTGACTAGAGAACGACAAGTGCCAATTGGTGAGCGGTGACGGTACAATTTGAAGGGCAAGGCTTTCACATGGGACCGAAGGTGATGAGGATGGAGAGGCAGCAGAGGCAGAGAATGGGAGAAAAAAATCCTAGTGGAGGCATGAGGGGAGATAGAAGATTTTATTCGAGCTATTTACGCTGTCGAGCCTTCGAGTTTTCGATGGTGGAGACATTAGCGAATAGCAATCAACAAATTGAGCTCGTGAATTGATCAGACCATGTAACATAAAAGGGTTGGATTGAGCCACTAAGGACTCGGATCTATTTTGGAAATATTCTGGGTTAGGTTTGGGCCTAAGTTTGGGCTCTGTTTTAGGCCTTATCCAGACTTGGGCTTAGGCCGGGCCTAGGCCGAGCTTATGCTATACTCGAACCCAGCCCGAAAAAATATATGGGCTCTATAATCCGTCTCGAGACTCAGGTTTGAAATAAAAAAAACAAAAGAGGACCGGAATAAAAAAGAAAAAAACAACTAACATTAATATTTTTTATTTTTTTTATGATGGGCGATCATTTCTCTTCAAGAATTTCATCAAAAGGAACAAGGTATGTAGCTCACCTCCCAGCTACACTAACTATACCATATCATATTTTTTTTAAAAGATTATGATTAGAATTTACTTCTTTTTTTTTTTTTGATGGTGAGGGAGAGTAGAAACCACCTGGCCTTCACTGAAAGTGAAAGGAATACAGAAAAGAGCTGACATAAGAGAGGTTAGGCCAACTTGATAACGGCTCTTTAGAGTGAGAAGCTCTGAGGAGAGAGAAAGCGTTGAGGAGCGAGAAAGCTCTGTCAACCCAACGGCTCTCTTCGCCGGTGGTCGGTGAGCTGCTGCTGGCCGGGCCTGGGCGGTGAGGAGGGTTGTCGTTCGGTTTGCTTATTGTGTTGCAGGTCTCCCATGGCCAGGAGGAAGGGGAAGGAGCCGATGGAGGGGTCGACGGGTCCGGCAGGGGAGCAGTCATCGGGGCCGTCGTCCGCGGAAGGCAAAGACCCGACGGAGACGGCTGCGGCGGCGACGACAAGGACGTGGGCGGAGGTTGTAGCGCAAGGCAAAGGTATGAATCTAGTAAAGAAAGGGGAGAGACCCGCTGGCCGGGCGCGGCCGGCTCCATGGGTCACTCATCGGCTGACAGAGACGGAGGTGGCTCGCCTGAGCCACCACTTCTCGTCGGTGTTTGAGCTCCCGGTGGAGCCCATTGAGGCTGCTCGCCGGGAATGGGAAGGGTTAGCGCTCGTTGGCCGGAGCCTCGGTCGGCGGGTGCCGGTCGAGTGGGTGGCCAAGGATGTGGCCGCCCGACTGAGGAAACCAGGGGAGGTGGTGGCGGTGTCTTTAGCCGACGACCACTTTGCTCTGCGTTTCCGGTCGTTGGAGGTTCGGGATCGCGCCCTATCGGAAGGGCCCTGGGTGGTGGCGGGGCAGCTCTTAGCCATGGAGCCATGGACGCCGGACTTTCTACCTAGGGAAAATCCGGTGCAGAGGGTGGCGGTCTGGCTTCGGCTGCCTGGGCTCCCTCCAGAGTATTGGTCGACGTCGACTCTTCTGGAGATCGCGGCCAAGGCAGGCCGACCACTGGCGGTGGACCGAGTTACAGAGGAGCGCCGAGCTATGGGGTTTGCGCGGGTCAAGGTGTCGATTGACGCTTCTGAGCCCCTCCTCCCTGGCATCCGGATACTCGGGAAGACGAAGGCCCTCTGGCAGCCGTTCGTCTTCGAGAGTCTACCGGACCTTTGCGTGCGGTGCGGTCGGATCGGACACCTTGAGTCAGGGTGCCGATTTGGGGCTCCGGCTCCGGCGGATGGATGCCCTTCGGGGGAGGAGATCTCCGGGCCGATCTACGGCCCATGGTTGGTGACGACCCGTGCGCGGCAGACGCGGGAGAAAGGCCCGCCGCAGCCGCAGCCGGGGAAGACGACTGAGCCTTCAGTCGGAGCGTCCCCATCTCGGCCGCCCTCGCCGGTTGCCTCGCCCAGGCTTCCGGTGTCCCCGCCGGATCTTGAGGGCTGGCAAAAGCCAAGTAAAGTGGCCCGTCGCCACTCCCCGCCGGCGGAGGGGGCCCCGGCTCCCGGTAGGCAGGAAGAGGACTCCCGAGTCGACATGTCCGGCGACTCACTCGTGGGACGAGTGGACTCGGAAACTGGGTTGACTCTTGGCTCCAAGAAACGGTCCAGATACTTTGGGTCGCTGCTTGATGCGGGCCGCCCACAGGGCGTGGGACGCGTGGGCCACGGGGGAGGTCGCGGGGCACGTGAGTCCCGCGGGAGGCATGGCCGTTTTCGCGCGATGTGTTCCCAGGCCCGTCGCGCGATGGGTTTGGCGTGGCCCTGCTTGGCTGGGGCCCGTGCGGAGGATTCTGGGAAGGCCCCTGTGGGCGGGGGCCTTCCACTGTTCCCAACCCATGTGGGCCCTATGGGGTCCACAGATGGGCCTGCTATTGGGCCCGATCCACGGGCCGAGCTGGCGGGTGAGCCTGGGTTCCAGTTCAGTGCCCGGGCTTTGGGGGTAGCCTCATCGTCCGAGATCCCTACTATTCTAGGTTCCCTAGCGGCGGATGTGGGACTAGGGGATGGTGTCTCGAGCGGGCCCGATTTGGGCACCCCGACCATGACCAGCGATTTTCCAGTCTGTGTAGATTGCCCGATGCGGGATGCGCCTGCACCTGTAGAGCCTGGGCTAGGCGACTCGAGTGTCTCCGAGGAGGTGGTGAGCAGGTCTACGGTCACTCGACAGTCGTTCAGCGGGTCCGGGCGGCAGTGTTGCGTGTTGTGTCCGGGCCTAGGTGGATGAGGGTTTGCGGGATGTTCCTCATCACGAGGTAGCGATGGACCCTACGGCCCAGAGGGTGGATGTGCTTGCGGCCGACCTCTCGGACTTCTCCCCATGAGGATTCTTGCGTGGAATTGTAGAGGGGCGGCTAAGCCAGCTTTTATGTCATCTTTCAGGAGGTTGGTTCAGATCCATAGTCCAGCGATCTGCCTTCTCTATGAGACCCGACTGTCTGGTAGAGGTCTGGATCGTGTATTACGGCAGTTTGAGGTTGAGTGGGAGTCATATGTGGTTGAATCCCAGGGGTTGTCCGGGGGCATTGTGGCTTTGTGGAAGCGGGGTGTGGCCACAGTCGTTGTTTTCCATAACTGTGCCCAACAGGTCCTGATGATTATTTCGGAACCTAATGGTGCTCCATGGATATTGAGCGGTGTGTATGCTAGTACTGACCATCGGACCAGGAGGGTGCTGTGGGATGAGCTTACCCACTTGATTGCTCAGGGATTTCCGATGGTGATTGTGGGTGATTTCAATTGTATCTTGGAGAGGAGTGAGAAACGTGGAGGGAGGGCGTTTACTGATTCCGTGGACAGGAGGGAGTTTCGCGACTTCATCTCGAGAAATGGCCTAGTTGATCTAGGTTTTTCCGGCTCGCAATTCACGTGGTGTAATAACCAGTCTGGTTGTGCCAGAGTGTGGGAGCGGCTTGATAGGGCGGTTGCTTCTGCTGACTGGCTCACTAGATTTCCTTCCTACAGGGTTAGCCATTTACCCCGTATTGCTTCGGACCACTGCCCGTTGCTGGTTTCGACGGCAGCGGGCTCTAGTTACCAGTGCCCCTTCCGCTTCGAGAAGGTTTGGCTGTCCATCCCTCAATCCTGGGACATTGTCCGAGGAGCTTGGGGTCTGCCGGTTCGCGGCGACGCCATGCAGAGGGTCTCACGTAAATTGGAACTAACTAAGCGACGGCTGCGGCGGTGGAATCGTGAGGTTGTGGGTGATATCTTTAGGAAATTGGAAGGTGTGGAGGCCGCGATTGCTGACCTTCAAAGAAGAGAAGATCAGGTGGGTGTGCTCCCTGAGGCCGATATGGTTAGCCTCCGGGGACCGCTCGCCGCTCATCACTCGATCCTGCGTCAACATGAGATCTTCTGGAGATAGAAATCCAGAATCCAGTGGGTCAGAGAGGGTGACCGGAACACTAGTTTCTTTCACCGCTCTACGGTCATCAGAAGGCAGCGGAATATGATTCGGTCCTTGCAGGATGACCAGGGCCATCGGGTGGAGGGCGATTCAGATATCAGCCGTATTCTGCTCGATTTCTTTCGATCTCGTTGGACGGAGGACAGTGGGTCTTATGTTGCGGGCCAGCTCCCGAGGGTTGAGTCCCAAATTGGTATGACCGAGAACGCTATGTTGGTTCGACCAGTTATGGAGGGAGAGGTGCGTGAGGCCATTTGGGCTCTAGGGGAGGATAGGGCTCCGGGCCCGGATGGTTTTCAACCTTTCTTTTTCCGGAGATATTGGGGTATCGTTCGGAGTGCAGTGGTGGAAGCGGTCTTGTGTTTCTTTAGGCGAGCTGGGATGCCTGACGATTGGAAGGCCACTTTTGTCACTCTTATACCTAAGCGTCAGAATGCGGTCGAGCCGAGCCATTTTAGGCCGATTAGTCTGTGTACAACTTTATATAAAGTTGTCGCAAGAATACTCATGGTTCGTATGAAGCCCTTCCTTGCTGACATTATCTGTCCCGAGTAGGGTGCTTTTGTAGGTAGCAGGAATATTTCAGACAATGTCATGGTGGCCCAAGAGATGATGTGGGATCTTCGACGGGCCCCGAAGCGACATTGCCTGATGGCTGTTAAACTGGATATGGAACGTGCTTACGATAGAATCAGGTGGAGCTTTCTTACGTTAGCCTTGGAGAGTTTGGGGTTCCATGAGACATGGATTAGGTGGGTTATGGGGTGTGTTCGGGGACCGAGGTTTTCTATCTTAGTCAACGGTTCCCCATCTCCTTTCTTCAGATCTACTATGGGGCTTCGGCAGGGATGCCCGTTATCTCCATACTTGTTTATTATTTGCTCTGATGTCTTATCTCGCTCGCTGCGGGATGTATGTGCTGCCGGTGAGCTAGGGGCCTACGTCCCAGCTCCTGGGGCCCAGCCGATATCACATTTACTCTTTGCTGATGACTGCCTCCTCATGACTCGGGCCCGCGTTGTGGATGCTCAGACCATCAGGAGGGTTTTGGCTGCTTATTGCTTTGTATCTGGTCAGAAAGTGAATGTCCAGAAATCCTCCATTTCCTTTAGCCCTGGTACGACACTCGCGGTTCGACGGAGGATCCGGAGGATTCTGGAGATGCCCGAGCAGGATGGAACCTGGACCTATCTGGGTGTTCCGATCTCGGACAGGAGATTGCGTGTGTCCGAGTGTACTGGACTGGTGCAGCGGGTTCAGGGTAGACTAGAGGGGTGGCGGGCAGCATCCCTGTCAATGATGGGCAGAGTCACGCTGATTCGATCAGTTTTGAGCTCTATGCCCGTCTATCTTATGGCAAATACGGTGGTGCCAAAGTCTGTTCTACTGAAGATTGAGCAACTTTTTCGGGGTTTCCTATGGGGCTCACATGGAGGAGGACGGGGGGTGCACCTGGTGGCGTGGGAAAGCATATGCCTTCCTCTCAGCGAGGGTGGTCTAGGGGTGGCATCTCTCCTCGAGAGACGAGAGCTGCTCCTTGCCCGGCATGCCGCCCGAGTTATTCTAGAGCCGCGGGGGTTCTGGAGTCGGATCATCACTAGCCGCTATGGACGGGCAGGCCCAGAGGGCTGGGCCCGAGGAGGGCGGAGTTGCTCCTTTCTATGGCGCGAGATAGCGCGGTATTTGCCGCTAGTGTCTAGTCACACCCGATGGTTGATCGGCGACGGGTGTAGTATCGATGTTGCCAGGGACCCATGGGTCGACGGCCTTCCTTTGCGGCTTTGGCCGACTACGGTTAGTGTTGAGGCTGGGGAGGGTCTTCGAGTCTGTGATCTCATGACTCCCGGGGTGGCTGGCTGGGATGAGACTCGGTTGGCCAGGTTCTTTGGGCAGTATTTGGCGGAGCGGGTTCGCTCACTCCCTCTACCACAGAGTGGCGGACCTGATGTTCGTGTGTGGAGCTCCTCGACCAGGTCCCGGGTTAGGATGGGCGACCTTTTCCGTCTCCTTAGGCGAGGTAGTGAGCCTGGTCCGGATTGTGCCTGGATTTGGCGATTGGGGCTCCATCCGAGGGTAGCGTTGTTCCTCTAGAAGATGGCCTGGGACCGTCTTCCTACGAGTGCTGTTCTCGGCGGTCGGGGTGTGAGGATCCCACTGGTGTGTGGGGCTTGTGGTGCGACTGAGACGGTGGACCACGCCCTATTTCGGTGCACATGGGCTAGGGCTACTTGGCGTCTGGTAGGGGTCCCACATGGGGTATGGCGATGCAGGGATATGTTCCTACAGGCCATGCGTCAGGGATCGGGGTCCCCAGTGCTTCGTCAGGTGGCTATTCGAGCGAGCTGTCTTGCCTACCAGATTTGGCTGGCCAGGAACGCTCGCCTGTTTGGTGAACGACGCATGTCACTGCGATTCGTGGTCGAGAGTGCTTGCGCTCGGGCGGCTGAGCTGTGTCATACTAGTCCTGTTGGAGGGACCTTGACAGCTCGGGACATCTGGGGTTCCCACCCTGCCTCGACAGTATCCCGTACGGTGTTTTTCACCTGGGAACCCCCACCCCCGAGTTTTCTTAAGGTCAACTTTGATGGGTCTGTTCTGGATGGTGGTTTGAGGGGAGGCGCGGGTTTTGTTGTTCGGGATCCGTCTGCTAGGGTCGTGGCTGCTGGTGGCAGTCAGTTATTTGATACTTCGGTTCCATGTGAGGAGCTGAGTGCAGCTTGGGCGGGCGTTCGCTATGCCCGATGCGTCCTACGGGCTAGGTCTATCATCCTGGAGGGCGACTCAGCCACCGTTATTAGTTGGATCCAGGGGGGTCCGAGGGGTGGCGGGTGTGACCATCCCCTGCTCCGGGACATCTGGGCCATGGCGAGGGATGGATGGGCCTTTCAGGCCACGCATATTTACCGTGAAGGTAACTGTAATGTCCGGGCCCAATACAGACCGGGCCCAATACTGTAGGGCCCAGTTGAATAGTATTGGGCCAGGGAGGGGTTAGCTGGCCCAAGATGGCCATAATCTCCCGCCTGAGGGCTGAAAAGACAAGACCACCAGATGGCCAACGGAGAAACCCCCACCGGCATGCAAAACAGGAGCCCGCCACCTCCTTCCCCTCGGCAAATGAGCTGTGAGCTGGCCTGAGGAGGAGGGGCAGCTGGTGGCTCCCGGAGCAGTGAGGAAGGAGAGAACGCCACCTCTCCTTTGGGGTCAAGTCATAAGCCCTGTATTTAAAACCCCTAAGATTTGCTAACCCCGAATTGAATGTACCCTCCCTAAACCTCTAACCCTCTGGATCTACTGCACCAGAGAGCCAAGCCTTGGAGCTGGAGGCGGAAGGGACCCTGCAGCCCTAGGAGAGGAAGGAGGGAGTTGCCGAGAAGGAGATACTGCCCAACTCCAGTCAACCAAATCAAGGTAAGGCTCTGTAAGTAGGTCTCTAGGCAAGGACAGGGTGGAGGTACCCCTCTGTGGGGTATTCTCCCCTCTGTTTCACTGATGAAACAGAGGGGAGGAGACTGGCACAGAGAAGAGGAGACCGGCACGGGAGAGAAAAACAGGAGGAGGGCCGTGGGCCGGACCCACGGGCTGCGGGCCGGACCAACAGGCCGCGGGCCGGCCTGAGAACGGCCCAAGCCGAGCCCAACGCCACCCGGGCCGAGCCCAGCCGGACTCGGCCTACGGGTGACAGGCCCCAGCCACGGCTGCCCTAGGGCTGAGGGGCAGCCAAGGGCCGCCGGGTCTGCCGTGCCGGCGACCAACGCGGCCTCAAGGCCGCCAGCCCCAGCCGAGCCCCACCTCTCCGCCGGCCGAGAGGTGGTGGCGAGACTCCCACAAGAAAAAGGAAAAAAAAGGGGGAAGAAGGAAACAGAAGAAGAAGAAAGACAAAAAAAAAAAAGATATATAAAATACTTACCTCGGGCCACGGCCTTACCTTGCCGTGGTCGGAGCCGGTGGAGACCCCGGAGGAGATCCGGCGTCGATCCCTCTCGGCTTTTCCCCTCTTCTCCGGCGTCACTTCGGAGAAGGGGAAAAAGGGGACTTGCCCGTGTACGGCCGCGAGCGTCGCCGGTGCGGGCTCGGCCGGGGAAGCCGAGAGCTCGGCCGCGGGCTCGGCCGGGGAAGCCGAAAGCTCAGCCGCGGGCTCGATCGAGGAAGCCGAGAGCTCGGCTGCGGGCGTCGCCGAGAGCTCGGCTGCGGGCGTCGCCGATCGCGGTCCGACCCCCTCCCCGTGAGGAGGAGACCATCGACCTCCCTTCGCCGGAGAGGAGAGGAGAGGAGGAATGGGAGATCGGGATGAAAGGAAGCTTCGGGAAGGAGAAGAAGAAAAAAAAAAGAAACGGTAAAGAAAAGAAAAGAAAGAAAAAGAGAAGAGAAGAGAAAAGAGTGGGTTAACGGGCCGGAATCGGGTTCGGATCCGAAACCCGTTAGGCCTAAATCCTTTAATTCGATTTGGGTGAGTCCGATGAAGAATTGATTCAAGCCCAATCGAGTTAAATGGGTTAAATTAAACCCAATTGAGCTGGGCCTGAACCCCCATTTATGCAATAGTAATCCCAGCAGGCCCAATTAATTGTAAATCAGGCCTAGTCCAAGCTAATTAAATTGGCAGAGCGCCTAATTGGCTGAAAGAGGCTGGACTTAGTTTTAAATCAGGCCCAACCCTGTCATTAAAAAGCCCAATTAACCATATGGACCCAAATGGCTTTAAATGAACACCAAAGGCTTCAAATTGGCTAAATTAAAATAGGCTAAGATCCTTGGTTGGGACCCAAGCAAGTCCATGATAAGATGAACCAAATTCTATAATAAATAGAGAATAATATGATTCCTATAATGTAGTTTTAGGAATCAACGATTTGCCACCAAGACTTTGGATAACGAATTTGCTGTAAGTAATCTATCTTAATCCTATCGTAGATCTTGTATTACGTTTTATAAGATGAACCAGTGTTTTTCATACAATTTGAATTGTATGCATGATTAGTGAAGAATGTAAGTAACCTGTCCAAATCCTGTTATGGATCATGTCATGTTATTAATGTTTCTCAAGCATTTATTTTAAGTATATATGCTTCATGCATGATATGTTACAATGCATAAGTAACTTGCATGATCCCAGAAGCTATGGCTATGTATGCGACATGATGATACTGATATTTTAATCATGCATGTAAGTTTATAAAGTCCTAGCTAGCCCAGAGACACTATAATGGGCTCAAAGATGCTACTGAGAATGACTGAGCCGCCAGTGGCTGAATAGTAACTGAGCTTGCCCCGCCAGTGGCTGAATAGTAACTGAGCTGCCCCGCCAGTGGCTGAATAGTAACTGAGCCTGCCCCGCCAGTGGCTGAATAGTAATTGGGCCTGCTCCGCCAGTGGCTGAATAGTAACTGAGCTTGCCCCGCCAGTGGCTGAATAGTAACTGAGCCTGCCCCGCCAGTGGCTGAATAGTAACTGAGCTGGCCCCGCCAGTGGTCGAGTCTGACTTCGCAGTAGCATCCGAGAGAAAAAAGACCACGGCATGCCGGGGGCACGGTTTCATATGCATATATTATGAAAATTTTGTGATTTGCACTACTGCTTTGTTTAAATTGCATACATATTATGCCATGATGATTATTAGATAATACGCATGTCAACTTCTCAAACCCTGCATAAACATGGTTACCATTATGTTCGATCCGGTAAGATTATGTATGATTACTTACTGAGCCGTGTAGCTCATATCCGTTCATTTACTTTTTCTTTCAGATCCTTACCACTGATAGCTGCCAGAGACACGTTAACCTGGTATCAGGGCTTCTTTCTTTTGGGGTAAAGCAAGTATACTATTGTGTACATAAACTACATAGAGGCTCTGTATTTGGGTACTGACCAGCAGGTTGTACTAAGAATACTTTCATATGAAAAGATTCGGTTGGTTTGACTACCCTGTTACCCAGGTATGAGGCTGCGTGCTATTGTGGGCGGTAGTCGGCAATAGCACGTCCGTGTCACGGATCCGGGTCCGGGGCGTGACATATAGTGGTATCAGAGCTCTAGGTTTAACAAGACTATAACCGTAAAAATTTAGGGTAATGGGTAGTTAAGAGTATCATAATATATTAAGATTGTCATAATACCTTAGTCGAAGAAAGCAATTTATTTCAGTTTCACCCTAAACTCTTGATTGCTAGGTGGCTATAAGGAAATAGGGAATACTCAGACATTTACCCTGATGAATTACCGAAATTACCCCTGGTTGAGAAATCGAATTCACCATCGATCTTAGGAAAGGGACCCATCTTCAAGGCCCCCTACCGGGCGATTCTTGTTAAGCTATGAGAACTGAAATTTTTGGAGGGAAACTTTATCTACCTAAAAAATGTTCTTTTCGAGGAGTGTTGCCCGATTCGGGCAATACGGCAAAATGAGTCCTCGCTACATCGGTCCACTTGAGGTATGTTTAATTTCGAGGACGAAATTTATTTAAGGGGGGAAGGATGTAATGTCCGGGCCCAATACAGACCGGGCCCAATACTGTAGGGCCCAGTTGAATAGTATTGGGCCAGGGAGGGGTTAGCTGGCCCAAGATGGCCATAATCTCCCGCCTGAGGGCTGAAAAGACAAGACCACCAGATGGCCAACGGAGAAACCCCCACCGGCATGCAAAACAGGAGCCCGCCACCTCCTTCCCCTCGGCAAATGAGCTGTGAGCTGGCCTGAGGAGGAGGGGCAGCTGGTGGCTCCCGGAGCAGTGAGGAAGGAGAGAACGCCACCTCTCCTTTGGGGTCAAGTCATAAGCCCTGTATTTAAAACCCCTAAGATTTGCTAACCCCGAATTGAATGTACCCTCCCTAAACCTCTAACCCTCTGGATCTACTGCACCAGAGAGCCAAGCCTTGGAGCTGGAGGCGGAAGGGACCCTGCAGCCCTAGGAGAGGAAGGAGGGAGTTGCCGAGAAGGAGATACTGCCCAACTCCAGTCAACCAAATCAAGGTAAGGCTCTGTAAGTAGGTCTCTAGGCAAGGACAGGGTGGAGGTACCCCTCTGTGGGGTATTCTTCCCTCTGTTTCACTGATGAAACAGAGGGGAGGAGACTGGCACAGAGAAGAGGAGACCGGCACGGGAGAGAAAAACAGGAGGAGGGCCGTGGGCCGGACCCACGGGCTGCGGGCCGGACCAACAGGCCGCGGGCCAGCCTGAGAACGGCCCAAGCCGAGCCCAACGCCACCCGGGCCGAGCCCAGCCGGACTCGGCCTACGGGTGACAGGCCCCAGCCACGGCTGCCCTAGGGCTGAGGGGCAGCCAAGGGCCGCCGGGTCTGCCGTGCCGGCGACCAACGCGGCCTCAAGGCCGCCAACCCCAGCCGAGCCCCACCTCTCCGCCGGCCGAGAGGTGGTGGTGAGACTCCCACAAGAAAAAGGAAAAAAAAGGGGAAGAAGGAAACAGAAGAAGAAGAAAGACAAAAAAAAAAAAGATATATAAAATACTTACCTCGGGCCACGGCCTTACCTTGCCGTGGTCGGAGCCGGTGGAGACCCCGGAGGAGATCCGGCGTCGATCCCTCTCGGCTTTTCCCCTCTTCTCCGGCGTCACTTCGGAGAAGGGGAAAAAGGGGACTTGCCCGTGTACAGCCGCGAGCGTCGCCGGTGCGGGCTCGGCCGGGGAAGCCGAGAGCTCGGCCGCGGGCTCGGCCGGGGAAGCCGAAAGCTCGACCGCGGGCTCGATCGAGGAAGCCGAGAGCTCGGCTGCGGGCGTCGCCGATCGCGGTCCGACCCCCTCCCCGTGAGGAGGAGACCATCGACCTCCCTTCGCCGGAGAGGAGAGGAGAGGAGAAATGGGAGATCGGGATGAAAGGAAGCTTCGGGAAGGAGAAGAAGAAAAAAAAAGAAACGGTAAAAAAAAGAAAAGAAAGAAAAAGAGAAGAGAAAAGAAAAGAAAAGAGTGGGTTAACGGGCCGGAATCGGGTTCGGATCCGAAACCCGTTAGGCCTAAATCCTTTTATTCGATTTGGGTGAGTCCGATGAAGGATTGATTCAAGCCCAATCGAGTTAAATGGGTTAAATTAAACCCAATTGAGCTGGGCCTGAACCCCCATTTATGCAATAGTAATCCCAGCAGGCCCAATTAATTGTAAATCAGGCCCAGTCCAAGCTAATTAAATTGGCAGAGCGCCTAATTGGCTGAAAGAGGCTGGACTTAGTTTTAAATCAGGCCCAACCCTGTCATTAAAAAGCCCAATTAACCATATGGACCCAAATGGCTTTAAATGAACACCAAAGGCTTCAAATTGGCTAAATTAAAATAGGCTAAGATCCTTGGTTGGGACCCAAGCAAGTCCATGATAAGATGAACCAAATTCTATAATAAATAGAGAATAATATGATTCCTATAATGTGGTTTTAGGAATCAACGATTTGCCACCAAGACTTTGGATAACGAATTTGCTGTAAGTAATCTATCTTAATCCTATCGTAGATCTTGTATTACGTTTTATAAGATGAACCAGTGTTTTTCATACAATTTGAATTGTATGCATGATTAGTGAAGAATGTAAGTAACCTGTCCAAATCCTGTTATGGATCATGTCATGTTATTAATGTTTCCCAAGCATTTATTTTAAGTATATATGCTTCATGCATGATATGTTACAATGCATAAGTAACTTGCATGATCCCAGAAGCTATGGCTATGTATGCGACATGATGATACTGATATTTTAATCATGCATGTAAGTTTATAAAGTCCTAGCTAGCCTAGAGGCACTATAATGGGCTCAAAGATGCTACTGAGAATGACTGAGCCGCCAGTGGCTGAATAGTAACTGAGCTTGCCCCGCCAGTGGCTGAATAGTAACTGAGCTGCCCCGCCAGTGGCTGAATAGTAACTGAGCCTGCCCCGCCAGTGGCTGAATAGTAACTGGGCCTGCCCCGCCAGTGGCTGAATAGTAACTGAGCTTGCCCCGCCAGTGGCTGAATAGTAACTGAGCCTGCCCCGCCAGTGGCTGAATAGTAACTGAGCTGGCCCCGCCAGTGGTCGAGTCTGACTTCGCAGTAGCATCCGAGAGAAAAAAGACCACGGCATGCCGGGGGCACGGTTTCATATGCATATATTATGAAAATTTTGTGATTTGCACTACTGCTTTGTTTAAATTGCATACATATTATGCCATGATGATTATTAGATAATACGCATGTCAACTTCTCAAACCCTGCATAAACATGGTTACCATTATGTTCGATCCGGTAAGATTATGTATGATTACTTACTGAGCCGTGTAGCTCATATCCGTTCATTTACTTTTTCTTTCAGATCCTTACCACTGATAGCTGCCAGAGACACGTTAATCTGGTATCAGGGCTTCTTTCTTTTAGGGTAAAGCAAGTATACTATTGTGTACATAAACTACATAGAGGCTCTGTATTTGGGTACTGACCAGCAGGTTGTACTAAGAATGCTTTCATATGAAAAGATTCGGTTGGTTTGACTACCCTGTTACCCAGGTATGAGGCTGCATGCTATTGTGGGCGGTAGTCGGCAATAGCACGGCCGTGTCACGGATCCGGGTCCGGGGCGTGACAGTAACGGTGCTGCGGATTGGGTAGCTGCGTTTGTAGCTTGTCACTCCGGAGACACCTTATGGCTTGGTGATGGGGAGTTGCCCTTGGCACTCCGAGGTATTTTATTTTTCGACTTTATTGGGTCTATCCGCTCTCGCCGGGTATGATCGACCCGCACTAGCAAAAAAAAAAAAAAAAAAAAAAGAGCTGACATGCTGCTATCTAGGTAAGATATGCAACAAATAAAGGAAAGTAGAACCAACGAATAGAGGGGGTTAAGGCTTTTCAGCAGAGCGAACAAAGAAAAAGACAGTAAGGAACTCCAGTGAAACCAATAATCGATGCGAGTGGGGCTTCTCCTGCATGAAACAGCTTCAAATTTCTGCCATACGGAGCTTCAGATGAACCCAACATGGCGAGTCTGGAAGTCGAACGAATTGAATTTCATGATTCGAAGCGTAGCTCGCGACATGCTTCAAAGAGAAACTTGATGCGAGAGGAAGGATTTTGACCTATTGAACTTTCCTTACTGCTGATGTACGACCTCCTCAGATGAAGGAAGGTGGTGCATCCTACGTACTTCAATGAATCTTCTGTTAATCCAAGACAAAGAAGCGGAAAAGGAGAAGAATATCAGCAGGGTAAAAGCATACTCAAAGAGACCTCAGCCAGGAGCAGGGAGCTTTTGTGGGAGGGAGGAGTATTTCTGATAACATTCTGCTAGCTCAGGAGCTGATGGGGGACCTAGTGTGCGCCTCGAGGAGGCGATGCTTGATGGCAGTGAAGTTGGACATGGAGCGTGCCTACGACCGGATACGGTGGGACTTTCTTCGGCGGGCGCTGGAGAGCTTTGGTTTCCACCAGATTTGGATTGACTGGATTTTGGGATGTGTGCAGAGGCCCAGTTTCTCTATTTTGATTAATGGCACGCCATCGCCGTTCTTTCGAGCTACTATGGGTCTGCGTCAGGGATGTCCTCTATCCCCGTATCTATTTATTATTTGTTCTGATGTACTCTCTCGTGCCTTGCATGCTGCTTGTGGGAACCGGGAGTTGGTCGCCTATAGTCCAGCTCCCGGCACCCCCATTTCTCACCTAATGTTTGCAGATGACTGCCTCTTGCTCACTCGGGCGAGAGAGACTGATGCGAGAGCCCTTCGGAGGGTTTTGACAGAGTACTGCGAGATGTCTGGGCAGAGAGTCAATCTCCAAAAATCAGCCATACATTTCAGTCCGAGCACGAAGCGGAGGGTGCGACGGGAGGTTAGGGCGATCCTAGGGATGCAGGAGGAGGAGGGGGCCCTGGTTTACCTGGGGGTCCCCCTTACAGGGAGGAGGCTGCGGGTGGCGGAGTGCTCTACCTTGGTGGAGAGGGTGCGGAGCAGACTCGAGGGTTGGAGAGCGTCCTCTCTCTCTATGATGGGCAGATTGACGCTGATCAGGTCAGTTCTATGTTCTATGCCTATTTATCTGATGGCACACACTGTTGTGCCGAAGACGGTACTGGAGGAGATTGAGAGGCCCATGAGGAGGTTCTTGTGGGGCTCTCGTGGGGGAGGTCGCGGAGTACATCTGATGGCCTGGGAGAGGGTATGTTTGTCACTGCGGGAGGGTGGGTTAGGGGTGCAGTCACTCCAGGCGCGGCGCGAGGCTTTACTGGCACGACGGGCTGTGCAGGTTATTTTGGAGCCGCAGGGCTTTTGAAGCCAGATCATGATAGCTAGATACGGTCGTGCGGGATTTACTGCACAGGCGGTAGGGGGCCGCAGAGTTTCCTTTATATGGCGAGAGATTGGGCGGCACTTGCCGATGGCCTTGGCTCATTCTAGATGGTTGATTGGCGATGGACGGAGTATTGATGTGACTGAGAACTCGTGGGTGGATGCGCTCCCATTGAGATTATGGCCGACGATGTTTTGTGGATCGGGGGCAGAGGGACTCCGGGTTTCTGACCTTCTCAGGCCGGGGGCGGCAGAGTGGGATGGTGATAGACTAGACCAGCTGTTTGGAGAGCATTTGGCAGAGCGGGTTCGGGCACTTCCCATTTCGGGTTCTGCAGGTCCGGATGTCAGGGTTTGGAGTACTACTTGCAGAGCGAGTGTCGGGGTCGGTGATGTTTCCCGAGTTATTCAGCGGGAGTCAGTGCCGGGCTTAGACTGTGGCTGGGTGTGGAGGGTTGGTTTACACCAGAGGGCTGCTCTCTTCCTCTGGAAGGTGGCTTGGGAGTGTTTGCCGACGTGTTCAGTGCTGAGCAGACGAGGAGTGAGTCTCTCTCCTCTATGTCCGGATTGTGGGGTGGACGAGTCGGTGGATCATGTCCTTTTCCAATGCGATCGGGCGCGGGATGCTTGAAAGCTGACTGGGATTCCGGAGGATGCTTGGAGCCGGAGGGACTGTTTTTTGGAGAGGGTTCAGCGATGGGCTGGCATCCCTCAGATGCGCAGCATGGCTATTCGGGCAGCTTGTACAGCTTATCAGATATGGCTGGCGAGGAACGCCCGTGTCTTTAGCGAGGGTAGGCCGTCACCGCGGTTCGTGATGGAGCGGGCTAGTGCTCAGGCAGCAGAGATTATACATGTAGATTTAGCCCATAGACCTTTGATAGCTCGGGACATCTGGGGCCCCCATACTGCTTCGGCAGCTTCACATAGGGTATTTTTTACCTGGGAGCCCCCCCCCGAGTTTCCTCAAGGTCAATTTTGATGGCTCAGTCTTGGATGGAGGTAGGAGAGGAGGGGCTGGTTTCCTTATCAGGGGGCCGAGCTCTGGTGTGGTGGTGGCAGGGGGCTGTCAGATTTTTGACACCTCGGTTTCTGGGGCAGAGCTGCGGGCAGCCTGGATGGGTATGTGCTATGTGCGGCGAGTGCTTCAGGCGACTTCTGTCCTGCTAGAGGGAGATTCTGCTACTGTGATCAGCTGGGTCCGAAAGGGCTCGTGCAGCTATGGGGGAGTTCACCCTCTGATCCGTGACATTTGGGATATGGCGAGGGAGGTTACGTTCCAGGCCATGCATGTATATCGCGAGGCCAATGGGGCGGCCGACTGGGTGGCGGCATATGTTGCGAGCCACTCAGGAGGCACCCTATGGTCTGGGGAGAGTGAGTTGCCCGGAGCACTTCGGGGCCTTTTGTTTTCTGACTCTATTGGGTGTATTCGTACCCGTGTTGTATGAAATGCCCGTTCTCATCAAAAAAAAAAAAAGAGACCTCAGCAGTGGCAGATGCTTTATATATCTTGTGCTGAATCCCTTGAAGTTCAGATAAGAGGGACGGGAAGAAAGATCAAGAGGAGGAGGAAGGCGACCAGCACGAAGGGAGGAGTAGAGAAGATAGAAAGAGAGAGGAGAGGGATCAACAAATCCACGATCCAACAGACACTGTGTATCTGTAGGGGCGAACCTTATAATCATAAAAGACTACTCGACAAATCATAACAATCTCAAAATATTAATAATAATTTTTTGATCCCAAAATTTTTTTTAATTAAAATCTAAACAAATCATTTTCATAATTAATTATTTCAAAGCAACATAAGTCAAAATATGCTAACTAATTATTATGATTCAAATCAAATAAAATGTTCAAACTAAACTAGTCTAAATAGTCTAAACTAGAACTCCAATAATTGTGAATATCTTCAGAAGATTAAGCGCACTCCCCCAAGTTTCGAGCAATCATAAGTCAAAATCTGAAAAATAAAGAAAGAAGGAATAACAAGTTACATTAGCCTAGTAAGCAATATAATACCACAAAGTAGGATCTAAGTATATTAATAAATAATTAAAGAGCATAATATTGACTGAGAATAAATTAAATTTTTGTAAAATAATATTTATATATTATTTTCATAAACTGATACTAGAGATCTAACATCAGGCTATGGCACGTAACTTAGTGGCATGGGTCAGATACAGAATACACAAAGTACTAAATACCATTATTCTATTCACTGGTGATTCGGTGTCGAAACTAGTTTCTCATATTACAACTTAATAGGGCCAACAAATAATCTCCATTGGCGGGGCTAGATTATAGTCGTGCTGAGGTGCATACATATAAAATAGATTTTATAATTTGCCCGGTCATATTTTTCATAACAGAACACATAACATAATTTAAAATAATTACTATCGTAACAATAACATGCCCGCCCGTTTAACCAAGTATAAAACAGATATTATAATTAAATTTAATAAACTAATTATTATTTTATCAAAAATTTAAAAAATATATTTTGAAGTATTAGATTGCTTACATCTTCTTGCTTCAAAATCTTACTATGAGTCAGGTTCGCAATATAATTAATTTTATCATTAATTTAGAAGCTAAGCAAAATTAAAATACTATTGCGGATATGACCTTATGCCTAAATCAAGGTGAAGGAAAGGCAAGGTCAAGTAGGCTGCGGTACCCGACTGTATAGGTCGGTCTGAACAAGATGAACTGAACTGGTCAATATCATACATAATTTAAGTAACTCAATAAAGGTCAATGATGACCAAATTCTAAAGAGATTTGACAAGGGCTGAGGTAATGGGCCGGCCTATCGTCTGGATACCAGGCGATTTAGGGCCTCCATATTGGAGTCAACTAGGATCCGAATAGAGAGACAAAGGGTTGCCCAGTAGATACAACCCAAGAGGGGGGGTGAATTGGGTCTTTTAAAACTTTTAACCTACTTCTGAAAGTTTTTGATTAATTATGCTAAGTTGTATGGATGCTCAGTGAAAGTCAAACTTAGCAACAGTTTGATGTATAGAATGTGACTTGATTGAATATGCTTGCAACTAAAGGATGCGCGGATAACAGTTAAGCAAGCAATCTATCTAAGTAAGTAAGTGTGTTAGTTAGACAATGACAAGAGGCATTACAAACACAACAAACATATAGTGGTTCGGTGCACCCCAGCACCTACATCCACTCCCCAAGACCTCTTGGGAATTACACTATAATCCTACAGATTACAGCCGGTTGTTTTACAAGCTCACAACCCAACTTGTTGTTTTACGAGCGCACAACGAACTCGGTCGGTTTTTCCAGGCTCACCGACTAGAACCACTCCGATTGTTTTCCCGGGATCACAATCGAACCCTTACACGTTGGTTTTACCCTCGGCTCACCAACAAACCTAACACCGTTGGTTTTCCCTTTGGCTTACCAACAAACCTTAACCCCTTGATTCAATCCCTTGATTGAATCAAGTTACAGGATATTAAAACAAAGTGTAAAACAAATCAAAGCTTCTTAAATAAGCAGATATAACAATATAAACAAAGAGAGTAAAGAGAAGCCCTCAAACGAGTGTTGAAGATGAAGGAGCTCGGCTTCTTCTTTACTTGACCCTCTTCTGATTTGGCACGAAGTAGAGAATTTCCGAGGCAGCACACGGATGGAGAGGAAGCTTTGGGATTCGCTTGGATGCTCTTCTTCTCTCTATTTCACTTTGAATGGCCCTTTTTGTGCTTATGGGAGATTTCCCTTGTAATCTCTTTCCTAAATGTTTTCTCCCACTTCCATCCGTTCTCCCCTAGCTCTCTTCTTGTTTTTATAGCTTTAGATGGCGTGGAAACAAGAATATAGCCGTTAGAGACAAAAATAGAGCCGTTGGACACAGTCTGCACTTCCTGACAATATTACCGTTGGGATCGGAGTCGACTCGCGCGATCATGAGTCGACTCGTCTGTTGCAGGAGTCGACTCGTGTTTTACTAGAGACGACTCGGCCACTGTTCCAAATTTGAATTAATGTGCTTGCCTTGTCCTAGAGTCGACTCGGACCAAACTGGAGTCGACTCGCCAATAGCTGGAGACGACTCGGGCACTTAGGGGTCGGCTCATTCTCAGGAATCTCGACATACTTTCTGATTTTCTTCCTCAAGTCGACTCGGATTCTCTTGGAGTCGACTCGGCTCTCAGAGCCCGAAAACTGATCCTCTGTATTTTGGGGTCGCGCTGCCTTGGAGTCGACTCGCCTCTCAGAGACGAAAATACCGTCTTCTGTCTTTGGGGTTGCGCTATCTTGGAGTCGACTCGTACTTTGTGGGAGTCGACTCGAATCTCAGTGTCCGAAAAACTGCTCTCTGACTTTTTGCTTGTGTAACACTGAGAGTCGACTCTCACTTTCTTTGGAGTCGACTTGCCAACCATCGGAGTCGACTCGCGTTCCACTGGAGTCGACTCGAATCTCAGACCCGAAAACTGCTTTCTGTCTTTTTCCTTGTGTTCCTAGGAGTCGACTCATACTACCCTGGAGTCGACTCGGCAAGCATCGGAGTCGACTCGCGCTCTTCAGGAGTCGACTCGTTGACAGGTTCTGAGATGAATCTTTCTGTCCGGCTGTCTGTTGCTCCTTGGAGTCGACTCGGAACTGTAGGAGTCGACTCGAGTGCCTTTCCTTTGAATTTTTCTTAAAGCTAGCTCTTCTAAATTGAAGCCTTTGAACTTGAATCTTGGGCCAATGAGGTGTGGCTTTCTTCTAACTTTTCTTGAGAGCTTTGGAGGCCTTCTTGAATTCTTCCAACTTGCTATGTTCCTTGCAAAATAAATAATCTTTCTTCTTGCAACACAAACATTAGTATTTATACTTCAAGGTTTTGTGATCATCAAAATCAATCTGTAAATCAATCTTTGGGTCATCAGTCTCCCCCTTTTTGATGATGACAAAACTTGGAGTATATGCAATATAAAATATATTGTGTTCTAGAAGTAATACATAGCTAAGTTGCATGAAGTAGAAAACATATATATTTAAAAACATACTTCATGATAATGCTTTAGATTTAATCAGCTTAACACAATCAACATATTTCAATTTAAGCTGAGTTGGTGTTCAATGCAAAACACAAAGCATTATGAGCATATACTTAGATATTTCTCCCCCTTTTTGACAACATCAAAAAGATAGTGAAACATTAAGCACAAAGATAAGAATACTCAAATATTTCTTTTCCTTATTGTACTCTGATTTGCATGTCAAATTATTGCAAGGATATGAATCATAAAACTCAAGGCAATAATATTAGAATCAGATTAATGAGCATAGATCAGAGCCAATTAAGATAATTTCAGAGCAGAACACATCGAATGCGATTTCAAGAAATTTGATACCACAGATAGTTTTCTAATCAAGTATAGGTGGAATCTTCCTTAGGTTAATACAAGAAGTACCACAATTGATATTCAAGGAAACACATGAGTGGAAATCTAACCTCTCTTTAATAATAAGTATGAAAGCTTGTTCATTTAAGATCTTTTGCCCAATCTATTAAGTATTTTATCAACATGAGAGCAATTTAATTAATTTTCAGAGTATAAGATCAAAACTCATATACTTGAAAAACATATCATCATGTTGGATCATTAATTCTTAATGACTTCAAAGTTCTTTAATGATAATACGAGTATTGGGGCACAAATACCAAAATATGGATTCATGCAATTTTGATATATCTTAGAGCTCTCTTAAAGACTTTCTTTTATTCCTTTAGAAAATAAGCACAATTTGATACATAAAAAATATGAATTGGCACACAATTTAAGTTCTAAAGAGCAAGCCAATTTGGACTCATTAGTGAATTTCAAAATAGATTTTCTAAGAGATACAAAAAAAAAAAAAATTCAACACGTTATTCTCCCCCTTTTTTCATTAAGTTAGAGGCTCTTAAGATCAACTGTTTGACTTGCAATTTGGTTCATGATGTATGCATAAGAAATATTAACCAAATAACAAGCCTCAAGATGTATCGTAAAGATTTTCAGATTAAATTTCAGATGATACATATTGGAGAGCATTAGGATCACTTTTCATTTAGTATTCTTTCTCTCTCCTTTAGTTATAGAGTTATGCGATTAAGTTCCATAAGACCTCTCCTTCTGAAATTTTCTTTCTCCCCCTCAATTGATCATTCCATTTAAGAGTTTAGAATTTGAAGATAATGTTCAATAAAATTGTCAATCTCAAAAATATATTTTCTATAAGTTTCAGCTTATTTTCATAAGACTCAAGGTTTGAGATAAGACAACCTTTATAGAATTCATCTCAAGGTAATTAAAGCATGTCTTGCAATATAAGGAGGTTCATCAAAATCAATCCATAAAAATCAAGGTATGAGATACTGAATATCTAAAGCTCCCCCTCAAAAGATGCATTCTTTTTTAATCATTCTTTTCTATTGTTGAATTTCAGATTTTAATGATAATCGTGAATAAAACTGAAATTCTATGATATCGAGAATGTAGAGTAATATAGCATTATTCAAAATTTGTGGCAATTACTCTTTCTAATCCTTCAAGAACAAGTTATGCTTTCTCTTAATCTTAGAGAAAATGTATAGAAATATTAATCAGAAAATGATTCATTTGAAGCTCAGTTTCTTTCAAAAGCATTTACATTTTCTTTCTTTTAGAATCATTCGAGTGAGCTGAAATATTTCTTGCTTTAAGATCATTCACTCTATTCTGTCTTTAATAATGTAGGGGAGAAAAACATATAGATGATCATTGAAATATATATATTTATAGAACTCAATTTTTTAATCACAGTTTTTCAGCAATGTATACATGAAGCCCAATAGATTTTTTAATATCAAAATAAAATCATATATTTAAAAATATCTACTTGCAATCAAGATCATTGAAAGCCACATCATTTAGGCCAATATTAGTATACTTTGAAGATAAGAAATGATATGTTTCGGATGCGTATCGGAGCAATCAACCAAAGGCATCAAAATTAATTCTGTTTTTCTTTCATTAAGATTTTATTTAGAAATCATATGGAGTTTAAGCTTTTATACAAAATCAGATTCTGAATTACATAGGATTTTCAATTGAGGCTTTCAAAATCATAATTTGAGATGTGTATCTTCCAGATTGTAGCTCATCTTAAATCATTACGTTTGAAAACACATATTTCAAACATGTAAGAGCATATTCAGAGTATTTGTATTTATGTTGAGTTTTGGTATGAGTTAGAACATTATATACCAAAGTTAATCAAGTTGAAGGATAAAAACAAACTCAATTCATTTTGCCTAAATAGAGATATCCTTCTCTTCTCCTTTTTACAAATTTTATTCACCTTTCAGATTTTAACGATGATTGTGAACGACAAATCTGAAATTTCTTTTTAATAATACCAAAAAAAAATTTTATGTAGTATTCCAAACATTCAATCAAATTATCCAAGCATGAAGCATTGAGAACCCATAATTTAAACCATCATGCCATATGCAAAGTATACTGTGTGCTAAGTCATGCATTAAAATATTAAGAATAAGCATGTCAAGGATCAAAATCAATTCTTTTCAAATAAACTCCCCCTATTTAAATATAATCTTGCACTGATTTCATCCTTAAGTTGTGTTTTCAAGTGATTAAAGTTTGACTTGATTCTTCTTATATACTTTCATTTACTTTGTCATTCATTTTTACTTTCTTATGCTCTATACTCTATTTGCTCCCTATTCGGTGGAGTTGGGAAGGGGCACGAGGTACTACCACTAGCCTCCCTCTTGTGCCGTCCCTAATATGCCCTACACCGAATAGTTGGGTCAAATAGTGCCGGGTACTACCACTAGCCTCCCCATTGGCACCATCCCTATGATGAGCAATATAGACAGGTTAAAATATTTACTTCAAACTCTCCCTGTTTAAGTGTAATTAATTATGGATTTTATCCCTTTCACAAGTCAAATATATTATGCTTGTTTTGCTTTTCCTTAAGATGAAGCATTTGCCTTTACTTAGATTTTACTTCTCTTGAATAATATCCATTTTCTTTTCTTTATCTCTCTCTCTTTTTGTTATTCTCAAGTAATTTACATGAAAGAGCAGAATAAAGAATTAATCTTATGTATCATATATATGTATATCATGCAAACAACATTTTCATTATGCTCATGGATTCATAACTTCTCACAAGTTATTTTACATCCAAAATTTTAAGCATATACTTGTGTATTTCATGGTTATGATATAGGCTAAGAAATCATTTAGTTTGGGCAAACCATGAAACAGTTTCTAAAAGTATAAGTCAGTCAATACACATATAGACATGATATCAAAAATTAATAATTAAAGAATTTAATCATGCCATCATAAGATTTAAGTTATTGACTTTGCTCAATTAATTTGTGAGAAAGATATCTAAAATTATCTATTCATTATATAAATTCTTCAAGCCAAACTAGATTTCTTATGTGTGAACTTTTGGCTGGAGAAGATCCTCTCTCTTGTTTGCATGTGAATGTTTATTGTATCTTATGTGGAGGTGTCCTTCAAGTTGAAATCACTCATTTTCTTGCTCAAGGATTCTGTATTATTAACAAACTCCTTTTCTTTCTTGAAAGAAAGTCTTTAGTTTCTTTAAGATACAACCCATTCATCCAACATATTTCTAACTAGATGACTCAATTTAAGATAAGATAATAGTTGAATATTGAGTCACTTTACTCAAGAGATTGCCTAAATATAAGCAAGCACATATCACTTGAACTAAAGAAATAGTTTCATTAACCAAGACAGTTCAAGGACAAGCATGTGAGGCAATGGAAAGATTTATCAAGGTCAAATCAATTTCTTATTTCCAAAATCAATTTAGTTTAGATTCTATTTGCTTAAGATAATTATCAAAAGGATATGTTAGCTAGGTTCTAATCAACTTATCTTAAACGGTTGTTTCTTTCAAAATATGATTCATTAAAGTTGGATTGGAGTCTTGCATAAGGTCACATAATAAGCATACATTCAGGTCTACTAGCTGTATAATAAAATAATTATTCTATCATGCTTCAATACAGCTTTAAACAATAGATCTACTTTGCTCATCCTTTTCAAATTCTACAAGATGGGGTCATATATATACCTTCTTCATGCCAATCTTCTATATGAGTTTTCTTGTGGACTAACGTTGGTCAATGAAGATCCCCTTTCCTGTTTATCTTAATTTGGAGTTTGAGAGAAGATGTTAATTCATTCATCATACGTATTTCAAACTCTCCTTGCATGAGCTAAGTAAAGTCTTCATATAACTCTTCATTGGTAGAACCAAAAATGATGTCATCAATGTAAACTTTGAGCAAGTAAGATATCACAAATTCTTCTTTTTGATGCAAAGATTTATCACTATTACTTTCTATCAAAAAGGTTGCTTAAGCTTTTGTATCATGCTGTTGATGCTTGTTCCAAATTATATATTGCTTTAACATATTTGTAATGAGTGTTTTCAAATATGGTGGTTATTTAACATAGATCTCCTTTTTAATGAAATAACCACATAGGAGTGCATTCTACACATTCATTTGACAGAATATAAAGCTCATAAAGCAAGCACATGATGATGGTGATCTTGACTTCTAATCATGCAAAAATTTCATCAAGATCTATTTCATCTTTTCGTGATTTAGTCTTTTAGTAGTCATCAATTTTTCTTCATTAAGTGCATTTCTGAAAAACTCAATTTGGTTCTAATTATTAACATGTTTTTAGATTGTTATATGTAAAAGATTAACCATATGCATATATAATTTGATCTTAGTATCTTGATAATAAATCATTAGTCTCATAAAGAATAAAATGAATTGATACCTCTACAACTAGAATTTTTCATGAATGTTCTATATGCATTGCTTGATGAATGATATCCAAGGATAGAAGTATCTTTATCAGATTTGGCATTATTTTCATAAGAGCATATCAAGTATAGTATGTACGACTGAAAAATATGAAAGATATGCAATGGTTCATTTTCCATTTTTCAGAAGATCATAAGGAGTTTTCATCAAAACTGGATCTAATAGAAATCATATGTATGACAAGCAGTGATGATAGTCTTTTAAAAATTATTTAAGTAGATGACTATCATACATAATTGTCTTTTTCATTTCTTCAAGAATTCTATTAACCCTATTTTACTTATGATGTCCTTGGAGCTGAAATAATTGAATTTAATATTATTTTCTGTATAACCTTAATTAGGATTTTGGTTTTCAACACTGTGCCATGATCTTCACAGTTTGGAAACCTTTTAATTTGAAACGCTTTTACAAGATTCAGTAAATACAGAAAAATACTTCAATTTTATTTTCCAAGAACAAATCCAATGTAAGCTTTTGAAAACTTAGAGATGGAAACAACATCTTTAGATTTAGAAATGATTTTTGTTTGTTTCCTTAGTTAGCATGCATAGCAAAACTTTGACCTTTAAGTAGATAATCTAAGTAAGCCTATGGCAAGGTCTTTTGAGATTAAGTACATACTAGCATGAGTTGATTTTATATCCAAAATGGTTTCTTTAATCTTGGTGTTCATAGTGCATATATTCAAAGGTATACCAAGTGCACATTTTCATATCTATGATCGATAAACAATAATGCCATGGATAAAAACTCTCAATCAAGCATATAGAGAATTCATAGAGTTATTCTTAGCAACTTATCCAATAGTGAGTAAATAATACTATAAAATGAAGTGATTTGATAATATTTTCAAAAGTATTTTCTATATCACAAAATTGATCAATACTTGCAATTCATATTTTAATCAAATACTAAAGCAAAAGTAATGATGAGATGCAAGGGTTACTGATTTTATTATTATTAATTTTTTTAATTACTTTTCATAAGTGTATTTTAAGTTTCACTCTTTAATGTGTGTCTAGAGCACCCATTTGTATGAAAGTTCTATTTGTTTCATGGGTATCTTGGCACACCTTAATCTACATCCTCATATTTTCATTTTGGGTACCCAAGCTTGCTTGGGTTCTTGAGAGTTAGGACATATAGTTCCTTTTGGAACCCAAATTTGTTTAATTGTAATAACTTTACTACTTGATTTAATTATGTTAGAACGATAGGTAAAGTTGTTATGCCCATTCTTTTCATGTTTGAAATAAGTTATCTTATTTAATGGATTGCTTGGTGAATTGATAACCTTTTTCTTTAGGAATTCATTGCTAAGTGAAGGAGTTAAGCCAAATTTTGATTTATCAAAATCTGCATGTTGGCTTTCAAACATCATTTTTAATCTTTCTGAACTTACAGTAAATTTGTTAATGAAAGACTTCAATTGGTTAATTTCTTTACTTAAGTTTTGATTTTCTTTAATTAAATTCTGATTTTTCTGAATTAATTGTTCTGAATTTAACCTTAAAATTTCATTTTCAGAATTTAGTTTATCTTGTATTTCATCATTAGAATTTCTTTCTTTTGAAATTTTCAGATTTAGTTTCTTAAAATTTTTATTCTTCACAGCTAATTTTCTACATTCACCATACAAATCATGAAAAGCATTTAATAATTCATCATAAGAGAATTCTTCTTGAAAATCATTTGAGGTAAGAGTAGATTCAAATTTTACCTTGTCTTCTTGTGCCATAAAGCACGAGTTAGTTACCTCTTGTAGTTCCTTGGAGCTAATATCATCATTGTTGCTCCTAACTTTTAATTTCTTGCTTGACTCTTTCTTGGTCAAGGCTTTCTTCCTTTTTATCTCTTTCTTCCTTTCTTCTAGCTTCCTCTTCTTCTTTGTCTTTAGGAAGCTTTTGAATCTTTCTTCCTGATTTAGAGTGTTTCCTGCATGCTCAATGTTAGTCTTGCAATTATCCTCAAGTAAACTAACATGGGGTTCTTTAGAAATATCATAAGTTGCTTCAAGAGTATCCCATATTTGTTTGGCAGATGAACATATACAAATTTGGTTGAAAATATTTTTATTAAATGCACAATAGAGAAGGTTCATAGCCTTAGCATTTAGTTCAGCCAAATTTTTATCGAACATACTTTCAATTAATTTCGTGGGTGTGTGTAGGCCATTTGTTATGACATTCCATAACTCATAGTTTTGTGATTGAGTAAAGATTTTCATTCTAGCTTTCCATTGAATATAGTTAGATCCATCAAACAGTGGAGGTCTGTTTGTGGAAAGTCCCTCAGCAAGTAATACGTTATGTGGGGTTGTCATGATCTTTGGCTCTAGTCGGTTAAGACTACAAATAATATTTGAGCACCTGCTCTGATACCACTTGTTGCCCAGTAGATACAACCCAAGAGGGGGGGTGAATTGGGTCTTTTAAAACTTTTAACCTACTTCTGAAAGTTTTTGATTAATTATGCTAAGTTGTATGGATGCTCAGTGAAAGTCAAACTTAGCAACAGTTTGATGTATAGAATGTGACTTGATTGAATATGCTTGCAACTAAAGGATGCGCGGATAACAGTTAAGCAAGCAATCTATCTAAGTAAGTAAGTGTGTTAGTTAGACAATGACAAGAGACATTACAAACACAACAAACATATAGTGGTTCGGTGCACCCCAGCACCTACATCCACTCCCCAAGACCTCTTGGGAATTACACTATAATCCTACAGATTACAGCCGGTTGTTTTACAAGCTCACAACCCAACTTGTTGTTTTACGAGCGCACAACGAACTCGGTCGGTTTTTCCAGGCTCACCGACTAGAACCACTCCGATTGTTTTCCCGGGATCACAATCGAACCCTTACACGTTGGTTTTACCCTCGGCTCACCAACAAACCTAACACCGTTGGTTTTCCCTTTGGCTTACCAACAAACCTTAACCCCTTGATTCAATCCCTTGATTGAATCAAGTTACAGGATATTAAAACAAAGTGTAAAATAAATCAAAGCTTCTTAAATAAGCAGATATAACAATATAAACAAAGAGAGTAAAGAGAAGCCCTCAAACGAGTGTTGAAGATGAAGGAGCTCGGCTTCTTCTTTACTTGACCCTCTTCTGATTTGGCACGAAGTAGAGAATTTCCGAGGCAGCACACGGATGGAGAGGAAGCTTTGGGATTCGCTTGGATGCTCTTCTTCTCTCTATTTCACTTTGAATGGCCCTTTTTGTGCTTATGGGAGATTTCCCTTGTAATCTCTTTCCTAAATGTTTTCTCCCACTTCCATCCGTTCTTCCCTAGCTCTCTTCTTGTTTTTATAGCTTTAGATGGCGTGGAAACAAGAATATAGCCGTTAGAGACAAAAATAGAGCCGTTGGACACAGTCTGCACTTCCTGACAATATTACCGTTGGGATCGGAGTCGACTCGCGCGATCATGAGTCGACTCGTCTGTTGCAGGAGTCGACTCGTGTTTTACTAGAGACGACTCGGCCACTGTTCCAAATTTGAATTAATGTGCTTGCCTTGTCCTAGAGTCGACTCGGACCAAACTGGAGTCGACTCGCCAATAGCTGGAGACGACTCGGGCACTTAGGGGTCGGCTCATTCTCAGGAATCTCGACATACTTTCTGATTTTCTTCCTCAAGTCGACTCGGATTCTCTTGGAGTCGACTCGGCTCTCAGAGCCCGAAAACTGATCCTCTGTATTTTGGGGTCGCGCTGCCTTGGAGTCGACTCGCCTCTCAGAGACGAAAATACCGTCTTCTGTCTTTGGGGTTGCGCTATCTTGGAGTCGACTCGTACTTTGTGGGAGTCGACTCGAATCTCAGTGTCCGAAAAACTGCTCTCTGACTTTTTGCTTGTGTAACACTGAGAGTCGACTCTCACTTTCTTTGGAGTCGACTTGCCAACCATCGGAGTCGACTCGCGTTCCACTGGAGTCGACTCGAATCTCAGACCCGAAAACTGCTTTCTGTCTTTTTCCTTGTGTTCCTAGGAGTCGACTCATACTACCCTGGAGTCGACTCGGCAAGCATCGGAGTCGACTCGCGCTCTTCAGGAGTCGACTCGTTGACAGGTTCTGAGATGAATCTTTCTCTCCGGCTGTCTGTTGCTCCTTGGAGTCGACTCAGAACTGTAGGAGTCGACTCGAGTGCCTTTCCTTTGAATTTTTCTTAAAGCTAGCTCTTCTAAATTGAAGCCTTTGAACTTGAATCTTGGGCCAATGAGGTGTGGCTTTCTTCTAACTTTTCTTGAGAGCTTTGGAGGCCTTCTTGAATTCTTCCAACTTGCTATGTTCCTTGCAAAATAAATAATCTTTCTTCTTGCAACACAAACATTAGTATTTATACTTCAAGGTTTTGTGATCATCAAAATCAATCTGTAAATCAATCTTTGGGTCATCACAAAGCTTCATGCTTGATAAGGATGAAGAAGGATGGGGCTGATCGAGCAGTAAGGCCCAACAATTCGATCAGTCCGATCAAGTTCATCCTCCAATCAAAGATCAAATCAAAGTACATGTAACTTATAGCGATCGAGGATGGCCAGATCTAATGAAATCCAATAATGATCAAGATGCCAGCAAAGGCCGGGTAAATGTCAACATATTGAATGGTCACAACTGAGCCAGTCCTGGACCTAATATTTTGGCCAATCTGGAGTCCACGAAGGAAAGACCTAGAACCCTCTACTGAGCCCTAGACATGTAGCGAGAGATAAATAGAGAGAGAAAGGATGGGAAAGAGAGAGAAAGAAAGCTTCTCTCTCTAACCAAGGAAGAGAAAAAAAGAGGGTGGCTGCAAATGGTGTCCGAGGTCAAAGACCCACAGCCGAACAGCAGGCGACCAACAGCGATTGGCAGCCGACAACCCCAAAATGGACAGATTTCAATAGAGATTAGGAGTGACCAATTCTAATAAAGCTAGGGCTGACTATGAAAATACATTCATATAGGATGATATACAAGGCCAGCTAGATAGCAACGCCCAAAGCACAACGTAACTCAATCCATCTGATCAAGAAACATATATCCAATAGATCAGAGGTTATCAATTATGGATCCGATGGTAGCTGACAACAGTCGGGTGAAGAAAGGACATACAGGGTTGATTAAATAGTAGCGTCCGATGATCCAGGACGGTCCGCTCTAGCCAATCAAACCAGTCAACTCTGAAACAAGAATTAGACTATGGTACGGATAATACAATAGAAACTAATGATGATAGAGTCTAGTGGTGCTCGATCACCCAAATTAGTCAAGATGGTGTTTTCCAAATCATTAGATGAAGAAACATGTATCAAATATAGCAGGGGTAATATGCCAAGATGCTAATGATGGAGGTCCAAAAAGGGCTGATGAATGACAGTGAAGGCTAGCACGACGGATGGTTACAACAATACTAGTCTAGGACCTTCTACTAGAGTTAACCTGGGTCCACAAAGAGAATATTTGGGACCCTCCTGCCCGTCCATCAAACCATGCAAAGAGAGAGACAAAGAAAGAAAAAATAAAGAGAGAGAGAGAGAGGTAGAGAGACAAAATCTCACTTCTCTAATTCATGAAGATGGGAGTTCATCTTTTCCTTTGCCTTTGGTCAAAACCAAGGGTAGTGAGGGTGGCCGGCGGCGGCGGCCACCTGCGGCTCTCAGCCGCACCGCAATCATCACCGGCAACAATGGCCAGCCAACACAAGGAAGAAGGGAGGAAGAAACGAGAAGATAAAAAAAAATATCTACACCAAACTCGACCAATATAATGGTCGATTACCCAATCTAACAGTTTCATGATCTCATGGGTCTTAAGAGGAGTCGAAGCCCGGCCTATTTCGGTGCTCGACAGGGGTGAATAAGGAGAAGAACAACCAAAATAGAGCACCCCTATTTTGGGTCAAATCTCGGCAATTAGCCAGTGCAAAACAAGGTGGCGAAGGCTAGGAGACCAGAAAAAGAAAAAAAGAAAAACATACGCCAGGGTGAAGGTCGCAGTGACCTGCTCTGCCCCTCTCAAGCCAGGGACTTTCGTGATGGGGAGGACGAATGGGACGGAGGAAAGATTTTGGCAGAGTTTTATCTATGAGAACTTGCCGGCCCCGTGCTCCTGCTGTGGGAGAATCGGCCATTGGGGGGGTGAGTGTGGACGGCCCTCGCCGGTGATGATGGAGGCGGAGCAGGGAGAGCGGCGTGCTAAGGGGAACGCGCTGGCTGGGGGATGCTCTTCAGAGGTCCCAAGGCAGATGGAGGGAGATGGAGCTACGCCGGGGGAGTAGTCGGTGTTCGGACCATGGATGGTTACAACTGGATCTGGTACCAGCGGGCAGCCAAGCCGCCTACCAGGAGAAAGGTGACGACCGAGTCCGGGGCGAGGCGGAACTCAGCGTCGTCACCTCCGAGTCCCGGTCCTAGCTCCACTGGTGATAAGATGGCCAATGGCGGCTCCTCAATTGATCTGGAGGGCTGGCAGAAACCTTCCAAGGTTGCACGGAGGAAAACGCCGAAGAAGGATGCCTCGATGGCCAGTGCCAGCAGATCTAGAGGGACCGAGCCAACCCGGTGGTGGCACCGTGTTTTGCACCGAGTCGAGCACCGAGCCAAACGCAGGTGGGCTCAAACCCGCTTTGGATCGGGCTGGCAGGGGGCCCAAGCCTGTTACAGCGGGGTGCGCTGGTGGGCTGGGCTTAAGCCCACTAAAGAGGATGAGGAGCCCAACCATGCCTCTTCAGGCTGCGGGCCCGCTGGAGGGTGGTTTGGTCCATTTAGCAGGGGAAGTAAAGTCGGCGTCTGGGACGCCGAGGAGATCGAGGGGTGGCTTTCACCGGAGGAGCAGAAGCTCCCCCCCAACCCGGTCGACAACAAGCGGTCGACCTCCTCGGGCGGAGCCGGTGATCAGAGGTGCCAGCGACTCGTGGCTGTTTGGGGAGGCAAAGTTTCAAGGGAAAGGGCGACTCACTCGAGCGTACTCGGGGGCGGCAGCACTCTCGGAGATGGGGGCGGCGGCGACGTCGACGGACGATCGGGACGAGGTGGTGGTGGCGAGACGCAGCGTGGTCGGGGTGGCCAAGAGCTCTGGATCCGGCAAGAAAGGGATGCTCTCAGCCAAATCAATACCCACCGTGACCTGTGAGCTGTGCCATTTGGCACGGGGCAACAGTGTCCCGACGGTGATTGGGAAGGGAAAGCAGGTAATGATTCCCGGCAGTGTTGGAGGAGAGGATGCAGTTGGTGGGCAGCAGGGTGGATTAGGGGCGTCGGGCGAGGGGACTGTAGAACCTGCGTGCCGTTTGGCACAAGCCTACAGTGAAGAGAGGCATTCTCAAATGGTCAGCCAATTGATGGCTGCAGCAAAAGGAATTAATTCCAATATTGTGGTGAAAGTAGGGGAGATGAACCGGGAGGTTTCTTGTGGATACGGCCCCAGAGAGGCGGGTCGTGTCACCTCGTCAAGTGTCCATGAAGGTGCTCCTATGGAATTGCCGGGGGGCGGGGAAGCCTTCTTTTGCTCCGACTTTTCGTAAGTTGGTGTATTAGCACAACCCGGACATTTGTGTGCTACTGGAAACTCGGTTATCGAGCAATAGCTTATAAAAGGCAAGGAGGGCGGTGCCGAGGTCGTGGGGATTCTATACAATAGAATTTGTAGGTTTGTTGGGAGGCATCATTGTTACTTAGGCACAGAGTAAATGTAGAATTGACATCTTCAATGCATGCACTCAAGAGGTAATTATGGTAATTCCGAAAGGCAACAGAAATCCATGGGTCCTCGCAGCTGTGTATGTTAGTACAGACTTTAGGGCGAGGAGCATATTGTGAGAGGAGGCCTCTCAATTGATTAATTTGGGTCATCCGATGATGGTGACAGGTGACTTTAACTATATTATTGATCTACTGGAGAAAATAGGAGGGAAACCCTTCACCTTCACAAGGAAAATTAAGGAGTTTTTGGACTTCCTTGATTCAAATGGATTGGTTGATCTGGGATTTTCAGGCCCAAGGTTCACTTAGTGCAATAATCAGCAGGGATGGGCCCGAGTTTGGGAGAGACTAGATAGAGTCTGTGCTATTGCTGGGTGGGCTCGGAGCTTTCTAGACCATCATGTCAGATATCTGCCGAGGATTGCATCGGACCACTGTCCATTACTGGTGAGTACTGAGACGTTTATTCCTGTTTGACCCCCTTTTAGATCTGAGAAGTTTTGGCTCTGTTATCCGCGATCCTGGGAGATGGTTAGGGAGGCATGGAGTGCACCAGTGAGGGGTGATGCTATGTACCGAGTATCCCGGAGGCTGGAGTTGACGAGAAGACGGTTGAGGAGGTGGAATCGCGAGGAGGTGGAAAATATTTTTAGGAGGCTTGAGGATCTAGAGGAGGTCATTAGCAGACTACAGTCTCGGGAGGTCCAGGGAGGTGGATTATTGAAGGGGATGGTGGGGGAGCTCAGATCACACTTGGCACTGCATGATTCTCTCCTCAGACAGTAGGAGATACTTTGGATACAGAAGTCAAGGGTTCAGTGGATTTTGAAGGGTGATAGGAATATCAGATTTTTTTCATCAGGCGACTGTGATTAAGAAGCATCAAAACAGGATTAGAGTCATCAGAGGTGAGGATGGGCAGATGTTAGAGGATCCTGATATGGTTCGGAGGATTATGGAGGGCTTCTTTAGGGCTAGGTGGACAAAGCAGACAGGGAAGGAGAGTCCAGCGGATATTCCGATACCTTTGGTCGGGATGACGGAGGAGGAGAGTACAGCTTTGATCATGCCGGTATCGGAGCATGAGATTAGGGAGACAGTCTGGTCCCTTGAGGGAGACAAGACTTCAGGGCCGAACGGTTTTCCTCTGGTGTTCTTCCAAAGATATTGGTCGATTGTGGGACAGTATGTGACGGCAACCATACAGCAGTTTTTCAGTACAGTTACGATGTCTTCTGACTGGCAGAGGACTTTCATCACACTGATACCGAAGCGGTAGGATGCTACTGAGCCGGGCCATTTTCGGCTGATTAGCCTGTGCACGACTCTGTATAAGGCTATGACGAAGATACTTGCCGTTAGGTTGAGGGATGTTCTTTCGAGGTTGATTAGCCCGGAGCAGCAGGCTTTTTTGGGTGGGCGGAGCATTACAGACAATGTACTTATCGCCCAAGAGTTTATATTTGACCTTCGCAGGGCCCCGATGAGGAGGAGCTTGATGGGAATCAAGCTTGATATGGAGAGGACCTACGATAGAATGAGATGGAATTTTGTACAGCAATCCTTGCAAGGGTTTGGCTTTCCCGGGAGGTGGATCAGTTGGATTATGGGCTGTGTGCGGGGTCCCTCTTTCGCCATTTTGATGAACGGCACGCCATCCCATTTTTTTGAGTCTACTGGAGGGTTGCACCAGGGATGTCCCCTCTCCCTTCTCCTCTTCATTATTTGTGCGGACGCGCTCTCGAGAGCACTTCGGCATACTGTGTCCATGCAGGAGTTGGAGGTCTATAGGCCAGTGGTGAGGGCTACGCCGATCTCCCACATGCTTTTCGCTGATGATTGCTTATCGCTAGCCCACTCGACTCAGCAAGCCGCGCGGGTTATCTGTAGGATCCTCCAAGACTACTGTGCAGTGTCAGATCAGTGTGTCAATATGTCTAAATCAGCTTTATGTTTCAGCCGGAAAACTAGGTTGGCAGTGAAGAATTCTATTCTGAAGATTTTGGGGGAGGACAAGCAGGTGGGCACATTGAGGTATCTGGGGATCCCGATCTCTAATTAGTGGCTATGCAACAGTGACTTCTCCTCTTTGGAGAGTAGCATCAGGCACAGACTGGAGGGATGGCAGATGCACACTCTATCAATGATGGGGAGGATCACCCTAGTTCGGTTCAGTTCTTACGGCGATCCCTACTTACCTCCTCTCCAACGCTCTCATTCCAGTGGCATTTCTGAGGACTATTCAGCAGTTCTTTAGGAACTTCATCTGGGGGAGGAGCAGCAGTAGAGGCATTGTCCACTTGTTGGGATGAGAGGTAGTGTGTCAGCCGACCAGGTACGGAGGTTTGGGGGTGCAGTCTTTGGTGGTGAGACGGGAGGCTCTAGCAGCTTGTCATGTAGCTAGATTCATGCTAGAGCCCGATAGTATGTGGTCCTCACTGATGACGGCCAAGTATGGTGCTTTGTTGCCAGGGATACGGGCTGGCCATCACCACTCACCGGTCTGGAGGGAGATGTATGCCAGAGACATGTTGGTGCTGCTGGAGATCAGATGGGCTATTGGGGATGGTCGGTCGATCGATGTTTTGGAGGACAGTTGGGTGATTGAGCGGCCGATCGATCGTCTGCCGACCATGGTGGATTCTGCGAGGTTGGTCAGATACAGAGTATGTGATTTGCTGGATCCTACTGGGGCCAGTGGAGGGCTGGGTTGATCCGGGAGGTTTTTGGGGAGCAGTTGGCAGAGTCGGTTCTGACTCTACCGGTTCCTGACCAAAAGGAGCCTGACAAGCTAGTGTGGATGCCATCAGGTCGGACGCAGGTACGAGCTAGGGATCTTGTCACTCTGATCAGTAAGGAGTCAGCTCGGCAGATTGAGGGAGAATGAATTTGGAGGATGCGGGTCTACCCGCGTGTGGCGCTCTTCATCTGGAAGGTAGCATGGGGCTGCTTACCGACCAGGAGTTTGCTAGCTCGGCGAGGACTGTGGGTCACCCAGTGCTGCGAGGAGTGTGTGGAGATTGAGGAGACCATTGATCAGGTTCTTTTGTAGTGCCCCAGGGTGAGAGAGATATGGAGTAGATCACGGGTTCCCTTGCCCCAGTTGGTGGAGTCGGTTCAGGACCTGATCCATCTATTGAGAGTGTCTATGCGGAGTCCCGGACTCCAGGAGGAGGGGATTGCCCGAGCATACATGGCTTATCATATTTTGTTGGATAGGAATACTGGCCTATTCGAGGATAGGAGGGCGTCTCCGAGGATGATAGTGGATAGAGCTATATTGCATGCGGGGGAGGTTACTGCAGCTACCGCGTTATTTTCTACTGAAATGGCCAGGGACATCTGGGGCACTCTTTCCGTTGTCACAACGCCCAGGTTCGCCTATGTTTCTTAGGTGCCCCCACCCCTTGGTCATCTCAAAGTGAACTTTGACGCTAGCATGTCAGTGGATGGTGGATATGGGGGTGTTGGATTTGTGATCAGAGATTCTCTTAGCAGGTTGGTAGCAGCCGAGGGTCGGCTGACGCCGAGTCTCTCTATTGTAGGGACAGAGCTTCGGGCTGCATAGAAGGGACTGTTATATGCGAAGAGGTTCTTCGATGCCAAACGGGTGCATCTTGAGGGAGATTCTTCTGTAGTGATTGACTGTATACGAGGTTTGGATAGGTTTGGTGATGGCCACCCTCTCATTAGAGAGTCTCATAGATTGGTTCGGGAGATGGGTGGTATCCAATAGCTTATGTTTTTCGGAAGGCGAACCGAGCAGCAAATTGGATTGCTTCTTTCGTCGCCCGGCACTTTGGGGAGGTCCTATGGACTTCTACAGAAGATATTCTCTATCCTTTGTATTCTTTACTTTCTGTTGACTTGGCAAGATATACTCACGTTAAAGCTATATAAGTTGCCGCTTTTACCAAAAAAACAAAAAAAAAAAGTTCTGATGCATAAAATTTTTCTTATGTTTCGATAATATTCATGAAGAAAATTATGACAATGAACTCACACCGTCAATTCTCACATGTTAGCTTGAGACTCGGGACAGAATGACCGAATGTTCGGAAAGCGGAAGTTAAATATACAAGAATGGTATTATTGCAGAATCCTGTCTTAAGATTTCAGCCTGCAACCTCATCCATACACCTTAACAATTGTGTGATTATGAGATGACCATTAAGTATCCAATCTAACCCTAAGTACATCCATGGTCGTCAGTTTACTGGGAAAAAAAACATATTATCTTCATCCAGGTAAAGATCACCATTAGGCATCCCTAACTTTGTCCATGTTTATCAATTTATCTAGTAACCTGTATTGAGAATGTTCCTTACCATCTTCATTCAGAAAAATGACCTGCTACACATTGATAAATAAAATTTATATGCAAAGACTATGGAGATAGTTTACAGTGACAAATTGAAGATAAATTATCATTACTTCAACAAGTTCTCCATTCGACTTAAATCGTTCCTTCACTGTAAAAACAGGGAGGCTCACCTCCTTGCATCTTCCAAAAAAATTGAAATTCTGTCAGAGTAGAGATGATGTGACAATCAGACAATATATAAACCCACCATCTATCTTGAATTTTGATTCCAGAAGCATTTTGACCAAGCAGTTAGCAATGCGATCGTGTTTAAACCGAACGCCAACAACCATTACCACCTCCTGTCAAAACAATAACCAATGAACCTGGGTAACTAGATACCAAAACATGACAAATTGTTCTTATTTGCCCTCATCATCACAATGAGATAAACCAGATTGCTCCTCAGAGTGATCAGGCAAAGATCCTTCAAAACTGAGATGAATTGTTATCACATATGTGGGCATCAGCAGAAGATTGAAACGTTAGCTCCTTGATATCTCGAAATATCCATGGATCATGAGCAGGTGGTTTACGTTCTGAACTTTCCGATGCCTAGTTATGAGACCGAATGTCATCACTGCTAGTAACAAATGACGACGAAGCATCTTTTAGTTTGTGTGAAGATAAGGTCTGGCTCATTAAAGATCCATCCTTCTCCAAGGCATTGACATCTCCCAGAGGAGCTTTCTGTCCACCTTCCTCATTGATGCCGACGGAAGTGTCAGCACTAACATGCACCGTCGTACTCTGATCAGAAGAACCCAGATTCTCATGAATATTTAAGGATTGGGTGCCATCTACAATCTCATTCGCACCCATCATGCTTGCATGTGCAGAAATGGAATCTGCAACTGAGGCAGAAATGTCATCAGGCTCATTTTGACAAAAAGAGAGGGAATCCTCTTCACCTTCAGCATCAAATAGACTCCCAGAGACTAGTGCAGAATAAAGTTCATTGGCATGAATATCTGGGTCTTGAAGGGAAGTCAGATTTCCTTCAGTGGCAGGAACAGCTTTCTCCTCAATAACACCACGGTTTCGAGGACTACCACGTGAAACGGCTTCTGGTGCTCCTGATATTATCACCTGCAGATCAAACAATATCCATTAAGGCGATAACTAAGCAATGCATCATATGAACTAACAACCAACAATCGAATGTCAAGCAACATTTCACAATTGACAATCACTGACGCCCAGGTACCGTCTAGGTAACAATTTTGAATAGTAAAAAACTGGAAGAAATTTGCTGAAAGTCTGAAGCAGGATATAGATGCAAAATTAATGAAGAAAGTGGAGAGAGTGACATATCTGAGTGTAAAGTACTCATGACTTCTGAATGACCCATTAAGATATCACGGTTAAGTATGCAGATTAATTTATTTGATCACTATGAAGCTTGATTCAGTCAGTTTGAATAACTTATATACTCCCCTTGGCTGTGTTGCATTATATGGTTATGCATATTTCTATCTCCAAATGTGCTATGGACAAGACTATTATTCATAAATTTAATAATTACAAACAGGTCGAGGAATCCTCATATAGAAGGTGAGCCTTCATACAATAAGGCTGCTCCATTTAGACCTGGAGGTCAGAGGTTCGAAACATGGAAATAGCCTCCCTGCACACATGTCTAAAGCAGTGTACATCTGACCCACCTCAAACCTCGCAATCATGGGAGCCTCGTTTACTGAGCCCCCATTTTTTTAAGTCAAGGGATCCTCATATAACTGAAATAAAATTGATCATCAGCTATTGTTTGCTGCAGACCTATGGTTAAAATCAGGTAAGTGTATGCTCCCATTATGGAATATGGGGACAACTTTTACAATGTGTCCACTATGCCATCATGTATTTCAACATAAAGTCAATGCTTAAGATCTGCTCAAGGCTTGTGGTGATGTCATATCAAGGATCATCCATGCATGTTGTACCCTTTTCTAATAATACATCGACAAAGAGGGAAGGGGATAAATGGGATTTTAGAACGTGAAAAAAAATGCATAGCTAATCATTCAATAAAGTTCTCTTCCCTCTTCTTCCCATCTCTCTTTATCTATTTGTAACTTCTCAATTTCTTCCCTCTTTCTCAATTTGTCTACCAGTAAATAATATTGGCAAGTAGGCATAACCTTCACCTTGATGCTGCAGATAGACTAGTTTAATTCAGAATATACTTGATACCCAATAGCAGGCAAGTCCATTTCACCTAAGGCTGAAAATTAGCTGACATATCCAAACTTCAGGCCAGACGCAAAAAGGATTAACTCAGGTCGAATCAGATTTAAGTATAATGATTATGGGTCTTGGTCAGATTGCAGCAAGAGATGGAGTTTTGTTTACAGCCAAGGCAATCAAGTCAGCATTTGGTAGTTGAGCTCAATTATAATCAAACAAACTAACTAAATCGCCACATTTGAGTTACTATGTAGACCTGAAATCAACCAATCGGGCCAAAGATTCAAGTTGACTCAATTTGGGTATGTATTTCAGAAAAACAAAGACCTATTAATTTTTAGCCCTGCTTTACATATTTACGAACCTTCTTGGGTGGAATCTTCTAAAGATAATGCAACCATTTTGGAATCTTCACAGAATCTCAAACATTCACCCGCTTCTTAAGCACTTCCTTACTAAAAAGTGTTTCTAAAATATTCATTTCTCTGCACCTACACCCATAGCCGCCCTTGCTCACTTCTGATTCTGGCAACTAAGTTAGGAACAACAATAGAATGGAAGATCACTTTCCTTGACAAATCCTTTTCCAGCTCTCATAACTACTCTCCTAAATGTTGAGGATAACCTTTTTGTTAACATAATTATCGTTTTCTATTTTATTTAAGCCTAAGTATCCTAAATCAAGGTGTTATGTACTTTGTTATGTATTTTGATTTAAATGGATGAAGCAGGAAGAAAGTTTTACCATCCAGTAACTGAATACAAGGTTAGAGAAACTAACAATCTCTTTTTCTCGCTCCCTTGATAGCTCGAGTTTGATATACAGAAGTGTTTATATTCTATATAGCTGATTCCAATACAAGTATCATTTTTTATAAAAGCAAAAGAAAAGTATTTCCATTATTTTCCAATTATCAATATAGTATCCAAATATTGTCCGTGATTCTACCAATATTTTTTTATTATTCTCAATAGGTTGCAGTAGCTTTATGGATTCTCTAATTTTATTCTAGTCTCCGAGGTCTTTCTAATTTTTTTCCAAAACATTGACCTTACAAATGACTATATAAATAAGATAATATGATAGTTCCTCATAAGAAAATAAAAACTAACCGCATCCATATGTGTTTGTCCAGTGCCCCTATCATCACTTACAGCATTGTTTGCTGACAAATTTTCCTCATCATCTGCATAAAATAAAAAGAAAATTTGTCTAACATAGAAAAAAAATATTTAGTTATCATTACAAGTTGAGCATTTGAGATACAATACGAGGCAAGATCAAAATAATGTGGAAACTTGTTCAGAAATTCAGAATGAAACCAAAATGTATACGTATGTATGTATGTATGTATGTATATATTATTATATATATATAGACATACATACATGATTTCATGCACAGCTGGCAAGTGCACGTAAAGGAAATGGGAGTGGCAACAAAAATGACAAGTAATATTAAGTGTTTAGCAGGTATGGTTTGGAAGTAAATCTTAAGCCTTAACAAATGTTGAGAATGGAAAAAATTAGAAACTCAGAGAAAAAGGTCACGCGAGCAAGCATGTTTCTTGACTTTTGGTTGTTCATGTGCCTCTTTATTTTCAGAAAGGAAAAAAAAAAGTTTTCTTGTGATTTATGATAACTGATTGTATCAAAATTATTTAAGATGACCTCCATTTTTGGAGTTTTACGCAATATAATTAAAAGTATGATTTGAACATATCTTCCTTACAAGGTTTGGAATGCTAAGACTCATGATAGACCCCCATTATGCCAAGATATTTTGTGAAATTGAGTTATCATAATCTCTCTTTATTTTTTTAGTCATCTTCATTTAGAAGTGAATGGTCAAGTAGATTCATGAAACCAATCCAATTAGGTATGCTTAAGAACATTGGTCACAAAGTAAGCATTCCTCAAACAATTCATTTAGGAATTCCAGATACCAACAGTTTCCACATGGAAAATGAAACATCAAGAACACATTACATCTGCACCCCCAGCTTTGAGTTTTTTGGTTTTTTTTTTTTTTTTTGGGGGGGGGGGGGGGGGGGGGGGGGGTTGGAGATCAAACTGAAAGTAGTGCTCTCCAGAAAAAGATAATTTACTTATAAAAATAGCCTTTGCAAGCTAAGGATCTTATGCCACCTGAGCTCTACCCTAAATTGTAGTAAGTTGCTGACTCATTCAAGTGGCTTCCAACTTCAAATATCATTGCAGACATACTACAAGAGATTTACATACACAGAAATCACCAAAAAAAATAATAAACAATTCAATTAATTTGATATTATCTAAACTTAATTAATGGGGCAAATGTAAACAGGCTCACAGTATAGCAAAAATTATAAATCCTGTTGATTCAGAACAAATGGTTGCTTGCACAATAAAAGAATGCTCCAAATTTCAAGACAAGTTTTTATTTTAAAAAAGGAAAGGAAAGATCAATGAAATAAAGGTCTTCAATGCAGGCTAACAAATGCTGATTCATCCATTGATATAAAATTGAATGCATTAGTATAGCATCAAAACAAAACATAGCAAATAAAACAGAGAATCACATACAAAATTTGTAAGGATTTAGAAGTGCTGCTTCAAGCATGGCTTTAAAATCCAATGCGGCAGACACTAAAGGCTCAGTCCCATCCTGTCAAGGTTAAAAAAATCACGATTAGACCGCAAGTTTTGACACTATAGAACAAAGAATTGTAATGACAAATGCCCACAAAGCATTATTATTTATACTCACCAGTGACCCCAAGAAGGAATCATTTTTATAACCCTTATTGTGACAAAAGGAATCTATGTTGATCTTCACACACTCTCTCTCCTTGTCTCACAAACTTCATCCACCGCCACCCCCCTCCCCTTTTTCCTCTCCATTCTCTTTTACCAGAAACAACTATCTAATGTCATGCACCCATGATGAACAAACTAAGGTTTGAGGATCACTTGAGTCCCATAGCCATGATTTCAAATAAATCCAGCAAAGCAAAAGTTTAACAATTTCCCAAACTGAAAAATTTGAGAAAATGTAAAAATACACATCTTGATCCACCTGTGGGTTAACGTTGCCTAAGACACCCACTAGGCATCTCAAATATCTCAAACTGAACTAACCATCCGAATAAGGCTTAACCTGATAGACTCAAATTAATAAAAACAAATAACCAAATTTAAACCCACTTGGGAACATAGATTTGAATACTTGTTCCTTTTGCCATGTTCTTTTATCATCAATCCCTTTCTTATAAAGCAGCAAATCATGTGATACCTCCAAACCTCTTGGAGTCTTTCCATGGATCCCCTGCCAACAGAACTCTTCTTTATTACCTGGACACTCCATTTTTAAGATGTGTGAAAGTGTTGAGATTTTTGGACACTTATACATCATAGTTAAGTATCTAACACTTGGCACTTGTTTTTGGAACATCACTTAAAGGATTCTTAGTTTTAAGTGCTAGACACCTTCAGTGAAGTGTCCTCAAATTTCTTTGGACACTTTAAGTAAAGTGTCCCTAAACTTTCCTGGACACTCCAACCAAAGTATCCTTATGTTTTCTTAATATAAACTTATCAAAGCATCATTATATTGTTAATACAAAGTTATCACAGTTATCTAAACACTTCAAGCAATATATCATTACGCTTTAAATATAAACATATCACGGTTAGTTGTCAAGTTATCAATTTAAGTATCTCAGCACATCTTAAATAAACACAGCAAAAAAAAAATTAAACAACTTGAAAAATCATAGCAATTCCCTTAATTTATTTGTTAAATAGCATTTACATGGAAACACATATATGTATGTATGCATATGTATCTATATATGTGCGTGTGTATGCGTGCGCTGTGTCCCCGTGCTAGATTTTTGGAGGCTGCTGTGTACGAAACTTAAGGAGACTCGGACACTCGGCAAGGTAACACTGCTGTAAGGGCACTCGTCATGCAGAGTAAGGGATGTCAAGAAATCATCACAACAAAATAAAATGAAGAGAGATAGCAGAGAATGTGAGAGGAAATAGAACAAAGCTTAAAAAATTTTAATACTTGGTTACAATTTCTCATAGGACCAAGGTTAACAGTCTTAATTAGATGAATAAGAATATCTTTTGCTTAGTCATTCAATCCAATAGGCGCTAAACATCCAATAAAATTATGGCCAAAACAGACCTTGGCCAAGGATTGAGTATCACAAGGGACACCTGTACTGTTCACAGGTTAGCAAAATATGATACTATGTGTTGTTGCAATTTCATAGAAAGGGGGTGGAGGAGGGGGTGAGGGGGTCCATGTCAATCGATGACAATCACAAACCAGATGAATGATCATATAGGGTATGTTTGGTCAGATGATAGGGTTCATAGATAGAAGGTACAGAACAAGGCACCCTTGTATTATGCATTTACCTAGCCAACATGGTACAGACCAATAAGTATCAAAATCCACAATCATGGTTATACCCATGGTATGTCGTACCGTACCGAACCAGACAGTACCGAACGTACCATACCATACCGGTTTGGTATCAGTACCAGTACTAGTGGCGTACCGACACTCGGTATGCCAAAAAAACTGCATACCGTACCATACCAACACTATACTAATGTGGCATCGGTACGGGATTCGGTATCGAGACAGTAAACCTAGAGTTATACCAAATCCAAACCACTTAAAATTGGTGAATGCATCTAACCTGGAAATGACCAAACAATAACATTAATAACCCAGACGCAGACTAAATCAGATCACATCATCAAGTAAGGTCAAAATGAATAACACCCTACACAATAAGGAAATTCAATCCAATGAAAGGTTAACTGTTTTCAAACTAAAAGCATGATAATATGAGGAATTGTTAAAACATAGAATATCATACTCCAGATATTATAAATTTGCCAAACCATATCCATCAAACATAACAAAAGAAAATAATAAATACTTAACATCCAAGCCTCCAAGGCAAATCTTGTCACGTCTCAAACATATATATAGATGGAATAATAAAGGAAATGTGTACCATCTATATATTAATAAATAATGCAATTCTTTCATATGGTGATTTCAAAAGTTGCTAAAGGTTTGATCTGAAATACCCATTCTAATGCCCCCAGCTACCTCTCAACCCCATACAACCACCCTAGGTAAGCTACAGCATTGGGTGCTAGTATCCTACCTACTTGCACAAATATTGCATGTAATATTTAGTAAGAACTAAGCCTAACCACAATTTTGATAATTCCAGACTACTTGGTTATATTGAAAAGAAATATGAACACTAGTTGGTTATATTGAAAAGAAATATGAACACTTGAATGGAAAAGGAACTGCTAACACATCAACATGTTATTCAAGTGTCTTGGAAATTTTGCTAACAGCTATCAATCTAATGAACAAAACTTGAACAACCATCCCCACAAGAAGTAAAAGAAAAAATAAAAAAAAGAACCACCACAAACCTACCTTCTCAGACAAACCTTGTTGCATTCCAGACATGGGGGAACTAAACAAATCAGATGGACCATGCCCTTCTGCTTCTGAAGATGTTCCTTTTGAGTCCACTATCCAGCTGAAATCAAGTGGCAAAGTCCCCAATGCAAAGTCCTCTTCATAACAGAAAAGCGATCAACCAAACTTATGTATAAGAGAATTTGTGAAAGAAAAATGAAAAAAGTGCATAAATTTAACATTCATAAAATGCTTAACTGGGTAAAGCACCCATACCTGTCAACCCACAGCTATTATCATGCATATATTCTTCAGATCCAATAATATGTGGTAGTGGACCATTTGCTAACCCAGTCTTTAAATTTGATAACAGAAAGGAAATAGATAAAGATGAATAAGTTAGTGGATACAACAGAGATTCACTTATATTAACTGCAAAGAAATAATCGGAAGTTCATCGCAAACTTTTACTCTCGATAATTTATTAAAAAAAAAAGCCCTATTACTTCATGAGATTGTCGAATGGGAAAAAGTTCAAGCACAATTATGTAGCTGAACTCATGGATATAAACTTTGAGAAACAATAGAAGGAATCAAGACCCAAAAATGCATGGTCACATGCGCATAACCTTCATGCCAATAATCAATAAAGGCAGAAAGAACAAATTAGAAAAACCAATATTAACACTACATAAGGCTTAGGTTACTATGTTAGACTGATGCATATTTATAGAAACTAAATTAATCATATATTTATAGAAACTAACTAAATCATTTATTTATAGAAACTAAATTAATCATTTATTTATAGAAACTAAAGTAATCATATATTTATAGAAACTACAGTAATCATTTATTTATAGAAACTAAAGTAATCATATATTTATAGAAACTAAAGTAATCATTCATGAACAAAAAACAAAACTTACTCTGAAAACAGAAGTGGTCAAATGGCTTTTCTTTGTACTCTGTAAGTGACTTCTACAAGAAGTCAGACCCAATGATAAAGCTTCCTTATATCTGGGCAATATATCTGTTTCATAATCCTGGGCAGGTATGTCTGCTTGAACTGAACTTTTAGCACTATCCTTCATATAGGAATCCACATCATCTTCATCAGATATCTTCTGCAGTGAAGAAGAGAGCTTTCAAAGTTTAAAAAAAATGCAAAAAAAAAAAGAGAAAAGCAGTCAAATAGTAGAAAATTGCATTATGAATACCAAAGAGAAAAGGATTGGAGAAATAGAATATATTGCAAGCAGAAAAATTGGCATTATGAGATGTCCCTTCAAGATGTATAAAAATATGCAATAGAATTTTCTAATGAATCATAGGCATCAGTAGCTACAGTTAAAACGACCAAGTAAAGAAAAATACAACATCTATTTTGAAATTGATTTTTAACAAAAAAGAGATCATGTTAAAGTCCCTAGACAGTAAGTTCTGAAAAGATGTCCTAAATTCAGAGTGGAAAACTGCAACAATCAGAATAGTCCATTTGATTTTGCAGGCTATGAACTGATGGCAACTGATGCTCAGATCATGACTCTTAAATCAGCTGAGCAACAGATAGATCGCATCCCTCAGATGCTGCACAACTACATTTAATGTAACATATTAAGATGCTAAACTAGTTCCTTGTGACATTAAATATCATGATTAGAAGCCAACAGGGAACACATAGACTTAGGGTCTAGACAAACATTTAAAAAGCCAAGGTCTAATAAATGCAGGCACAAATTTTAAGTTAAAGAGAAAAATTGAAACATAATCATCAACTCAATATACAAAACAGGAAGGGAGTCAAGTATGATCTTTTGTCCTTCAAAGATACACTTGAATAACTACTCGAACATCATTTAACAGTGGCAAAAAAAAGTGAATATAAAGCTCCTTTTCAGCAACTTAACATCCATGCCATAACTGAAATCAGTGGGTCAGATACTAGCCTTAGAATTGCATCTGAAAGGCTATGGACATGAAATGGAAGAGATAAATTGAATGTAAGATAAAAGTAAACATGTGAGCACACAATGTTTTCATGGCCTTATGTTGTGGCTACACTTTAGCTTGAGATTGTGTTTAAAATGCTACAGCAACGAGCAAATATTTCTTTACAAGGATATGTACCGATCGAGAGCTGTACTTGCATGATCAACAAATTGATGATATGAGAGGGTGCGGAAGGAATTATAAGTGTTCTTCAGATCTAGTTCTACAACTCCAGCCTCGTCCAACAGTCCATTTATTTCCATCGTAGCATTATCTGCTCTCTTTTGCAGCTTTTCTGAAAACTCTGACAGCCATTTTAGAACCTAAACAAGGCAATTAGGATAAGATAAAGCTGCTTATATTGAAAGCACGGCGCAAAAAAAGAAATTCCGGAAAAGGAACAATGCTTTAAAAGAAAACAATCAATTTAGTTTTACGGAAATAGATAGCACATTCAAGACTATGTAAACCAAAGAAAATGATCAGACAGTTTTCGACAAGAAGCAATTGCAGCAAAAGCTAACTACAGATATGCAATATCCAAGTTAGATTGGCATTATACATGTTGTAGAAATATAAAAATCAGTCAGTTGCCAACAGCCTCCTTGATTTGACAAGAGCAGACCATCTATGATTAAGAGCATCCCTACCTTGAGATTCAAGTTTGTAAGTTTGCCAACACAGATTAACTTTATACAACCCAGACAATTAACCTAAGATTGCAGACGGATTGTTAGCATTCCAACTTGTAACTTGTTTAAAATAGAAACTATATAGAGTGATACTAGAAAACAGAGGCTTTCGTAAGTTTACGAGTTAGAAGGGTAAATAGTGACTAAATACCAATTCAACAGTCTTATTTTGCTCAAGGTAATCAAGCATGTCCCTCCCGTCTCAAAGAAACACTCTTATTTTGCTGAGGGGTGGTTCTATATACACCCCCCCTATTGCTCAGGACACCCCCCAAAAATTAAAAAAAAATTAAATACTCTCTACACCCCCCCATTTGCTAAGGACACCCCTAAAAAATTAAAAATTCCTAAATTACCCCCCACCCTCCCCACCCCCTCACCTAAATTGCTCTCTACACCCCCCAAACCCCCCCCCACCCCGCTCTTCCCCTCCAAAACACCCGCCGGCTTCTCCCTTCCGCCCAAAAAACCTCGCCTCAAGCACCTCGCCGGCGGCCAAACCCCCTCCGTCTCCCCCTTCTCCCTCTCGTCGCCGGTCGGTGCAGTGCACCTCGCCAACGCCCAAAACCCCCCCGTTCCCCCTTCTCCCTCTCGTCGCCGGCATTCTCCCGATCTCCGACCACCTCGCCGGCTTCTCCCGGAACCACCTCCCCGGCCATCTTCCGAGCAACGAGCACATCGCCGGCGCCTCCACGACCACCTCGAGGTAGCTCCCCCCCCCCCCGCCTCCCCTTTTGTTCGGCACTGGATCGCCGAACAAAAGGCTTCTGTTCGGCTGAACAGTGCCGAACAGAAGCCTTCTGTTCGGCAACCCTCAACCGAACAGAAGCCTTCTGTTCGGCTGCACAGTGCCGAACAGAAGGGTTCTGTCCGGCTCTGTGCAGCCGAACAGAAGCCTTCTGTTCGGCACTGTGCAGCCGAACAGAAGGCTTCTGGTGCCAAATCGCGTGCCGTGCTGAATTATTTTCTTTGATATAGCCTAACATTGAATTTCTATATTTTCAGACATGGATCCCGGTCCCGCCAGAGTTAGACCTACGGCGTCAGCTAGGAGACGTCGTGCTAGGATTGCTTCTCCCGAGCCTGCTCATATGCCATCGCCCTCTCCTGAGTCAGAGCATGATGATATGCCCGCTAGGGGCGAAGACGATGAGTCCGTTGGACCATGTCCAGGAGGTCCAGAGGATGAGTCCGTCCTGATCAGTTTCAGGACGCATATAGCAGCTTCCATCTGGAGGCAACAGGTATTGTTTATTTGTTATAGCATTATATTTTGTTTATTGATGTTTTATAAAGTAGTAGTAATTATACATTTATATTACAGGAACGGGCTCCACTAAAGTGCATGAACCATACTGCCAAGGTTGGTGAATGGAAGTGGTGGTCTTCAAACCAACCAAATACCAGGTTCAAAGCACTATTGAGGCAGTCGGGCCTCATAGAGTTAGTACAGTGCTCTTATCGATTCATCGATAAGATTCTGATTTCGGGCTTCGTAGAGAGATGGCAGCCCGAGACGAACACCTTCCATATACCATTTGGCGAGATCACTATCACGTTGGATGATGTATCCGCCATTTTAGGGATTCCTGTCGCAGGTGCCTCAGTAGCAGTTTCTCCTGAGAGGATGAGTGATCGGAATGCTGAGGAGCTACTTGTGGAGTTGTTGGGGGTGTCAGCTGGAGACGCGCGTCAGGAGGTACTGTCATCGCGCGGTCAGTCTGTGAGGATGGAGTGGCTGAGGACTCAGTTTCACTCTGTATCTGATAGAGACAGCCAGCAGAGGATAGAGTGTGCAGCACGAGCCTATTTGTTATTTTTGTTAGGCTGCACACTCTTTGCTGATAAGAGTGGGACCAGGGTGCCTATAGCGTATCTGTGTTTACTGCGGGATCTGGATAGGGTGAGCACATATGCCTGGGGTACAGCTGCCTTAGCATATTTGTATCGGCAGTTGGGGATTGCGTCGAGGTCATCAGTGAGACAGATCAGTGGTTATATGACGCTTCTGCAGGCATGGATTTATGAGCATTTTCCAGCACTCAGTCCTCACCCGTCGCTCGAGTATACTGATGCCAGTCCCCGCGTGCACCGCTGGATGCCCGGTACTCCATCCCGTACCACGATGGACCATTTAGTGGTTCTACGTGAGTCATTGGACCTTTTGAGCATCGATGAGGTATGTATCATATTACCATTTGCTTGTGTTTGTCAGTACTTTTAATATGCGATATAGTATAAAACTAAAATGGACCTTTTGTTTTGCAGGTTATTTGGGATCCCCATCATCGGCTTCGGGGAGATCGCCCATATATTGATATCGCATTTTTTAGTGGCTCCATCAAGTGCCTTGATATCGTAGAACCCTATCATCCAGAAAGGGTTCTTAGACAGTTTGGTCGTATTCAGACCATCCCTCGAGCGCCACTAGCCCCTACGCGAGCCAACAGAGGTTCCACAGCAGGCTCGTACCGGATACATTACTCCTATATGGATCAGCTTTGGGAGCGGTGGGAGGACCACGTGCTGAGCCAGGCGAGCAGGAGCCACCCAGTTACCCGGCCATCAGACAGCGTACCGGGATACATGGAGTGGTATCTCTGTATCACGCACGTTGCAGTTCAGCCTCCTCATCTGCGCTCGAGTACTCATTCTGGAGCTAGGGGAGGTCATGATGATGCTGACATGCACCGGCGGCGTAATGCAGATGCACTCGGTATCAGTACCGACATTGTACGGATGGGTCCCTCAGAGGCTACGTCACTAGGTGCCGGGCACCTATTTCATGCTATTTGTCAGATGCATCAGTTACTTCTGGGTGATGAGCCTGGCCCGAGTACAGCACCCTCTCATTCGGATCCAGCACCCTCTCATTCGGACGTACAGCAGTACACGCGTCGACGACGGCGTCATAGGAATTGATGATGGAGCCTTTGTAATCTTTGTAAAGCCTTTGATATTAATGAAAAATATATATTTTTGGTACATTTACGTGTAATATTTGTAAAGCCTGGCTCGTTCTATTTTACACAAATATAACAGTGCACATAACAATCAATCTAACAATGCGAAGACAGATATTTTTTGATTTATATTGATGATGGAGTTTCACAGTACATGACTCTAAGAGCCCAAAAAAATTTACAACTTTCAAAAATTGTACATATATAAACAATCAATCTAACTCTGCAATGCAAGTTAAGGTTCAAAGAGAACATCCTCATGATCTTTCAACATTTTAAATACATAGCTAACATAACTGTTGCTTATCAGAAAATCCGCCTCAATCATCAAAGGCAAACATTTAAAAGATGCTCTACCACCCCCTTAATTTCTCACTCCCCCAAATAAAGCGCGCAGCCTATTTGCGCTTCGCTCACCTGACCAAGAACATCACAGAGCCCTCTTTTCCAACAAAAGAAATGATAATGCCTGCTCAAAAACAAGAAAGTGAGATGGTGCAATCAGAAGTTCTTCCCCATGATACACTTCACAAGGTCTAAGATGCGAAAATAATCATAAAAAAGAGATGAATGTTTACCCTCCAGCCCATCACGACTATAGCGGTTGCTACCTGAAAGATTATTACATGGACTTCCACCAATAACCAGATCAAACCCACCAAATGTGTTAATCATCTGCTCAAGCTTGTCACCGTTAAGTTCTTGCACATCAGAAAGGTCTATTAGTTCCCCTGTTTGATTTGTTTGCTCCCACCAGCTCTTAAGTATGTTTCTGTTTACATCTGAAATCTCAACGGAAACAACAGTCTTCATATGTTTACATCTGTTTACAACTTTCAAAAATTGTACATATATAAACAATCAATCTAACTCTACTGTCTCGCTAATTATAACATTAGGTGAGATGCTCTCTTTGAACTGTTGAATCCGGGCTTCATATGAATTTTCCCATCCGGTAGCACAAGGAAGATGATATTTTCGCCAGTTGGTCGCTACTGGCGGAACGGGATGTCCCGGCAACAAGAACACCTTCAAAATTAGAAATAAGAAAATATTAATAGCTACAAAATTATAAATAAGCAAAATTTAATAAGCAAAATTAAATATTCGCAAGTGTTGTGAACGTAGTACCTCAACAAAATGATTTTCATTTACGAATCCGATAGCGATATCTTTGCGGGATAGAAGAGGTACTGGCACGGAACGGAGAGGTAGGAAGGTCAGACATTGTTGCAACGAGAGATGGTATAGGACAACATTATAGCAGGATGCTATAAGATGACCCATGTCCGGCATAGTCATCCATCTGTCATATGGTGGACAATCATCATAATATGATAATGCATGAGTGATCTCAGCAATCGTCCCTTCCACACCATATAATGTGCGATAGTGGTCCGAATGACATTGCAACTCTTGCAATAAATCCTTCCTAACACGCACCCAGTCATCTTCTCCAAATCCCAGTAAGTCAGCTATTGCCCTAAATCCGCAATTCCCATCAGCTTTTACATCCTTGATATGCTGGATGTATGGTCTCAAGGCAGAAGGAATAGCATCAATATAGATAATGGGCGTATGTGACTGGGCTCTAGTACGAAAAACCTGCAAATAATATCAAATGATAGAAAATATGTAACAATGGCAGAAATATCCAAATAGTTATCCGTCTCAGCACATCCCGTACCGGCACGGCACGGCACGTCCCGACATGTCCCGTATCGGCACATCTCGGCACGGCACGTCCCGACATGTCCTGTATCGGCACATCTCGGCACGGCACGTACCGACATGTCCCGTATCGGCACATCTCGGCACGGCACATCCCGTATCGGCACATCTCGGCACGGCACGTCCCGACATGTCCCGTATCGGCACATCACATACCGGCACGGCACGGACCGTCCCGTAGACGTTGTGATACCTATTGTAAGGAAATAAATATTTGGTACTTACCTTTTGCTTGGGCCGCCTCTTTTGAATCTGAGTAGATGGATTGCGGATGGTAACTTTCTCAACACCAGGTGAATAACTATCCTGTCCAGATAGAACCAACTCAAACGCAGACGGGTCACGTCGAGTAGACGTATCAACCTTCATTGAAGCGCGCCCACGTGAACCGGTCTTCCGTTTTGCAGGCTCTAAAAGAGGTGTACTATCTGGACTTGCAATCTCTCGTAACTTCTTGATCATCTGCAATTGAGAAGCCCCATCTAACTTCTTGAATCGTAGCGCAATCAAATCTAACTCTGCATCACAACTCAACTGAATTGGCTGCACGGGGGAGGTAGGCAGAATATCAAGTTTCCTCCAATGAGGATCTATGCAGTCGAGAGGAATGGGCCGACCTTCCACCCTGTACCGCGCAATCTGGTGAGCACATGGTATACCATGTGTGCGTCGAATAGCGCACCCACAATTTGAATCATCAAACCCAACTGAATTGGCTCGTTTCGATTGGGCGAGGACATGATTTAACGCACTTATAGATATGAAACCTCGCAACTCTTTGAATTCAGCTGGCTTGAAGTTGTGCTGCACTACCAATAAACTCTTCTCCAATGAGGCTTTAACGGAGCTGTGCTGCAACTCAATCAATCCATGTATTCTAGTCCAAGATGACTCGAAACTTCCTTGGCTTGATCCAAGCTGCTTTTTGAGCTTTGCATGTGCACTCTCGACCCTAGTAAACAAATGAAAGTTAGATATAACAATTGAGGCAAATTAAAATTAAATGAGTCTTTATTTGTGATACCTATTTGTCGTCACATTTCCGTAGTGCCTGCATGTATCCGTCCACGCCGCAACAAATCTTTCCTTGTATTTGCTCAGCCAAGTATCTGACACATACTGTAGTGCATCTGGATAGGTACCGAACTCTCTCTGCAGTGCACTCCAGCGATCATTATACTCGTCTTCCGTGGAGGACAGCACTAGTACATTCCAACTCATAATAAATTTATCCCATTTCTCCTTCAATTCGAAAAATTTTTTGCACTTGGCCAAAACATTCCTACTAATATGCCATCTACATAATAAATGTCTAGCAGTAGGAAATACTCTATGAATTGCATTCATCAAAGCCAAGTCTCTATCTGTAACAATCAACTCAGGCAAAACATCATCAGCTATGACACTGCGCAATCTCTCTAATGCCCAAGTATAGCTTTCTTCCTGCTCAGAATTTAAGTATACAAAAGCAATTGAAAATGTCATGTCAGTAGATGTCACCCCCACAATCTCTAAGAGCGGAAGACGATACCTATTCGTCTTGTACGTGCAATCCATTATCAACACACGGGGAAATGCACGGAACAAATCAATGCTGCCAGGGTGTGCCCAAAATAAGTCATGCACAACATCCGTATTAGTACAATTCCTATGCCACTCAATATATTTAGCCTCTGATAATTTACCTAATAGATGTTGCATTTCAGACCTCCCGGCTTTCTCTGCAACCTTAAACCGTTGACGTACATTGTAGATAGTCTTGATAGTCGTAACATTGAGGGCATCTCTTTCCTTCAATGTGGATAATATGTCCTTTGGACGAACCAAACTCTTCGACATATCCACTAACAATTCCGTCTCCTGCTCAGATAATCTCCGTGCATATGAGTGCCCCTCCAGATTCTCTGCAGCGGGATGATTGTGCACTCCACATACGACCAGTAATATCCAATCATCCGCAGTATCCAATTTCTTTCCTCTTAATGCAAAAGGGCATCCACACTTCTTTGTCCCACAGGCAGTCTTTATTCGCTTTTCTTTTTTGGTTCGGTACGTCCCACCCCTCTCACAACCTAACGTAATTCTGGGTTTCTTAGAAATGGTACCTGCATCGGATGATTTGATTACAACAACAAAACCATTTCGCCTCCCAGCTTCACGACACCAATTACACAAGTCCTCTCTACTCTTGAAGATCTATACATTAAACAATTTATGTAAGTACACAGTTGTAAAAATAGCTCGCTAAACTAATACAAAATTGCACAATACATTATAATACCTGGTAAGTTGTAAATTCGCTTGTGTAATCCAGTACAAATTCTGATCCAATTATACTCGATTCGGTTGTAGCATAGTCCTACATATAAAATAATTTATCACCAAGAATTAATGAATCAGAGGATCTGTTCGGCACAAAATTCAGCACGGCACGTGATTTGGCACCAGAAGCCTTCTGTTCGGCTGCACAGTGCCGAACAGAAGGCTTCTGTTCGGCTGCACTGAGCCGGACAGAACCCTTCTGTTCGGCTGCACAGTGCCGGACAGAAAACAGTGCCGGACAGAAGCCTTCTGTTCGGCACTGTGCAGCCGAACAGAAGGCTTCTGTTCGGTTGAGGATTGCCGAACAGAAGGCTTCTGTTCGGCACTGTTCAGCCGAACAGAAGCCTTTTGTTCGGCGATCCAGTGCCGAACGGAGCACGAACCGTGAAAAAAAAAAAAATTTCGAAACAAGGTGGAACACGTACCTTTGCGGCCGATTCTTCGTCCCAAATCACTAGTTGCTTGTCCATGCTTCGAATGGGGCTTAAATCTCCTTCAAAGATCGCCTAAACGATGTAAATGGATCGAGGGGTTTAAGGGGGGTTTGAGGGGGGCAAGGTTTTTTTTCTTTTCAAAACGAAACGGAGGAGGAGGAGGGGGGGTGTACTGAGAAAATTTCAAGGGCAATATGGTAATTACACTAAAGGTTAGTTTGGGTATTTTTTTTTTGATTTTTGGGGGGTGTCCTTAGCAATAGGGGGGGTGTATATAGAACCACCCTTTGCTGAGCCACAAAGAGCATGGAGTATTTTGCAATTCCAGAAGATCAAAAAATTCAGTTGCAGGATGCTTGCAATATATACTGAGACAATAGCACGTTTCGACTCGCTTCCTTAGATACCAGTATGCAGTTCAAGGTAGTGAAAAAGATAATAATTGTTGAAAGATCGTTTTAGTTGAATAGTAATTCCTCCTCTATCCAAATTTCTAGCCTCGCTCGCTCGTACCCTTCCTCCCTTTCGAACTGTAGTGCTCAAAAAACTTCACTGATTAAATTAATTAGGGAATTTATCAAACATTTAAACCCTTCTTCAAGCATAGAATCTTTCTGTCCTCCAAATTCCAAATAGCACAGATAGAATTACACAACCCCAAAAGCAAAGTCATATTAACAGAAATGAAGAATCTACATTTACTATTTTATTTATCATCGAATCATCTGAATGCCACGCCCGAATGGGAAAAACAACTGATTAAAGGGGGGGAAGTGAGAAGAGGAAAAGAGAATACCTCATTTTGCATGCTAAGCCGCTTCTTAATCGCAGGAGAAGTTGGGGTTTCGTCCATCTCCAACGGTTTGACGAATCTTGGAGAGAGATTAGGATTATCTTTTTTTTCTTTGCTTCGAACTCCGATCGTCGGACGTTGATCGATGCGAAAAGATCAAATTAGGGTTTTCGGAGAAGGAGCAGCATTTAGGAACTTCTCCGGCCAGATCTCAAGGGAGCCCACGGCTTGTAACGTCTCGGGCCATATATGTCTACTGGGCTTGTAGTGTTCTCTAAATCTCGACCGTTGATATTTAAATTTAATCAGCTGCTATAATCGGGTCAATTAGATGTCGCCTAAATTCTGATTTTAAGTTACGACTTTGAAATTAGACCGGACACCTCCAAGGTTTATGTCAATTGGGAGCTGAAATGTTTAACCAATCTCGAGAAAATTCTGATTTTGTAGCTAAAAACTTTAATCTATTCTTCTCCTCAGTCCTTAGGAAATGTGCTAGCCTTACAATATTTTGTTCATACTTCTTAGAAATTTGTATCCTGGAAGAGGTAAAAAACTGAATTTTGTTAAGGCTAAGGATTTCACATTTAGTTTTGCAATTTGAAGACATATAGGCAGCATTCTGTTCTTATGCACAAGTAAGAAATTATATTTAAAGCTTTTTTTTTTGAAAAAAAAATATAGACGTGATAACAATCATGAAAAATTTCTTAAACATCTTTGGATTGATGTCACTTGAAATTTTATGGTTGAATCCCATTCATCTTCTTCAGGTTTGTGACTTCATTTCTTTTGCCCAATTTCAGACTTTGACACCTGTTGCTGTGCTTTTCATTTCTTTATCCACGAAGGATACTGACGTTCTTCTGCCATCGTGTCGTCATAGCTTTACTCTTAATATTATGATATATGAATCCATTTGCTGACCCAAGGGCTATGTATCTTTGAAGTGCCATGGTGCATTTAAATATTTTGTGCATGGGGTATACGTGTCGTTTGCATTGTAGTTGCCTTCGACACATGTAAACAAAATTATCGGCCTACCATCTTGGTCAAGGAATACTCTGGAATAGTAAACAAGTTGATTATTTAAAAAAGGCAGCTCAATGCACTAAACTCCTGCCATTACAGGGCTGAGAAGGATCAGATGTAGCCATACTTTTATATGCAGGGAGATTATTTTCATGCTTTGGACCGATGATCTTCACCTTATCATTGCATCAAGTTGATTTTTTAATAATAATTACTTTGTCAATGGCAATAAAGTGCCATATTTTTTTTTTATATAGATTATATTTGGGAGTAATTTAGTTTTGTTAGTGAGTGAGGCAGTTTAAGTAAGTGTTATGCGAAGCTAGATTAGTACCTTGCTTTGCTCAAATATTGAGTAGGTAGTTACCCTTTTTTTTTTTTTTGCTAGAAAAAAGGGGTAGGGGGGAGGAAGGGACCAACCCACTCCCGTGTAGCAGCCCCCACTGAGCCCCTACCCCGCCAGGAGAAAGTTCGATGCGGATGCGGATAGACTCTGTTTTACTCATACCCTTCCCATCCGAAGGTGAGTACGTCACACTTGGCACCACCAAGCTACAAGTGGAAGGAAAGCATAACCGCCAACGAGCCAACCGGGCGTAGGGCATCCGGTCCCCAAATTTAATCGACGTCCGCGCGTTTCGAACCCGGACAACTCGAGTGGAATTATCGCTCCCTTACCACCAGGCTACCACCTTGGTGGCTGTAGGTAGTTACTTTCACCGTGAATGTCACTGGCAAGGGCATTAAATGGCCAAATGAAGGGAGTATCATCTACTCTTTTACTTTTTTCTTTAGATGACTGGGTTTTTAACTGTCCAAGGACCTAGTAGTTTGAATGATAGGGATTTCTTAGATTTAGGATTTTTTAAAAAAAAAAATTGGATAAAAACATAAATAGTTTTGGCTCTTATTGATTGCTTCAGTTATCTATAGGTTTGCGGCTACAGACAACTCCATCTGACCGAGTTCTTGATGACTCCTGCAGGTACGGTCTGCTAAGCTAGACACATGGCTTCCAGAGCAGATAGCATCGATTCAATGTAACTAGCTTAATCTTCTCCATCATCTTGTGTCTTGAAGTATTCGCAACTCTTTGATGATCACCACTTCACTTTTACCTGAAAATTAGAGACAGCATGGCCACTCTGTAATATTTACTTCCAATTTTCAACTACTCTTGCATGCAGCAATGGGAAATGAAAAGTCATGAAATAGCTACTAGCTAGGAAGCAGAACTATGACAGAGTGGGAATTGAAAACTGTTGATTATTTTGGACTTTGCTCCAAATAGTGGCTTTGAGAGGGACCTATTTGCAAAATGACATTTCATTAATTATATATAAGGTACACGTTACTTGTTCCCGTGGGATGAAGGGTTTCTGTTTTGTTTTAGGGTGAAAGGTGTCACGCCCCGGATCCGGATCCGTGACACGGCCGTGCTATTGCCGACTATCGCCCACAGTAGCACGCAGCCTCATACAGGGGTAACAGGTAGCCAAAAAGGATTCATCCTTATATATATATTAAAAGTTTGCAGTACAACCTTCAGATTTGAAACCAAAAATACAGAACTTCTATGCTATTCAAATGTACAGAAGTATATAAGCTTCTCCAAAAATACGAAGCTCTGTAACAAAATAAAAACATATCTGATGGCGATCACTGGTGAGGATCTGAAAGAAAAAGTAAACGAACGGATATGAGCTACACGGCTCAGTAAGTAATCCTGCATAATCCTACCGGATCAACCAGTAGACTAAACATGTAAATCAGGGTTTTGAGAAGCTGACATGCATGTTTATCTAATAATCATCCTGGCATAATAAGTATGCAATTTAAACAAAGCAGTAGTGCAAATCATAAAATTTTCATATTATATGCATATGAAACCGTGCCCCCCCGGCATGCCGTGGTCCTTTTACTCTCGGATGCTACTGCGAAGTCAGACTCGGCCACTGGCGAGGCCAGCTCAGTTACTATTCAGCCACTGGCGGGGCAAGCTCAGTTACTATTCAGCCACTGGCGGGGCAGGCCCAATTCCAATTTAGCCACTGGCGGGGCAGGCTCAGTTACTATTCAGCCACTGGCGGGGCAGCTCAGTTACTATTCAGCCACTGGCGGCTCAGTCATTCTCAGTAGCATCTTTGAGCCCATTATAGTGCCTCTGGGCTAGCTAAGACTTTATAAACTTACATGCATGATTATAATATCAGTATCATCATGTTGCATACATAGCCATAGCTTCTGGGATCATTAAAGTTACTTATGCATTGTAACATATCATGTATGAAACATATATACTTAAAATAAATGCTTAGGAAACATTAATAACATAACATGATCCATAACAGGATTAGGACAGGTTACTTACATTCTTCACTAATCATGCATACAATTCAAATTGTATGAAAAACACTGGTTCATCTTATAAAACGTAATACAAGATCTACGATAGGATTAAGACAGATTACTTACCTCAATTCGCTTTCCAAATTGCTCAAGTCCAGGTGACAAATCCTTAATCACCTAAAACAACATCATAGGGTTTACATTATTCCCCATTTATTTATTATAAAATCTCTTAGTTCATCATACTATGAACTTACTTGCTTGGATCCCATCCAAGGATCTAGCCAAGTCCAATTTACCCAATTTAGAGCCTTTGGGGCTCAGTTTAAAACCAGATTGGGCCCACATGGGTTGATTGGGTTTTTAATTGAAGGATTGGGCCTCGTTTATAATTGGGTCCAACCTTTTCTAGCCAATTGGGTCCTCTGTCAATTTACTGGGCCTAATTTAGTATTAATTGGGCCTGCTGGGATTAACTCCACTCAACTAGGTTCGGACCCAAATCAATTTGGGCCTAATTTGGTTCGGATTTGACCCAATTTGCAGTTTGGGCTCGTCTAGACTTAGCACAATCTGATTGAGCTCGGATTTAGACTTGCCCAGTCTAATTGGGCTTAGGTTAGTCGGCTAAACCCCCTCTTTTTATATTTTTTTTTTCTTTCTTTCTTTCCTTTTTTTTTCTTTCCCTTTTTCTTCCCTTTTTCTTCTCTTCTCCTTCTTCTTTTCTTCTCCTTCCCGAAGCTTCCTCTCCTCCCTTCTTCTTCCATCCCGATCTCCCCCTTCCTTTCTTCTCCGACGATGGGAGCACGACGAGCGGAAAGGGAGGACGGCGAGCGGAAGAAGGCCGGGCCACAACCGGCGGCGTCCACGGCTAGGCCCCGCGGCATCCTCGGCCGAGCCTGTGACGACGGTACTCGCGGCCGAAGCCGGCGGCCGCCGCACACGACGAGGAGGATGAGTCCCCTCTTCCTCTCTTCTTTCATTCTTCCCTTTTCTTCAACCTCCCTTCACCAACCCCCCATATTCTCTCTCTCACTCCCAAACCCTCTCTCTTCCTCTCTTCATTCTTCCCCTGTGAAGGAAGAAGGGGGGTTTGGGAGGGCGGTGCCACGGCCGAGCTCGCGGCGTCCACAGCCGCGCCTGCGGCTGAGCCCACGGCCGCGCCTGCGGCGGCCTTCTCTTCTCCCACGGGGAAGAGATGCCGGGAGAAGCCGGCGGCACTGCGGGATGCCCGCGGCCGCTCCCTTGGTCTGCCAGCAGTCCCCTTCCTCCCTTCTTTCTTTGTTTCTTTGTTGTCTTGCACAAAACAGGGGGAGAGAAGGCAGGGGGCTTACCTGGCTTTTTGCTGGTTACCGTTGGGCAGTTCTTCCCCCTGGTAGTCCCTCCTTCCTCTTGGAGCTTCAGGGCTCCTTCGCCTTCGGCTCCAGGGCTTCGGCTCCCTCTCTCTTTCTCTCGTTCGGTGTTTAGGGGGGGTCTGTGATTTGGGGTTGCCGGCAGAGGCTTAAATATTTGTTTAGAGGATGAAACCCCCCTCTGAGAGGTCCCATCCTCTCCTTTCCTCCATACTTCGGGACTGGCCGCCGCCCCCCCTTGTCTCCGGCGCGCCGGCATCGGCTGCCAGCAGGGGGTGCGGTAACCCCTCCCTGTCGGTCTTATCCCTTCATTTTTTTTTTTTTAATTTCTGATAATAATTATGCTGGCTACAGTGAAATTTGGGCCCAACCCTTAACTGGGCCTATTTCTTATTGGGCCTAGTAGGTTGTGGGCCCGGACATTACATCCTTCCCCCCTTAAATAAATTTCGTCCTCGAAATTAAACATACCTCGGTTCTCGAAGAGCTGAGGGTAGCGTTGTCGCATCTCTTCCTCCAATTCCCAGGTAGCTTCCCTTTCAGTGTGGTTGGTCCACTGGACTTTAACGTAGGGAATGGTGCGCCTTCGGAGAATTTGCTCTTTTCTGTCTATGATGCGCAGGGGAGCCTCCTCATAGGTTAAATCTTTATTTAATTGCAGAGGCTCATGTGGTACCACATGGCTGGGACCCGGAACGTACCTCCGTAACAAAGAGACGTGAAAGACGTTGTGTACGCCTGATAGCTCTGAAGGTAGGGCCAGTTTGTAGGCAACTTTGCCTATTCTAGCAAGAACCTCATATGGGCCAATGTAGCGAGGACTTAATTTGCCGTGTCTTCCGAATCGGGTAATACCCTTTGATGGTGAAATTTTTAGGAAGACAAAGTTCCCCTCCAAAAATTTCAAGGCCCTTCTTCCTCTGTCAGCCCATCTTTTCTGTCTATCCTGAGCAGCCTGAAGCCTTTGCTTAATTAGTAGTACCTTGTCTCTGGTGTGCTGGGCCAGTTCGGGGCCTAGCATTTTCCGTTCCCCGACATCATCCCAGTGTAAGGGGGATCGGCATCTTCTCCCATAGAGAGCTTCGTATGGGGCCATCTGGATACTGGAATGGTAGCTATTGTTATAAGCAAATTCCACCAGTGGTATGTGACTATCCCAGTTTCCACCTAGGTCCACAGTGCAAGCCCTCAGCATGTCTTCCAGAGTTTGGATTGTCCACACAAAGATCGTAATCGGCTTAACAGAAATAGGTGAGAGCATTAACATCAAACACTTTTCATAATCTATAATCCTCTTTCTTCTCTTAATTTTGCCTACAATTTAATGATCAACCTTTACCCTAGCAAAACTTCAAACCCCTTTCAAATAGGTAGATCGAAAATGTCATAGCTAGGAGTAAGGAACATTCCAGGTCTGAGCCCATCCAAGGCACCATCAATCCGTTAATACTAAATTTAAGATGCTCAAAATCTCTCAAGAGTTGCCAACAATAGAAAAACTCACTGGTGAAATTATATAGCTATCTCCAGATTATTCATAGAATCAACAACACTTTTCTCCACTAGAAAGTTAACTCAAATCTTCTAATAATTCTCTTTATCAATACAACTTCATCAGTAGATCTTATCAAAAGAGTAAGGTCCATTACTTCGAGATTTAGTTCTTTTAATAGGTGATCTAATTCAAACTTTTTTTTTTTGTTGCTTATACACGAAAATCAACATCTTAATTTTGAATAAAAATATCAAATTTCTTTATCAAACTATCAACTGCTCTCGATTAACCGATCTATCACAAGATTGGATCATAAACAACTCTAGTCCACTCTTGATTGAAATTCATCATGGTCTACTGATAACCTCAATTTCTTTTAATCAGATGGAGAGTTGATATTAATTAAAAAAAATTCAAGCTTCACATTTAGAAGGACGGAGGTTCATATCAGCATATTTCAGATCTGAGATCAAAATCGATGATCCATTAATTCTAGTCAAAAGATGCTAAGAATTTCTTAGCACGACATAAAACTGGAGAATCTAGGATAGCACCGTGCTATCCAAAATCAGAACATTCTCTTTTTATTTATCAAGAAAAAATCCTACTACACCAAAAAACAGATCAAAACTTTCCGAATTAAAGGAATCGCACTTCTAACCAACTTAGGTAAATAATTCAGACCACTATATTTTCGCTGCGCACTCTGATTCAAAACATCAAAATCCTTTGAATTCACTAATAACTTTTGATCAACATACTACTTGTCTACAAACAGAACTATTTAATACCTCATGGATATTTGCACTACAAATCTTTCCTCCATCTAGATCGAATTTTACTTAGCTAGAACTGCTTTTTACTTTTCCATGAACGAGCAAAGAAAGGGTATCCCAACATGAGATCCCCTTAAACAAGTGACAAACGTTTTAAACGAATTTTACATTTCCAGCAACTTCAGCCATAAAAATGAGCCTTCTTTTCTAATAAGAGATGAACTCTCAAATCATCTTAGAACATTTTAAGCTCAGAATTATGTAAACTTCTAGAAATTGTTTCTCAATATCCTAATCTTATATTAGGTATCTTTAAATTGCATGAACAATAATCTGCCCTACTTTAGCATTGCTAGAAAGTGATTCTGGATCTCACATCTCCGTTAAAAGAAAAGGATGTATACTTTTGGTGTAAGATCTCTATTTAAAAATCTTCTTCTTTTGTACTCTTTCCACCAGACGATGATATGTGGAATTATCATCCATAACTTTCACCTTCCTCATGAAACAATTTAAACTTGCTTCTTAGTGATAAACGAAAGCATTTGATAATTGCCCCTCTATTAGAGATGAAATAGTTTATTTCAAATCTTAGAAGCAGGGTCACTAAGTACAAACCCCTGAATCATCATGTGCTATTGGGCCTGTTCCCATGTCAACTCTATTGCTGATTCCACTCGCATTTCCTAATGACCCCATGTCATCATCATTTTCTTCTTTTTTTTTTTTTTTTTCAAAACATCAACTAATATTCGTTTAATTGATTTATCACAGGATCACAAACAACTGCACTTTATCCATAGTAGAACATTTGAGCCTAAAATATTCTTCAACATTGAAAATTATTCTCAGGATTTACTAAATGACTTCCAATCAAAATATTAATCTTGCATTATAATTTGCAAAGATCTAATATTTCACATTCCAAGTAAACAAAGGGAAAACTCTTAGATCTCATTCTCAAATATATTTTCTTTCTATATAATAGTTTCATGCATAATTGTCATACAAATTTCATCCTCGAAGAATAAAAATCTTTCCTTGTCCAAGCCTTAAACAACTTATGAATGAACCCTATCTTGCCATCAAAATAATTAACTTCAAACTAGAAGTATTATCCACAGTACCCAGTATCAAGTTAAACTTCCAAAATCACCTATATACTAATACACAAATAATCACTATGTACTTTAACATTCCATGGCTAGTACTCCACTTAATATCAGTCAAAATCTAATTTAATCATAATCCAAAAAAAACAAATTACTCCATCGAGAAATCTCCAAAATAATTTATTCTTATTTTGGCATGGCTTGCTAGCATTCTGATTCAAAACACCAAAATCCTTAGTAGTCTTAAATCTTAAATTCTGATACCATACCTGTCACAATCATGCCCCTAGAATGGTTTTGTATTAGCCCTAACATCTTTCTTTTTGTTGCTCATTGTCACCTATCAAAATATTTGTGTCAAGCAATTTTTGTGACTGACCGATGATGCGACCAATAAAATCTTTTCTTTCTTTCCAATATACGAAATCTCACTAAATGAGACTTAACTACCCATGCCCTTATTAAAATTTGAAATTTTTTTTTTTACTCATGATTAACCTATAGCTCTGATACCACTATATGTCACGCCCCGGATCCGGATCCGTGACACGGCCGTGCTATTGCCGACTATCGCCCACAGTAGCACGCAGCCTCATACAGGGGTAACAGGTAGCCAAAAAGGATTCATCCTTATATATATATTAAAAGTTTGCAGTACAACCTTCAGATTTGAAACCAAAAATACAGAACTTCTATGCTATTCAAATGTACAGAAGTATATAAGCTTCTCCAAAAATACGAAGCTCTGTAACAAAATAAAAACATATCTGATGGCGATCACTGGTGAGGATCTGAAAGAAAAAGTAAACGAACGGATATGAGCTACACGGCTCAGTAAGTAATCCTGCATAATCCTACCGGATCAACCAGTAGACTAAACATGTAAATCAGGGTTTTGAGAAGCTGACATGCATGTTTATCTAATAATCATCCTGGCATAATAAGTATGCAATTTAAACAAAGCAGTAGTGCAAATCACAAAATTTTCATATTATATGCATATGAAACCGTGCCCCCCCGGCATGCCGTGGTCCTTTTACTCTCGGATGCTACTGCGAAGTCAGACTCGGCCACTGGCGGGGCAAGCTCAGTTACTATTCAGCCACTGGCGGGGCAGGCCCAATTCCAATTTAGCCACTGGCGGGGCAGGCTCAGTTACTATTCAGCCACTGGCGGGGCAGGCTCAGTTACTATTCAGCCACTGGCGGGGCAGCTCAGTTACTATTCAGCCACTGGCGGCTCAGTCATTCTCAGTAGCATCTTTGAGCCCATTATAGTGCCTCTGGGCTAGCTAAGACTTTATAAACTTACATGCATGATTATAATATCAGTATCATCATGTTGCATACATAGCCATAGCTTCTGGGATCATTAAAGTTACTTATGCATTGTAACATATCATGTATGAAACATATATACTTAAAATAAATGCTTAGGAAATATTAATAACATAACATGATCCATAACAGGATTAGGACAGGTTACTTACATTCTTCACTAATCATGCATACAATTCAAATTGTATGAAAAACACTGGTTCATCTTATAAAACGTAATACAAGATCTACGATAGGATTAAGACAGATTACTTACCTTAATTCGCTTTCCAAATTGCTCAAGTCCAGGTGACAAATCCTTAATCACCTAAAACAACATCATAGGGTTTACATTATTCCCCATTTATTTATTATAAAATCTCTTAGTTCATCATACTATGAACTTACTTGCTTGGATCCCATCCAAGGATTTAGCCAAGTCCAATTTACCCAATTTAGAGCCTTTGGGGCTTAGTTTAAAACCAGATTGGGCCCACATGGGTTAATTGGGTTTTTAATTGAAGGATTGGGCCTCGTTTATAATTGGGTCCAACCTTTTCTAGCCAATTGGGTCCTCTGTCAATTTACTGGGCCTAATTTAGTATTAATTGGGCCTGCTGGGATTAACTCCACTCAACTAGGTTCGGACCCAAATCAATTTGGGCCTAATTTGGTTCGGATTTGACCCAATTTGCAGTTTGGGCTCGTCCAGACTTAACACAATCTGATTGAGCTCGGATTTAGACCTGCCCAGTCTAATTGGGCTTAGGTTAGTCGGCTAAACCCCCTCTTTTTATATTTTTTTTTCTTTCTTTCTTTCTTTCTTTTTTTCTTTCCCTTTTTCTTCTCTTCTCCTTCTTCTTTTCTTCTCCTTCCCGAAGCTTCCTCTCCTCCCTTCTTCTTCCATCCCGATCTCCCCCTTCCTTTCTTCTCCGACGATGGGAGCACGACGAGCGGAAAGGGAGGACGGCGAGCGGAAGAAGGCCGGGCCACAACCGGCGGCGTCCACGGCTAGGCCCCGCGGCGTCCTCGGCCGAGCCTGTGACGACGGTGCTCGCGGCCGAAGCCGGCGGCCGCCGCACACGACGAGGAGGATGAGTCCCCTCTTCCTCTCTTCTTTCATTCTTCCCTTTTCTTCAACCTCCCTTCACCAACCCCCCATATTCTCTCTCTCACTCCCAAACCCTCTCTCTTCCTCTCTTCATTCTTCCCCTGTGAAGGAAGAAGGGGGGTTTGGGAGGGCCGAGCCACAGTCGGCGGTGCCACGGCCGAGCTCGCGGCGTCCACAGCCGCGCCTGCGGCTGAGCCCACGGCCGCGCCTGCGGCGGCCTTCTCTTCTCCCACGGGGAAGAGATGCCGGGAGAAGCCGGCGGCACTGCGGGATGCCCGCGGCCGCTCCCTTGGTCTGCCAGCAGTCCCCTTCCTCACTTCTTTCTTTGTTTCTTTGTTGTCTTGCACAAAACAGGGGGAGAGAAGGCAGGGGGCTTACCTGGCTTTTTGCTGGTTACCGTTGGGCAGTTCTTCCCCCTGGTAGTCCCTCCTTCCTCTTGGAGTTTCATCCTCTCTCTTTCTCTCGTTCGGTGTTTAGGGGGGTCTGTGATTTGGGGTTGCCGGCAGAGGCTTAAATATTTGTTTAGAGGATGAAACCCCCCTCTGAGAGGTCCCATCCTCTCCTTTCCTCCATACTTCGGGACTGGCCGCCGCCCCCCCTTGTCTCCGGCACGCCGGCATCGGCTGCCAGCAGGGGGTGCGGTAACCCCTCCCTGTCGGTCTTATCCCTTCGTTTTTTTTTTTTTTTATTCCTGATAATAATTATGCTGGCTACAGTGAAATTTGGGCCCAACCCTTAACTGGGCCTATTTCTTATTGGGCCTAGTAGGTTGTGGGCCCGGACATTACAAAAGGGATTTCAGCCGCTGCACCCATCTTCTTCATCCTCTCGTGCGCTCTCGGTCTCCTGGCAATATTCGACTTGGGTTCCCTTTTGTCTTCACTCGCTGGAGGCTTTCTTCCTTCTTCCCTTCTTCAACCGTGGCTTCTTCCTATGACTTCCCTGTTTCCGTGAGCCTCTTTCTTCTTTGTTGTTCACAGTACATGCAACAAGGGAAGGTATGTTTTTGATATTCATTTGATCTACCATTGGAGCCGTAGAAAGGTTGATTTGCATACTACACTTTTGATCTATCATTGTGGCTGCAGAAGGGTGATCCGATCAGGTTGTTTTTGCTTTATATTTGGTTTATCTTGCCTCCTATTGTGATCATTTGGCAGTCCATATTTTGGGCTCTTATGTATCTATGTTTGTACCCTATTGGGAAGATTGACATAGTGGATTGCTCCTCCTCCCCGTGGATGTAGGCACTTGCTGCTAAACCACGTAAATTTGGTGTCTTTGTGCTTATCTTTTCATGCCTGTGATGTGTTTGATGGAATGCCTGAATGAGACCAATTGTTAATTGGTAAGCCGGATACAGTGAGTTTTGTGCCCAGTAATCTCAACAAAAACTTTATTCGTGCAAAGTACATATTTTCTCTTTAGATTTATTCCATAAGTTGTTGCTTTTCTCATGTTAACTACAGGCTTAAGGCTAAGCTTGTTACTTAGAAGAGAAAAAAAAAAATATCTGCCAGATATGAAGATAAGAGATGGATACCTAGGAACGGAACATTAAAACCTTCAGACGCTTAAGAAGAGAAAGTTCTTGAATTTCAGCAGAAACAGTGTGATAGAGATGGTCATGTGTTTGCCAACAACGTAAGTCTTCAGAAGAGCAGCATAACCTTCCATCACCCCTTGCAAAGAAAAATATTCTAGTGGCTTCAAAGCATGGTATACTGGCATATCGTACGGATGGTGTACCGATACTCGGTATACCAAATAGACTCTGTACTGTACTGTACCATATCAATACAGTGATAGCACCGGTTTGGAACAGCTTCACATGGATCAGTGACTATTATCTTTCCTTAAGAGCAAAACTAAACAAAACAATCTAAACTAACACCGGTCCTTACAAGTTACCCTGAAAAAATCAGGGTAGTGCCCCTAAAACTGAGGCCTAAATGGGGCTTTCACCCCAAGTCATGTGGAACAACACCAACCAATAACTTAACTAGGTGCTGGTTATTTGTAAGGTTTGGTGTAAATTTACCATTTCTCTTTCCCCAACTGCATCGCTTTGCTTACCTTTGTGTGAGCATGAAAGAGAGAGAGATGATTATTGGCTAAAATTTGCTATTATCTTTAAACTGAGATGACTAAAAAATATTTCTGTCTGTCTTTTCCAGCATTTTGCTGGAGTCATCACTAATAGGATAATGGTTACACTTTTTCCATTGCGTAACTTGCGAATTCTCTTAGATATTTCAACTATTGCAATCTATTAAGTATTAAGTATTAGCTCTCCTGCCCGGTAGCTGTCTCAATCGGTCGAGCTGTCACGGCCGGGGAAATGGTTTTATACGCAATTTCTCAGTCCTAAAACGAATCTACGTATTAACAAGGTGTTTTCTTCTTAATGTTTTATCCAGAAAAATGTTGAAATTATTATGATTCACAAGTAGCCTGATGAGGTGGAACTGGAAAACAGGTTTCTTCTGAACCAAAAGCAAAGCCAGTTATGCCCAAGTCTGATTCATCACAACACCTGAAGACAGCTTCTGCCAAAGCTAAAGCCCCAGTCCCTGCTAAAGTTGATGCCCCAATGCCTAAAGTTGATACCATGCCAGCGCCACCTCCAAAAGTTTGATACGTGGCTGATCTTCTTAATATGCTCTCAGTGAAAACCCTGAGCGAAAACTGCTCAGAATCATCATCCAAGGATGATAATGCATGGGCAGAATTCCAGAGTAGGATACATTGCATTCTTCCATGTTTCATAAGAACTGATATCAAATTTTCTCTGTGGCGCGATCTGTTTCTCATAGCCAGTTTTCAGAATGCAACTTCTGAATAATATATCTACACTTTACGTAATTCTCTTAAAATTTGTTTTATTTGCTAATCCTGGATGTTTAATTCTTGAAGCAACTATTTTAACTGTATTCACTTTTTTATGATGGCTTTGCTTTTTGCAGCTGCACTGGCAACAACTGCTGCAGACAGAAACACTACCGCAAAGCCAGTCGAAAATAAAAAAACAGCCTGCATCAGGAATTGAAGACCTAGTTAAAGATTCACCACCTGTGATTCTATCTTCAGCTCCAGTGAAACCCCAGAGGAATGTTAAAAACATTATTATGAACCTCTTTAATGAACATGTGGGTAGGATGCAAGTATCCATTGTTGTTATAGATACAAATTATTCACAGATTTTGGCAGCTATTGTTATCATTTGAAGAAAATGAAAAGATTATTGGTTATCAACAATGTTTCTTCCATTGTCTGATTCTAATGGGCTACCGACACACATCGGCCCTACCACCTGGTTTTTAGAAAGCTAAGCTTATGGGGCGTTGCATAAAATACATCCTTCTTAAGATCAGTGGAACTCAGATGGTTGCTGTTTTATAATCAGCTGATTCTGCCAACCGGTTATTCCATGTGCACTTATTATGGTTGTTTTATATCTTGGTTATCATTTTTGTTGCAGTAGATCTTCATAAGTTGTTATAAGTGCTCTATCTTCATTGCATTGGTGATTTATCGCGGTCCTATATTGTGTCGCCATATTCCATTCATCAACAGCAACTCGCCTTCCTTTCCCAGCAGCAGGCTCTTGTCATGGCTAGCTGCAGCTAAATCTGGCGGTGTGCCTACAACATTTCCTGGAAGAACTAATCAACTGGCTGTTAATATATAGTAGCCTGGCTAATGGAAATTTTCCAATGCAAAACTGGCCAAATATCAACTATCAGATTCCAGGAATGACACCATCAGCTGGTCAGAAGGGTGTGAACAACTTTAGTCAGGTGATGCTTTTGAAAGCTTAGATATATGGTTCTTAGGTACTTCAAGAATGCCAAATTACTATAGTTTATCCTATTTCTTTTTATTTTGCAGCAGATAGGAAGCATTGGCAGGCACGCCCCTCTGGGAATTACAGTTATTTTCCAACATCTGGGTAGCTTGCTTGTTCACCTTTTGACTATTTCTTCCTTTTTGCCTGTATTGATGCTTCATTTTATGGTGGATAGCAGTACGTACATGTGCAGACAAAAGGTATTTTTTAGGTTACTTTATGTGAAGGTTATTGCATTTCTAAGGATTATTCTTGTATGTTAAAGTTTTTTCAAAAAAATATATGCGCTAATCTAAAGTCGATCTCTTGAGAGTTCTGATCATATTTCACATTATTTAAACACTTTAAAAATTTTTTGTGGATGTTGGTTTATTTTTAAGACTGGTTTCTTTTTGAACTTGCTAACATATTTCAAAATTCAGCACTTCAAGCTGAGGTTCTTATCCCTCATAATTTTGTATTGTAACTTTCTTGTGATGTGAAGCATAAGCAGAAGCTTTTGTATGCATATGATGCACTTCTTTTGTTTAAGTTTACATCATATATTTTGCTCGGCAATGGATCATGCATCTCAAAGGATGGCAGACTCTCTTTAGTGCGCTCGTCAGTCAACACTGGAGAAAATAGGATAATAGGAGTAAGTCTGAGATACCGCAGTGGTAGCTAAATGTTGCATCGTTCTACAGAAGCTCAGTTTGAATAACCAAAGTGAACTCATTCCTTTATACATGAATAAGTCGATCAATGTTAATAAGTAATCTGAATGGTATTTCACAAGATCATCTCGAGAAGGTGTTCCACTTTTCCCTCTAGTTCTCTTTCTTTCACAATTTTGGATATTGAAGAGAATGGGCACCTGCAATAAAGGGCAGCTTTTGAGTTATGGAATCTGCAAGATGCTTAGGTTGAGGGTGGTATTATTGTTTTATGCTTTAGTCATTACATTAAATATATACTCTACTATAGATTGGTTATTGTTCATTGGCTCAGCTTACAGACAAGATCCTGAACCATTTGTAAACCTGCTGCCTATCAAGTTACTAGCAATCAACCTCAAACAGTATTTTGCCACACTGGAAATAGTTTGTATTGCTGTGAGTAATCCTTTTTCCTTCTTCAGAGACATGCATCAGTTGTATCATAAGAAATCATTTTTTCTGTTTCAGAATGTACACTATGTGCTCAGCATCATCCATCATCAACGGTGTAGCCATTGGTGGAGCAAGTTAGGCCTATTGTGTAACAATCCAGGATCTTATCTTTGGGTTCTTTAGTCTTGTATAAGTACCCAAGATCTTCTCGGCAAATAACCGGTATAAGACTAAACACACACCTATACGGATTCTCACATGTTGCACCTCCTGCCTCTTCTGTGACACCCAGTCGATTAGGCAGTGACAACGATTTTTTATCATCAACTCGAGGGATGATGCTCTCCAGACATTAAAACCTTTTCACCAGACACCAGGGCAGATGCTTTCATCTTCTCATGACATGGCCATTTGTGGTTCTATTTGCAGATTGGGTCCGGCATGCAGTTCCTTGTAGAGACTGTTTGGTGTCACATTGCTGACTTCATTTGTATGTGCAGCTGTCCAGACTCAACAAAGCATGGCCTAATTTGTTGGTGCTATTTCTTCCAGTGATTCATATGGATGTGAATCCCTCATGTTGGGAGATAATAGACTTTCCGAGTAAAAGAGCATAAATTTGACTAGATCTTTCTGGCGAGGTTAGGGCTCCAATCAGTGTCATCACAAATTGTTGGGTAGGGAAGCAGTATACAGCATTTTTGTACTGTGGAGCTAGTCCTTTTGTTTGAATTTCTTGGAGAAAAACGTAAAGGGGAGAGGAGCTGAGTGCAAAAAGGAAGTTTTGTTGCATCACCTGAACTTTGTTTCAAATCAGAGTCTACTTTCTTAATTCAACTTATTTGCTTTTTCTTAATTTTTTTGTCATGCATGAACGAACTCTAATGCAATCTTTGATATACTAGCTCAATTAGTAGATTATAATGCCCTTTACCCAAAAAAAAAATTGTATTCTCCTGCCTCTGGTTCAAATTTATCAGGCTTGAGGTGGTCCAAAAGCTGAAGTAATGAAATCTTGATTGGTGTTCCTCAAAACTTGAGTAATGAAAGCTGAGTGTTGCTCCTGAGATTTCCCACTCAGACGGTTAAAATCACTACTTATCCCAAAAGCTTAAGCCAATAGGATGAGATAGATTTATTTATATATTTTATATTTTCTTTCACTCTTCTTCAAATATTGGCCGGACTTTTTTTTAATGGGTTAGCCCAATATGTGAAATTTTAATAATCGGGTTAAAGAGTGCAAAGATAGGTTCTAATTCAAGACTTCTGCTCTAATGCCATGTTAAAATTATCACTTGTTCCAAAAATTTAAATTGGTAGGTTGAGATAAATTTATTTATATATTTTATATTTTTTTATACAGACTTGCTACTGTAGCTCCACGTCTTCTGGGCATTCCTTAGTTACATTGATTGCAACCCTGTGCATGCAAGTGCATGCAAGCTGGAGTGTGCACGCATACTCATGGATGAGCGAGTGAGTGAGAGGGAGAGAGAGAGAGAGAGATTCTTTGAGTAGGATGGAGGTGCGTTGGATTGGGTGGTCTCTACCTTGGCCTGTCACTAGGTTTGACTCAAATCAGCTTTTTACCCCCTCGTTGGGAGATTTTCAATTGGTGCCACATTTAAATCATAGTAGCTGCATATTGTTAACTATAGTTCATTTCGTCAATTTGGGTCCATGAGGAAGTAATAGAAAAGTTTGGTTTACGATTGGAATCGGAATCGGAATGAAAATCAGAGTGGTCATATTCTTCTAGGTATTTGGTTCATGACAGAAATCGGAATTAGAATTATAAAAAAATTCAAATATTAAAAGTTGATTCTTGAGAGTTGAGATGTTCTTATTTTTCTTAGAATAGAAATAAGAATAAAATTATCCAACCAACCCATTTTCATTTCCATTCTGAGGCACAACTCTCTTCAACCAAATATACCTTAAAAGGGGTTCCAATTTATGATGAGTTTGGTTTACGATCAAAATTCAAATCAGAATCGAAATAAATGGTAATAGAATTCGGAATGGATACATTCTCTGATACATTTGGTTCATATTAAAATCAAAATTAGAATCAAAATCAGAATTTTTTAAAATAAATCTTTTGAAAAATCTAGAGAAATATTTTTGAAAATTTAATTTTAAAAAGTAAATCTAGCATGATAATATTTGAATACCTGGACGAGAGCCGAGATTAATTTTTTAGAGATTGGGGCATATTTTTATTCTCTCTGAGATAGGAATAAGAATGGAACCGTCCCAACCAAGTAACTTAAGCAAGGGTCACTTATCCTTATTTCTATTCATAATTCTCCTCAGCTAAACATGTCCTTAATTTCATTCATCCCCGGCACAAATAGATTCTCAGATGTTCAGGTTGGATACGTTCGGACTTCGTGACTGTTTTCTTTTTTTCATGGTACAACCACTCCGGGTTACACCCAGGCGACGACACCCACTCACTAAATGTGTAGGCGAAGAGAAGGGTGCGGTGCACTGTACTGCTACGCGAATACAGCACTCTCGGTCCTGACCTTATCGCTTATGCCAAGCTCCGGACCTATGGGTGCCAGGATCTTCCATCCAAACGTGGCAGCCAACTATTGGATGGGCGGCGCTGCCCAAATCTCTGCATCCACTCCGGTTTTCGGACGGGAGAGTCAGACCGGGCCCAGTTAAAACTAGCTACAGTAACACATCACATCATAATGCATGAAGCCTTCTTTCTTTGCGTCGTATAGAAGGAACGAAACTTCGGCGGGGTGTCATGGAAGCTGGCTATTTGCGTCCACGACTAGCCATTTAGAAAGTGGTGTCGGCAACAGCAAAGCCTTATCTTAACAAATTTCTGCGGCAAGATCATATGCCTACACGTGGAGCCACATGAAGAGCTGCCCCACCAGTATCTCCAGCGTCTTCATCTATGCCTCTTTTTTATTGTCTTCTTTCAAATAAGCGTCGCTCTCGACCCCAAAGTGCATTGGATTCTCTTCAAACTTGGATTTGGGTGCAAGAAAATTTGGCGTTACCATACACCACTTCAGGAAGACCCAAAAAAACAAAGAGTCGTCGCCTTGAGGCATGCATAAAGGTAGACTAGGTAGTGTAGTTTCGGCAGCACATGCTTGCTTGGTAGTATATTTATTAAAAGCTTCTTCATGTTGGATGTCTCCCTTCAACCCTTTATAATCTCCCCGTTCACAAAATCCATCATATCTGAGCCACCTAAAGGAAAAGGCATCTTGGGTAGTTTAGAAAGGAGAGAGAGATTGCATAGTTTATAAAGTCATAATGCTTTATGGCCGATGGCTAGCTATCAAACAAGAAGCACCTTACAACTACCTATATTTATCATCTTTCATCAATATTTCAATATTGGATCACATGCGTACCTACATGGAGATCCCATGAACGTTAGTATCTGAAAATGGTTTAGGTGTCAAATGCATAATCATGCACATGTACGCCACCAACGCATAGTTTTAGCTTATTGGCAACTAATTGGTTTGTTCTGTTACCGTCCAACAATTCAAGATCAAGGGACGATAGGCACATACATACATAGGTTGGTTCAACATGTGTCATACATCTAGAAAGGGCTTGAGTCACATATAACTTACTTTCAAAATTCAACCTTTCTTGTACGTAAGGCTGCAAATGGATCGGATTGACTCGTGATTCAATCCAATTTGAATCGGACCTAACTCGGACTTAAATTTTTAGGTTGGGACTGGGTTATATATGGATCCAACCTGACCCAAATGACCCAAGCCGTTGGATCAGAAATTTTAGAAATGAACCCAACCCAACCCGACTCAATCTTTTATTAGATTGGTATAATATATCCATATTTTATTGGCCTATGATTTTGTTACCAACCTTCTTTGGCTTTTTCCCTGATCAAGATGGTATAAGCATAAGAAATAAACTTGGTGATGCAATGAATATCTGAATTTCATACAAGACTTAAAAAAGAGAACAAGTACCAAAAATAACCATGCCAGCGACATAGTTATCTCTAACGGATGGATAGCAAAGAACAAGTCACAACTCAAAATCTTCAATTATTTATGACCCTTGATTGATTAATGTGTTTTGATTAAAAGGTGACATAGCGTATCACATGCTGCCATCTCAAAACTTTTTGTCCAACAGAGACGGTTATGGTGCTTCGTGTCCATATCCTTGCGTCATAGTATTTGCTCCTCGATCCATAGAAGGTGGCGCAAACACTCTAATGACACAATTTCAAGTCTTTAGGTCAAATTAACAGTGGCAAGGACACTATAGGTACTTCTTTTAATCCAATCCTCACTATGGACTCATGCAAGCGTATCGTGTTGCCTAACTTGGTGGCATTGATTGACTATAATAAACACTTTTAGTCGATCATAAAATTAGACCTATTCATCAAAGCTGAACTTAAAGCCGACTAATTTTCCACAAGAGATGAGCGGTCCAGGCTTCACCAAAGCTAAATTTAGTCTACACAAGCAACTGCTTGTGGCTGTCTTTAATTAGCTTCCCTTAGAACAGTCTCCACACTGCTTCAGAAATTGAACATGGGACAACTATATATGTCACACTTTGCTTCCTATCTTGGGATGGCAACTGATGTTTCCATCATGAGGCTTACGCCGCTACGCTTGCCGACCTTTTCCACACTGGTCGGCTGGCATGACGGTGTTTGACGCCTTCTTTCTTGCTTTCGTTCGTTTCGATTCTCTTCTCTCTTCTACGCCTGTGCTCTGATAGGACTGCCGTGACTGTTAGGTCCAAGAAAAGGACCGCACCATGGTTATGTGGCGTGAGACAATTCCTTCCACAATTTGCTTCTACTTCGTGCACCTGTTCAGCATGGCAACAGCATGAAGTCTAACTCGGTAACCCTAGTAATTTTTGTAAGGAGTGCTCTGGACGGAGAAATAGCTCTCTTTTCTGTTCTTTATTTTTGAGATTCCCTCTATTACTGTTATGTGTGGTTGGGGGCATACTCGGGGATCGGAATCGAAATAAAAATCAGAAGAATTGTACTCTCCGATGTATTTGCTTCATGACTGGAATCGGAATCAAAATAAAATTTCAATGCCAGGTGAGAATTTAGATTAGATTTTTGAGAATCTCTCTAACTAAATAGCTGGAATAGAACTTGGGATCAAAATCGAAATAAGTTTTTAGAACTCATTTTTCTTCAACCAAACATGCTGATAAATATCTTCATCTTATCTATGCGCCTAAATTTGATAGGAAGTGAGGTAGGCAGCCTAATTTGATGGGGAGTGAGGTAAGTAGGGGCACTTTCACGTCTAATGCATAATTACGTCTTTTGGATGCATTGCCCAAAAGGTTTTCTTCTGCGCCACCAAAATCTGATGCCAGCACTAACTTCTAAGTTCATGCTACCATTCTACCAACATCCCACCTACCCACGTCTATTCTGCAGTGTAACCCAAACTTTGGACATTCATGGGGCGTGACATAATCTAGTGACATTAAAAATATATGAATTATTTTTCCTTCAGAAAAAACATCTTACGGCATTCGTGGACAAGCTGATTTGAAAAGTTTAGTACCAATAACAAGTCTGAATCGCAGAGAAATCTTTCTATATACCTAAGTTAACCTTCTTGCTGTCACCCTTTAATCAAACTGGCACCATTTTAAGCTGAAAGCAGTACATTTATTTCTCCGATCTGTTGCACATTTAACAATGTCGACCAGCATTCTCAAAACTGGCACCATTTGATGGCATGCATGTCTCTTTTAAGACCAGAGGAGCGGGATATAAAAAAAGAAGAATTCTTTTGGATTTTGAGAGCATGGATCCCAAAACTTAAACTATTTTTAGAGTCCAGTTGTACATGCCGGGCTCCAATGAGTTTTTTTTATATATATAGTAGATTTTCACAAAGCAATCCTGACGCCTTCAAATAAAAAATATTGCTACACCTAATTGTTGTTAGAATATCATGTTTCCAAAACTTATACAGAACTAGCTATAAATTAAAATTAATATTTGATTAGCCAGTAGTTAGGCATCACTCTCCATCTGAGAGGTCCAAAATTCGATTCCTATTTGTGGCATTCCTATCATATTTCTCAAAAAATGATTCATTAGATTTAATGTAGCCCCATTTTAATTGCTTTCAACATTTTTACTGGTTCATAATTGGCATTGGATCATAAAAAGGTGTGGTCTTTACCGTACACTAAATTATTAAACCCAAGATTGTTGATAATTTTATTGGCCAAAGGTTTCATAGCAACCATAACATAGATGCACCACCTAACACATGCATGCATTATGTATTCAGATGCAAATTGTTGTTAGGTCATTGGCTACTCAACGACCAATGAGCTAGATAATTCAATTTAAAACTCAGAAAGTTTGAGGCATATTTTGTTGAGGATAGTGGGACTTTGAAATGAAAATAAAAATGTGTAACTCCTATTCGAGTTATTTGGTTGGAAGAAGTTTCATTTCTATTTCGATTCCCAAAAAATAAATAAATAAATAACTCTAATTCTTCAAAATCTATTAATATTTTTTAATATATAAATTTTTATTATAATTTTAATAATAAATTATATATATAGGAGAATAGAGCAGTTCTGATTTTAATTTTAATTCCGGCTCGAACCAAATGCACCTTGGATTGCTCTGGTTGGTGAGAGTAAGGAGGTGGTGGAGCCAACTGATGGGAGGTGGTGCATGCATGTAAGTGTCCGTACTCTTGGTCCAGCCATTAAAATTTTCTCACTGCATCGCCGCAACCGCCATCTTCCTCTCTCTCTCTCTCTCCCCATCACACTCAAACCAACTCCCCCTTGCACACACTCGTACACGATCTTTTTAATATTTTAGTAGTAACACGGGAGAATCTCGAGGCCATGCCTGGTCCCTCCGGACTTGCGGGCCAAGTTATGGCGGAGTACAGGAGAAGAGATACCCTCCATGGCATGGGGATGGCCCCTTGGGGATCCTGCCACCCCTACCGTAGTTAACGGTACGATTTTTGACCGTTGGGGAGCACCCTTGAGCTCTCATCTCCTTTAGAAAAAAAAAACGCCAAAATCAAATTCTACTGAAGGCCAAAGACAGCCCTACCCTGATCCGTAAAGAACGTATTTAATACAAACACCACCAAAGGAATGATCTTGTTCGTCCAATTAATGGACTGGTCCTCATCAAGTCCATGAGTATCGAATACGGGAGAAGGGTAATTCAGGACTTTTGAATCTCCACAGAAAACGAAACGAGAGAACTTTTTAACTTTGCAATTTATTATAGCCTGGTCTTCCAGAAATAGCCTTTACTGGCCGTCGAGTAACCAAAGGCAACAGCAAGAGAAATCCAGGCCGTCCGCTCGACGAATCGTACTATTTTTTGTGGTAACGATAAGGGTAGCTCTAATCGAATCGAGGGCATATTCGGAATAGAAGGATCTGGAAATTTTCTTGCAAGTTTATGATCGCCTCACTGAAAGGATAATGATGGTACACCCGCCGACAGGCGACAGCGGTGAGCGTGTCGAGAATTCGCTGATCTATTCAAATCCGACGGCTTAGATCTCCCATCTCCAACCCCCCATCTCCCAAACGCCATCTATATATCGCCACCTCCCCCGCTCCTCTCCTCCTCGAAAAGCCTCCGCCACACCAGATAGCCACACACGCACAGAGAGAGGAGAGAGGAGGGAAGAGGGAGGAGGGAGAAGGGAATCGGACGGCTGTAATCTCTCGCAGGTTGAAACAGATGGAGACGATGGGTTACCGGAAATCGAGCAGCAGCACGTGGGTCTTCTCTCTCAAGGCCATGGTGGCCTCGGTCGTGGTACTATCGGCGGCCCTGATGCTCCACCTCCGGGGAGCATCGATCCTAGGGTTCCTGGTCTCCGAAATCCCCCGGATGTACGGCTTCCTGCTCTCCTGGCTCACCCCGCCCTACCTCTACTTCGTCATCAACGGCATCATCCTCTCCATCGCCGCCTCCTCCCGCTTCCAGAAACCTGCACCGGATGGCCAGGATCCGGCGCGATCCGCGCCGTCGATGGCGAATCCAACCTTGACCCAGTTGCCGGAGTACATGCCTCCGGCGGAGGAGTACGCGGCGAAGATCGCAGAGGACGTGCAGCCGGAGCCGGAGTTCGTCGCGCCAGCGGAGTACGAAGGAGAGGAGGTGGTTGGTTTGGAAGTGGCAGCGGCGGCGGAGGAGGCGGAGGGTGAGGAAGAGTTTGTGATATCGAGGTCGAGCTGGTCACCGCAGCGGAGGGAGTCGAGGGAGACGGCGACGGCAACGGACTATTTAGCCGTGACGGAGAAACCGCTGGTTTCCGTCAGGTTCGGTCGCCGGAAGAACGTGAAGCCCAGCCCCGAAGGTACCATATCCAAAATAAAAAAAATTAGCCAATATCCTTTCAGTTTTGTTCCTAGTTTTTTTTTTTTTTTTGGAACGCCGAACCGACCATCAGTCACTTAAATGGCTTGATTAATAAAAAAAACGGCGTGACAACGGCGTTACTAACGGCGATGGTAAAATGGTGATTCTCGCAGGGAAGGCGCTGCGGGTGGCGAGGGCGAAGCGGGGCGAGACGCTGGAGAGCACGTGGAGGACAATCACAGATGGCCGGCCCGTCCCGCTGGCCCGCCACCTCAAGAAGTCGGACACGTGGGAAACCCACGGCCGCTCCCTCCGCGACGAGCAGTCCCCGGCCCCGCTGATGCGCAAGTCCGAGACCTTCAACGACTCCTCTCCGTCGCCGTCGTCGTCGTCGTCGTCGAGAGGGCGACTGAGGAAGGAGCCGTCGCTGGGGCAGGACGATCTCAACCGACGGGTGGAAGCGTTCATAAAGAAGTTCAACGAGGAGATGAGGCTCCAGCGGCAGGAGTCGTTCAACCACTACTTGGAAATGATCAACCGCGGCAGCCATTAAAGCAATGAGGTGGAGGAGGGCAAACCGTTGAGTTGTTGTTAATAACTTGAAAATAAGTAGAAAAAATGATAAAGTAGAAGAGAGGTTTGTTTACCTTCTTTTTTTTTGGGGATTGAGGGGGAAGAACTGAAGTACAGAAGAAGGTGTGTGATGTGTGATGCTTGTTTTATTTTTATCATTTTTGATGTATTAGATTTATATTTTCTAAATTTTGGTTTTCAATATATAAATATATATAGTGCTCTTAGGATTGTTGTAAACTTGTATGGTCCAAGTCTCTGAGATTCCCTTCTCCTCTCCCATATCTATCATTAACTATAGCCGCTCCTCTACTACTTTTTCCTTTGATTTGCTGACATGTCTCCAGTCAAGCAAGCAGGAGAAGCCTTTCACTTTTCTTCCCCTTTCCAAAAGGAAAGCTCTCCGGGTCACATCAATTCTCTTAACAAAGTATGTTGGTATATTCAAGTTCACCAATGTCAATTTATCTCCCATAGGTTGGAATTTCTCCATCCAAGTTGCAAGTGTTTTTTTGATTTTATTCGGTATATTCGTACATGGTATGAGCGGAAAAAAAAAAAGAAAAGTTGTAAGTGTTTACCCATCTTTTATTACTGAGAAGCGAACTAAGATATTAATTTGAACTATAAGGTTCCGAGTTTGCATCCCTTGCTTCTGACCAGCTCGAGCTCAGATGCCTAATCCTACTGAGAAACTTTTACTTGGGTTAACCTTTAGTCATGCCACTGCTTTGAAGGCTAACAAAATGTACTTTAAAGCCAATAATTGATTCTCATCCACCTATCTGAACCACAGGATGCGGTATAGAAATTGTAGGTTCCATCACACGAATGAACAATGGAGACTGCGGGCGACACTGTATCTATCATCTCGAAATCCCATGCATTCACTAACATTCCCACCTAATTGGAAGTAACCAAGGATCTCCCCCACTCTCCACTTGTTTACAAGCCTCTCTGTTCTAAAATAAGAATCCAACAAAATAATTTAGAAAGTTATTTAAATATTCTGGTCAGTTTCATATTGTACCTCTCAAAATTTAAAAAATGCTAAAAGTGATTTCTAAAGTTAGTTAAATAGTTCAATATGTCCTAAAACTCTATTTGATATTTAATATTGCGAAGGCATCGCCATGAAGAATAATTTTGCCTTGATGAAAATGACTTATTTATTAAAAAATATCTTCTTTTCTTCTTTTCTTATCCCTCATCATTCTCACCATCTCCTTCTCTTCACCTCTTCTTCCCTCCCTCTAAATTATGTCGCTGTCCTTATCTAACTTGATCCCGAGCCTTATCAAATTCCACCATCTCCTCCTCTTCCAATACCTCCTCTCCCACCATCTCCTTCTCTTCTTTTTTTTTTTAGAGCAGGTGGGGCTCCGGAGGGGCTTGGGTTTCCTTCTCTTCCAACACACTCTCCTTCTCCTCTTTAAACTCCATTTTGTCCTCATCCTTACCGCCATCTAACCTAATCTTGAGCCTCACCTAGCCACTCCCACCATCTTCTCTTTCAACACCACCTCCTTCTATCTAAATCTGTCATTGCCCTCGTAGCTTTCTCTTCATCTAACTTGATCTCAAACTCCATCCACTCCCACCACCTCTTCCAACACCTCCTTTTTTTTCCTAAATTCTATTGCCATCCTCATTCCTTCTCTCCATCCCTTTTTATCTATCCTCTCTATTTAAACCACTTCTTGCAAAGGTATTTGAGTCTTAAAAATTTTACTAAACCTAAGAAAGATGGATGGTAGGACCAACTACTTAACTAACTTGGAGGAATACTTTAAAATATCTTAAACTTGAGAAGTTAAACGAATGTTTAAGTAATTTTATCAATATTTTAATAATAATTCCATTAACCTGTCCCTCTTACAAACTTCCAAGAAACCCTTCAATACATCCGATAAAAGCCAATTGCCGATTGCCTGTCATTAAACAAATTTGGAAGCCACGGAGTTAATGTTTGTTGCGAGAACCTTTGGCAATATTTTGAACATACTATGTAGCAAGCAAATAGGTCTTAAGTCATGACTCTTATCAGGCATAGCTAAATCTGAACACATTTACCCCATTTTCCCGCCATATCCCGGAAAGAGCAAGAAGGCCATATTTGATGGGTTTCCAATAACGCATAAGGAACGATAGAGGAAATCCCTCCCCCAACATTATAATTGTTACAATGGTCTCTTGGATTTGCCAAACATCACAAAAAGGCTAGATCGAGATTTCTTGTAGATGCCCAATCCCTTAGGCCCCATTTGGGGGAGCTTTTGGAGGATCAAAAAGCACTTTCTGGCCCTCTAAAAGCATTGTTAGATGAAAAATGATGTTTAGTAAAAATTTCAGAAAGTTGTTTTAGCTTTTCCAGAAAGCTAAAAACAACTTTTTGAGAGAAGCTCAATTTTGGAGTTTTTCGAAAAAACTATTTTGAGTTTTGTTGGAAAGTTGTTTTTTTGACCAAAATATCCTTATTTAAAAGTCCATTTTTCCTCCTAAAACCCTCCATCCGCCTTTTCCTTTTTCACCCATTCCCCTCCCCCTCCCTCTCACTCTCTATCTTCTTCTTCCTCTCAACACCGCCGCCCCACTTTCTTTTTTTTCTTTTTTTTTTTGCTTTGGGAGGCAGCCACGGTGGCAGCCATCACGCTGGCCACCACCCATGACTGGCGACCCCTCCGCAGGTCATCGCGACGCCACCCGTGGTGCCCGGCTGGCCCGTGGAGCGTCCGAGCTCGGCCGTGGGGTGGCTGGGCCTCCGCCAGCCCGTGGGACCGGGGAGGCGAGCCACAGCGAAGCCCCCCATGGCGGCCCCCTCCCAGGCCCCCTCCCGTGGCCGCCACCTCCCGGGCCCCCTCCCACGACCGCCACGACCCGGCCCCTTTCTGGCACCGCCGGCCTCGCGAAAGGAGAAGAAAGGGAGAGATGAAGGAAGGAGAAGAAGAGAAGAAAAAAGAAAAGAAAAAAGAAGAAGAAAAGGAAAGAAAAAAAGAGAAGAAAATAAAAAGAAAAGGAAAGAAAATAAAAAATAAATAAATAAATAAATAAATGCATAAATAAATAAATAGATAAGATAATAAAAAAATATATTTCAATGAAATAGAATAATAAATAAATAACTCAATAAAAAAATAAATAAAAAAAATGAGTGGGTGGCAAATAATCTGATCTAAATAAATAAATAAATAAATAAAAATATTAGTAATTATTTAACTAATTTTATCGCCTAGCTAGAAAATTTGTTAAAGAGATAAATGATCATCAAAAGGGTGAAAAATTAATTTATTCTAATAATTATAATATTTTTTGCATTTATTATTGTATTATACTATAAATATTGTATTTACACTAATATATTATATTTTACACTAACATATCATATTTTATTGTATTTACACTAATATATTATATGTTATTATACTATGTTGTATAATACTAATAATATCACAAAATACTTTCTCAGTTTGTTTACCAAACACATGTTAAAGTACCATAGTACTTTAGAAATGTAGTTATGAAACGGCAAACAGCTTTTTATAAAAGCTCTAATTCAGAAAACTCTACTTCCAACAGCTCTACTTGTAAAAGCTCTACTGCCAACAGTTTTCCCAAACTACGTCTTATTCTAACTCATCGGATATCCAAAGCAACAAGGCAAACCCGGACCCATTTAGGTTTCGCTGGAGCCCGACCCTAAGTCCAACCATCTCCTCTCTTCCATCCTAGCTTCCTCTCACCTCCTCGGCTTCTTCCTCCTTGTTGCTTCACCGTCCGGGAGATTCCTTGGGGCGCTTAAACCATAAGGCTGTCTAATTGTAGCTCCACCGTTCCGTTCGAAAGAGAGCGCACCGTTCCGAAAACAGAACCCTCCCAACCCCTCCAAACCATAATCCTCATCGGAGAGATCGGTCCGCCCCCGATCGCCGCCGCCGCCGCCGCGATGGAGGTGAAGCTTTGGAACGACAAGCGGGAACGCGAGATGCTCGACAGCTTCGCGGATATCTACGCCATCATCAAGACGACGGAGAAGCTGGAGTGCCTCCAGCTTATCGCCCAGCTTAAGACCCTCTCCTTCTCCCTTCGTGACGTGGTCCCCTCCATCGACCGCTTTGCCGACGCCTACAAGATGGACCGCCACGCCGCCCTCAACCGCCTCCTCATCTCCGGTGTCCCCGCCACCGTCGAGCACCGCGCCCCCTCCGCCGCCGAGTGCGTCCAGCACTTCATCACCGCCATGGACTCCCTCAAGCACAACATGATCCTGCCGCTGGACTTCGAGGGGAGAGTCAAGGTCAGGGGAGGCAGCTCCACTTTGATCTTGAATCCTCTTACAACGCATTCATGGCCGCCCTGCCAATGTATGAAATGATGATTTATCAAAGCAACAGTTGCAAAGTTATAAATACCTTTTATGGTTTGCTGCCAGCGCATTTATTTGAATTAATAAAGCTATTAACGCATCCTAAATCTAAATCAATTCATGTATCTATTTTCCATAACCTTTATGAATATAATCCCAGAGAATGGCTGGCTAATCTATGTCCATTATAGTTTCAGTTCGTAGTATCACACCCAAATGTTTTACAACAATAAAAGTTAAAAACAAAAAAGTTGACAATTGTTACAGGGAAGTCAAGCACTGTGTGTAGCAGTCAGCATTCACAAAGTGAAACAATACCAACACCGGCTTTGAGCCACCCAACTGATACTTCATATACAAATAACAGCACCCACTGCTCTACGCTTGCCTCTTACTGCTTTCTTTGAAAGCATAAATATTTCCCCTAGCCCAGGGCCACACATTTGATGCAAACCTAATCATTAAATAGAATACAATCCATCTGATGAACCGGGTCATGTATTTCTTACCTTAACGGCACTGGCACCTGTGAATCACCAGATCTCAAAGCTGTTACCAAGATCCATTACATACACAGATCAAAGGCTAATGTAAATACACAAAATACTTGCACATAATAAAGTCAATAAAAAGGAGACAACAATGTTGCAAGGCTACAATCCTTGTAAGGTTCACCTATGAGCACTGTAAACACCCATCGGGTAACTCATCCCTCATTGTTACAAATTCCATTTCTATCTGCGAACTGGCATCTGGAGTTACCATCAACCTTGCAGGCTGAGGTAAAGAACTTCTCGAATTAGCTAATCATATTCCTCTGCTGTCAAGACAAGAAACCACAAAATGAGGGAAAAGAAAATGTATGTCTCAGGATCAGCGTCCTGACCAACTTATAGAGCTTAACATATACACACATGGCTCTTTGGCCTGAATTGGAGGATGGTTTGAACAAAGCTATGGTGGCAATGGCTTTGATGAGCAGAATAATGGTGAGATTTGATAAGCAACGCCCGCTCAAAAAAAATGAAGGGCGCCTACTTATCTTTTCACCAGTGCCCAGTTAGTAAAAAAGCATGAATCCGGAACCTGTGGTCCAGATTGTGAGGGCCACCATCAAGTTTACACTGCGCCATGATCCAAGTCATATTACCTTCCATTCTGACCAAGCTCACTAACCTCTCCTATTTCAACTATCATAAAAAGGACTAAGATGCAGCATCTCTTAGGAGCCTCATCATCCCACCAGCATCTGATTTTGGCGATGGTTCTTCCTCCCGCTCCGGCTGAATGTTCAAATCAATCTGGGCCTTCAAAGGAGAAGGTGACGTTTTCGTATGCTCAGATCCCTCCTCAACCACCCCATCATCACTCACCACAACTTTCTGAGGAGAACTCTTGATGCTAGGACCAGCTGATGATGGATCATTCCCCAAGGTAGGCAACGTGTCTGGTGATTGGATGTGCTGCTGCTGTTTGCGAGCGGTCTCAGCTTCCCTCTCGGACTGACGCTTCTCACGTCTTAGCATGAGCGTTCTGAAACGACGTTTGACAGTGAGACACACATTGCATGTGCATGTCTGCTTGTGCTTGGGGCCCTTGCCGCTTGGTGGCTGGATGCATACGATGCAGGTACAACCAGGCCGGTGGCGTGGATGCTTCGTCGTAGGTTGAGAGGAAGTGGGTATGGCTTCTCCCTCACCAAGAATAGCAAGGTTAGCAAGGGTGTCAAGCCCGTCCGAAACTTCGATGTTGTCAGCTTCTACTTTAACCTTGGACCTCTTAGGAGCACCTGCGAATCACCAAAATAAATTAAAGGCCAATGATTAGATCAAAAATATGGCATGCCAAACAGACTTATTTCAGCTGGTTGGCACCCCTCTCCTTGGCAAACAGGTTTTGAGTTGAACTTGGGGTGGTGGCAAACACACAATATCTCTCACAAAAAAAATGAAAGAAAAGGAAAGGAAAGAAAGGAGGTCTAAAAATTCAAACTTCTTTGAATCTTTAAAACATCAAAGTTGTTTATTTTTCAGCATTTCTAAGTATGTAATAAATTTTGGAGGTACTGCGTTCCCTGGAAACCTGTATGCATCAAGAACGGACAATCTTCTGCAGAACTAGGCAACAACAGGCTATAATACATTTAAATGTGTTTATGTGTATGCGTCTGTATATATCAGTTAGGCTTACAATACAAACAGGGATCATAAAAGAGGCTTACGCAACCCGCATAAATTACCTCATTATCCTACCTTCATTCCCATGCAATCAAAAGGGATGACGGTATTTTTGTACTTAACCAGGGCATCAAATATGTCATCATTAGCTCATGATATGGACACTTCTGGTGCACGTAATGCCTTGGTTGAATTACAAGAATGCTCTTTCTCTTTGAAGTGATGTGAATAAATGAAAGCATTTAGATAATTTGGGTGTCGTAGCTAAATCTTCCCAACCCCACCCCACACCCCCCCCCCCCCCCCCCCCCCCCCCCCCCCCCCCCCCCCCCCCCCCCCCCACACCCCAACACACACAAAAAAAAACCGCCCTCCCTGAGCCAGTTGTTTGCAAACCTTGCAGTGAATAATAAGCATATAGTTTATGCATGCATTAAAACAAGAGATACTAGCATGGCCAAGAACTTGTCAGACTAAAGCTCTCCATACCAGTTTTAATAGGAATCAAATCCGCTAGTTGATCCAGACTTAATTCTTGTGCAGATGAACATGAAGACCTGTAAAAGAAGAGAGAGGAAATATAATTTAGAGCAAAAGTAAACTGCAGACAAAACGCATAAAAACATATAGTAGTATTTAAAGAGATTTCCTCACTGTCTATGGTATGCATCCTGGAATTTAGAATGATGTATTTCATGAGTCTATTGCGCATGCTAAAAGGAGTATTCCTCTCTGTAGATAACTAGACTTTCATTAAAGTTAATCAATGGTCAAGATCAAATTGGGTGTAACAGATTTGAAATCCCTATAAGTAGTTTCAATAGAGTTTGCACTGCAAGAAATAACAAAAAATTACTTAATAGGCACTGCAAAATCTTTTTGTTTATCCCTCCTCAAGGTAGATTTGACAGAGTGAATCCCTTCTCCAAATCAGCCCATATAGAACATAGGATCCAACCTTTTGCTTCTCACAGTATGGACAGGTGCAGTTCCATGCATCAATATGTGGCATACACAACCAGCGTTCAGTTAGTAATGTTAAGAAAACCTTGACATTATAGTCAAATATCGTTAAAGAAAAATATGCTTGTCATTTTTTAGACGAAAATAATGTAACTAAATGGGAACTTTCTTCACAGAAAAAAGTTATCCTGTCTCTTTTCTCTTGCTTGCAAGCATATACAACACCAAATTACCATCTTATAAAAATAGGTCATGGAAGAACTTATGTGGAAGCTAATGATCTATGATCAGCTTTTTTCTAAAGTAAATCACCACTGCCCTTATACCACACTCAATCGCGAATTAAATGCAAAAGAAAAGTAACACAATCCAGTGCCTGTTGGTGATTGACTTGTAAATAGAAGCAAATAATGAATCATCTGGTGTTGCATAGATAACCATGCAAACTCTTCGTAATAATTACTCCACAAATACAGCCTATATTAGATATTAAACCACAGGGAAATATAATACTTTAATTCACTAATCCATGTTTGGATGCATTTAACAGTTGCAAACAATAGAATGCCAACTTGTTATGTATACATTGGAATGGACATTGTCAGTAACACTCTTGTTTGAGAGCTGAAAGAATTCCATATCACCTGTCAGGATCCCACTTGTTATCGGAACAGGTCCATCTGAAAGGCAGAAGTGCATCAACAGGCAGTTTGCGCCACTTAGAACAATCCTCGCACTGAGCCCATTGATAATTATCACTGGTTGTGGCAAAGCATGATATTTGCATTTAATTAGCAGAAATATAAGTGCATAAATACTGCCCTAATTGGTCATGAAATGATAACAAGAGCAATTTTGCAGCATGTAGATCAAAAAACACCGAAAATGTGGATCAAGCATCCCTTTGCAAGAGAAGTGGTTTTCCTATTAAATAATTATGTCATTGATAGCTAAGTAAAATATCTTCCTCTCTCATCTACAAAAGGAATAGCACAATAACATCAATATAGTAGCATTTTATAGTGGGAGAATGCAGAACGACTGCTACAATGCAATTACAAATACACTTGCTATCCTCTGTTACTTTTAAATTCTAATTAAACAAAAAAGGACATATCACATAAGTCTGTAAATTCAAAGAGCAGAATTCACTAAATCTAAAAATTTATTGTAGTTTGTTGCATAGTGCAAGTAGCATTGCATGGACATAGATATGAGAATTGAATTCAGCCGTGTATCCAAATGTCCAACTTGGTAAAAGCGAAAAAAGGAGATACAGAGATATGTAGGATAAATTATAGATATACCTGAAATATATATTATCTGTTTTATATTCTTTGTTTAAACATTAATAATACATATTAAGAAGATATTATTTGTTAAGGTCCTTCAATATACATTTTCTCACTCAAGCTTTCCAATTAAGAATATAAGAAAAATAACATTTTTCAGAGTTATTTCAACGCCTACATCCCCGGCTAATCACTAAAAAAAAGAATACTCGCTTCTAACATGAAAATGGACGGTCAAACTCATTGCTAGAAGAGTTCAACTCTCCACCAATCTTTAAAAGTGACAACCATAAAACAAGTGTCTGATAAGTATCTGACATGGATGTGTCCAACATGGATTTTTGGAGCCAGATGCAAGTATCTAGGTAACATGGAGTGCAAGCAGTTAAGTATGACTATAAAATAATGCAAAAAGGGCTATTCACCTTGAACACAATCATCCTTATGTTTATCAAATATCATCATCATTGATATGCCTCAGAACCGACCCTAACTGATGTAGCAGGATGAACAATAGGAGTTTGCCGCATGGCTTACATTATGAGGGCAAAAAAATATTCAAATCCCCTCCAACTAGCGGCCATTACAGCTCAGCCCACGATCATGTACAGTTAATCTCCACGTGCACAACATGTAGGCACAACGTGCAGGCATAATGCGCTAGCATGGTGCTCGAGTTGTTACCAAGCAATTAGGGCATGCATCTGCCTTACTTGGTAATGGATGCTGACCCTCGCCTATATAAACTACGCCCGGGGGGGACCTCCAAATACATTCTCTTGACCCACTTTGCCACTCTTGGATCTCCATTATTTCTCTAAAATTCCTACCTGACTTAGGAATAGGAGGGTCCCCCATTGGACAAACTCCGGCAAGTGGACTTCTCTTTCTTGTTTCAGATTGGACAGTTGGCATCAGAGTCCTCCAAACACAACCACCACCAACCAGATCACCCTCTTCAGCTAAGAGGCCAGACAGGAGCGAGGACCAACCTTGTCGATTCAGTCAGCATCTCCACCAACCTCATTAGCATTTGCCAACCTCGTCAGCCCAGTGCCTAGCAATCGGGCTGGATTTTGGTGGCAACAATCATATCATCGTTGTTGTCATCAATCAAGCCTTTTTTTCCCATTAAAAAAGGTCCATCTATGGAGCATAAAAATTAAAAAAAAAAAAATCCCCTTAGAAGGACTGAGTATGTTTTCAGATCTGCTGCCAACTAGGGTCGAACCTCTAAAAACTAATTTTTGACTTCCTACCGGAGCAACTTTAGACAAGAGAGGAGTATGGCACGAAAGCTAGAAGGCTGGTTGGGGGTATGGATATCTATCTTACTACAGTTGCAATTTAAGGTCATGCAACAAGGGAGCAATCCTTCTAGATTCCCCCAAGACTTTGTATCAGTCTGGATGCAGAGGAAAAATAACAAGGTATATAGGGAACTTTGTTTCTCTTAGGCATAGGCCAGAGTGAAAGTAAGATACATCATCATATACAGAGATTCATCTAATGCATAGAATAAACATACAAGGAGAAGGTTGATAGGTGTATTTCTGCACATGCTTGCATGGGTAGTGCTGTCACTATTGATGCTTGCTCCTGGATGAGGAAGTGAAGTATGGTGTCAAGTAGTTAGTTTGTAAGGCCAAATGATGAGAAACCCCAAAGAAATAAGGAAAAGAGACATTGACCATGTCTATGATAAAATCTTTAGTAGAAACATTGTCTTGTGGCTATTCATATTTGTAGAGGATATAGCTGAAATATAGCTTGGGATGGTTAATGGCCCCTAGCAACCTCACATAAAATTATAATGCATTGAACTTTCATGGGAAGCTGCAATGATATTTTTTTGGCAAACAACAACGAGTTGAATTCATGGAAATTAGAGAAACAAAATCAGCTTATAGCACCAAAATTGCCTTTAGCTTTTTCGCATTTATACAATAAAGAATGCTAATGATGAGATCAGTGTAAATATGACAGAAATCATGTGCAGTTGCTTCACTCCCCAGTACTTATCTTTAACTAATTTGTCTGTTTCACCAAGTCAAGATACAAACCAAAATGCCTTCCAAAACCCATTATAGTTTAAACACCAATAAATGAGATATGTCTAGAGCAATTATAAAGAGAAGGTTTACAAACATAATACAAAATCATCATTTCTGACAGACCTTGAGGTAACCACAACTTGGAATTCTCTCAAAACCACCTAAATCAAAAGTATCTAACTTAAAGAGCACTAGGCTTCTAAAAGCAGTGTAGAAAGACTTCCAAAATATTATAAGGTGCAAAAAGAGGTTACAGAAACTAATATTTGTAGAGGCAAGAGTCACAAAAAGCCCTCTTTTTTATCTCAATTTAGATCCTAACATAAAATATTCTTAGGCATGGGAAGGCAAACTCAAAGAAGTATCAAGATTGCATGATTCTCAACTATGATATTGTAAACATTCCCTCTCAAGGTATCAGATTGCTTCATATCCTCACCTAAAAACAATCTCAAGTGCAGGCCCTTACTGATTGGCAAAAGATGACTAGGAACCTTCAAAAGTGGGCTGTGCCAAACAGTTCTCAAGTATCTTATTATGTTCTTCCACTTATCCCAAGCCAAATGACTACCACAAAACAACCCACTCTCTGTTACCTCATTCTTGAAGAAGAAACTTGAAAGATTTACTAGTTGATCCTCTATCTCACCTTGTCCTAGATGTGTCAGCTGGAAATGGAAAGGAGGCGTAGCTCCAAAGTGATTTTGCTACCAAAGCTCCATTCTTCTTGCCAATTCCCTTGCCTAAATATGCTTCTCCTCTGCCTCCAGCCTACAATTTATGACTAGGTCATAAATGCCCTCATCCACAAACTCAACTTCTAAAACAAGTCTTCTAATATTGAATCATAACTAATAATCTTGTCATGGGTCTAAAAAGGGGACGAGTAATAAATAAGATGCCTAAACAAAAGAACTTCAAGGAAATGGGACCATGCCACACAAAAAGAGATCGCATTTGCTCCTGCACCACTAAATAATTATTTCACTATGGGGATCCTAGTCAAGCCTCCTACCAAGATGCTTAATGGAAATCTCTCCACCCAGCGACCTGTATAACTTGTAATCCTCTCTAGATATATTTCTCAGGATTGATATGCATAAAATCTCTTGCCTAATTATTTGAGAGAATGTTACTATCCTTTACATTTTACACTTCAAGTCTGGTCTTCCCAACAAATAATTAGAGTACCATAAGCATGCTAGAGATGGCTCATTATGTACCAACCCTTGACCCCTTTAGTAACACCACCTTCCCAACAACACAACTTCAATAAGACTAACAATGTTTTGCTGGAGACTCATTTCCTTGAGAGAAGCCAATTATTTAGCAGAGGGGATTTTGACAGGACTTTTTTATTATGTTGTATCTTTAGGGTTCTTGCCATCTTGTTTATCATACAAAGATATATCTTGCCATGTAAATCATAATTTCACCCATGTTTCACTATACCAGTTTCGATACCCATGTCTGTACCATGCTAGTACAATGTTGGTACGGGTTAGTTCATGGCATCAACAATTGGCATGCTCCACATACCAAATATCAGTTTGCTACCAATATTAGATGCCTAATACAGGGTGGTATAGTCCAATACACCAAATCATGGTTTCACCTTTAAATCTTTCAACCATCTCCAAAACCCTAATCACCAATGTAGCAACTTATAACGTGATCAAAGTTAATATATAAGCCAAGATAGTAAAGGGGACTTCCTTATCCAAATAAACAGTAATCAGATTTGCATGTCCATGCAACTTAAAGCCATCAAGAAACAAATGTGTCAGTTCATATTCAAAAAGTTTCTAGGTTAGCAAATGCAACCGCATAGAGTAAATGTCAGCATGAAAAACTAAAAAATTTCTAGGCTTAGAGGCTCGAGAAGGTTACCCAGCTTGATTTGTGGTAAAGTATGTACGCTTTCCAAGTACTGGTGCTTCCTGTTAAAGACAACCAAATCAAAGTTAGATACTCATTACCTATTAACCTATAATATAAGCAATCAACTTATGAAACTATAGGGATTCAAATCAAGCGTCGATTGAGATCTCAGATGCATTCTCACTGATATGCCATGCATTGGATCTCTTAATCACCATTCCCCTGTTATGTATGAGTACCTATCTTCCTTGATCCCTCAAACTTAATGCCCAAACTAAGGCGGAAAGCCCAGAAAGGAATATACACATTAATGAGAACTTTAATGGCAACACAAGTAAAGCTGGATAGCCATTACTCCTTTGGCATGAAGTCAAAAGCTAGCATGGAGCCCAAAAGAACAGGTCTACAATCATGGTGAAATCAGTAGCAAAAAGGTGGGCAAGATAGCTGACATAGAAATAGCGGTCAGAAAGATGTAGCATAAGTTATCACCTTAATCAAAGGCAGCTTTCATACCTCTTGAAGCATCAGCAATATCATTAATCAAAGGCAGCTTGCATACCTCTTGAAGTAACAGAAATATCATGAAAGGCATTCAATGGAAACCTAAAGTTTCCAGAACAACAGAATGGTGCATGATATAATACAAACAAAACAGGCAAACTGATCACTTGCCCATGTGGACAAACAAGGTGATTTTTTTTTGGATGAGATGGATAGATCATACAACTCTGGTATGAATACATCCAAGGAAATCAGAAGATAAAACATGACGGAAGGGAAAAGGAGTAGGCTCGTAGCCGTCCCACAAGCAACCTCCATAGTGCTGAGCCACATAAGAGGCGACCTAGTCAACTCTTGGGATAATTATCATCCTTAACCTCTTCTACGTAGAATTTAAAAAAGATTAAAAAAAAATCCTTAACTGTGGTGGCATATGAGCTTCTTGTGTTCTATATCTCCTAGCAACTTGGCTTTCTAAGTAAAGAAAAATGAAGGTACTTCATGTGTGATATCTAGTAACTGAAACTTATTAAGTCCCTAAGAAGCATAAGCACTATGAAAATAAAATTATAATAACTTACATAAAAAATAAAGACACCAAAATATTCAGGAAGGGTATGACCCACATCAATGAATTGACATCTACTCTGGTAGAATTATCAAAATCAACACTTGGGTTGATAAAAGGGAATAATCAAAACAAGTGATATAGGGGCCAATTCCTGGCTTCCCATGGAAGGTTCACACCATAAGTAGGGCCCCCAAGCATTTATTGTCAATCCTTGCAGAAATTTGGATTCTCTTCCATGATTTTTATATAAGATGCATTAGAAAAAAGTAAATAAACCAACAAAGGAATGGTGCATCAATTCTAAAAGTAATCATAAGTCATCACTTGGTTTTGCTTGGTGCTATATTTCAAGATCTGGTTTTACTTAAATATTTCGAGCACCAAAATAAGATAAAGGCCTCGGAAAAAAACAGACTAGAATTACTCAACCAATGATTGACGAACCGACCTGAACCGGACAGTTTGGCCATATTAAACGGAACCGACGTCAGGTCGAAATGGTTCAACATGTTGGATTGATTCTTTCTTTATTTGTATTTGTTCTTTATTTAATTTAAATTTTTAATTTATTTCTATATTTTTTTTTTATTTACTTTTTTTCTTCAAATCCAAAAATTCCTTTTTTTTTTTACGTAGGTCGTCGATTCGGCATTGGAAAAAAAATAGCAAGATGCCCATTTTTTTAATAAATGGTTCAAATCATTTTATCGATATGAGTGTTCTATATCAGATAAATTACCAACTATTCATTTTTAAACCATTTCGGTACGTTAGTACCGGTAGAAAGAGCGGTTATGAACCCCCTCCCCCCACTCACACATCAGTCAGAGCCACCTCCCTTCTCCCCTTCCTGTCTACACCACCATCCTATCTAACATTAAGCACCCACGAACTCTTGCTTTGTACATAATTACCGGATTGGATTGTACGAAATCATTTACTAGAAATGGATTACAACACACCAAACACCTGAAGAGAATATTAGATTAAATCTTCTGCAGTGACAAATACATGCAGCCAAGAACATGCTATGTAATTCTCCTGGGGTGAATTCAAAAAATTATACCCATGTTCCATAGATAATAGTATGAGAGCATGGACATAAAATTACCACATACTCATGCGTATTGGCATTTGGCATAACTTTTATGAGAATTTACAACAAAATCAATAACAAAAGTTAGTTTAGGAATAACTACAAAACATAAAGAAGACAGAGATACTTTCTTTTTAAAATGGTAATATATACTGGACAAAGAAAAGATACAAGGCCCGAAAATAGAGATAAGGGATGATCAATTGGCCAATGATGCACTTGATTCAAAATGAACAAAGAGTAAATTGAGAAGAACAAAAAGGCTCAGCCACCCCCCATAAATAGGCTCACCTGTCAACTACCCACGAGTAGGAAAAATATAACAGTTGAAAAGAATACATTCTAGTAGATAGAAGGCCTGCACACATCTCAAAAACTACCAAAAAGATTGAAGTGAGAATCCTCAACTAGCATACCTCATATTCCTCAATTTCATGACCTTCAATGACAATGGTAGTAGGGACATGATTAGGAGGTGGTCGGAGCAGCTCTTGAGCTTCCTCCCATGTTATCTTCAACTCCATGGAGTCCTCATTTTCAATACGAAGGCGTTTACTCTTCGAACCAAGAGTGCTACCTTTCCTCTTACTAGGGCCCTGTAAAGATCTGGCAGCAGGCCCATCTTTTTGGATAAATCCTGATTTGTCAAATTTAGACCAGGTTCCTTGATCTGCTGTGTTTATTGAGTTCCTTGATTCTGCACTGCCTTTAAGAGGTCGAAGAAGCAGATTTGCATTGGAATCCCCTGCTGAATTTTTGCTATTACCCTCTGTAGAAGTGGAGAAACCATTGCCAGCTTTACCTGATTGAGTGTCCTGGCAATAAATATGAAAAAGGAAAATAAAATTTCTAAAATGTAAAAGACAAACTTCAGTTCTTTCAGTGTGTTCCTTGACCACTTTCCAAGCAGCTGTGAATAAAGAGGTGATATTTTCTTTTTTATTTTCCTCTTATAATAGAAAACAGACAAAGAAGCAACAAAGATAAAGTTTTAACAGAATAAATATATTAACTTTTATTTAAGAACACCTACTGCACCTTTGACCCAAGTGATCATTTAAAACCAACTGGTTCCAGCTAAATTTTCTCAAATTCAGATATCATACATGTGGCTTTAAAAGAAATCAGGAGATTACAGAGAACGGACTAACAAGAAAGAAATGGCTCCAGCTATCCCTATTACCTAATGAATGTCATTAACATAAAGATGTGCTTTGATAATTTTAAACATCATGATGCAATTCTGGAAGTGTGTTTTAAACGCATTGCTCCAGATTTCTATATATGTATCCATTCATTAAAGCATGAACATAGAAGATCCAGTATAACACCCATAAGTAGGCACCACATATTAAAAATAAATAACAAAGTCATATGATTGCTCCAACAATGCACAAAGCTTTTAGAGCTAGTATAAGAGGAGGATAAAAGCTGCCTAAATTACATTCTCTTTTATTTGAAAACATCTTATATTAAAATCTTTTGCAATTTTTAATCGCAAACCTGTTCAGCAGAGGCATTAGAAGCCTTTCTGAATCCCATGACCAACCTCCCTTCTGGATCTATCCGACTAAATGTCACTGCAGAAACACAAATTCTTAGTTTCAACTGAAACCATTGCATTACTGTCTTACATGAAAAAGGTAAAAGATAATGAACTTGGTTAGGCATTCCTAACTGTCTCCATCTGTGCCTCTCAAATATGTGCAAGCTTGTAAACAAATTCAACTAATGGTTAAGCAATATCAATAAGTGTGATCAACATGGATTTAACCATTAGTTGAGAAAATATTTTTAACTATACTGCCACACGAGCAAACATATGAGGAGAGAATATAAGCATAATACACAGCCTTCTCCTGCCACCAGGACTGCATGTGTAAATCATGAAAAACGATAAAAAGTAAAACAGTATAACACTTTCCACAAGGCTATAATGAAGCCTGACATGAATGTATTAACAACTTAAGTATCTTACTTCTCTATTCTATTTCTACTGTAGTCCAGAATAAAAGATAATCTGATTATAGAAGTTCCATAAAAATGATCAATTGAGATAACATGAAAAAACATGCCTACAGAAAGAACAGAATACGCAAATCTGAAACTTTCAGAGAACAAATCCAAATTCCTCCACGGATGCTGGAAAGATACCTGTGTCACCTGCTTGTAATTGCATTGACTGGATACAAGGTGTAACCCCCTCCAAAACATACATCCTGCTGTTATTATTCGGCCAGAAACGAAACTGAAATACCCACTCCTTGCCACTGGCATCCTGAACTTTTAAAGGGAGTCCTTCTGGCTGAGAGATTGTAGGGAAGTATGCCTGTTCATGATAGCCAATCAAAACATTTGTGGCATCATTCGACAAGATATTACAGATTTCCATAAGTTTAATAGTTAATTGAGAAGGAAAGAGTTCTTTTTAGTACAGACAGCAAATTATTAAAATGAGTTGATCTGAACTTATTCATATTCAATATGGCTTATTATACACTTTACGATTAGGTCCTTCCGAACAAGAAATGTATGGAGAAGTACTGAAGACAAATTACCATTTTTGAACAATCAAATCTATAAAAAATATTTGAAACAAAAATCTAACAGAATGGATGGAGCTATAGCATAAAAGTCAAAAAGGAAGGGTAATTGGTATGCTACTGCAAATTTGGTACCTTTCAATCAAATCATAGTGCATCACAAATGTAAAAAATATATACTAAAAAAGGACCACTGGTGTATATATGTGAAATGATCTACTCTGATAGCAGGTTCAACGGTTTAGTTAAAAGTTATATTTAGCATGTCAGTTAACTCTAATTTGCAATGCAGAATTGTGGCATCCAACTTCACAAGCTGTAGTCAATAAGCCACTTTAAAGGTTGACCTTAATACAGTCTACCTTAACATAGTCCTCGGATATGAAATTCAGAATTACAGTTTTCATTTGCTGATGATTTCTTGATCTGTAACCTTATAAAGTTGCATCTTTTAAAATATTCATCATTTTTTCCATTTTTCTCGATCATGCTTGCCATACAACCATATGCATCATGTTGAAGAGTAAAAGATAAACAAAGGATTGCAGCTTAGTCCAAATGCCCATCGATCAGTTTCAAACCGCATCTCAAGTTAGACTCAAATAGTTAGGAGAAGGTCCACAACAAAGAAGGGAACAGCCAAAAGGAATTATAGTAAATACAGAATAAAGAGATAAAGAACATCCAAAACATTGGACGGCAATGATGATGGTCAAACTATCACACTTTCTCCAAATCTACGGGACATAGCTATGGACGGCAATTCTTAAGAATGACAATGTAGGAGCATAACAATTTATTAGAAGTGTCCAGAAAGGGATTAAGAAAGTAAAATGAATAGAACTTGTTTTCACCATTACAACAAAATCATAAAACAGCAGCCATACATCAATCATTAACAAGTAACATGGAAAGCAAACAGTCCAAGTGCTTCACAGCCAGAGTATAGAAGGAAAAATAAGGCATATAACAAATTAACATAGTTACTGCATCATAGTTAAATCAAATTTAATATAGAAAATATTTAGCTTGTTATCTTTAATGATGCCAACAAAATCCAATCATAACATAGAACAAGAGCACCTGCGTAAGAAATCTTTGTTCGTAACCATGATGGCAAAAAAGAATGCTTAAAAGACTCACTTCAGCACATTTTTTGGGCAGCACTAGACGACCAATCCTTCCAGCATCGCTAGCACTCAACATCTTTTCAAATAATGGAGTAATGACAGAGTTTGAACTTAAATCAAGGTTAAGGATAAGCTTCCCTTAAATAGAAAGGTGGCAGAAATATCGTCACAAATTAACAATAAACTTGTCCCTAGCTGGGTGGAAATGTTTAACGCAATGTTTAAAAAAACGGCACATCAAAAATGCAATGAAATGACGATGGGGTATTGGATACTCTCCAGATATTTGTTGTAGCTCTTGATCTGTTATCCTAGGCCAATAACGAGGAAGTAACTGTGTTCGTGCTCGGGCATCCACTCGAGGCCTTCCATTGCGCATTTGAGCTTGTAGTTCACCATCAATTCCGTTGTGTGGGTAAAATTGTTTCGACGATTGAGGAGCCATTTGCCTTTGTGGCTGAGTCGTTGAAACCCTGGATAGATCCTTTGCACCATTTGGTGGTGGAAATGGCGCAGCCAAGCCAATCAGCAGAGACGACGGGTCTTCCTTTAAAGTGGATGATGGGAGCGAATCAACAGAGCTGGTTGAACAAGGGTCTAGAATCCCTCCTTTTCTTGTAGACATAGGATCATTATCTCTGACAAGGTGGCCAGGATCCTGAAGACCATCAGCATTTCCTTCCTCTCTTTGATAAGTACTAAATGCAGAAACAGGATCCGGACCACTGTTTCCATTAGCAAATCTGTCTCGAGCAACATGATTAAGGCTGCTAGAGCCTATTTTCTCAGGCAGATCTTCAAATTTCTTCTCTTGTGCTGTAATAGAACTGCGTCCCCCAGAAATCATTCTTTCTGTGTTATTTGGCCTGTCAAATTCATACGACAACCGTTGATGCAAATCAGACTGGATACTAGAAGTGTTCCAAATATGGGGCGATTGACGCCACTGTCCAGGAAATGGACCGGTCATTTGTTTCCAGCTTTTAATAGGAAAATCTTTCCTCTTGGATAATTGTGGGGGCATGACCAAAGGAGACGGCCACATCTGATTAGGTGTCTGAGGATTCACGAGCATCCAACAAAAGTAAGATTAAAGGCAGCAAGAAATACTAAAATTGAATGCAAGAAATTTTGATAGCTGCCATTGAAATGATTTAACTGTAAATTAGATAGACTGGAGAATAGTATTTGTAAAAAAAAACAGAATAGGATAAATTAGGATTTATTCAGTCAAATCATGCATAAAAAGTTGATAGAAGGCTTGATGGATTTAAAAATTTTCAAACACCATAAAAGTAGTTAGCATTTCTTAATCAAGGAAAGACTGTAGATGTTTTACAGGTAAGATGACAAAGCTATCTTAAAGGGAAATTAACATATGAGCATTTGCTTACAGAAACAATGTTGCATGAATCCAACAGCAGAGTCATCATAAGTCTTGACTCTAGAAAATACAAATATTTATACTTGAATGCAAGTCTGATTCTTAAAGTAATATGACAACAAACTCAAAACAGTTATTCTTGTCTGCTGGCGTTCCTAACTCAGCAGCTTCACCTTTTGAGCATCATCATCCTCTGCACAATAACCATCACCAAAGAGCTTCACCTATCAGTCTTTCCTTACTGATAGTAAGAAGCATTACCCCAAATCTAGCACTCCCTAGTGGCCACCCAAACACATTAGATGCCTCCCACATGGCAACAGTCTTAATTGTATGAAGACCATGGGGAGTTCACCACTCCCCAGAGTACACAAACTTAGGATCTAGTTCAGTCACCTGGTGTTACATGTGCCTATATATTTATATCATTTGTGACTCTCTGTCACTCTATATCTCTCTCACATACACATACAACGAATACAAAGTCCTATCAAGACAGACCTTTAACTTCAATCCTATTAATGAAAAAAAGAAACGTGATGGGCCATTCAGTATGAGAACTATGCACTAAAATATATAAATTGCAAACGTTTTGGTGTTTCTTACATATGCACTTAGTAGCCATAGGATGGGTTCAATGGTTGAAGGTTGAGAAATGGAGGGGACCAAAAAAACGGATCGCATTAGAGTTGGGTGAAAAGACGCATAAAGTCAACAGAAAACAAGAGTAGATATACATTCATATGGCGGGCCCAGCATACTGTTAGTGCCAGTAACTACAGACCTAACAAATTCTAAAGGAATAAATTAGTTAGTTTTAACTAGTGTTAAAGTCACTAGAACATGGTTCGATGCAGTATAAACAATTCCTGTAGTCATCAGGGCATTGAAGAAGAACAGCCGCAGCATGTCCTCAATGCATACAAATAAAATGACTTGGAGGGTTAATCCTACAATAATGTGAAGGACATCGGGTTAATTGCTTACCATTACAACAGATTTTCTCGCACATGCAAAGCACTCAATTCCTCCAGCATCAAGAAGCACGTAAGCAGAGGCTGATACTATGCATCCGCAATGCACCCTCTGCAAAATGGCATCCCAATTAGTACATAAATCACTTAAATAACCACCCCTACACTCTTCGTTTCATATTCATTACATAAGAATTTCCATGCATCCACATGTCAGATTGACAGAATCGGGACGATTTATTAAAAGAGTCACGTCAAGTTATCCTCTAACCTTTCCACAGGTCTCGCAGTTCCTCCAGCCAGCAGAGTCCGAGTGAAAGGTTTCACAGAAGCTTCCTTTCTCATACGCGCAACTAAAGACAGACATAGAATAGAAAAGAGATAACGTTGCAGGGGAATCACTGAACGAGAAGAACAGCAGAGCAGAATATGAACCAGATTCACGTCCTCGTTTCATAATACGTGATTCTCTATAAAATTTCCACGTTCCACGTGGCAGTTGAAGAAGAAAAAATTCACCTTTTGCATCATACTATATCTTTGAAACTCACTCACTTCAAAGTCAATCAGATCCAAAAACATGCAGTAGCAAACAAAGAAGAACACAAAGAAAGCAAGTGATTTCAACCGAGAGTCAAATCGGTGAAAAATCAAAGCCTATTCGTAACAAGAGAACTCCAACTTGAGCACGTCATAAAACAATCCGCAAACCCTTGATAAACCTCGGAACCGACCGAAAAACGAATCAAGAAACGAAATTTTACAAACCACCCAATGCTTCCAGTGGACCGTTACAGCAGAAACCCATTTGGAAAAGCAGCAAACAGCAAATCAAGAAAGCCCGACAAGATCGAACGCAGAAATCAACTCGTAGGACGATTTGTACGTGGGAAAAACAAAACACGTAAAAAGGAGAAAAGCACGAGAGAGAGAGGGATAGCATACGAGCAGCGGTCGCAGAGGTCGGCGAACTCGCCGGAGCGAAGTCGCCACGCCTTCCTCCGAGGGCCCTCCGATTTCGGCTCCTTGCAGTGGGAGTTGAAGCAGATCTTAGGCGCCGCCGAAGACGACGTCGACGAAGACGACGCCATGGAGACGAGAAGAAGACGAAGCCCGAGGGACGGCGAGACCAAACCCTAGAAAAACTCCCGAGGAGAGAGAGGGGGAGAGGCGCAGACGCCGTGATTTCTTCTTCTAATCATGAGAGGAGACAGAGAGAGCGAAGAGAGGAAGATGGGGGTTTGCGGAGGGATTTGGGAGAGGCAGAAGGAATCGAAGCGAGCGGAAAAAATAAAAGAGCAGGGCTTTTTGGTAAAACCGGAGGGGATGAGAAATAGGCACGCGACGGTGTTTTCGCCTTTGTCTCGGCTTCGTCGCTGCCTTTTCTCGCCCCGTTTCAACCCCTTGCGGTGCAGTCACCTTCCTTCTAACGTCACGCTCGTTTATCTTCCGAACGCATCATGACGCATTAAATACTGAAAGCGTGGGCAGTTTTCCTCCTCTTGATTCGGTCCGATGGTCTCGATCACTTCCACGTAAAAACAATTACCACCTACTAAGCTCCAAGGGTTACTGTTCTCCTCCAGCTGAAATCATCACAAAAACTTTCTTTGGCCGCCATAACTGATATTATTTGTTTTCAAAACTTTAGCATGGAAGTTGCACTGTTTCGTACAACGTTGCGTGGATGCCATGAACATGAATTTATTCGTAATAGCATTAAACCAACTCATAAAGGAGAGCCAAAGGCGTGGTCGCTGGCGGCAATAATGATTCCCCAATTAAGTGACGATGCCGTATACAAGTTTGTTCCTACACAAGCGAGAAGCGGTGTGGTTTCCAGAGGAAACCGTACACCGTGAGGTGACCAGAACCCATCTCGTTGGTTTCACTCGCCGTACTCCTCGTCGTTTGCGTTCAAACAAAAGGAAACAGCATTAAAAAACCCATGCCGCAACTCTACGTCCCCGTCCGTATAATGTTATCAAAGCGATCCTATTCCACCCTGCCAACAGCCTGGACTGACCGCAGATCTAATTCCCGCATATAATATATAATACGGACTCCCAGAAGATGAAGTTGTTGGACTCTTTTGGTCGTTCCCTCCCCGCTCCACGTCCCTCTCTCTCTTCGGTTTCCTTTTTTTGTCCTCTTTGTTTTTACCGAAAATAAATAAATCAAAAGAAGAGAAGTAATTAACGACATGCAGGCACGTAACCCCCAGGCTCACGCCTTTCACACGCCTCTTGAGGATCCGATTCACCGTCTGAACCATCCTCAGTACAGCGAACGATATCACGACACGTGCACCATAGCTTCGTGCCAGTTGCTCTCGTCCGGCGGTGGTCCTGTGCGTTTCGATCGGATCGGACGGCTGAGAGCTCATCGTCGGACGAGGATCAGACCGAATTGTGGGTCAAATTGTGGGGATTGCTGGGGTACGTGGAAACCGTAACGTTAAATTGCAGGCAGCCGCTGGTTTCCAATGACGTCCTTATCACCGTTGGAGTGTAATCCGACGGTCGTAAAGAACACTTCTGGACCAGCAGTGGACCCACTGGGTATGCTATAATAAATTAATGTTTAGGAACGGCACCGGGTTTGTGGATAAGGTCGCGAGGCTAACGTTTGGGTGTCGTCGAGAATGACTGAAGCAGCCGTCGAGTTAAGCCGGTTGGGCACGTCGCGGTGGTTCGGAGCCGTTGGATCGGGGCGCACGTGGCATCTGATGATAAGCCGAGACAGTGCTCTGTGTCCAGAGCGTGACAAAGGAGTCGGCGACTTTGGAGCACCCGCACCACCGAAAGTGGTAACCCCCACGTGGTCAAAACTTATGCGAGTATGACGCGCCAGAAAGAGTACCTTTTGAATTTTTAATTTCGAAAGGTTATAAATTTTAAAAAAATTATTTTCGGAGTTCAACGAATCTAGGAACAGGGTTGACAAAAAGCCCATGGAAGTCTACCGGAATCACAGATCTCTACCGTTGGTTTGCTGTACTCTCGGGAGCACCATTGACATCTGATTTTACCTTTGGTATTCATCATGAGTGGGTTGGGTTGTGTTAGATTGTAGGTAGTTCAAGTCAATCCTTGCTGGAATCTAACCATGGTTATAGCCTAAGATTTTTCCATGATAAATATTGAATTAGTAATATATAAATTAGATCATTCTTTGATTTCAAACCTTTCAGCGTTGGACATCCATTGCATGCCTGGTGTCTCCATCGCTATTGTGACCGGAAACTATATCTATATTTTCCAAAAATGGCATCTTTTCAGAACCATGCATCCTTTAACAAAACTCCTGCATCCAAATTTTATTTATAAAATAGCGACATTCCAAACAAATTAATGTAATTATTAGAATATCCTCCAAATGGTCTTGTGGGAGTTGTCTGCAAAAATGCTTGTGCATTATCTACTCTAGATTTTGAACATGCATCTATCACGCTCCTAACTCATAACATAACAGACACCGTATACCTATATGGCATACCATACAAACATGCAAGGTTGATCATATCAAAGCAATAATAATTTTTAAAAATTTATTTAATCAATAACTTATTCAAATAATTCTTACAATAGTTTCAAAGTGATATAAGTCAACATATGCTAACTATTAACATAAATAGAATAAAATATTCTAACTAGTCTAACTAAAATGCCAAGAACTAAATGTATCTTCAGAAAATCTAGTGCACTTCCCAAATCTCAAACAATCATGTATCTAGAACTGAAAAATAAAGAAAACATAATAACGAGCTACACTAGCCTAATAAACGACATAACATCCCAATATGGGGTCAAAGCATACCAAATAGTTAGTTAAAGCACAAAATATTGACTAAAAAATAATTCATTTTTTGAAAAATGCATATTTTTCTTTTGAAATCGAGCTTGAAATGGAAAGTCCAATGGATAAAGTATCGCTCGCTTAGACAGAAGCGATACATGCAGGTCTTATCTTGTTCTCTTTTCACTTTTCTAACTCCTCCTGCATTATTTTTTTCATAAACTAATACCACAAATCTAACATCAAACTATGGCCACATAACATAGTGGCATGGATCAGAATGCACAAAGTACCAAATACTACTATTATTAACTACCAATGTACGATGTCCAAGTACCACTATTTTAATCATCGGTAGTGCGGTGTCAAAACCAGTTTCTTATATTACAAATCGACTGGGCCAACAAATAATCTTCATTGGCGGGGCTAGATCATAGTCGTGCTGAGAATACATACATATAAAACAATTTTTTTATAATTTGCCGAATCACATTTTTCAGTTTTTATAACATAGCACATACCATATTTAAAAATATTTTCTATCATAACATTAGCATGCCTAACCGTTTAACTGAGTACAAAATAGATATCATAATCAAATTTAACTAATTATTATTTTATTAAAAATTTGAAAAATACATTTTGAAGCAGTAAGTTATTTATATTTTCTTGCTTCAAAATCTTACTTCAGGTAAGCGAGTCAGATTCACATATTTTAATATCATTAAAATATTATTAATTTCATCATCATCCCAGAAGCCAAGTGAAGTCAAAAGTTAAACACTATTAGAAAATAGCCTCATGCCCCCAAATCAGATCGATCAGGTGGCAGTACCCGACTGGCCGACTGCCTAGGTGAGTCCGAGCAAGAAGAATTTAATTGCCAGTTGAGAATCAACAGTGGCCAAAGAAAAAGTTACACTGCACAAAAGAAGTTAATTTTATAAGAAACTATTGGTAACCATTGATAAAGGAGTTAACAAAGACGAGAAACCGTTTCAACAACTTTAATCTTTATGAGAAAAAGAGGAAGAAAAGATTCATTTATCTCTACCAACACATCTTATTCTATAACAACACTACCATCAGACACCTAACGTCTTCTATGTTAGATGACATTTTCCTCTATAACTTTCTAGTTTTATGTACCTCTAAAGTCATTCAATGAATCAAAATCTCACCTTAGGGATAAGATAAAGAATTTGGATTCCATCGATCACGTCTAATGTCATGCCGAGATTGATGGGTGATCCAAAAATGCATGTTGAAAAACACGTGCAAACTCCGAGTTTCCTCAAGGTCAACTTTGATGGGTCAGTCCTGGATGGCGGTACCAGGGGAGGTGCAGGTTTCGTCATTCGGGACCCTTTCGCTAGGGTTGTGGCCGTTGGTTGCAGTCATTTATTTGACACTTCGGTTCCGAGCGCGGAGCTGAGAGCTGCCTGGGCGGGCCTTCGACATGCCCGGTGCGTGCTACAGGCTAGGTCTATCATCCTAGAGGGTGATTCAGCCACCGTTATCAGTTGGATCCGAGAGGGCCCTAGGGGTGACGTCAGTGACCACCCATTGCTTCGTGACATATGGACTATGGCGAGGGATGGATGGGCCTTTCAGGCTAAGCACATCTACCGTGAAGCCAATGGTGCTGCGGATTGGGTGGCTGCGTATGTAGCTCGTCATTCCGGAGATACCTTGTGGACTGGAGATGGGGAGCTGCCTTTGGCACTCCGAGGTATCCTATTTTTTGACTTTATTGGGTGTATCCGTACCCGTCAGGTATGATCCACCCGTATTAGCAAAAAAAAAAAAAAAAAAAAAAAAAAACACGTGCAAACATCCATGAAAATCTCACACACAAAAAAAAGGGTTACTCGATGAGGCTTGTTAATATATCTATATATTAATAAACAAAAATCATACAAGGCCGGCACCATAGAAAGAAATATGGAGTGAACTCTTTTTTTGATACATTTCTTTTTGTACCCAACTTAAAGAGAAAATCCAAAAATCAAATAGAAATAAAAAGAATCTTCCTAATGGAGTCCGTTAGCCCCCTAACTTAAAAAAAAAAAAGCAAAAGCACTCACCAAGAAGACCATCCGTAAAGTAAGATCATCCATATCTTTTTTCTTCCTCATCAAACATCTTCTTCTATCCGCTTTCTCATCAAGTCATCTCTCTCATTCGTGAAGTCTTCATTCTCTTCCCAAGTCTTTTTCTCCATTCCTTTTAGAAATTATATATCGATTTACCTAAACATGTGCATTGGAACATTAAATGACTATTTTTCTAAGTATGTATCATCTGGCTGTGCAACATGTATCAATAAATACCATGTTCTTAAAAATATGTATCGATTTACCTAAAGGTATGTGTTACGGGGGAACTTAGCCACCATGCCCCACGTGACCGGCACGCGCGCCCAGGAAGACTACGGCTGCCCCTTGATCCAGCAATCCGACCTCGGGTCGGATATCTTCGGCTCCGCAGCCCGACCCCGAGTCGGCTGCCCCTTGGTCCAGCAATCCGACCCCGGGTCGGATATCTTCGGCTCCACAGCCCGACCCCGGGTCGGCTGCCCCTTGATCCAGCAATCCGACCTCGGGTCGGATATCTTCGGCTCCGCAGCCCGACCCCGAGTCGGGTGCCCCTTGATCCAGCAATCCGACCTCGGGTCGGATATCTTCGGCTCCGCAGCCCGACCCCGAGTCGGGTGCCCCTTGATCCAGCAATCCGACCCCAAGTCGGCAATCTCTTGACAACAACAGACTGTTCCCCTGAGGCACGCCGCGGCCCCCTGCTCCACTACTCCCTGCAACGGCCGTATCCGGCGCTGCCCCACGATCCCCTGTAACAGCCGTACAAAGCGGAGCTCCACTACGCCCTGCCATTGCCGTACCCAGCGCTGCCCCACGACGTCCTGTAACGACCATGTCAGTGGCAACCCCATCGTGCCACACGATGACCAATCCCCAGAAAAACCCCCCAGCCTGATATATATGCGGCTGGGGGGGAAGGGGAGGGTAAGCAAGATTTTCCAGAGTATTATCTTACCTGCTACCTCTTCTTCTCCTTCGATCTCCCCTAACTTGATCGTCGGAGGGCCCCCACTACCCCGGTGGTGGTGCGAGGCTTGCTTGCAGGTCTCCCGGCGGAAGGCGGAGCGCAACCGAAGTAATTCCAAGGGAACCCCATTCACACCGCTGCGCCAATCGTTCTCGGTTTGGACCCCCAACAACAGTTGGCGCTAGAGGAAGGGCCCGGATCTCAGAGCGATCGTAATGGCACGGCGAGGTGGTCGTGGAGCTTCCAATGCTTCCGGTCGCGGGGCCTCTCGCGCCCATGGCCGGGAGGCCGCTGCATCTCCAACACACTCTCAGCAACACTCCACCGCCCCACCGCCCATTCAGACGGTCGAAGCCGCCCAGTTCGACCAGCTAACCCAGCAGGTTCGCACCCTCGCGGAGGCGGTGCAGAATCTGCAGGGTGCGATGTCCCGGGCGCCGCAGCGGGCTCAGGAGCTGCCGCTGCCTGAGCGTTTGCCTGTCCTCCTCAACCCGCGCTCCTTCCTCTCCCATGGGGAGGAGCGCCGGCGCGAGGAGGATTCTCGAGCACGCTCCATTCTGCCGGGACCTTCCCACCGGAGCTGCGCGGGGTACGAGAGGCGGGCCCGGGCGCGTTCCCAGACCCCCCAGTCCTCGAGGAACCCGCGCTCCAGTCGGTCCCCCTCTCGCCGCTCCTTGTCCCCCACCCACCGGTCGCGCTCCCAGGACCGGCGGGTGGACGATCTCCACCGACAACTCCAGGTCCTGAAGGGCCATTCCAAAGATCCCTTCGCCGACTTAGAGATCTCCTCCCAGCCGGCGCTTGCCTCGAGGATCCTGCGGACCCCGAATCCGCCGGGGTTCAAAATGCCGGCGATCGAGCCCTATGACGGGGCGGCGGACCCGCGGGATCACGTCGAGAGTTTCAGGACCCTTATGCTCCTCCACGGAGCATCAGATCCCCTTCTCTGCAAGGCTTTCCCGGCAACCCTCCGTGGCCCGGCGAGGGCGTGGTTCGCCGGGCTGGAGGCTGACTCAATCCAGTCCTTCGACCAGTTCATCCGCCTCTTCATCACTCATTTCGCCGTCAGTAGCCGGCGGCGACTGGTCTCCGACTCCCTCTTTGATGTCCGGCAAAACGAGGGAGAAAGCCTGCGGGATTATCTTACCTGCTTCAACAGGGCTACGCTGGAGGTCCGGAACCTGAGTCAGGAGGTAGCTCTTTCAGCCCTGAAGCGTGGCTTCCGGAAGGGCAGACTCACCTTCTCCCTGGACAAACGCCTGCCGCGGAGCTTCCCAGAGCTGTTGTCCCGGGCGAACCAGTATGCGGACGCCGAGGAGGCGGCCGCCCACCGGAGCAAGGAGGCCGTCGAGATCCCTCCAAAGCTTGGGAAGAAAAGGCGGAAAGAGGCACGCCAGAGGAGGAGCCCGACGCCCCAGCGTCGGCGCAGAAGCCCGTCGCCGGCGAAGAACCACGGCGCCCCACGCCCTCGTTCTCCGCCCCGACGTTTCAACCGGTACACCCCTCTCCTGACTCCCCGGGCCCAGATCCTTATGGAGATCAAGGGGCGGGAGGACCTCCCGGCCCCGAGACAGATGCGGAGGATACCTGGGAAGAGGCCCTCCCGGGCGTACTGTGAGTACCACCGAGACCACGGCCACGACACAGAGGACTGCTTCCAGCTTCGGGACGAGATCGAGGCTCTCATCCGTCGGGGGCGTCTCGGTCGATATGTGAGCGACCGACGTCCCCCCGCAGACCCGCATCCGGCCGACCCGGCTCCTCCGGAGCCTCGGGAGCAGAATCGACCCGTCGCGGGCGTGATCCACACTATCACTGGGGGCTGCCCCCGGCCCGTGAGGAACGCAGGGGGTTCGACGGAGGCGTCAGGGGCGGCCGTCGCAAAGAGGCAGAGGGTCGGCAATGTAATCACCTTTTGTGATGAGGATGTAAAGGGGGTTCAGACCCCCCACGATGACGCCATGGTGATCTCCCTCACTATGGCAAACTATGATGTAGGGCGTGTTCTTGTGGATAGTGGAAGCTCAGCTGATATCTTGTTTTACGAGGCCTTCCAAAAGATGGGCTTGTCCAGACAATTGTTGCACAAAATATCCACCCCCCTCATAGGATTCACCGGTGACGCTGTCCCGGCGGAAGGTGTCGTTGAGCTGCCTGTGACTGCGGGCGTCGCACCCGCAGAAGCCACGGTGCGACTCGGGTTCTTGGTCGTCCGTGTTCCCTCGGCCTACAACGCTATCCTCGGACGACCCGGACTGAACGCCCTTCGCGCGGTGGTTTCTACGTACCACTTGCTCATGCGGTTCCCCACGGCGGTCGGGATCGGGGAGGTCCGAGGCGACCAACCGACCGCACGGCAATGTTTCCTAGCGACCCTCAAAGGAAAGAAGCCCGCAGAAGCCCTAAGCGTCGAGTCCCTTGATGCCAGAGACGAGGTGGCCTTGCGGCAGGGGGAGCCGGCCGAGGGTGTGGTCGAAGTTCCCCTCGAGGAAGGCCGCCGGGACCGGGGGGTCCGGGTCGGCGCCAATCTCGACCCGGGAGCTCGGGCCCGGTTGGTGGAATTCCTCCGAGCCAATGCCGATGTATTTGCCTGGTCGGCGGCCGATGTACCTGGGATCGACCCGGAGGTCATTTCTCACGCCCTCAACGTCGACCCGACCCACCGGCCAGTGAAGCAGAAGAAGAGACACTGTGCCCCGGATCGGATCCGGGTAGTCGACCAGGAGGTAGACAAACTCTTGGAGGCAGGATTCATAAGGGAGGTGAGTTACCCCGAGTGGCTGGCAAATGTTGTACTTGTCCGGAAGGCGAGCGGGAAGTGGAGGATGTGCGTCGACTATACCGATCTGAACAAGGCGTGCCCTAAGGATAGCTTCCCGCTTCCGCGGATAGACCAACTGGTCGACGCGACTTCCGGATATCAGCTGCTGTCTTTCATGGACGCCTTCTCCGGTTACAACCAGATAATGATGGCCCCACAGGACGAGGAGAAAACTGCCTTTATAACAGACCGGGGGCTGTACTGCTATAAGGTAATGCCCTTCGGTCTGAAGAACACTGGCGCCACTTACCAGCGCCTTGTCAACAAAATCTTCAAAGAGCAAATCGGCCGGAACATGGAGGTGTACGTGGACGATATGCTGGTGAAGAGCCGCCAGGCAGACCAGCACATCGTGGATCTGGAGGAGACTTTCACCACCTTGCGGAAGTTTTGCATGAAGCTGAACCCAGCGAAGTGCGCCTTTGGCGCTTCGGCCGGGAGGTTCCTCGGTTTCATTGTCAACCAGCGGGGTATCGAAGCCAACCCGGACAAAATCAAGGCTATCCAAGGTATGTCCCCTCCGACCAAAGTGAAGGAGGTTCAGGAGCTCGCTGGAAGGGTCGCCGCGCTCGGACGATTTGTGGCAAAATCGGCCGAACGCTGCCAACCATTCTTCAAGGTGTTAAAACGCCCGAAAGACTTCCTCTGGACGGCCGAATGTCAAGCAGCATTCGACCAGCTCAAGGAATACCTGGCGTCTCCTCCCCTGCTATCCAAGCCGCAGGAAGGGGAGATGCTCTACCTCTATCTGGCGGTCTCCCCAACCGCGGTCAGTGCGGTGCTGGTTCGGGAAGAGGCAAAGCTCCAGAAGCCTGTGTACTACATCAGCCGGGTCCTACGGGACGCCGAGACGCGGTATACGAAGGCTGAAAAGATCGCCTTCGCGCTGCTGACCGCGACCAGGAGGCTCCGCCCCTATTTCCAGACCCATTCTGTCACCCTTTTTAACTGATCAACCGTTACGACAGATCCTCAGCAACCCCGAGAATGCGGGACGGCTGGTGAAGTGGGCAGTAGAACTCGGTGAGTTCGACATCCGCTACCAAGGCTATCAAGGCCCAGGTGCTCGCGGACTTCCTCGCTGAGTGCACGGTGCAGGAGGCGGAACCTAGACCGCCGGAAACGCCCAGCCTCGACCTCCCGACCTGGACGCTTCACATCGATGGGTCGTCGAACCCCGAGGGTGGAGGGGCCGGGCTGGTCCTTACCAGTCCTGATGGAGTGATAGCCGAGTATGCCTTGAGGTTTGGATTTCCAGTTACCAACAACGAGGCGGAGTACGAGGCCCTAGTCGCGGGACTCAAACTCACCGGAGAGCTCGGCATCCGGCGTTTGAAGGTCTTCACCGACTCCCAGCTGGTGGTCGGGCAGGTCCGTGGGGAGTTCGAGGCCCGGAGCCCGACCATGCAGAACTACGTCCGGAAGGTGCAAGCACTCATTCCCGACCTCGGCAGTGTCGACATCCAGCAGGTCCCCAGAAGCGAAAATGCCAGGGCCGACAGGTTGTCCCGCTTGGTGGGCGCAGAGGCGCACAACTTGTCAAGGGCAATCTACCTGGAGACCCTGGATGCCCCGAGCATCGGCGAGGCTGGAGCGGTGATGGCGATTGATCCGGAGCCGTCTTGGATGGACCCGCTCGTCGCCTACCTCGCCGAAGGGATCCTCCCTGAAGACGAAGATCAAGCTCGGCGACTTGTCAAGAAGTCCGCCCACTACGTACTCTATGAAGGGAGGCTGTATCGGACCTCGTTTACCGCCCCCCTCTTAAGGTGCCTCCGCCCCTCGGAGGCGGCCTACGTCCTCGGCGAAGTCCACGAGGGCGTCTGCGGATCCCACTCGGGGGCTAGGTCCTTGGCGCACAAGATCATGAGGCAAGGCTATTATTGGCCTACCTTGTTGGAGGACTCAAAGGATTATGTACGGAAATGCGACGCCTGCCAGCGCCACGCCAACGTCCAGAGAGTCCCTTCTGTCCCCTTGGCACCAATCACCGCACCCTGGCCCTTCGCACAGTGGGGAATGGATATCCTCGAACCATTCCCCGTCGCTTCAGCCCAGCGGAAATTCTTGATTGTTGCAATCGACTACTTCACCAAGTGGGTGGAGGCAGAGCCGCTGGCCACTATCACGGAGGCGCAAGTCCGGAAGTTTGTGAAGAAAAACATCATTGTCCGATTTGGGGTACCCCGGGTCCTCATCTCGGATAATGGTCGACAGTTCGACAACAAGCATTTCCGTGACTTCTGCGAGGAGTTCGGGATCGAGCATCGGTTCACATCTGTGTCGCATCCCCAAACCAACGGTGAGGCCGAGGTGACAAACCGGACAATCCTCTAAGGAATTAAGGCGCGAATCGGTCGGACGGGGCAAGCTTGGGTCGAAGAACTCGAGAACGTCCTTTGGGCGTATCGGACCACGCATCGGACCCCTACCGGGGAGACGCCTTTCAGCCTAACCTATGGCACGGAAGCGGTTATCCCCGTGGAGCTCGGACTCCCCTCGCCCCGGGTGGCTGCGCACCGACCCGAGGCCAATTCGGAGCAACTCCGAGGGAACCTGGACCTCTTGGAAGAAGCGAGGGAAAGGGCGCAGGTCCGGATGGCGATGTATCAGCGGAGGGTGGCCCGATATTATAACTTCAAGGTCCGACCAAAACTTTTCAGAATCGGAGATATGGTGCTAAGGCGAGCCAAAGCATCTCAACCCGCGGAAGGTGGGAAGCTGGCGCCAAATTGGGAAGGCCCGTATAGGGTTCGCTGGGTAAACCGACCTGGCTCTTACCAGTTGAAGGCCCTAGATGGTCGAGAAATTCCAAGGAGCTGGAATTCCGCTAACCTGCGGGTGTATTACCAGTAGAAAGACAAAGCCAGAAGGACAGTTCAAAAAATGTATAGTCCTTTTCATCTCAATAATTTCTGGTTACAATGGCGTGTTCGTGTGATTACAAAGAATTTCCAGAGGGGAATTGGGGAGTAAAGAAAGTAAGGAAGAGGTGGGGACTCCGTGGAGCTGAAGATCCGGGATCCCGAACCCTCCACCCGAAGCAGCTGCAATCCCACCGGACGTGGGTGCTTCCCCCCGGAGGCGCCATCGACGCCTCACGCAAAAGACGAAGAGCCGGCGCGGACGAAGAAGAAGTTCGCACTGCTTCTAGAGGAACGCCACCTCCAAGGGATATTCCGGTCCTTCCCAGGAGAAGGGGAGGAAAGGAATACAAGGGAGAAGAGCGCGAGGAGGCGCGATCCCGGATGAAGCGTCTAGCGCAGAGCTCAATCGGGAGGTGGGACTGAAAAGAGGGGGGATGTGATCCCGGATGAAACGCCTAGAGCGGAGTTCCACCGGGGAGAATCTCCCTGTTGATCCCAGATGAAATGACTAGTTGGCGGAAGTTGCGAAGGGCGCGCCTCCCGTTCCTCCGGCAGGGGTTTCCCAGCCACGCGCCGGAGAGGAGGTCCACGATCCATGGCAACCTGAACAGCTCCGGCTTGGCAGGCTCCACCGCACCTGCGCTTATATTTATAGCCAAACTGTGGCCCCCTGGTCGTTCCGATGCGGGTGGCTCCAATAAATGCGGGCACATCGAATCAGGAGCCGTTCCGGCTCTCGAGGTTTATCCCCCCACGATCTCCTAAGCGTCGTTCTCCATAATTGCATTCTTCGTGCAGGACACTCCGGGCGGCGTGTATCCCGCGGCCCACATATCTCCGCACGCGTCCAGGCCGCATTCGCCTCGAAGAACGCACGTATCGCGGCCGCTTAACTGGCACTCCTCGCAAGCAGCAACTGGCCGGTCCGATTTCCCAGATAACGCCTCAATTAGCATTTAATGTAGGGGTGGCAAAATATGACCCGACCCGCCAACCCGACCCGCGTTCGACCACCCATAAACAGGTTTGGGTTTGGTCTAAACGGGTTCAGGTCGGATACGGGTTTTAAATGTCTGACCCGTTTATTAATTGGGTCAGATACGGATTTCAGATGTCTGACCCGTGTAATCCGTTTAACCCGTTTAGCTATTGGGCTGATAGACCCGCTTCAGCCCGTTTTATTTGCATCAGCCCAACTTCCCGCGTCGGCCCAATTTCAGCGCGACCCGTTTAACCCGTCCACCGCCCGCGACTTCTCGACTTCGTGAGTTCGTGGCCTTAGGGATTTAGGGTTTGTGCTGCCGTCGCCTCTCAAGTCTCAAGTTTCTTCCCTAGTCCCCTCTCCTCTCCTCCCGATTCTTCGCCTCCCAAGCCCTCTCCTCCAGACCACCACCTCCGCCCTCTCCTCCTCCGTGTGGATAAGTTCGGCCTCTCCATCGACGGCCACCGCGGCGGCTCGAGGACCACACTCCACCGTCCGCGACTTCTCCTTAGTTAGGGACTTAGGGTTAGGGTTTGTGCCCCGCCCGAGCTCTATTCCCTCCCTCAGTCTCTCTCGAGTCTCTCCCCTCTCCTCTCCTCCGGATTCTTCGCCTCCCGAGTCCTCTCCTCCGGACCTCCACCTCCGCCCTCTCCTCCCCCGTGCCGACAACTTCGGCCTCCCCATCGACGGTGACCGCGGCGGCTCGACGGGTCCTGGGAACCAAGGTTGAATCTCTGCTCGACTGCTCCTAAAGAGGTCGGATCCTCTGCTCTACCGAGGTAAAAATGATCCACCTTTTTTTCTTTCGGCTGGGGTGATCTTTTTTCGGTTCCTCCCTTCTTCTATTCTCTGTGGGGTTTATCCTAGGCTAGCTTCTTCTATTCTCTTCGGCTGGGCAGACGGGGGCTCGGATTGGGAGGAGTGGGCCTACGCCGGGACCAGCCGCGCTGCCGTGGACGAGGCGGCGATGGGGAGCAGCAGACGGGTCGGGAGAAGGCAGCGGGCGGCGGCGATGGGGAGCGGCGGACGGGTCGGCAGAAGGCAGCGGGTGGCGGCGATAGGGAGCGGCGGATGGGTCGGGACTCGGGAGAAGCGAGCGGGCGGCGGCGATGGGGAACGGCAGATGGGCCAAGAGAAGCCGAGAAGGCAGCGGGCGGAAAAGGTCCTCTTTTATTTTAAGTATTTTATTTTTGGTTATTTACAGTAATATTTAGTTAAACGGATAAGCATAAACCAACCCGGCCTGTTTAATAAACAGGTTAAACGGGTCGGGTCAGGTGACCTGTTTATTAAACAGGTCGGATTCAGGTTGTAATTTCTGACCTGTTTAATAAACAGGTCAGGTTCAGATTTATACTTTTCTGACCTGTTTAACATCTGACCCGACCCGTTTATGCCTGACCCGACCCGATTGCCACCCCTAATTTAATGGCCTTCTGGTGTTCCCTAGGCGACGCTTCGAGAGGAGGAGAAACACGATCGCAGCTGGCCACGGAGAAACCCCGTCGAGCGGCAAGTGATAGGGGCGCGACCAACGAGCGGAATTCCCCGAGGCTTGGCCCTCGGATGCCAGGCTAACCCGATGATCATCCCGGGAGCAGACTAGCCTGAAGCCCCGACCGGTCGCCTCGGCTTGCGCCAGCCTTGGCCGACCAACGAGCGGAATTCTCCGAGGCTCGGTCCTCGGATGCCAGGCTAACCCGATGATCATCCCGGGAGCAGACTAGCCTGAAGCCCCGACCGGTCGCCTCGGCTTGCGCCAGCCTTGGCCGACCAACGAGCGGAATTCCCCGAGGCTCGGTCCTCGGATGCCAGGCTAACCCGATGATCATCCCGAGAGCAGACTAGCCTGAAGCCCCGACCGGTCGCCTCGGCTTGCGCCAGCCTTGGCCGACCAACGAGCGGAATTCCCCGAGGCTCGGTCCTCGGATGCCAGGCTAACCCGATGACCATCCCGGGAGCAGACTAGCCTGAAGCCCCGACCGGTCGCCTCGGCTTGCGCCAGCCTTGGCCGACCAACGAGCGGAATTCCCCGAGGCTCGGCCCTCGGATGCCAGGCTAACCCGATGATCATCCCGGGAGCAGACTAGCCTGAAGCCCCGACCGGTCGCCTCGGCTTGCGCCAGCCTTGGCCGACCAACGAGCGGAATTCCCCGAGGCTCGGCCCTCGGATGCCAGGCTAACCCGATGACCATCCCGGGAGCAGACTAGCCTGAAGCCCCGACCGGTCGCCTCGGCTTGCGCCAGCCTTGGCCGACCAACGAGCGGAATTCTCCGAGGCTCGGCCCTCGGATGCCAGGCTAACCCGATGATCATCCCGGGAGCAGACTAGCCTGAAGCCCCGACCGGTCGCCTCGGCTTGCGCCAGCCTTGGCCGACCAACGAGCGGAATTCCCCGAGGCTCGGTCCTCGGATGCCGGGCTAACCCGATGATCATCCCGGGAGCAGACTAGCCTGAAGCCCCGACCGGTCGCCTCGGCTTGCGCCAGCCTTGGCCGACCAACGAGCGGAATTCCCCGAGGCTCGGTCCTCGGATGCCAGGCTAACCCGATGATCATCCCGGGAGCAGACTAGCCTGAAGCCCCGACCGGTCGCCTCGGCTTGCGCCAGCCTTGGCCGACCAACGAGCGGAATTTCCTGAGGCCTAACCCTCGGATGCCCGGCCTAGCGCCGGAAGAATTTCCTGAGGCCTAACCCTCGGATGCCCGGCCTAGCGCCGGAAGAATTTCCTGAGGCCTAACCCTCGGATGCCCGGCCTAGCGCCGGAAGAATTTCCTGAGGCCTAACCCTCGGATGCCCGGCCTAGCGCCGGAAGAATTTCCTGAGGCCTAACCCTCGGATGCCCGGCCTAGCGCCGGAAGAATTTCCTGAGGCCTAACCCTCGGATGCCTGGCCTAGCGCCGGAAGAATTTTCTGAGGCCTAACCCTCGGATGCCTGGCCTAGCGCCGGAAGAACTTCAAGAGTCAGGAGTCGGCGAGGCGCTACCAGGAGTTAAAAAGAGGAAGGACGAAAGTGAAATGAGGAAACACTTTGTTTGCATTAACTTTCGTTGCATCAGGGTCGAGACCCATACAACGTGGCAAAACGCCAACATACAAAGAAAAGAACAAAGAAAAGTACAGAGAGTCAGCTTGGAGGAACCCCTGGGTCTGGAACGGCGAGCACGTCCGCGAAGGGAAGGGAGAACGGCTCCGAGAGCGTCAAAGGAGGAGCGAACGAACAGTCCGACGGCAACGGCAGCAGTACAAGGGAGAAACTTGAGGATGCCTGTGAAGAGAAAGGCGGACGGAGGAGGGCCCCCGGTTAAATAGGCAGAAAGGCGGGTGACGCCTCGGTGACGCCAGAGGACGCCTGGCTACCGAAGGATCGTTCGTGCCCCAAAGGCGAATCGACGCCATTAAGGAAGGATGTCCGCCGAAATCCGCAGACCGCCAGATCAGCGACAACCGCCATACGCCATAAAGAAGGCGGGGAGCTCGGAGCGCGCGCGCCTTTCCGAGGGATGGCGGCAATCTCGAAGCATCACTCCCTTCACCCGTTCCCCTCCTGGTTCCAGGCTCGGAAGTGGGGGGCTACTGTTACGGGGGAACTTAGCCACCATGCCCCACGTGACCGGCACGCGCGCCCAGGAAGACTACGGCTGCCCCTTGATCCAGCAATCCGACCTCGGGTCGGATATCTTCGGCTCCACAGCCCGACCCCGAGTCGGCTGCCCCTTGGTCCAGCAATCCGACCCGAGGTCGGATTGCTGGACCAAGGGGCAGCCGTAGTCTTCCTGGGCGCGCGTGCCGGTCACGTGGGGCATGGTGGCTAAGTTCCCCCGTAACAGTAGCCCCCCACTTCCGAGCCTGGAACCAGGAGGGGAACGGGTGAAGGGAGTGATGCTTCGAGATTGCTGCCATCCCTCGGAAAGGCGCGCGCGCTCCGAGCTCTTGACAACAACAGACTGTTCCCCTGAGGCACGCCGCGGCCCCCTGCTCCACTACTCCCTGCAACGGCCGTATCCGGCGCTGCCCCACGATCCCCTGTAACAGCCGTACAAAGCGGAGCTCCACTATGCCCTGCCATGGCCGTACCCAGCGCTGCCCCACGACGCCCTGTAACGACCATGTCAGTGGCAACCCCATCGTGCCACACGATGACCAATCCCCAGAAAAACCCCCCAGCCTGATATATATGCGGCTGGGGGGAAGGGGAGGGTAAGCAAGATTTTCCAGAGTATTATCTTACCTGCTACCTCTTCTTCTCCTTCGATCTCCCCTAACTTGATCGTCGGAGGGCCCCCACTACCCCGGTGGTGGTGCGAGGCTTGCTTGCAGGTCTCCCGGCGGAAGGCGGAGCGCAACCGAAGTAATTCCAAGGGAACCCCATTCACACCGCTGTGCCAATCGTTCTCGGTTTGGACCCCCAACAACAGTATGTATTAGGTTGTTGCTGGATGTATATCAAAAAAGCTTATAATATGTATCAGAAAGCCAACGAGTGTATATTACTTGGCCATGTAGCGTGTACTGGTGAGCACCATATTCTGAAAACTATGCATCGATTTATCTGAAAGTATGTATTAGAATATTGGATGACTATATTGCTACGTGTGTATCAACCAACCACATACTATATACCGGCGAGCACCATATTCTGAAAACTATATATCGATTTATCTAGTATCAGGTGGTTGTTGTATGTGTATTAAAGAATCATACAATATGTACGTATGAATGCGTACCACTTGACGAAGAAGAAAGAAAATGTATTATTAGCACATAATTTTTTAAAAAATTATAATAATTGACAAACTCTATTAGTAGAAAAAATTTTATTTTTATTTGACTGCTGGATTTCTTTGATAAGGTAAGTGCAAGAGAAATTGTCGTTAAAAAAGAAGTCATCCTATATGATATATTATGATGCCCGATCCTTAGGATTTTTGTTTGACGTCAACGCAACGATGGGTACTAGGTACAGGCTGCAAACAATCCAATAAACTAAAGATTCAAGAGCATGGCACGCCAATAGATCAAGGCGGAAGTTTTTTGATGATAAAGCTGGGCCACGCGTCAATCTTATTCACGTAATAAATAAAATAACAAATGCATCTAATCTGCACGGTCCGCGACCGCCACGGCAGGCACGTAATTCCCACGCCCCCCAGGCTCGCTTGTCGTGGACGGGTCTGGTATCCATCCCGCATTAGCGAACCATATCGCGACACGTAGTCCATTGCTGTACCAACCGGAATTTCGGGGTCCGCGGAGGGCGTTCGCCCACGCTGTGGCCGAGTAAGGTCCTGTTTGGAGGAGCTGTTAGTAGTAGAGCTTTTGAAAGTAGAGCTGTTGAAAATATAGCTGTTTGAAGCAGAGCGTTTATAAAAAGCTGTTTGTTGTTTGCTCTTTGTAGTTCGATAACTAAATTTCTAAAGTGTTGTGGCACTTTAACATGTTTTTGTGTGATAAGATGACGATAAAGGACATTACCAGTATTATATAACAGAGCATAATAAAATATAATATGTATTAATACATAAATATATGATATACTATAATATTAATGTAATGTAATATATTATTATTATAATATAATACTATAACATTATATATTATAGAATAATAATTTAATATAATATTAAATTTTTTAACATAACATATCAATGTATTATGATATAATATAATATAATATAATATTTATAGTATAATACAATAATAAATATATAAAATATTATATTTATTAGTATAAATTAATTTTTCATCCTTCCAATGACCATTTATCTTTCTAATAAATTTTCTAGTGATAAAATTGGTTAAATAATTACTAATATTTTTATTTATTTATTTAAATTAGATTATTTGCCACTCACTCATTATTTTTTTCTTTTTATTTTATTTATTCATTTATTATTTTATTTTATTGAAATATAAAGGGGTTGCCGGCCATGGGTGGTGGTCGGCATGGTGGCTGCCACCGTGAGCAGCCACGAGCTCCCAAAAAAAAAAAAGGAAGAAGAAGCAGAGGCAGCGACGTTGAGAGGAAAAAAAAGATAGAGAGGGAGAGAATGGGTGAGAGAGGCAGAGGCGGGATGAGAGTTTTGGGAGAAAAAAGTGTGATTTAAATAGGGGTATTTTGGTCCAAAAAATAACTTTCCGATAAAGCTAAAAACAGTGTTTTTAGAAAGCTCAAAATTGGAGCTTCTCCCCAAGAGCTATTTTGAGCTTTCCGCAAAAACTGAAACAGCTTTTCAAAAATTTTACCAAACAACAATTTTTATCTTAAAATATTTTTGGAGGGGCAAAAAGTACTTTTTGGCCCTCCAAAAGCTCCCGGCCTCAGTTTGGTGCTCCTATCGTGGTCCCCAGCTCTTGATCGTATCGGATGGCCAAGATCTTAGCTCTGGATGAGCGTCCCCAGAGCGGTGTCTCGCCGTGGCGTAGAGACCCAAGTATGGTCGACGAGGACCCGTTGGTCTTCGTTCTTCGTTATGATACGCTACAGCGTTTTCATCGCCCTTGGAGTGTGATCTAACGGCCAAGGATCCACTCGAGCACAAGGACCACCGGCGGAATCGGCCCGTACACTGTAATTTAATTAATTGATGATTAGAATTAGATAAAACTAACGGGCAAGAAGGACGCACTCAGCCACGTGATTCAACGGCACGGAACACGGGGATAAGGACAAGCTGACGTTTCGACCAAATGACGCGCGGCGAAGTCACGGAGTTAAATTGGCAGACACAGCGGTGGATGGGAGCCGTCCGATGAAGTTAAGATCTTTAGGATTGGACGATCTTGGAACGGCGAGGATGTGGAGAGCATCTATGGTCACTTTCTCCACAAGTGGCATGTAGATATCGACTGAGGGACGATGTTTCGTGTTGGGAATCTTACGGTGGATCAGATAAATGACGTCGGGATTGATACGGCTCTGACGTAGTAGAGATTTTTTTTTAAAAAAAAAATTATTTTTTCAGGAAATTTTTGTAAGGAAAACTCTCCATGCCTCCCTGAAAGAAATAAAAAACAAAGATCCCAACCGTGATCTCCGGCGTCGGATTTTTAATTCCTCTAGGTTCGGGTTGAGTCAACTAATAAATTGGTCGTGCCAAGCTTCAATTGAATCTGTGTTCGTAGTTATGATATTTATTGGAACATATCCAATTATGAAAGGATCTTTTCCTTGTTGTTTTTAATGAAAATGGAGGCAAGACTACAAGATTCATTTGCTCGTTAAGTGTATGTGCTGGATGACGAACTTTAGGTTTGGATTTATGTCATCAAGGAGATGGCATCATGTTTAAACAAGTTTTATGAGACCATGTCCATTTCCAAGACACCTATATTTGGAACTTGGGTAGAGTTTGGGTGTCAATCCTTAATTAAGGATTCACACCATCCGCTATTGAAGATTTTATACATGGATTAGAACTGAAATGTTTGGGCTAATGTTAGGTCTAAATTTAACTATCTACTGCTAGTCCAAAGCATCTCCAGCACATTATAAAGTGAGGAGTTTGCTTCAACTATCCATCTTCCATGGATTAGTCAAAGATGTTTCATGATGTTTCAGGAGACTTGAACCCCAGCTCCTAGCAAAGAAACAAGAGACGACACCACCTAAATAAGAGATGGGTGATGACATCAATGGAAGTTGAGTTAGACTTTGCAACAGTGATTTCAACTTCATAGAAACAGCTAGCCTCATTTGTTATCATGCCCTTAGCCTAAGCAGATGCCAAGAAATGCGATAACCTGCCCTACACGTGTAGGGCTAGGTCCTATGAGCACGCAAGGCGACAACCTATCAAGCGAACAATTATAACCAATCTAACAATAATCCACTAAACCAATTTTCAAAATATTTTCAAAACTAATTAAACCAATTCTCAAAACTTTTTTAATGTACACATTGAGGTCAAACGACATCTCAACTAATATAGCCACTTATAAAGTTTTAAAAGTTTCATGTAATTCTACAAATAATAGTATCAAGGGGAGTTCTTTAGTTAACTTATAAAGGTTGGTCTGATACAACTAAATCTAGAGTCTCGCCTCTAATGAATCTCAAGGTCCAACCTCAACCCATTCCCTCGTATGCCTTGGGCTCCATAAAAACACAGAAATCAAGAGATCACGATAATCAAGAGGATCAAAACCATAATCAAAGGGATCAAGCAAGTATAATATACAATTTGTTTAACAATAAATGCATAATAGACAAAAAAAATATTTAATAATATAGTATTTCTATAATCGAAGCTACACATATAATTTCAGAATATTGCAAACATATAATTTTTCAAACCAATAATTCAGATATGATTCCAAGGGGCATTTTAAAAGCTTTTAACAAAGCCAAGGATACTTATACCAATATTTTCAATGAGTATCTTATAATTTTTCTAAAATAATATATTTGACTCAACAATCTATACGATTAAGGTCATATTATCCTCGTGGCAAGGTTCAAAGCGCCACATTTAACACCTTCAGAGTAGGTTCAAAATACCGCATAGGTTCAAAATACTACACTTAATCCTTGCAGAGTAGGTCCAAACTACCGTACTTAACCCCTACAGAGTAGGACCAAAACAATCAAATATGGAAATGATTAAATGCTAATGTATAACCCCCACTAGTAGGATCCAAAATATAGTTAGATTGAGAGCGAATCAATACATACAAAAACCAATTGTTTAACGGATATTGTCGTGTTTTATTTTTGCAACATATAAATATAGCTCAACAATTTAGATATCCACAAAATACAAAAGATCTAGATTCAAATAACCGGTGTACAACATGATTTTCTAAATAAGGAGAAAACAAAGATTCAGGCAATGGAGAAAACAATAGGACATTGCCACTCTTTAGAGAAGAGCACTGCTTTAGGCGACCCTGATAAGGCCTAGGCCAGGCCAAGTATTACATTAACATGTGAGAATTCGTGCAGAATTTATGTTTAGTTCCACATTGGCTATGCATTGGATAGATTTTAGATACTTATATAGAACCAAGGAACTCAAGTAACACTCTTCAACTGGTCTTTTTTCGGATGAGTTTATGGGTTGTTCCAAATGGTATCGAAGCAGACCTTTAAACTAGGGAATATTACAGCATGGACCCATCCAGAACTTTAATGATGAGGGTATTTATACATAATACTTTTCGATTAGTTTTTTGAAGGAAGGCCATAGGCTGTTATATGCAGCTTCCCTTTAGAGGATGGCAAAGTCAATAAGGTCAGGGCCGAGCGGGGTATTGAATTAGCGGAGCTGATTTCGGATGTTTCATGGCAATCGGCATCCACCCTCTCCCACGCGACGGGAAAAAGATTTTTCCTATCGCGATTTCCGCTGGCATTCGCGCGGCAGCCGAAGGTTGGAAGAAGTGGGTCGCAAGGGTGAGGCCAGAAGGTACCAATAAATAAATATTCAAGGCTTATGTGCAATGCGTACAAGACCAAGCAAATTATTTGCTCCTAATGTGATTGTTTTCTTTTTTTTTCTTTTTGATACAATAATGTGATTGGATTTTTATAAATGCCTACTTGCCAACAAAATGGCAAGAGCTGGATCGAGGGACAAAATCCACGAGTACATCTTCAAGGCAAGACTTTGAAGGCAATCTTGTACGTGAGCTCGAGTTAGTATCGCATCTTGTTATCATGCTTGGAGTGCTATCATCAAGATCTAATTTTCGTCTACTCTACGATTAAAATTCTGGAACCGTGGAACGGTTTCAGACTAGCGTCAAAGTAACTAACAATGAGGGGTGTTGTGGTTCAAATCTGGCCCGAGGGTGGCCACGCCGGAGGAGTCGAGGGAGCTGCCGGTGAGTGAAAGAAAAGGACGAGCGCCACCTTCCGTGCGGCGGCGGACCTGCACAAAGCCTCACCGGTAGGGTTCCGGGGGGTTGACCGTGGACCGAGGAGGAGGAGCTACGGCATGTGGTGCGGCGGCGGACGGCTCTCTCCGGGCGACCTGCAAGAAGCCGGTGGCCGGGGGTTCTGGCACCGGCTCTCCGATGCTTAAATCAGAAGGGGTTTTTTTTTAGAGAAAGGAGAGAGCTTACGTAAAAGATGTATGGAGGAAGGAGAAGAAGAAGCCCCCCTTGCCTCAAGATCTCCCCCCCCTCCCTTTTTATAGGAGGGAGTGTAGGGGTTATCTGTGACTGGATGTGACCGTACGAATTAATGGGTTACCGTAGTGATTGGACGTGACCGTGTGAAGTAATGAGTTACCATAGTGATTGGACGTGACCGTGTGAAGTAATGAGTTACCGTAGACGGCCCGAGATTTTGGGCTGGCTGGCGAACCGTTGAGATCGTGTGCATTTAAATGTTGACAGTCGTTGAGGCGGAGATCACGGAATTTGATCGTGGATATGGAGGGTCTGGTGATTCCTTCTTTAGGCGGAGCAGCTTGACTGTTGGTCATGCTTGCCGAGCTCATACCTGCCGAGCTCATGCATGCCGAGCTCATACCTGTCGAGGTCATGCATGCCGAGCTCACGTCTGCCAAGGTCATACATGCCGAGCTCATACCTGTCGGGGTCATGCAAAGTCGAGCTCATACCTACTGAGGTCATGCATGCCGAGCTCATACCTGCCGAGGTCATGCATGCCGAGCTCATACCTGCCGAGGTCACGTCTGCCAAGGTCATGCAAACCGAGATCATGCATGCCGAGCTCATACCTACCAAGGTCACGTATGCCGAGCTCATACTTGCCGAGGCCATGCATACCGAGCTCATATCTGCCGGGGTCATGCATGCCGAGCTCATACCTACCGAGGTCATGCATGCCGAGATCATGCATGCCGAGGTCGTGCACGCCGAGATCATGCTTGCCAAGGTCACGCTTGTCGTCAGATACGGATGCTCTGATTGTATTCGTGGGGTGGTCCATTTTTTTCCCCCACAAGGGGAAAATAAAATCCCGAAAATTGATGTCACAAATGATACGGGACCGCAGAGCCCAGAATTTCCAAACGGGTTAGGTTTGCATTGGCTTTTTAAAGACATTATTGGCACTTTTCTTTTTTAAAAAAATTAAATATAAAAATTTTATTTTTATTTTTTTAAATTTCTAATAATAGAAAAATATATTTGGTTCTCCTTTTTTTTTTTGAGATACAGCCGAGAGAGCAATAGAAGAAAAAAGTGGGAATAAAGCCAGTGACGCTACCTATGATGAAGGATAGCTTTACATCAGGCGGAGAAATAGCCGGCAAGGTCCGAAGAGCTGGTATGGTTGGGTAGAAGAGACGAAGCTAAAATTGAGAGAGGTTGAGAGAAGAAGAGTAAAAACCTACTTTTAAAAAAAACTGAAAGTAAAAATTGTCCACTTCCACTTGTTTCAGAAATAATGAAAGTTGTCTAAAAAGAAAAACTAAAATAGAAATAAAATAACCAAATATATTTTCTATATTGAATTCTATATTTTTATTTTTATATAAAAAAAGAAATAAAAAAAATAGTATCAAATAGGCCCTAAATTGTAAGTTGCAGGTTTGTTTCCAAGTGCTGTAATTTTGGGGAATTTCTGAACACCATTATGATTAGGGCTGCAAATGGGTCGGGTTGGGTCGGGTCCTAGGTGACCCCGATCCGACCCGGTTGCATGTTCGGGTCCTAATTTTGGACCCAGACCCGACCCGGTTGAAAAACGGATCGGGTCGGGTCCATACCTACCCCGATGGGTCATTCGGGTCGGGTCCGGGTCGGATTTGCATTTTTAATTCAATATTTTGTCAACTCCAATACTCCATCACCGATTCACCAATTCACCATCAGGTGAAGCCTTTTGCAAGCTCAACAATTCCTCCTGAAAGGCTGGAAGCGTGAAAATAAAGGCTGCAAGCTCAACAATTCAATATCTGTTACATTCAAAACCGGTTCAGAATACGTTTCACCAAAAAAAATGAAGGCAAACTGATCAACCAGGTTTAGATCTAGCTTATTCAAAACACATTTATCCATCTGTTACATTCAAAATAGGTTCAGATCTAAAACAAAATCAACTTGTCCAACATTGAGACTGCAAGTACCTGCATCTAAAACATTTGAACAGGTGGAACTTTCCATCTAAAATATAAACATTTGAACAGTTGCAACTTGGAATTGCTATTCATAAAGAATCAAAGCTGGTTACAGTATTAGCATCAAAGGATTTTTCAAAGCAAAATTCAACCCCATATGACAAAGGACAATCCAAACAACAGCATTACAACCTGGGTCACAGTTTTAGGATCACAACATTACAATTTACTACATCACAGCAAAATTCTACCCCATATGACAATCCAAAAGGATGCATCACAACATCAACATCATGTTCAGTGAAGATGACTTGTCCCATTAGTTAAGATAGATTACCACCATCCTGCATAAAGCAAAGAAGCAACATCAGTTTACGATCATTATACTATAAAATTATAAAGTTTAAGCATCAATGAGTACACTTTTATGTTTGTGCAGGAGCTTTGAAGTTATGCTGTCTTTGCTGGTTATGTAAACAGGTTTGTCATGCAATGTATACATCCTTCTAACTTGAACACATGGAATCATAAATTTCTCTTTGCTTGCACCTACATCTGATAGCAACATATATAATGATGCAAGTAGGTGGTCATTTGGAACACTAAATTTTGAACATGAACTTCATGAATTCTACTAATTCAACTCAGTGCCTTCTGTTAACTTGATTCATCATAAATTCCCAACTGTATTTAGATACCTATCTCTTTTCAGCAGACTTCAGTCCACTTCGAGTTGATGTTGCGAAGATTAAAATTTAAGCACAATTTTCTTACTTCATAACGAGCAATAAAAAAAGCATTTTGCAGTCAGCATATAATAAGATAATAATCAACAACAAGATAGTCTCAATGCAAGAGATGAGATGATACCTTTCCACAGAACTCACAGAAATACTTGGCATGCTGGGAGACTTCCATTTTCTTGATTTGCTTTCGCAAACTAGCACCATATCTGGTACCTGGATCCCAAGACATGACAATGAATCGGAGAAAATAGGCAACAGCTACTGCAATGGTAGAAATAGACAAGCAAAGGAAAACAGCTATGAAGAATTTGGTTACCATATTTGCCAACAATTCCAGCCTTCTTGGTTCACTTCGTCTGCATCAAGAAAAGAAGAAACAAAAAACACACTTGTCAGGAGGAGTCAAACACCTAAAGAATTATAACAACTTCTTTCTCAAACCATTCCAATTATTGATATCCACTAGTAAACATGAGACATACAGGACAAAGGCCAATAGACACTTCAATTCCACCACCTATGCACTAAGATGTAAGTTTATAATCAAAGCTGGTTACAGTATTAGCATCACAGGATTTTTCAAAGTAAAATTCAACCCCATATGACAAAGGACAATCCAAACAACAACATTACAACCTGGGTCACAGTTTTAGGATCACAACATTACAATTTACTACATCACAGCAAAATTCTACCCCATATGACAATCCAAAAGGATGCATCACAACATCAACATCATGCAATTAACATCAACATCAACATCAACATCAACATCATGTTCAGTGAAGATGACTTGTCCCATTAGTTAAGATAGATTACCACCATCCTGCATAAAGCAAAGAAGCAACATCAGTTTACGATCATTATACTATAAAATTATAAAGTTTAAGCATCAATGAGTACACTTTTATGTTTGTGCAGGAGCTTTGAAGTTATGCTGTCTTTGCTGGTTATGTAAACAGGTTTGTCATGCAATGTATACATCCTTCTAACTTGAACACATGGAATCATAAATTTCTCTTTGCTTGCACCTACATCTGATAGCAACATATATAATGATGCAAGTAGGTGGTCATGTCACATGAAATGATGCAAATCGGAGAATTCAAATGTAAGCATAATAATGAAGATGAACTCTACTACTTACCAGCATAAGTTAATCATCGATATTAATATCAACAACAGTTTCGTAATCTTCAATCTTGTATTTTGTATGAGAAGGTGGATCATCTACAAATGAAGAAAATATGAAATTAAAAATCTCAAAGTTTTAAAGCACTAGTACAACTGATGCATGATAAAATTTATGAATGTTATAGAAATTGAACCTGCAAGATGAGGCAAGCTGTCTCGAAGCCAATCCTGTGTGCACACCAATACCTCAACCGTATTCGGAGATAGACTACTACGAAAATCATCCAAAACTCTGCCAGCAGTGCTAAAGGCAGACTCAGATGCAACGGTAGAAATGGGAATTGCCAAGATATCACGTACCATCCTAGACAATATTGGATATTTTGATTCATTGAATTTCCAATACTGTAGAATGTCAAAATTTTGATCTTCTAATGGATGAATCTGCTCCAAAAAATTAAATGGCATGTCATTTTTATTAGTATTATTGACTAATATTTTAATGTAAGCATCCAAATTAGAGATCGTAAAATACCTTCTCTTCCAAATAAGTCTCTAATTCTGACTTAGATGGTTGGGTAACTTGTACTCCATGGATGAATTCTTTATAGCCATGCATAAAACGATTCTCATCTCTTCCACCATGGGATGTAGACACCCTCTCATCCACTTGATTAAGAGAGACATTTGTGCCATATAAAATTGCATAATTATCATACAAAGTTTGAAGAACATCATGCACTTTGTTGATCTCAAATGAAGCACGATCATCATTACCATGGATTGTCTGAAAGCAATATCTAATAAGATTCATCTTATGTCTTGGATCAAGGACAACCCCTACAGCAAGAATGTGAGAGCATTCCTTCCAATACTTGTCAAATTTTTCTTGCATCTTTAAAGCCATCATCATCACAACTGCATTTGAACTCCTAGATTCTTCAATCAAGAGCATATTTATTCTCCAAATCTCATAGAAATACAAATTTGCAGTTGGATTTTTTGTTTGTGAAAAAACTTCAGTTATAAGATGAAAAACCTTTAAGAAGTCACAAATAATGATGCCTTGAGACCAATCTTCCTCAGTTGGCGCACCTTCAAAATTAGGATCCCGGGCCACAAGTCGCATAAATACATCCTTGAATTGTATAGCATCATTTAACATGAGATATGTAGAATTCCAACGAGTAGGTACATCTAAGCATATCCGTTTTTTACCATTCATCTTGAATTGTTTCACAATTCCCATAAATAATTCCAACCTTCCTTGAGATGATTTTATATATTTAACAGCCTCGCGGATCCTATGAATAGCACCCTCCGCTACCTTCAACCCATCCTTCACAATCAAATTAAGAATATGTGCACAGCAACGCACATGAAAGAATTTACCATCCAAAAGTAAATCTTTTTTAAATTGTTTTTGAAGTTCTGTTGCTACAACTGTATTTGCTGACAAATTATCAAGAGTGATTGAACCCAACCTTTTCTCAATATTCCAAGATAAAATACAGTTAGCTATAGCATCACTAATGACTAAGCCTGTATGTGGTGAAGGAACTAACTTAAAATTGATAATATGCTTTTTCAGTTTCCAATCATTAGTGATATAATGTGCAGTGAGACACATGTATCCCAATGTTTGATTTGATGTCCACATGTCCGATGTTAAGCTGATTCTTCCACAGTTCATCTTGAACAAATCTTCAAGTCTTCGTTTTTCCTTTTCATAAATTTTAAAGCAATCAGAAGACAATGTTGTCCTTGAAACAATATGAAATTCTGGTCTAAGGTTCCTAACAAAGGTCTGAAATGCTGGATGTTCAACTGTTGTAAATGGCATCTCTTGTAGAATTACCATCTTTGCAAGGTCCTCACGACTTCTTTCGTGATCAAATGAATAGGGAACTAACTCGTTCAATGGAACACCATCTTTTGAAGTCACGGTGCCTATTAATATTTTCTGTTTCTTATCATTATATTTTTTTGCCTTACAAATATTTGCATGTTTGTGAAGATGACTTGTCCCATTTTTAGGATCAGCTGAAAAAATAAAATGACAATAATTGCATCTAGCCTTGTCTTTTTGATTTTCTACCTCACAATAATGATTCCATATCTCCGACCTCCTTTTTCTGTTCGTTTTAGAGCTATCTGTATTAGAAGGCTCCATTACTTGAGAACCACTACAACGAAGTACACTTGAAACTTCAGCCATGTTTTTATTGCTATCCATCTCGGACATTAACCTATTTTGCATGCAAGCATTAAATAAAGATGTATGAGCATAAAATGCAACTTTATACAATGAAAACAAAAAAATTAACGGCTTAATAACGATGTATATCTATGACAAATAACTGAATAAGTAACAAATATTTTAAATTTATATAAGGACAAAAATTTGCCACCAAAAATATAAATAAATAAATTCCTTCTTCAGAGTAGAAACTTCAACTTGAGAGTACAGATTTCAATTGAATAGTTACACACTTACACTGTTACACAGTTACACTAGCAGGAGCTAATTAATATACAGGCATACGGACAATCTAAACTTATTGTGAGCTAATTAATATACAGGAGCTAATTAATATACAGGCATACGGACATTAACCTATTTCATAGGCTTATAGCGTATTCATTGAATTTCATTCTCCACCATCCATGTTTTTTCATAATTTACAGCATGCAAAGCCAACTATAGAAATCCCTACTATATGGATCCTCCAGTCAAGACCCAAGCAGAGAAAGTAGATCGAGGAAGACCACAGCACTGTTCAAAACCTCTTGCAGAATATCACAAGTTATGCAAAAAAAAACAAAAACCACAGCACTGTTCAAAACCAGATCAAGGAAGACTTTAGCAGAGAGAATGTCGTGCATATAAAATCTTGAAAACTATGATTAAATCTCAAAAAAATTGTGCAAACTAGGTTAGATCTCACAGATTGGTAGAAAATAAAACAAGTAGGCCGAAATGATGCTCCCCAAGTGTGGCACGCCCCTCCTCCAAATCTTCCGACTATCCTCGAGGACCCCGACGACCCCCACCTCTCCCTCTCCCTCTCCCTCAAGTCCGGCGTCGTTGCCCTGTTACAAGATAAGCCCCCTTCGCCGGAACCATCTCCCGGCCTATGCTAAAAAAAATACGGAGGACTGGAGGAGGGACATACCTTGGGACGCCGAAGAATGGGAAGAGGGAGATCCGCGGAATGGGGAGTCGGAAGTCGAAAGATCTAGGGCACCGAGCACGGAAGCGGGCTACTCTTCTCCAAATGATCCTCCGCCGCAGCTCAAGATCTAGGGCACAGCCGCACGGGAGATCTAGGGCACCGAGCACGGAAGCGGTCTACTCCTCGACGTCCTCGTCTCCTCCAGATGATCCTCCGCCGCACGGGAGATCTAGGGCTAGGGCACAGCCGCTGCGCCGCATGGGAGAGAAAAAGGGAGGAAGGGGTCCAACAGGTGAAGCGGTCCAGCGGATGATTTATATATCATCCGTTGCGGGCTGCGGGCAAAGCACAGAGCACAGTAGTCAGTAGCACTGCGGGCCTGCGGCCCAATGGGCTGCATGTCTTAAAAAAATGGTCCAAAAAATTGGGTCGGGTCGGGTCGGGGTGCGGGTCGAAATTGGGCAGACCCAACCCGACCCGAAAAATAGAACGGGTCCAAATTTAGGACCCGATCCGGCCCCGCGGGTCCTAAAATGCGGGTCGGGTCGGGTCTTAAGCGGGTTGGGTCGAGTCGGGTCACGGGTCGACCCAACCCATTTGCAGCCCTAATTATGATATGGTAGCACAAGATAGGTGTACCTGCCGAGCTCATACCTGCCGAGGTCACGTCTGCCAAGGTCATGCATGCCGAGCTCATACCTGCCGAGGTCATGCAAACCGAGGTCATGCATGCCGAGCTCATACCTGCTGAGGTCACGTATGCCGAGCTCATACTTGTCGAGGTCATGCATACCGAGCTCATATCTGCCGAGGTCATGCATGCAGAGCTCATACCTACCGAGGTCATGCATGCCGAGATCATGCATGCTGAGGTCGTGCACGCCGAGATCATGCTTGCCAAGGTCACGCTTGTTGTCAGATACGGATGCTCTGATTGTATTCTTGGGGTGGTCCATTTTTTTTCCCCACAAGGGGAAAATAAAATTTCGAAAATTGATGCACAAATGATACGGGACCGCAGAGCTCAGAATTTCCAAACGGGTTAGGTTTGCATTGGCTTTTTAAAGACATTATTGGCACTTTTCTTTTTTAAAAAAATTAAATATAAAAATTTTATTTTTATTTTTTTCAAATTTCTAATAATAGAAAAATATATTTGGTTCTCTTTTTTTTTTTTTTTTTTGAGATACAGTCGAGAGAGCAATAGAAGAAAAAAATGGGAATAAAGCCAGTGACGCTACCTATGATGAAGGATAGCTTTACATCAGGCGGAGAAATAGCCGGCAAGGTCCGAAGAGCTGGTATGGTTGGGTAGAAGAGACGACGCTAAAAGCGAGAGAGGTTGAGAGAAGAAGAGTAAAAACCTACTTTTAAAAAAAACTGAAAGTAAAAATTGTCCACTTCCACTTGTTTCAGAAATAATGAAAGTTGTCTAAAAAGAAAAACTAAAACAGAAATAAAATAACCAAATATATTTTCTATACTGAATTCTCTATTTTTATTTTTATAAAAAAAGAAATAAAAAAAAAGTATCAAATAGGCCCTAAATTGTAAGTTGCAGGTTTGTTTCCAAGTGCTGTAATTTTGGGGAATTTCTGAACACCATTATGATATGGTAGCACAAGATAGGTGTACTTCATGGTGCGATAAAGGCACAGCTTGAGACTCTGGTATGTTGTGCAGCAACCCGGATCAATATAACCAACTAAGAAAATGACCATGATATGCTTAGCCTCGTGAATTCATGGGTGCTCATCCGCTTGGATCCGTTGCCCCAAGATAGAAGCAGTGATGGAGTTACTTGCCTCGGATGCCAACTAATGCTGCAAGAGAAAGAAGAAGAAGAAGAAGAGCATGGCGTTAGCATCATTTTTAACCCTTCAAAGTGGTCTGGGAACAATAAACACAAAGTTCACATCTGATTGGATCGGCAATTTGTTCGATAAATAGCTCGAAGCTAAGTACACTTATATGCTGGATTATGTATCCTAGCCAAATGAAGATCTTTGTCAGTTTAGGTTTAACAATGTATCCTACCCAAATTGCATAATGATAGGATGACAAATACTAGCAATGAAATGAAGTTATCTATTAAGCACCCTCAGTAGATCCAATGTTCTCATTTGAATTACACAAACACATGGATTGGAGGACTATATTATTAGATCATAATAGCAAAAAAGGAAGTTAATACTTCAGTGTTTAGCTTTACTTGAGAAAATGATAAAGCCACTGCCGCTTCCCTAAAAAACCTATACAACGTTAGCAATTATAGAGGCTCTTGATTCGTTGAAATTAATGCACCTTTTTATCCATCCATTCTGACTTCGAAATTTTGGCTTTTCGCCGGCCTTTAGCTTTCCAAGAGCTCAAACTTCGCATTGCAAAAAAACTTGAAGCCAACAAACAGTGAATCCATAAATTTTGATAGCTTAAGATTAAATTAAAAAAAAATTAATTTTTAACCGGTAGAAAAATAGTTTTTTCATGTCGAATGATACTTTTTCACCTCTTTCCTTTGAAAGCTCCAACCAAATAATATATCTTTCTTCAATTTTTCGTTGACCATACTTTCCCTTCTTCTTTTTTCGCAAACCAGACAAATCTTTTGTTCTTACCAAACACAAGGGCAAAGTGTATGAGTCAATATGTTTTTTTTCACCTTTCTTTTTGAATCAGTCCTGTGCATCAAATCAACTTTTGCAAGCACTGGATCAATGGAACTGGTAGCACGCCATTATCTGGAAGTTCTACGAGCAACATCCATAAAACCTAAAAATGCTTGTATGTTTTCCATTGCGAAAAGATCTATTATACCATGCGGTTGTTTCCACATCACTGACTAAAATTTTCCTCAGCAGACCGTTGAAAAATAGGTCCCAGCAATACCTTATCATTTTTAAAATTGCCCTAATTGGTTCAAGAAATAATAAATGAAATTAAGGGCCTAACCCTAGAAGCGGAAATATATTAAGAATAAAAGAGATTCTAAGGGTGAGACATAGGAAGACAAATTGTAACAATAACAATTGAGAAAAGAAAAACTTAGAACTTGTTAGGCATCATTTTTTTTAAATAAAAAATAAAATTCTATACTACCATTAACATCATCATCATCTTACTGCAACTACCATTGTATCCATCACCATGGATATATTTTTTTAAAAAAATAATAAACTATATCAAACATATTTATATTTTAGAAATTTTTAAATATATATCTTTTTCTATTTTGCAAAATTTTAAAAAAAATGATGCCAATAGACACCTTAAAACTGTCATAAATTTCTTTTTTATTGCTTCTTTAAGATGTATATGTACACAGCTCTACACACAGCTGAAAATGAAGTAGACAATCAGATGGATGATACGGGGGAAGAAAAACATATCATCTAGGAGAGAATATAGTAGCTAAACCCTGGTCAACCGTCAATTGAAGTGGCGGCCCATAGGACATTCGATACTCCTGCTGAATGCCGCCATTGACTCGGTCTCCCATAGCGATGACCTCTCCATCAGAGTCAACGATACCACCCTTGGTGGGATTCCCAACACGCTGACCAGGCTTTAACCGGAATGCTTTCACCTGTGAAACACATAAAGAAAACACTTGGACTGGAGAATGGTTTCTCAACTTTTTATGTACACGATACAACTGCTCGGGAGAAGCCTTGTGTGTGAAAAAAATGGAATGAGAGTGACTTTTTTTTTGTTTTTAAGAATCCAACCGCTCAGGTCAAATGAGCATGACTTATAAAACATTTGTATCAAACAATTGGCCGCATTGCCCATCATTGCAGGTCTCGACTGGATACGACTACTTGGAGTCAAATAGTTATCCAAGTCGACTAAGTAAATCTTATAATTTTACTACTGAAAATTTTCCCTTGTATTTTTAACATCGTATTAATGTAAGCCTCTTTCAATTAATTAGAACTGTCATCAGAGCCAACAATACTCCGCCAGTTCTTCCAATACAGAGCAGAGAGTTCAGAGAATGGCTTATGAGCAATTATCAGGCAGGGGAACACAACTACAGAGCCACATATTTCTTCAAAACTGACATTACTGTTACTCTTAGTCATCATTGACATCTTTAGCAATATCTCTATTCCTTGAGCTCTACCTTTAACACCCAAAATATGAACAATTCTGATTGCCGCATGCTTTCACCAGGTCAAACAAAACCGTGCTCTCTCTCTCTCTCTCTCTCTCTCTCTCTCTCTCTCTCTCTCTCTCTCTCTCCTCTCTTTTTCTCCCTCCCCCTTCAAGTTTTTCCATCAATCAGTTATATGCATAAGTTAGCCTTGATAGCCTGACCTTCTATGCACAAATCCAAAACGTTCTTTAGGAGAACTTTTATCACATCCCCAAGGAATTAAAAAACAAAAAACATTTTCTAAACTGCAATTTTTTTTTCATAAAACATGACTTAGCCATTAAAAGGTCCAGAGAACTGTACGCACCTTGAGATAGATGACATATGGTGATTTGAGATAACTTCCATCACTCATTTTTAACATCAGTCCCAGAAGGGCTGATTTTGGGCAATCCCTAAGTATGGCTGCATCCAAGCAGCCATCTGAGAACTGCATCACAATCAAGAAGGGTTGTCATGACGAGTTGCTCAAGTAAGAACAAGAGACATGAAACAAACATCAAGTAGCATCGAGTACTAGGCTAATCCAATATTTTCATAGAAAAAGGAGTAGCATTTCAAGATATGTCGCATCTTTTGTGAGATAAAATCAATCAACCATCTCTGTGCATAAAAAAAAAATCCACATATGCGAAAACAGAATGTTCGAGATACACGGATTAATGAAAGAATAAAAGAAAAGTATTAATCATCTCCCTTTCATTGCCTGGCGTAAATGCAGTGCCACATGCAGAAATACAATGTTTAGGATCTCACACTAAAAGAATTTTATGCATGTTGATGACTCAAACACCTGCTTATGTGATTGACAGTCTATATTACTATTTCATACTGTAATGGGAACAAAATAAATATAGAAAAGAAAATTGCTATAACAAGAAAGAAACTACCTTAGCTTCTGGTGCTGGCATAATATCTTCACCAGCCCAAGGCACATTGTTAATCCAAACTGAAATAAAAGGGCCATCAATTGACCTCCATTCTAAACCATCGAAGGAAGCTACCGGGCCTGGGTAACCACATGATTTAACTTCAGCATTATTTACTCGGCCTTGTTCAGGCAGTACAGTGTTGCCCATGTCGCTGCCGTTTTGCTTTATTGGTTCCCCATATGATTCATATCCAGGTGCAGGCACAAATTGAACATGTCCATGGTATCTTCGCAAGTTCATCATTCGCAGCAGAGACTAGAAGCACATAAGAAATAAAACATAAGAAAATATCAATGATCCTGCCAAAGAGGGTTAAGTAGGAAGCTAGCCAATTAATTCATGTCATGGCAGATGAATTAAATCTTTTAAAATCTTCAGAATTATATGAGTTCAGCAAAACCAGCATCATCTCATTTCTTGAACAATAAAGCCACATGACATTCTAAATAACATTGACTTAGCTACATAGGTTTTATCATAATTCAAGCAATATAAAAAATAATATTAGGAGAAAATCTCAAAACAATTGATGTACATACATAAAAGTCTAAACGAGCACTTCCCATCCACCTATACTTCTCGGACTCGATGTCAATATCAGCCACCAAACCTACAGGTAACCATTAACTGACATATAGATATACACATACCAAACTTTATCTTTTTTTCTGAAAAAAAAGCTGAAACAGGTTGACTAATTCTAAAGAAAATCTGTAGCCATACATCATCTGATTTGAAAAAAAAAAAGCCTTGACAGTTTCTTTTTCATTTTTTTTTTTTTTTGCATACCCCAAGTAAGCATCAAGACACTGAAGAACTTCTTCTCTCCTTGCAAAACAGTAGCAACATCAAGTGTGCGTTTGTGGCCTGCAAGGTTGGAAGAAAATTGCTATTGTATATATTTTCATTTAAATACACAAAAAATGGCAGCATTTTCCAATGCTTGGCACTTAGATGAACCAAACATAACACAAAAGACAACCTCTGATAACTGCAAATGTAGCATTGGAAACGGAGTACAAATCACCAACTGAATCCAGAAGTGATTTTGCCATGCCATTCCCCGTGCCTGCATTAGATGTTCCACATCATAAATCAAATTGCGCAAAGAACATACAATCATTATGAACATTATTTCTTCAGCCTTCAGGAGTCCAAATCATACAAGTAGTTAAAATAACAGCAAGCTGATCGACAAGAAACCGAAGGTTAAGATTCATATTTATTATTTATGAAACCAACTGAGAATATACACTTAATAGATTTAGTAATTATAAGCATGGTAGTGTGCAGGAAATAATGCCTTGAGCAAGTTTAAGTACATTCTATTTTCTTTGACATTGGAGAACTACTGTCTATTTTTGCTATTTCTTTTTTTAGTAGAAAAACAAGTCTGCAGCTTTTTGTACAAAATCTGCTGCTCTGTACAGAATTTAAGTAAATATGTGCGTCTTAATTCATATTGCACAAGGAACTATAAGGCTCCCCCTTAATATGATAAAATGGACAGTGGCTACTAATTGTGACACAGAGCATCATGGCAACAGACCCATTATTCCATCACATTACTCTATTAATGATGGAAGTGTCTCTCACATCAGTTCCATCAGGGAAAGACTAAGATAAACCAGATGTTCATGAACATATTGGTCATGCTATTGATACCAAACAAGTTGCAGTACCATACTTCCTTAGATGTCTAAAAAATTATTCCAAGTTTTCCAACCAGATGTTGCCTAACTTACCTATATAATTAAGATATAGGACCTGAATCTATAATCCCTTCGTCCATTTTAATACATTGTAAGGCATAAATCTATATGAGGAAGTGAAAGGTCGCATAAAAAGTCTACAGGACAATTTCAGCATAAAACACAACTGCCCCCGAACATTTAAGGTTCTGCATGCCCTACATTTGGGTCAAGACAGAGCCAGAAGGGTCAAAAATTAGGTTAATCAGGCATCTGGCAGACCATGATGGCATTGGGAAATAAAGTCAAGAGATCAAGACCAACCAAACCAACAGAGCTAATACCTCACCCATTTACTCCTAGTTCAGTGAAATCCCAACAGAACATTAAGCCTTTGGCTAACCAGGGAACATAAGCCTGGGCTTAGCCTGGTTTGAATACATATTGCTTTAAGCATTGAATTTATAGCAACATCGGCATTTATTTTTCTTATTGGACTTAACTCCATGAAATCATGATTTTTGTTTGATGTCAATAGTTTCAAAAAGCATATCAATAAGGTAAAATGACAGTTTGACAGTTCATGATATGCCTATGCCAACAAAACTTACCTGCAGGAATTATCCCAAGAGGCACTTTGATTGCAGTATCCCAGTCTTCTCTTTGCAGCAAGCCATTGACAACCTATTCGAAAAATGGAAGATGATTAAGAATATGCATAGTGGAAGAGAAGAAAAAAGGAAGCAGCTGAATCAGCAATCGGGAATCGCAACCCTGCCCAGTAATAGTCACACAGCGAGCACTAAAAGAGTATAAGTTATGGAACAACACCATGAAATGAGAGATAGGCCCCAGATGATTTATATCAGAAAATTGTTGCCACATAAAATTTAAACTTGAAGTTAGTGATGTGAAAGCATAACAATGTTGACAACTAATCCTTTGAAAATAGTCCATAAAACCTACAGAGGCTAGGTTCTGCCACCCAATCAACAGAAAACTCAAAAAGGTCACAAAAATTTTGCAAAATCCATGACATGCTCACAGCTGAGGTTTGAAGTTAGATGAGCCACAGTACCAAATAAACTTCCACACATTCCATGGTCAATATGCAATTACTAACCTCCACAAGAACACCATCACCACTAACACATACAATTCCGTCATATTTTAGAAGACCCAGAGAACGGGCAATTTCTTGAGCATGAAGCTGATACTTTGTCTCTGAAAGAAAAGCAGAGCTTAAGAAGTTAGAAATAATAGTAAGCAAGTGAGAGTGAGTGAGCACGCGCGGGAGAAGAGGGGGGAGGAGAGATTTGGAAATTCACCAACCTTGCATTGTATAAAGAATATCAGCGGCTACAAGAAGGGGCTTGACTTCACAGTGGAAGATCTTGCGCCCACTTTTCTTTCCACCAAAGGGGTTTACAATAATAAATAACCTCTTCGGACGGCCTATTTTGAAAAAAGTTATGAATCTCTTTCGGCAAGGTAGTCAAAAATAATACATGAATTTTCTAATTTACTTCTAAATAGTATATAATAAGAAAAAATCGTAGTAGTTTAAATTGAAATTGGAGCTATTAATGAAATATAAGTCACAATGATATCCATCATAAGAAGTGAAGTGGTCAAAAAGGATAAACTTTCCTATTTGTTTTTCACTACAGAATAGTATTAGAATGAAAGATTATATGATTTCTTGAAACTTCTACAATACAGAGCATGAACCTGATCTCGTTTAATTTGTGGACTCACAAAGAAAGAAAACACAACTTTATTTTTAGAAAGAGTACAAACGCTACAGAATCAGTCTAACCAGAAACTACCAGTCATATAAATTAAAAAAAAAAACGCCTCCGACCATTTTCTAAGGAGCACAAACTACTGGCAGATCTTATCGACGTCTATAAACAAAATAATTTGAAAAAAAATTGACAATCGCAGAAAAAACAGAAGGAAGAAAAGCAGAAAAGCAGAAGAAGAATAAGAAGAAAAGGTCTCTTTGGAAAAAAAGGTTCCAAAAAGATAACTTATCATAGATAAATATAGTCGTCTCCAAAAATTCAACAGAAAAATCACGGACGGAACAAAAAAGATTATTTTTTCCCTAAAAGGCACAAGTAAGAATAATTCTTAGTGATCAGGAAGAAAAAAAACACTCAAGAGAATCGAAGCAATTATATCTTCGCTTCTATAAATTAACCTATCTGTCTGGGAAAAATGCAACAAAAAGACAAAATATTAACACAAAAAGGATTTCTTTTTCTGATCTAGGAAGAAAAACTCAAAAAAGGAGGGAATAATCCTTGCGTCTTACCAAGGGACTTGATGCAATCCCTCAGCCGCTGGCTCCATTGAAGCACCGGCTCCTCGGTCGGCAGCTCCAGAACGTAGTCTCTCCTCGTCCTCTTCCCGAAGCTCACACCACCGCAAGAAGCCCCTCTAGACGCTCCCACGAAGGCCCTGAGCGTAATCCTCTGCCCCTCGGCCTCGAATCCCAGCACCTCCGATTCCACGGCCAGGCACCTCTCGCCGCCGTCGCCGGCCCTCCACCGGAGAGTGCCGTCGGCGGCCAGGCTCGCCTCCGCCGGCACCCCGTTCACCCGGATCCGCTTCGTTAGGGTTAGGGCTCCGGCTTTCCCCTCCATTGCTATTAGTCTCGGTTCCAGAGAGAGAGAGAGGAGAGCTTGGAAGGCAAAGGTGGGGTATTTGGGGTTTAAATAAAACGAACAAGAGGAGGGAGGGGGCGAAGACCCAGCGATCATCCAAAAGGCGCACATAAAGTTTTATGCGTCATTGATTCTGCCCTCTTATTGACGTTGACGTTCGCTGTTATAACGGGAAATTTTAGACCGTTATTTGCCCTTGCCAAGAATTCAACTGCACGTGCTCTTTATTTTCTTTTTATTTATCAGAAAATAACATGATAACTACGAAGTATTGCAGTCCGTACAGTTCGGCTTCCAAAGGATGCAATTAGGACAATAACGTTATAGTACATACAGCCAACTCGGTTCGAAACCGCATTGACTCGGTGCGAACCGGTTCGCACTGAGTGGCATCGAACCCGCCGCTTTCGATCGATTCCAGTCCAAAAAAGAGCAGTTCTAATCGGTCCTTTTTGCGGTTCGAGTTTATAGAGACCGGAACCGAATTGAAATTACAAATCGATTGTGAGTTAGAACCGAATTGACATGGCAAACCGACCCAATTCCATACCGGGTCCTAAATCGGACAATTCGATCTGATTCGATGAACCTTGATAGCTATTACTGGTCACTGCAACAATGAATAACAAATGATATAAATAGTATTACCTGACTACATATATGTCCAGTTTACGCATTATGAATGATTATTAATTTTATAATAAAAAAGTTTGAAATTTGGAATGTATTATCTTGCAATTAAAAATAAAAAATGGGAGCTACTTTTCTCAAAAACTATACTTTCATTTTCCCTAAATTCTTTTTTTATTTTATACTTACAATTATCTTTCTTTGCCTTCTTTTTTTTTGTATTTTTTTATTATTTCATCTAATTCCTCAATGAACTAGTGATACATAAATGCTAACATTCTTCGGAACAAAAATACTAAGAGATAAAATAATAATATTTATTATTTTAATGACTATATTATTTGATCATAAATTTGAATTATATATAAAATAAAATCATCATTCTGCTTATGGTGTCGCAATTAGCTAAGTCATCTTCTCACATAAAGATTTTCTAGCGGTGACATAGTAGCGACTATGAAAACCATTATAACATTAGTCACTACTAAAAAATGGGAGAACCATTATAACATTCGTCAGTACTAAATAATGGGAGTGTCAATGGTCGAGCTCGGGTCCGCATAGGAATTTCTATGTACAAGAGGGGCGACCCGGCCAGGAAAGAAAAAGGAAAGAGTGGGGGCAGGTTGCGGTCGATCCGAGAAAATATGAACGCGGGAGGTCGTCACGTGGCTCCGCTAGATTGGGAAGCGCCGAAGACGGGACAGAATCTAGTGGTGGGGCCTCTCTGTCAGGGGCGGTACACTTGGTATCTGGTCACCGCCAGGGTAATCTTTGTCCAATATAGTGGGTTCGGTTGATAAGGGGGCAAAATCCGAAGGAAGAAGAGCGAAAGAACAGACTAGGAGGGGGTGAGCGGGTGAGCGGGTGCTTTGAGATTTGTGTTTGGGGGGGTGATCTTTCGAGCATTTCGCCAAACACCTGCCGGCGGGGTGGTATGGCCGAAGCTGGGGGGACGCCGGCGCTGGGGAAGGGGGGAGCACAGAGGAAGCCATCTAGTGGGATTGCGGCCAAGCGTCCGTCGTGGGCTGATGTGACGAAAGGCGTTCCGAGGCCTCCAGTATGGACCTGCCACCGGACCCCTTCACGTGAGCTGGAGGAGCTGCAGAACCGGTTCCCGGAGGTCATCGAGGTGCCGGAAGAAGAGTTGGAGGAGGTGCGGTCTGAATGGAGGAGTACCACTGTACTCGTGAGGAGCCTGGGTAGGAGCATACCGGCCGATTGGGTGGTGAAGGAGATACGGCGAGCCGGGAAGCTGGATTATGACGCCGAGTGCTTCACCCTGTCGGAGGGGGTCATTGCCATCAGGTTCGCCAACGAGAACGACCGGGAAGCCGCGATGCGGAATGGTCCGTGGATGGTGGCGGGACAGGTGCTCGCCATGGACCGGTGGCGGCCCAGCTTTGTTCCGAAGCCCGGGTGTTTCGGGCGGGTGGTTGTCTGGTTACGGCTCCCCAGTCTGCCGATGGATTTCTGGAAGAAGGAAGCGATCTTCAGGGTGGCGGCGAGGGCCGGTACCCCCTTGGCGCTGGATGGCTTCACAGAGCAGAGGCGGAGGTATGGCTTCGCCAGGGTGAAGGTGGAACTCGACGCCTCTGCTCCGCTTGTGCCCGGAACATGGGTGCGGGGGAGCTCGGCGGATGGAGGGGCCCCTTTCTGGCAGGGTTTTGTTTATGAAAACCTGCCAGTGCCGTGCGCTAAATGTGGACGAGTAGGCCATTCGGCGGTGGGATGTGTGTTTGTGCCTCCGGCGGAGGGGAGGTTGAATCCGGAGGAGGTAAGTGGTGGGTCTGAGGAGGTCCGTGATGGGATTGACGCCTCGGAGACGCCTAAGGAAGCGGAGACAGGGAGGGAACGACCCCAGGAGGCAAGGGCCTTTGGTCCATGGTTGGTGACGAATCGGATTGGGCCAACCCCGCCGGCGTTCCGGAAGAAGGAGTCCCCGCGTCCTGATGCTGGGAAGACGGCGGGGCCAGCGGCGTCCGGGGCCAGTCCGAGCCGGCCGGGGGACGGGCCGGCCTCTCCGATCGACCTTGAAGGGTGGCAGAAGCCATCCAAGGTGGCTCGTCGGAGGACGCCGGAGAAAGACGTGTCGGAGGCGGGTGCGAGCCGGCCGATGGGTGGACCGAGTCAACCTGGTGCGGGTTCCGGGTCGGATGCTGAGTTGACTCAGGACTCGGGCCGGGTGGCTCCGTGTGTGGGCCGGCTTGAAGAGCGGCCCAACGCCAGTGGGGGCCTTCGACTGGGGGGCCCGACTCAGAGTCCGATGAAGCGCTTTAGAAGCCCGCCCAGGAGAGCTGTGGGCGCTGGCCTGTCTACGGGCGACTCGACGACCTCGGGTGAGGGGAAGACTCCTGTCCAGGTGAAGGGCCGGAGGCCGGCGGTGTTCTTCCGGCAGAGGAGTCGGAGCTCACCTCCGCCCCTCGCGCCTGTTGGTGAACGACCTCCCCGGGTGGACCAGCAATCGGCGGGCGGTGACGTGCGGCTGGAGCCGGCCGCGAGCACAGGTGGCCGTCTGGCGCATTCGTTGTCGCTGGCGGCGGACCTGACGGAGCTTGGCCGGACGGCGTCGCAGACGATGGCTTCGGGGGAGTTGCTGACGGTGTCGACCGATGTTGTTAGTGGTACTGGGAGTGGCTCGGATGGGCAGGTGACATCGGCTTTGAAGGGGAACAGTCCGTGCCAAATGGCACGGGTGTACAGTGAACCAGAAGCTTCAAAGGTGAAGGGGAAAATAGTGGCCTCTGATGCTGGGGAGCTGGCTCTAAAAAGCGGCGGAGGGAAGGACCTCTCTGAATGTGTAGGGAAGGGGGGGAGACTGGCACAATTGGCACGGGGTCGGTGGACGGTTTGTGCCATATGGCACAGGGCAACAGTCAGCATCCTCAAATTCTAGCTCAGCTTATGGCTTCGGCTAAGGGAATGCGAAGTGACTCACTAGGAGGTGTAGAGTGCATGGATGAGGGTGCAGGGGGTAGCCACAGCTCCGGTGTTGGGAGTTGTGCGGGACCATTGGGTGCTTTATGAAGATCCTACTATGGAACTGCCGGGGGGCGGGGAAACCCTCCTTTGCTCCGGCTTTTCGTCAGTTGGTGCAACAGCACAACTCGGATATTTGTGTGCTATTAGAGTCTCGGCTTTGTGGCAGTAGTTTGCAGAAGGTGAGAAGGGTGATCCCGCGAGCGTGGGGCTTCTATGCTGTGGATTCTCAAGGATTGTCGGGAGGTATCATCGTCACATGGGATTTGGGTCGATGTACATTGGGGTGTTTTAATGTTTGCTCTCAAGAGGTGATCTTGGTGATCTCAGAGGGTAACAGGCGTCCTTGGGTTCTCTCAGCAGTTTATGCCAGTACTGATTATAGGGTCAAGAGGACACTATGGGAGGAGGCTACGCGACTGATAAGTCATGGTCACCCTATGTTGGTAGCAGGAGATTTCAATTGTATTGTGGATGCTTCGGAAAAGTTGGGGGGGAACCCTTTTACTCTCAACAGGAAGATCAAGGAGTTCCAGGATTTTCTTACTGCCAATGGTTTGATTGACTTGGGCTTCTCAGGGCCTAGGTATACATGGTGTAACAATCAGCAGGGGCGGGCCCGAGTATGGGAGAGATTGGACAGAGCCTGTGCTACAGCCGGGTGGGTTCAGTGCTTTCCGGACCATCATGTCAGACATCTGCCGAGGATTGCCTCGGATCATCATCCATTGCTGGTGAGTACTGAGATATACACCCCAGTTCGCCCCCCTTTCAGATTTGAGAAGTTCTGGCTTAGCTATCCACGTTCTTGGGAGATGGTGAGGGAGGCGTGGTGTTCCCCGGTTAGGGGCGATGCTATGTATCGGGTATCCCGAAGGTTGGAGTTGACTAGGCGGAGGTTGAGAAGGTGGAATCGGGAGGAAGTGGGGAACATCTTTAGGAGGGCAGAGGAAGAAGAGGAGGCCATTTCCAGACTTCAGGTTCAGGAGGCACAGATGGGAGGATTATCGGAGGTTCTGATGGGGGAGCTTAGATCTCACTTGGCATTGCATGACTCCCTTCTGAGACAGCAGGATACACTATGGAGACAGAAGTCCAGGGTACAGTGGATTTTGGAGGGGGACCGAAATACAAAGTTCTTTCACCAGTCTACGGTGATTAGGAGGAACCAGATCAGGATCAGATCTATCAGGGGTGAGGACGGCCAGGTATCAGATGACCCGGTGGTTATCCGGAGGATTGTTGAGTGCTTCTTCAGAGCGAGGTGGACGGAGCAGAGGGGAGAGGGGGGCCGAGTGGAGCCGCCGGTACCGGGAGTGAGGGTGTCAGGGGAGGAGGCTGCTGAGCTGACTAGGCCGGTCTCGGTGGAGGAGATTCGGGGGGCGGTTTGGTCTCTTGAGGGGGACAAGGCGCCAGGGTCGGATGGCTTTCCACCGCTCTTCTTTCGGAGGTACTGGAGGATAGTGGGACAGGATGTGACGGCGGCCATACAGCAGTTTTTTACTTCAGCAGTGATGTCCTCGGATTGGCAGCGGACTTTCATTACCCTGATACCGAAACGGCAGGATGCCTCTGAGCCGGGTCACTTTCGACCGATTAGCCTCTGTACCACTTTGTACAAGGCTACGGCGAAGATTCTTGCCGTCAGGTTGCGGGATGTTCTGCCGAGTTTGATCAGTCCGGAGCAGGGTGCTTTCATAGGTGGTCGGAGTATATCCGACAATGTGATGATAGCCCAGGAGTTCATGTTTGATTGGAGAGGGCTCCGATGAGGAGGAGCTTGATGGGAGTCAAGCTAGATATGGAGCGGGCCTATGATAGGATGCGATGGGAGTTTCTATATCAGTCTCTGCTGGGGTTTGGTTTTCCTGGGGTGTGGATTCAGTGGATCATGGGTTGTGTCAGGACTCCTTCTTTTGCCATCTTGGTGAATGGCACGCCTTCTAGCTATTTTGTGTCTACGGGAGGGCTACGACAGGGGTGTCCCTTATCCCCTTATCTGTTTATTCTATGTGCGGATGCGCTATCCAGAGCTCTGCATCAGGTTGTGCTCGCCCAGGAGCTGAAGATTTACAGGCCCGCGCTGATGCCCCATCGATCTCACATTTGCTCTTTGCGGATGATTGTTTGCTGCTAGCCCGTGCGACTTGCCGAGATGCTCTGGTTCTTACTAGAGTCCTTCAGGACTATTGTGCTATGTCTGGTCAGAGGGTCAACTTTTCGAAATCTGCTGTGTGCTTTAGCCCGTCGACCAGACAGGAGATGAGACATTCTATTAGGGAGATCTTGGGGATAGGTGAGCAGGATGGCACGATGAGATACTTGGGGGTCCCGCTCTCTGGCCGGCGCTTGCGTGGGAGTGACTGTTCCTATCTGGAGACCAGCATTAGGCAGAGGATGGAGGGTTGGCAGATGCGCTCTCTATCTATGATGGGGAGGATTACCCTGGTTAGGTCAGTTCTCTCCTCGATCCCTGTTTATTTACTTTCCCATTCTATTATTCCAGTGTCGACCTTGAGGAATATTGAGCAGCTGGTTAGGAACTTTATTTGGGGTAGGCAAGGTGGTAGAGGTGGTATTCATTTGCTGGCATGGGAGGTGGTGTGCCAGCCTACCAGATGTGGTGGTCTAGGGGTGCAGTCCCTGTTGGTGCGAAGGGAGGCTCTAGCGGCACGCCATGTAGCTAGATTTGTTATGGAGCCCGATAGTTTGTGGTCCTCACTGATGAGGGCCAAGTATGGCGTTCTGGTGCCCGGAGTGCGAGCGGCCCGTTCTCACTCCCTGGTGTGGAAGGAGATGTGTGCCAGAGCTGGGGTGGTCCTTTCGGAGATCAGATGGGCGATTGGTGATGGATGCTCCATTGATATATTGGAGGACTGTTGGGTGACTGCAGTGCCGATCAGCCGCATGCCGACCATGGTGGACACGGTGCGATTAGCAGGCCGGAGGGTTAGCGACCTGTTGGACTCAGAGGAGGGCAGGTGGAGGGAGGGATTGATCCGAGAGGCATTTGGGGCTCAGTTGGCTGAGACGATTTTGGGCCTCCCGGTGCCAGTTCAGGGGGAGACCGACAGGTTGGTCTGGGCGCCGTCGGGCCGATCACAGGTGCGAGCCAGGGACCTTCAGGCTTTGTTCAGGGGGGAGCCAGCGAGAGTGATTGAGGGAGGTTGGATCTGGCGGATGAGGATTCACCCGAGGGTTGCGCTGTTTTTATGGAAGGTGGCTTGGGGCTGCCTCCCTACCAGGAGTATACTAGTCAGGCGGGGTGTTCGGGTTCCTCAGGAGTGCGAGGTGTGTTCGGATACAGAGGAGACTATTCGACATGTTCTACTACACTGCCATAGGGCTAGGGAGATTTGGAGGCGCTCTCCTGTTCCTATTCATCACTCGGTAGAGACGGCACAGGATTTGTTGCACTTGCTGCGAGCCTCGGTACGGAGCCCTATGTTCGCAGAGGCAGGGATACTTAGAGCGTATCTGGCCTACCATATTTGGTTGGACCGGAACGCTCGTCTGTTTGAGGGTAGGAGGCTCTCGGCGATGATGGTGGTAGAGAGAGCGGTGCTTCAGGCGGAGGAGGTCCTCTCCTGCATGGCCTCGTCTTCACTTGGGCCAACTAGGGACATCTGGGGTATCCGTAGTGCTGTTTCAGCGCCGAGTTTTGCGGTGGTTTCTTGGGTACCCCCACCCCCTGGTTATCTCAAAGTGAATTTCGATGGCAGTGTGGCGAGGAATGGGAGGTCAGGAGGAGTCGGTTTTGTTATCAGAGACCACCATGGGAGGTTGATTGCGGCGGGTGGCCGGGGCTCGACAGGGCTCTCAGTTGTGGGAGCAGAGCTATGGGCAGCATGGGCCGGTGTTTCCTACGTGAGGCGGGTGCTCGGGGCCGGGCGGGTGTTTCTTGAGGGGGACTCTTCTATTGTTATAGATTGGATCCGGGGGGCGGATAGATATGGAGATGGCCACCCACTTATTCGGGAGACCCGCAGGCTGGCTATGGCGATGGAGGAGTTTCAGGCAGTACATATTTTCCGGGAGGCGAACAGGGCAGCAGACTGGGTCGCCTCCTATGCTGCACGGCATTCTGGGGAGTTATGTTGGTCATCCACGGCAGAACTCCCGCCTGATCTGTATCTTTTGCTTTTTTCTGATTTGGCAGGATGTACTCAAGTTAGAGCTATATGAATTGCCGTTTTAACCAAAAAAAAAAAAAATCGCAGCTGCCTGCGCAATAGCCGGGCCTCCAAGGAAAAGACAAGCCGGAGCTAATGGGCTTCCAAATTGGATGGCCCGAGAGCTGTCTCAAGCATTTCGAAATATTTTATTTTTTAATTTTATTGTACGTATCCGTACTTATCAAATTTGAATCGCACAAAAAAAAGTAAAAAAAAAAAAAAACACAAGCTGGGTTAGCTTCATAGAAGAAATATATATATATATTTTAAAATTATATTTAAAAGAAAAAATAACAGTCAAATTGAATTTTTGCTTGAGAAGGCCCAGTTGGTGGCCTTGAGAAAAAATTTATATCTTGTAGCATCGAAATTTCAATACAAGTACTTGATATTTCTAGATGTCCAATTAAATGCGCATCGCCTTTTGACTGAATAAACATAAATACATGGGATCAAGATCTTTGATTATTTTTTTTTTTTGAGATAGATATAAAATTGAATGTATTAGAGATTTTCAATCCAGTTGCTATGCAAGGACTTTTTTTCTTTGTATAAGCACTACAAATATTTCAATTATTAATATATGTATAGATGCATTAAATATTTGCTATCTGGATGCTGTGCAAGGACTTTTTTTCTCCATATAAACACTACCAATATATCAATTATTAATGTATGTTTATATTTCTTTTTGCAGATAAAAGATATAAGAAATTATTTAACCTTGTGAACTAGGAAAATTTAGGTCAATGTGAGATTTATGTTGGTCTTTGCATGGCTCGAGAAAGCCTTTCTCTAGTTATATGTCGGTTCCTATAAAACATATTAGATCGTTTGACAATCAGTGCAAGCAAGTTCATAAAATAGTGGATCAAATGATTTTTTTCATATAACTAGCTAAAAGTTGGCTCTGCTTTAACTTTTTCGGAGCTAAAGCTTTCTTCATTTTGTTGGTTTTGTAAAGCAATAGTATTTTATTTCCTTTTTATTTATTTTTATTTTTTACATGATTTTGTGAGTATCATGTTGTTGATGTTTTATTGCCTTTCTTGTTTTTTTTTACTTCTTTTATTTGTTCGATGAATATGATTAGGCTCCATCAAATTATTTTGAAATAAAACATGACTCAGGAAAGCTTAAGATTTGTTTTTTTAAAAAAATATAGTGTTGCTATTGGTTGGTTGATGAAGTTTTTCAAACTATTAACCACATCAAACAAGTTATATAAAAGATTACCACACAACTGTTGCTATTTTTCTGATGCAAAGTCTTGTCTTGGACCATTCATTCTAGACATGTCCACTTTTCCACATCAATAGATAATTTGATTAATAACAAGTACACCTCTTTTAGTTTTTTTCATATAATTCTTGGAAGAAAGAAATACATCTGATATTATTTAAAGCACGTTCATTCAAATATAATTAAAAATAGAATGCTTTGGAACCTCAAAGCCCAACAGCAACATCACTCGGCAAGATACATCAAAAGGGAAAAAAAAGAAGTAAAAATAGATATAAATATAAAATTATAAAAAAAATGAAAAATATTTCCAATAATCCTAACCATCCATGCCTCCTGTATCATCGAGATGCGCAAGGTGCTATCACAAATGCTTAAGAAGCGAAGAATTCGTTGCAATTTCCCCCTTCTTTTCTCCAACGTTCGGCTATTCTCACACGCAATGACCATAGCACTGATAGCAGTAGGCAAGAAGCGAAGACTTCCACGCAAAGAAAATTAAATCTATCGTCCGATGCCAATCAAATGGCTGTAAGGCGTGGAAGACACGTCGGGTCCCACTAATTCGACGTATTGGTGCGGTGATGGGACGTAGAAATCTGCCATATTACTTTTCCATCGTTCCGGTGTTCCCCTGTGGCCTACCATCAGGATCACGTCCGTGATTATTATGATGATCGGACGATATTGACCGTCCGATCTAGTAACTAAACATCTTCTTCAAATCCTAATGGCCATCGAATCTGCTGATCGATCAAATGTCCCGCACAAAGTGCATTTTGGAATTCCATGCCGATGCTGCACCGTCGCAGCAAAATTTCCTCTTTTTTTTTATAATATTTTTTATTATTATAAGACGAATGATTCAAACAACTCTAGCACAAACATATCAAAACGATCAAAAAAAAAAAATAGTAACTCCTAGCGCATTCTAAGCAGCTCCCTCTCTCCAACCCACTAGATGCCCCAAAGTATTTGGCCACATACGAGACCACTCAATCTACGACCCCGTTGGCCTCTCTGTAAACATAGCATAAAAAGCCACGCTGCCACTAGTCATGGCCCGAATGTCTCGAAGTAAAAGATGACACCCACCCACGCCACTGCTGCCTCCCTGGATCCAGCCGATAATCGTAACTCAGCTCAGCCTCCAGGATCAAGAATGGCCCAGACCAGTCCATGCCGCCCTCAGCTCAGCCTCCAGGACCGAGATATCGAAAATCTAGCAACCACCAGCAGCAACCATCCAAGAGTTCAGGCCTCTGATGACAAAATCAATACCTCTCCTCGTACCACTATTTAGAGCACATCCATCAAAGTTGATCTTGAAAAAAAATCTCCTTATTTTTAAGTAACCGCAACCATAGCAGTCATCTTAATTCTTTTTTTAACATAAAAAATAACAAATTTCTAAAGAATTATCCAAATATGAAATGGAAAAAAAAAATCAACTTCAGTAAATAGCCTTTTTTTTAAGTAAAAATCATTTGGTAGGTTTAAGTATTCCTGGATAGGTTTAAGTATTCCTTCAAACCAAACAACTTTTTAACATGTTTTCAGTAAACATATAAAGAATTTGAATTTTTTTTTGCGTAAATACCCTTTTATAAACTTAAATTTGCATAAATACCCTTTTACAATTTATATTTATTTTTTTCTTTATAAAATACTATTTTTGCACAAATGTTCCTAATATAACGGTTTTTCTGACAACATTAATAAAAACCATATTTATTTTAATTAAAAATAAAATAAAATTTTAAAATTATATTTTTATCTTCCATCACGATCGTCTTATAAATTTTTCTTTTTGCACATCCACCCATTAAGAATATTTTAATCATTTTAATTTGAAATCGTTAATTGTTTAACAGCATTAGATAGCATGGGTACGTATGCAAAAATAAGGATAAAAAAATAGTAGAATAGCAAAACAAGTATTTTAAAAGGGTATACATGCATATATTAATTTTGGAAGGGTATTCATGTAAAATTCCATATTTAGAGGATATTCATACAAAAAAAACCAAAATTTTTTTGAAAAGAGCCATATGTGGTGGTAAAAACTAAAAACCTTGCATTATAAAGTCTAATGCCATTTAAACCTTGCATTATTCATTGTCTCCTATACTTGCATCGCATGTGAGAGTCCATCATGCTTTCAAGCGTTATCTTTATATAAAAAATAAAAGAAAGGCAGAAGGAAAAGAAAAGGATCTTTCCTAGTAGCAAGGATTTGCTTGTTGGTTTCTTTTAGCCTGCGGAAAATTTACGAAGATGGTGAAGTCATTTCGTAGGTGGCAAATACATCAAATTAGGAGGCTGATGCAACCATCATCTAGAAAGCAACCTTATGTTTTTAAAACGAAGTCACTTTCGCATAAGAGCCGGTGGGAGTTCGGCTATTGGCCTCCATGTTGCAGCCGTCCTTGTCAGCCATTAAGCCTCTTTTTATTAAAGCCGTAAAGTAATCAAGAACTATCAGGGCTCGTTTGGTTCGCAGGAAAAGGAGGGGGGAAAGTATGGTCAACGGGAAAGTAATGAAATGCCTCTTGTTTGGTTGGAGTTTTCAAAGGAGAGAGATGGGAAAGTTGTATTCCCATGGAAATATGATTCCCATATTTCATGGGAAAGTCTTTCCCATGAGAAACATGGGAAAGTTACTTTCCCATGAGGTGGGAATCACTCCTTTTTTATTTTTTTCCAAAAAGACCCTTCAACATTAAAGAAGCATTAAAGAGGCATTAAAGAACTAATTTTTATTAAGGGCATAATAGGAATTATACATAACTTTCCTAGGAAAGTGGATGGTCAACCAAACATGAGCACTTTGGAAATTTATCACTTTTCCATGGTTAACCAAACATGCCAAAAATACTTTCCTAGGTATCCTCTTCCTAGGAATATGATTCCCAGGAATCATATTCCTAGGAGGGAAAATACTTCCCGCGAACCAAACGAGCCCTCAAAGTAATGTTTGTTTATCACAACTCCAAAAGAATTTTAAGTTTGATGGTGACAGAAACTCTAGAGATGTTGACAAGAATAATGCTATAACAAACAATCGGCAACATCATCATGAATAAACTTCATTTAATGTTTGAAGAAACACAATATGGTTATGTTTGATAACTAATCAAACCATGGAACAATTCCATATTTCCGTAACATGCGGAGTTGACAATAAAATCCTTCTTTCTCAATGGTATCCACAAATCATATACTGCAAACTGTGCATCTCTGGAAGGCTAAGCCAAAACTATTGTTGATGAAAACTTATTATATCATGGTGAGGGAACTAACTCAACATATGCATGGAAAGATGGCTGGTTTTAGGTAAATGGGTGTTGCTTAAGACAAACATATCCGGCCCAAATCTCACATCAAGTTCCTTTTATTATATATCCCTCAGCTGAAATGCTGGGCTACTTACAGACACATAAAATAAACGGGTAATCTAGAACGTCAAGTGAACACTTGAACCATGACTTTATTTAAACAAGGTTATTGTGTTATTATGATCACTTATGTAATAAAACTAGTTTTGTCATAAGGCAGCAATATCCGTTTGATAAGTTATGTTTTGGAGTGTATTGTTGTTTGCTAGCTTATGATTTGAGGATATGTAACGGGCCAAAAAATTTGTGTGAGAACATATCTAACTAATCCACGGTAACCGCTACTTACCTATTGCAAAAGGACATATTAATCCATTTCGTAGAATAATTTAATCCACACCTCATTATCATACGGTTTCTTTGAGACATTCAAAGGTCCCCACTTTTCCAATTAGTAAGAAACCCATAAGTTTTTATTTTTAAACTGCTCAAATATAGGAAAGGATTTCTCCCACCCGTGATCTTCTTGCTATCCCATAGGCGTAGATTTTACGGCCTTTCAGCTGGTTGTGATGATATAAAAATTGTGATTTTTTTAGTGTTGCATCAACTCAGTGGTTGCTGTCAGTCTATGAGATGGTTCTTACCAAAACCAAGCCCCAAATTGGACCCATCAATCACCAAGTTGCTTGATCATTGGCTAATATTTAGGTCTCCCTCTTAGTTTCAGTTCCCTTTGTATCCATCAATCCATGTCCGAAGGCAGGAGAGAGAATAAAAAGGAAAAGACCTGTATCACTGCCTTAAATCATACGCTCCAGGCATATGTGGTTACTTCAAAGCTAACAATGAAAGATTACGTATCCTAAAATTAAAGTAATTGTATGGGCTACTGGATAAAGTGATAATTCCTAAAACATCTGATAAACTGACTCAGCTCCAAGACAAGGTCATGTGCCTCAAGGATCAATATATGTGATTCTTTCCTCAAGACTAACTTGGATGTTCTTAATTTTTCCTTCATGTTACTCTTGCAAATCTTCACGACATTGCCATGGTGTTGCCGTTGCAAGACTAATGCAACAAAGGTCGTGAAAGGAACCATGGACGCCATTCACTCCTAATTCATATATCTTTTTTAACTTTAATGCATATATCTCTGCTTATAAACTTTCAATGGAAATCAACTACCGGTCATTCAAGACCTTGAGCAATTAATATCTTATTTGCTTTTAATAGTGGATTTTTTCTCAGCCATTCACTCCTAACTCATGCAGCTGCTTCTTTTGTTTCTGATTATTAAAGATACCTTCCCATTGTTAACAAAATAGAACTTTAATTTGTGAATAGTTATGCAGTAAATTGCCACTCAACTTTCCACAACAATTAGGCACATATTTGTTGTAATAGTAACTACTATCAAACTAACAACAACAAAGAATTATGAACTTCATCTAGCTATGACTAGGCTCTCTTTGCCGAAAGTCTGGGCAAATGACACAAATACTCATTTAAGATGCTGTTGAACTTTCCGTTCCAATAAAATGGGTCATCACTAGAATATAGACTTGAAACAAGCAGTCAACCTGGCAATGAGAACCACAAATGTAATGTCTAAACAAACTAAAGCACACGCCAGAAAAGTAAACCAAGTGAGAACGACAATGATCTGATACTTCTATATGATGCATGCAGAGGCAAAAGTATGCTTACATTAGTCATATAACGACTTAGCAGATTGAATTCTGCCCATCTTGTTTTTGTTTCTGGAGAGCTTCTCCTCATACTTTTCACCGACTGTGATGGCTCTAGCAATCGCTTTTAGCTTCCTGAGGTTTTTGGATCTTTTCACTTGCACTGTTTTCTTGATCTTTCTGGTTTCCAGAATGTGTTTGGTCAAGTCAGGTGTAAAGAAAAGTCCAAGATGAAAAAAAATATCTATACAAAACCAGAATCCTACAGCCATGCTATGAAAGTACAAGTTGGGTGCAATCCTCTACCATGCTTTTTGGAAAAAGGAATTTAAAAGAGAACAGAAGGTCCTTGGGAATTAAGAAGAAACAGAAACATTCTAGAAAGGAACTTACAAATCACGCTACAAAATTATAGGAGGATGAACAATTTTCAATACAAAGAGAATCTAAATCCAAATGACATGGTAGTTGGAAGCCTAAAATTAAATGCTAGCATCTCAAAGAACCGTGCTTCTACGGGATCATTTTGTTCAGTAAAACAAAACAAGTCTTCAGCTTAGTTTTCCACGGGATATGTTTGCTCGCCTTGACTCTGGTATGCGATTTGAATTAGTATTCCATGGGACCAGAGTGGATACAAGACAAGACCAGAAAAAAGGAAATCACGGAGACACCCTAGTCAACAGTAGACACATCATCACAGGGAAGAAGTCCTTTCCCCTTTTTATACCTCTGCATTCTTCTTCAAGAAAATTGCAGCAAGATGGTAAATTATAACTTTCAGGACTCTTGACTTCAAGTTAAAACTGCAGTCGAGAACTCCCACTAGGAGTCCTAGCCTCCTGAGTTTCATTAATATTATTATCATATTTTACTTCATGATGTCTCAGATTCCTAACGGTGTTGAGAGCAAAAGAAAAGAAACGAAAACATACGAAAAGGAATAAGAGGCTATTTCCAAAGAACAATCAGAAGATCAAGTCATTTTCTTAAATCGTGGCCAACAAAAATCAGATAACAAGCTTGATGTTCATTTTTCACATCAAAATTAAAGAGTTAAAAAGAAAAAGTTTTGTGCTCCCCTGTTATTTTATGATGCCTTTTTTTGTACCAATAATTATGATGAATTTAAGCATGAACCAGTGGATAAGGAACATAGACATAGTTCTCTTTAGTGAACAAATGGAAGGAAAAGTACTTACTAACTTTTAGAAGTTGAGTAAATTCAACGCCCACTGGGCTACAAAGACCATAACTTGTCCATAGAAAATCCTATGAATAAAAGGATAAACAAAGTGCATTTTCTGTTCCAGTTTCATATTTTGCAAATAAAATATAATAAGAATAAAAAGATAATTAGAGGCATCACACCCCTCTTTTGAAAGGGATGTCAAGATGCACCAGTAACTGTGCATGTCCTAGAGAGGTCACACCCCAAGATTACTGTTATTACACAAATCAGATGTAGCTACAGACTTCAAAACGAGGCCATGCCTAAAACCAAAATTGTCCTGCTAGAATTTTCCTTAGACCTAATATTAAAATACATTTCATAAAGCAAAGTAGGTTAAACCTCAAGCATAGCATACATATAGTGTGTTCTTTGCCAAGCTCAATTAAATATCAAAATTATGAAACATACCAAAATTGCTCACCAGCTCACTAGATCACATTGTACATCATGTTTCTGAATCAAGCCTACCAGCATAGTTGCTTGTTAGTAAGACTAACATGTTGTTTTAATACTTAAATGCCTCCCCTCAACTTTTTAGGACATCAAAAGTTCAATCCGTATAGAACAGTCAATAAACAGGATTTTATACTTTATCAATAAGAGAAGCAAATCTACTGATAATGAAAATAAGCAGAGAATTCTGAAAACTAAAGGAACATTGTCATAATACAGGACTAAACACACGCTCACACAAGTCCTCACATATCATTTAAGCTCCGGCGTTCTCGCCAAACTAAGGGTCCAAATCCATTCAAATCTAATCATAGGTACCACAAATACAATCACAAATACCATGATCCGCCTACGGACAACCCCAAAAGAGCCTATACTGTAGTGTCCCTTACACGTCATGAATTGAGTTCGCTCCAATACCGTTTGTAATAACCTTACCTAAAAAAGCTAGTCGGAAAGTATTATTTCGGTTCCTTGGCCCTATATAAGTATCCAATACATGGCCAATGTGGGACTACATATATGCATGCACTCCTCACAAACAGCAAGGATTCAATTCAAGGAAATAAAAGAATGAAAATAGGTCCCAAAAAATACGCTCCCCAAATACACTCCTTTTCTCCACATGATTAATCCACTTTAAAGAACCTCCTCCCTAATAAAATCATCACATAGTAAATTGGACATAAATAGAACACGAACACAAATTTAGCATGACGAAGTCAACTTCGTAAATTACTACTGGCAAGCTCCTTCTATTGGTAGTCAAGAGAAGCACATTCAAAAAAAAAATATTACATGCCCTTTATGTTTGAAAAATATGGAGGCATTGTAATAAAACCTCATCTCAAAATCATGAGAGTATTTGACGACAAGGGGTCATTATTGCAAAATATTCATAAAGGAACTTACAACCCCTCCGCAGAAGTCTAGAGTAGCAACAATTTTGAATTCAATGCATCATATCGACCACATCATCTGCAAAATACATGGCCTATCCTTCTCTATTTACAAAGATCTCGACACGAAGAGTCCAGATTCAAGCTTTCAATTGATCAAATCTGACTATCCAGCCCAAAACAATATAAAATCAGGTGCACTTGTCAGACCATTAGAAAGCCCCTTGACATGCCCATCACCTCATCCGAAAATTTTCCAGAAGTACAAAAGCCCTACACAGCTGCCGTATGCTGTTTCTAGAACCATAGCAATAAGGGGGAATTGATGAATTGGATGACAGATTTAATGCTTCCATTGACATAATACAAATCCTAAACAAACTCTTCATTTTATTAAATCAATTGCCTTCTGATATGGATTCCAAACAATTAGAAGTCGTAACAAATAATTTTGGATTTTGAAATTTCAACAACCATTTTCTTCTTATTTTCATCTTCTTCTTCTTTTTGCTACCTTTACCACCACCTTTAGCGAGCAGCTCCAATATTAAAAAGAAATCAAATATTATCAGTCTTTGCCATTTCAAACATGAGAATTAAACAGACATGATCCATCATTTATTCTTATTCTTTTTTTTCTTGATTTTTTTCCTGCTTAACTGCCAAATCCATTACAAATCTGATAGAATACTTGATCAATCCTTTTGATCTCCTGAACTATACCTTATTCTTCCATTTATCTTGACCTTCAACTCACCAATTTTTTAGTACACATTCTACCATTCCATTGGGGCAAATCCTTCAAATTCCACTGGCCAAATTATTTAAAATCTGTTCAAGAAAAGATTTTTGTATAGTGTGACATTGTTTTCCTACAAATAGTGATTCGCAGATGGTTGCATCAGTACGCCTCTCTCCTGATTTCCTAGTGATGGCCACCCTTCAATCTAACTCTTTAATATATTATGATTTGCTTCTTCTTGTCCCTCTCCACAGCGTGTACATAACGATCATCTGAAACCTCTTGCAATAACTAAAATCACTCGCTGACAATTAACTTGGTATTGTTACCCCAGAACCATCAATGAAACCCTAAATAGTGTAAATACCGTATTAAGTGGAGTAATTACCGTATCAACATCCAACTTATGTGTTTTGAGCTTGTCATCACCGTCATCCAACCTTCCAACACCATCAAGATCCTCTAGAAAAATGCAATTCAGTGTTTTAAAAAGTGGTTACAGTATGTGGCTGTCAAGAAACTTGCATATAATATGTGAAGTATCAAGGCTACATATGAGGGCACACACATGGTTAGTAGTTTTTAATTATATAAAAATAAATAAAATACATTAAATACAACAAAAATAACAATCATGATAGTATTTTTTTAAATAAATAATATCAATTTTGATAATAGTAACAACTAATGATTAGTGCTTATCAACTAGTTCATAATACTAAAAGTAATATTATAACATAATTGAAACCCATATTCAACCTAACCATCACTTCGGACATGCTCCATCTGCATAAGCCCACATAAGATTGGGCCATCTCATATAGCTAAGTGGGCCACATATGCAGTCATACATGCTAATTGAGACACATATATGGACTAAGTGGATTGCCTTTTTGACATATATACGGTATGACCATACAGTAACCGTATATAGACAAGACAGTGTGGTTAAGTAACTGCATCCGCATATACAAACTCTTGCACCACATTTAAAACATACCGATGGAACTCAAAAGATTTCGAGGAAAACTTGCCAACCTCTTTGGATGACATGAAAATCTTTGAAAAGCTGCAGACAACTCCTATATCTTTCTAGAAAAAGGAGAATGAAGATGACACACGAAGCTCTCAAGAGATTGACTAGGTTGTTGTAAAATAATACACACCCGATAATCTTCAAAAGGAAAGAAGAATTGAATTTAGTTGAAACTGAGAAGTCTGTTAGATTGAATAGCACTAGATAATTCTAATGGTTAAAAGCATAATGAAAATGGGTGAAGATTCAAGCATAAGGTAAAAATCGAGCATGATAGTAACAAGTGTGAAGAGATCGCAAATAACAGGACAACTACAACAAAACTGACATAAAGTGTATGGAGACTTAAACAACCAGAAAAATCCATCTTGGAAGAAAGTCATTCAAATCATGAACAAGTATTCAAGGCTTGAGTGAATTCTTGCCACAAGAGAAAAAAATTATCTTGTAAAACCAAATTCTGCAAGAAGAGAAAACTTATGCTACATACCACTCAAAAGAAATTGAATGTGACTGAGACTTTCCCCTGTATTTCTTATGACAGATCATAAAAAAGAAAAAAACAAACATGACCCCTAAATCAAGTAAATGGGACAATAGTCAGCATAGCATTAATACTTGTTCTCCGTTTAAGGTAAAACAAAAATGTGCATAAATAATTGTGTAATCATTTTTTACCTACAATATTTCCAAATTTTGATAAGCCTTATATTTAGTTAATCTCTACTTTAGCAAATTTCACACAACTTGAATGTCAAATGCTTAATCCTAATGCTGCCACACATCATTCCAGAAACACCTAACATTTGCTATCCTCAGGCTCTTAAACTTCAATTAAAACCTATCAAAGTTGTCACCCTGCAGTTATGCCCTTTTGAAATCCTATGAAGGAGAAATGATCTTGATTTTCTTCTTTAACTTGTAAACTTTCATTTTTGTTGGCATTGTATCATCTGCTTCAAATGCAATATGAACTTTTCTAAGCTCAAAGATGTCATCACACTAATCCTACATTGCTGAGTCACTAGACTCTTTTATTGAGTTACATGAATACCATTCATCACCATCTAAGCATACCATTCTGCTTTGAGTATGTATACAAGCCTTTTTGTTCTGATATTGGTTGTAAATTTCATGCGATACTGTAGAATTTTGATCCTTGTGACATAAGAAGATCATGGTGATCTTTCAACGAAGACATAAGTACCTGCTAGCTTAGTGAGGCAGCGTATGAATTTGCTATACTTGTAATGTTGACCAGTCAGCTGCAATTATCTAAGAACCTAAGTTTGCTCGACTTCATCTTCTTCAAATTTTGTCAGACACTTCATCCTTGCCAAACAAATTTGCATGATTAACAATAGGATCTATCAGACACCCAACTTCCTCATAAGAGAGCAAACAATCAAGCCCCCATACTTAATTTTCTCCAACACATAAATCCTAAAAAAAAAAGAAAAAAGGCTATTAAATCAAAAATTAAGTCACATCATGTTATAGACTTATAGTCCAGTTTCCCTCTCTACAGCCTGCCCTTTTCAATTTTCTGCAGTAGTACAGGAAAGTATACCAACTTCTTATATACACTTGACCTCTGATTAATGCATCAGGCAAATAAATGACTAAATAATATCCATGAATGTACGATACAACAGTATATAAAACATCTATAAGATACCAACAACCCCTGAACTTCTCACATGATCAAAGCCTTGATACCAAAAGGGACGAATTCAATATGTGACCATAACTTATCCGTGCACAAACAATATCACAGATTGACATAATAGCCCAAATGACCCTTCAAATTCTCAAACAATCAAAGACCTAGACTTTGTTTCACAAACATTAAAAGGGCAGAGCAGCATGGCTGGTCTTGCATAAATGAGAATTGCTTAATTATTATGGCTATGTTTCCCATCTATCACCATCACCATTTCTCAACACTCGCTCATGTATTTAAACTTCAAATTCCTATGTAAGAGCATTGCTTTGGTTGCAACCAACCTAGTGCTGCCATTAAGCAGCAGCGAGTCAGCAATGATGATTCATTGAAATAAAGAGGTAGCACAACATCAAATGAACCTCCAATTTCTACCAATTAAACGGGAAAACGGAAAATTTTGGGTTTTAAGGTAAGGAAAGAATACCTATCGGTGGCACCAAGAGCTGGATTCGAGGGTTTCCCTTCCGATGTGTCCATTGCTGCATCAAAATTGTTTTTTCAGAATAAAATGAATAAGCTAACATCAAAAAGCACTGATAGCTGAACAAATATCGGAAAAAGGAAAGATAGAGCCAAAAAAGAAAAGGGACACGATGAGCTCTGACCTTGAGGAGCATCTATGGAGCCCTCTACGCAGATATCCATGGAGACCGGGCCGTTCTTCTTCTGGCTGTTCTTCGTCTTGTTCCTGTTCTTCGCCATGGCTAGGGTTTAGGGTCTCTTGGCGGCAGAGCTCAGAAAGAGGGGCTCGAAACGTCGGCGGGTCGAATGGAAATTTCGCGTATAAGCCTCGATATTATCAAAGTTAAAAAGGGAAATTATTTTTTAAGAAGAAAATTCTTTCCACGGCCACCTCCGTTAATCCAAACATAAAACCCTTTTGTCACTTTGGTTTGTTTTTAGTTCCTCAACCAGCCCGGTTCATGTTGTATCTTCGGATCATATTTTGCATAGAATTCAAATCACTCCAAACCCTATCACATATATATATATATAAGAAAAATTATGAAGCAATCCAATAGATCATTCTGGTAAAAAAAAATAACAACTTATATGGTGCATAAATATTATTTTTTATATATTTTAAATAATTTTTAAAATATACTGTAATAATATAATAAATTATATTTTCACATTATGTAGGTTTGTTAAAATTATTATGGTGTCCTGATTATGATATTGCAATGGCTATTACTTGAGCTGTGAAGTAAATGATATATGTGCAATCTAAAGCATAGGTTATATTAAATTTTAAAGTTACAGTTGTGTCAATTAGCTTGAATTTGAGTGAAAATTGAATTATATATAATTATTATATATCATATTAAAAAATAATAAACTAAAAATATATTTATTTTATATATTTTTATTATACACAAATTGTCATATTATATTAAATAAAATTAAATATTAGCTACATTAGTTTCAATTGTTACATACATTCTTTTTATAATTTTTATAATGTTTATATATTAAATTAAAAATTATTATTCTACAGCCCGCAATTGTTTGTTTGCATTTTCATTACGAGTTTCCTTATCCCATTGATTTAATTAATCACAGATTGCAACCCTAATAATAATAATATAAAATGTGGAAAGGTATTAATATGTGGTTCTATAATACATTGATTTAATTAATGCATGATTTTCATCTTATTAATGATAATATGGAGTGCGAGAAGAATTTAAAATATGTTATTCATATTAGTGCCCATGTGGCGAGTGGAGAGTTCACAGCCTCTTTTTCTTTATATATATATATATATATATATATATATATATATATATATATATATATATATATATACATATATTAGATGGTGCAAGCTGCAGCAATTATGAAAAGTTTAGAGTTCTCTATATTTTTTTTATAGTAAAATTTTATATATATACATTAAAAAATATAATAAAAAGTAATTATTTTTATGATGTAGTAGAAAGATATTCAAAATTTTATTTGTGTGCTCTTTTAGATACAATCGTTTCAATTGAACCGTGATTGACTCATAAAGCATGTTAATATAAATAAATTATAGAATGGTCTACAATTTATAAGAAGAATTTATAATTATAATTGAATAATTGCAGATCTATATGCATTAGAATAGTCAAATAGATTAATTAAAAGATAATTTTCTATTTAATTATAAATTAAGATAGAATTGACAATGCCATAAACTTGCAACAATCTAATGTGATCGCTTAAGTTATGACATGAATCTCTAGTCTTTTGAGAAGTTGTTAGTCTCTGGAGAAAGATGGAAGGAGTCTGACCATAGGACAATCACACGCTTAAGACCATGCAAGAGAAATATTATATGCATTTGAATTTGAATTGGACATCAAGTTTTCAAATGAATCCAAAGATTATAACTATTTTTTGAAGAAAATCTTCATAATTACTTTGACATATATAACATAAAATGTGTTCTAATTATGTTCATAAGACTTTTATGGGTTTTAGTTCTGTTTTCTTTTCAAAAATTTTCACATTGGAAGAGAGGAAGTGGAAGGTACAAAGAGGTAAAACATGTTAGTGTTCTTTTCGATCTAAGATATATAAAATGTTGGCATTATATCCAGTTGTGCACACATGAACCTCCAACAAAGTTATCATCAAATAATTATTTTTTATTTTTGAATGCGAAGTATTTATAAGATATGCTTTCGGATCGCATTGAAAGCCAATATATTTTGCTTCTTTTTTTTTCCTTTTTTTCTGAAAGAAGGGAGGGGGATCCGCATACAATATAATTATATAGGTTGATGCACCATTCAAGACTTGAATATAGAACCTTTAGTTGCTAAGTAAAAAAGTACTGCTATTAGAGCAAGCCATAGTTCATAATGATTTTAGTTTTTCAAACACCCAGCAAACCTGCTTTCATGATTTTCTTACAGTGAATCAAGATAAACAAAAACAATATTCATCACTCTCTTCTAATCGCACTTCCCAAAAGAAAGCAAATCAAGTGCTTTAGAGAAAAACAGTGGAGAAACTAGTAACCTGGTGCTCCTTGACTCATCTAACAATTCTTATAAATCCAAGGATATGAGGGGGAAAAACTAAATTTTGTCATAGAATTTCTTTCAAACCAAAACTATCAATTTTTTCCATATGAACCTAAAAAAAAAAAGGTGTAGTAGTGAAGCCAACAAATTCCATGCCACCTCACTGGTCTGCCACTTTGGTGCTGCTCTCTAGTAGCACTTGGACAATGTCAGGGAGCCCCTGGCGCATGGTGACGAGCAACACCATCTGCCTATCGAATTGCCTAAAGTTGACATCTTCCCAGATTCCTCCAAGAGCTCTGAAATCCTGAGCCTTGAGGATGATGTTGTTGTTGATTAATTCCCTAACAAGACATTCTTCTTGATGATTAATGGAGAAAATCAAAACAAACGAAACTCTAGTTTCGCATAATAACCAAAGCTCTCTCTATTCTTGAGGGTATACAGCCAAAGCTTAAGCATTGAAAATATCGTCTTAAGGTTCATTTAATAACTCACATTTATGCGTGAGCTTTTCATGCATGGATGGCAGGAACTGTTCTACAATGAAAATATATAAAATACATTATTAAAAATATGTATATCCATTAAGACTCATGAACTTCGAGCTGTGTATTTTATTACTCAAGCTTAAGTGATGGTCAAACCGAGTCAAACTTAATCAGCTTGTGAGCTGCTCGGCTCATTTACACCGCTATATCGATATATTAGATTTATCGATTTATGCCAGTGAGATAATAAGACCAAGATTTTAATATATATCGTATCGGAGGGTGCCCGATACTGGTACGAACCGGGATCTTGAGCAACAAAAAATTCTTCTTGCTCGTGGGTCAGACAGGGCGAACCCTCGCCTCTTTTTCAGTTATTCTGATTCCATAGCAGTGTGGGCTAACCCCCAGCAGTTGCAACCTTCCATTTGGGAGTTTGTTTCGAGTCTGAACCTTGGTGAAAGGGATTTAGTTTGGCAAATGTAAGCAAAGGGTGCGTTGGGAAATTTGTTCGCTTGTTTGTTGCATGGCACATAGTTATGACAGAAATTGTTCATCTTAATCACCCAACAACCTGGCCTCTATTGACCCAAAAGAAAGCGTATCATGATTGGTCCTTTCTAAAGCGCACACTGCAATCATCATGGCAAAGTTCAAAAGATGTCTCGGCTCTGGCCTTTTTTCCTTTTTGCTTGTAAGTAAAGGTTGTTTGTATAATTACATCTAGATTTTTTTTTTCTTGGACCACCTACTCATCAATGCTAATTCTATAACCAATATCGTACGATTAGCTGCGAGATACCATTTCATTAATGATGATACTCTTTATGTGTGATTGGACATGAATCACTCCCTTCTTCACTCCTCGTCATTGCCAAAAGAACATGCGATGTGTGGTATTAATAAGCTGCAAGATCAATCGCTTGGGATCCAGGTCGGCATGAATTGGAGGTTATGCAACGCTGGAGCGCTTAGCACACGTGACAACTAGGTAGGTCGCCGGCCTCGGCTGCACAAATTTTGTAGATTTCAGCTGCAGAAATTGCAGGTTCTGTATGAATGAGTCTCGAAATAATGGTTAATTTTTGATGATTAGTTATTTTTTTATTTTAATTGAAAAAGTTGATACTAGTTAATTTTAGAGAGTTTAGATTTTTTATGAATTTTTTTTTGAAAATTTTTCATGTTTTCAGAAAAATTAGTAGTTTCGAGTTAGAATAGAAATTAGAATTCTGCATAGAAAGTTGAAGAAAAGAGCCTTTTTGTACTATTTATAAATATATTTAATACTGTAGATCCTTGAATAGTGAAAGTTCTATCGTAGAAATTATTCTCCTCTTGGTTTCTCTATCTTCTCTTTCGGTGGATTCCTAGGATTTGCAAGGAAATGTCGTGGGGGCTGTATCCTTGGAGTGGTCTATCGAGATGGTATTTTTAACCTTGAAAGAGAGTGATCCCTTGTTTCTCTTCCAACTACCTTCTTTCTTATATTATACGTGCCGTAGTGAAATTTTTACATTGCTATAATCGGTTACACTATATACCCTTTCTCCTTTAAAATTTTTAACCGAAGTTCAACACCTCCCCAATGTAAGTATCTATCTTCTATGATTGCCATCTATTTAAGCAGGCCAATGAGAAAGAAATTATAGAAAATAGTGATTAATTTTTCTGCAATCTTTAGAAGCTTTTAGTGCCCCTCCAACTTTTAGATGGTTCTTGGTACTTGAAATCAATAGCTAATATACTACATACTTCTTCACAAAACAATGGGTTATTAACAAAAGGGGCATTGACTAAGGTGTTATAATAATGCCTCCCATTTTCCTTAGCAACAGAGGGATGGTGATGATAACCGGATTAATAATTGCCTGATGTAAAACAGGCCATATCATTGTATTATGTAAGAGTGAAGTCTAATGAAGAGGATGTCGCTTGTAAACCAACAAAGGTGAGTGGGAGCATGTTGTTATTATGATTACATTAGGGAAAGGTAATATAGTAGAGTGCTTCCACTACCCAACTGCTCTCCAACCCTAAGAGCTGATAATTTTTAAATCAACTGATGTTAGGTCAAGCTTAATTAGATGCTGGAAATATATTGGGTCCAAACTCCAAAGTTCTGACAATATTTTAGGTAGGCCATGTGGGATATCCTCTTCTTATGCTTTATTTTGTACTTATCTGTATCATAAGACATTTGACGCATGTATTGCTCTTATTTGGATTGCAAAATAACATGAATTTTTTTTAAATAAATTGTAAAGCTATTATCTCTATATTTAATAATAATGGTTATTGAATGCTAAAATGCTAAAATTATACTATTGCATGAATGAAACAGACTAAGTTCATGCTTTTTTGTCGGAAGCAAAAAAAATCTAGATATGCAAGATAAACGACCAGATTAGGTATTTGTCCTCCATATGAACGCACAAGTCATGCATTCCTTAAATAATAAATTTGTTTTAGAGGCTTGTGCTAACAAAACTTAGTTAACTTTGAAGCTATGAACAACATATAATTCTCTTATGCAAAATACAAAAGATCATATATAAGGATTGACTCGAATATTTCAGTGACACATTCACATTATAGGATCATTTAATTTTTTAATCATCAAATTGATCCAAAGGGCAGAAGATATGGCTCATGCAATTAAATTTCTCATAAGTTTTATGGCCTATTAATAAAAATTTGTAAGAGCTTACAATTCGAGGAAAATATACTACTCTTCCAATCTTAAAGGTGCTTGATCCATCAATTTGTCATTGCATACCACCAGATCATCCCAAGAACTTGCCTCTACCGCATACCATGACGAGTTGACATATCAATACCTTTTATTAATCATCACAAGATTGGGAGTTTAAAGTTAGTTGTACATGATATACAAGTCTTGGATAGCTTGCTAATAGATGTCTAACACATCATCTCATAAAAGATGAATTCTTTCCTTTTTTTTTTTTAATCAACAGATCATGTCAAATCACATAAGATGGCATCACTGGCACAAGCAATATATATATATATATATATATATATATATATTTATTTCACATGCAATGAATGCATGGATCCAGGCTAATTAGGCTTTTTTAAATGAAGCATTTTTAAATGAGGGACGATGGCCGTGTACTTGGGAGGGTAAATTGGTTATTTCCACCGTGTTAGAGTCGTTGGGTGGAACGTTGGACATCCACTGGAACCCCTAACATCGAACGGTTTAAACGGAGCTCGTTAAGAACGAGACCACAGAAGTGCCCTCCCTTTTGCCTCCAAATCAACAAAAGTGCCCTCTCATCGGAAAAGCCACAACACGTCTTACGATACGGAGTGGCTCCAAATGTAATTGTTTTTGAATTGAAGGTCTTTTTGATCTTACGGGAGATTTTTCTCTTTAATAATCCAGAGAAATCTAGACATCTATTTAAAACGGGCAACGGTGGGTCCCCTCTTCGGAAATTTGAATTTCCGGCGAAGCAAGCCCTAATTTTCCTTCCAAGGGAGCGCTTTCTAGTCCCCACCTCCAACGGACGGCAGAAATTAGGGCCAGGGTTTCGATTTTGGATCAATGTCACCTCTGTTACGCTCTCCTCTCTTCATATGAGAAGCTTTCTTGTGCAGGCTTTCTTCAAAGATTGCGGCTTTTTAGTCTCTTTGCCGATTCCAATCATTACTCAGGTTCTTTGCGATTTGGAATTTTAATTTGATGACTTATTTGTTTGTTTTGCAGTGCGGAAACTGTAAGACTTTTCTACTTCTAATTTTTAACTCTGATTAATTGAGAAAGGATTTCTTTTCCCATTTGGAACTGTAGGAAATTTGCGTTTTTGAGTTGAATATTGGAGGAACTGGAGGAATGATTTGGTTTTGATGATGCTTGATTGAGGAATTTAGGGGTTTTCCTGTTAGTGCGGTGAATTAGGGGTTTAAGAGTCACGATGTCAGCTGCCATGGTGGCTCGGAGCTCGCTGGAGTTGATGCTTGACACCATCCGGCAGAGGGATGAGCGGCCAAAAGATGCACCACCGGCATTGCCTGTTCGTCCCACCTCAAGAGGCCGGCTGCCCTCATCGAGAAGGTCACTGCCCGTCAAGTTTAAGCTCGAAAGTGGTCCACCCAAAATTTTGCTGGACTCTGTAAAGAAGGAAGAGAACATAGAGCGCCAGCCTTTGATGGAAGATAAGGGGGTGCTGTTCAAAGGTGGGATTTTTGGAAGCAAGCGGATAGCTAAGGTGGAACAGCCAGAAGAATCTCCATATGCTAAGATGCCAGAGTTAGAGAGCTGCGAGGAAAGAGAGGATCAATCTGATAGTTTAGACTCTTCTGCTGCACCCTCGCCTTTGGAAACTTCACTGGAAGAGAAGTTAGGGTGGGGGGACACCATCAATTGGGTCCTAAAGAAGGTAACAAGGCTTAAATTTCAATTTTTTTTGTTGGATGTATTTTCTTTGTATATACTAGATAGTGGTAACTTCTTTCTTTTCGTTGGAAGAAAAGGGTCAGCACACTTAGTTTCTTATGTTGGTAAACATGAACATGAAAGAATGGTGGCCTTGTGGGAATGTACATGGAGTAAATTAACTTCCACTGTATTGGAATTAATGGTATTTGCGGGCATTAGAACATTACTGTACCATGTTACTTTAGCTCTGAACATAATATTACTGTTTCTTTTTCCGTAAATCATTTAATTGAAGTATTAAACAATGTTAGAAGTAACATGTGATAGTTCTATAATTGCCATATTGCCAATATGTAAGTTTGTTGAAATCTTCTACCTAGCATGCCCCACCTACGCTCTAGCCTTCTTCCCACACTTGCTTTAGGATGCTATTTTCCACATTTACCTGGTTCACTGGTTTGCTTAGTTTAGATTCAGAGCCATTTCACGTACTTCACTTATTTTGAATGAATACTTTCACTTGGAGTAAGACAAAAAATCTTTTTCCTTAATTTGTAGTATTTTAAAATCAAAAATTATTTTCTTCAAAGTTTTACCTTTAGCATGATTTTTATTCATCAATATAATTAGATATACTATCTCCTGAGACAACATGTTTATTTGATGGCAAATCTCAAGTAAAATTAAGATGTCGCTTAAATCTTTGCCTAAAGCTGACAATAGTGATGATTGATTATATGGTCTACCTCGTGTTAAATATCACATGTTTGTCTAAGGATGAACTCAATTTTGAGATAAATATTTTAATCTGTGAATCCTTTGCAACTATTGGGGGGCATTAAGGAATTGCAACTCACCAAGAGCTTGATGTCTGGCCATTAAAGGGCTTGGTTGCAAATAATTCATATGTTCCAACTCTAGTCTTCTAAAGCTAATTGCCTAGCAATAATTTGGACCAAGGGTGCTTAAGTCGTTGTTTCTCTTCCATAACCTTGTGTGAAAACTCGGTACGTATAACTTCCTGTCTTCCTTCCAATTTGACTCAGTACAGAAATATCACAACTTATATCTGCACTTTGTTACTGAAGATCATTTAAATTGTTTACTTCTGGAATACCATTGGAACTGTACTTTGGTACAACTCAATGATATGTTTTAGAATCTTCCTGGAACATCTATCTCTCTCTATCTATATCTGTCTATCTATCTATACATATATGTATATATATAGGTGCACACACATATATATGTATCACATGTATATATCATCAGCAAAATTGCCTTTAAAGAGAAGCATCAGTCAAGTAAGTAATTGTTCTTGTTAAGACCATAGCTTAGATATGGAGGGCTAATGTTAGGTTGAGGTCAGAATTAGAAATAGGCTTTAGTCTGGTCGTATTTTCTCTTGCTATCAGATTATGTTTAAGTCGTCAGTATTATTTTGATTTATTTTTTTCCTTCTTCTTAAACAAAGGTTTGGTAGGGTACTTTTAATCATTGGTGCATTATTTTCAGTAAATTCAGGTCAGAATATGATATGAGGATGACTTACATAGTTTATTGTGAAATATTTTAAACGTAGCATTCACAAGTTGACTTCTTGCTCTTTCTAATTGATAAGTTGGAAACTTAATTTTAATATACATCAGAAAAGCAAAGGCATACATTTTTTTTTTACAATTTCAGCAGCCATTCTGAGTGAGAAATCTTAATAAATTGGTTAGCACATTGAAAACTAATTTAAACTTGACTCTGCATATGAGAACTAAAATTATTTGTGAGCTTTCATTTTGAGAGGGAATTCTTGGAAATTTGAAATTTAATTACACTATTTCATTTTGAGGATTGATATTGAGGTTGTCCTATGTCGACTTGGTAGATTTGCAAAAGCTCCTTGTGAGGTTCCTTCATAAAGGGCTTTGAATTGGAAAAATTTTCTTGAGGGAGGTTATCTTAGGAGAAACAGCTGTGCAACCATTGGAATGTTATTTTATTTTCTCGCCAAGTGTAGTATGTATTTAAGACATCCAGAAGTTAGTTATGCAACATCCAGAGATGACTCATTAAGGTCATTAGTTGAGAGAAAATCTTATGTTGATTCTATTCCATTCTTTGTTGGCGAACATGTCATTGAAAATCAAATGTTTAGTTGAGATGGAGCTTAATGCTTTGGAGGTCAAGATTGTTGTTGTGGGAGAGAGGCTCTAGATTTGTGCCATTAAGATGCCACCTCATGGTAGGCTCAATAATATTGGTCTGAGTAGTGACAAAACACGTCACCCAACGGTGCAACAACAAGTTGAATATCTATGTTGGCACTTGGGAAGCATCATAAGCCAGGGAGCTGCCATGACAATAATATTGGAATGAAAGTGGATGCAAGATATTAACCTGGAAACAATGATAATCCAGATATTAAGTACAAACATATTGTTGAACCCAAAAAAGAGAGGATACAAAAAATCTTAAAGGGATCACACAATGAAACTAGGCCAGATCAAAGCTCTCACAGCTTAAGGAATGCAAAGGATAGAGAATAAGTTGGTTTGGAAGGTCAATGGTGGACTTTTTAGTCAACATGCAGTACAACAAGGTTGGGATAATTCAAAACCAAGGTTTGCCGAACTGGTAGCGGGGCTCGTACTGGCTAGTGACTGATTTGGTACAGTACTATATTGAGTCAGGGCATACCGAACTAGGAGGAAGGAGAGGGAGAGGGAGGAAGAGGGGGAGAGGTGCATGGGAGGCAGAGAGAGAGGGCTTATGGAGAGGGGGGAGAGGGAGAAGGAGAGGGAGGGAGGGGGGAGAGAAAGGGTGGGGGGATCTAAGAGAGGGAGAGCGAGAGAAGGAGAGGGAGGGAGGGAGGGAGAAGGGAGATGGGGGCTTACCTTGGTACTGGTCGGTGTCAATCGGCATCCAAGAGGGAGGAAAGAGAGTGCGAGTGAGCGAGAATAAAGACCAAGCGCTCTCTAGAATCTTTGGTCGAATGTTGGTGGAGGATTATAAAGTGAACTAACTCACCCAACCATCTTGATTTAGTGTTGGTTCGGTTAGATATGGGCAGCACTGTCCGGTTTGGGTCAGTTTAGTGGATGTTTGTTTAGAACAAATGGAATAAATATGATAGAACCTCAAAGAAAATCAAGGAAAAGGATGTTGAGAAGGTAAAATAGTGAGAATAAGTTATATTATGCGAGAAAAGGCTTCATAATGAATTGGGGCATTAGAGGAGATATGGAGGCAGCTTGAAGTCAATTTGATTTTGGAGAACAATAAGACCTTTGTAAAGAATGGTGACCTATCAAAAATGGGACAATGCTGATCAACTGGACCACTTTTTGGTAAGAAAGGAAACACATCCTTTTATATGTGGTTGTCATGAACTTGTATGCCGGAAGATATTGTGAGAAAATTGATTTTTTTTTATTGTTCAGTGATTAGTCAAGCAACTTTGTGAAACTTAGATCTTCGGTCACCTTTTGAGTATTGGAGGCAAGAGTTCGAGGGAGAAGATCGAAAGCCCCAAACGAATACCAAAGTCCAATGGCTTTCTAGTTGGCGAAACATTGTTTGGATTTTTAGAACTTAAATGTTATTATCTACATCATCAGCAAAGTCTACGCAATTACCTACCATAGGAGTTATGGATATTGGGAGCTAATTATTTAGATAGAGAAATATTTGGATAATCATTAAAGACATTATGTGCCGTCTAACCAAGGAGATCTAACCAAAAAGAAAAAATTCTAGAGATTGAAGCTTATGCATAACTTATTAACATGCATTGATTATGAATGACCTCTATTATGAGTTGGGGATAATAGACAATTTTGGGTGCTGAATTAATTGTGCCATCTTGATAATTTATTTATTTGAGTTCCTCACCCAAAAAGACTAGCTAGAAGGTATTATTTGAGTTCCTTAGTCCTGTGTAAGTACTCAAGATCTACTTAGTGCATAGTCGATGTGGAACTATACACATGCCTGCATACCTAGAACCTACCTAGTGCATAGCTGATATGGGACTAAACAATGCCTGCATGCGTCCTCACAGTGAGCTTAATCATTTTATTAGGTTGGAGGTCACAAAGTGCAAAGATGGCCTTTTTCCTTTTAAAGAACAATATGCCAAGAAAATTCTTACAAAGTTTAACATGCACCAAACTTCAAGCCCATGGCTACTCCAATGGAGCAAAATCTCAAATTGAGAGTTGATGTTGGAAGGAGCTAAAGGATCCTCATATTTGTTGGATGTTTGTTGGGGCCTAAAGGGCCCTCAAGTAGGTGGGAAGTCTCTTTTCCGGTGGGTGCTATTAGCCAATTCATTTAGAAGGCTAGAAAGCCTCATCTTGAGGCAGCTAAGAGGATATTTTGGTATCTAAAACACACTTTATCATATGATTTGTTTTACAAAAAGATGTACTGTTTATTTTAAGTGGCTTCATTAATGCGGATTTGGCTGGTGATCCATTTATAAGGCGATTCATGGCAGGTAATATTTTTAGCACTGGATTGACAATGGTTTCTTGGTGCAACAAGAAGCAACCTACTAAAGCACTATCAAGCACCGAGGCAAAGTATAATGTGGATACACTAGCTGCAAAAGAGGGCATTTGGTTAAGAGGCTTATGGAAGATATTTTTCATCCTATAAACAAATTGGTGGAGATTGGTTGCGACAACTTTAGCACTATCCAATTGGCTTTTAATCCTACAGTCCATGCTCTTACAAAGCACATAGAAGTTCATTATCATTTTATTAGAATGAAGGTGTTGGAAGAAGTTGATCTTGTCAGGATGGACACTAGTGACCAAGTAGCTGATATTTTCACCAAAGCTTCGTTCAAGGAAAAAATTGAATAGTTTTTAGCCATGTTAGGTTTGATTTCTGAAGTTGCCATAAGGGAGAGTGTTGAATTAATTATGCCAACTTGGTAATGTTCCTTTTGGAGTTTATTTATCAATACTACTCTTTTAGGGCTTTGAAGTTTATTTTGTGGTCAATGTCTTTTAGAGTTTTTTACGTGTCTCTTGGAACCTTGTGTATTGCATTAAATGTTAATACATGTGAAGGGTCATAACTAGTCCATATGAAGGTAAACCTTTCATTTGATGCATAAAGAGTGTTATCCAAAAGTGTCTCATTGGTTCCACTTAATAGGAGGTGGTGTTTGGTTTTTGCTCTCCACATTCTCTTTCACTTTGTTTCTTTTCTCTTCGATCCTGCAACGGTAGCTAAGTATGCTACACTAGGGGGAATGATGCCTTACACTCTCCATATTGGGATGCAACTCATTTACCTAATTCATTGCCTTTTGAAGCTTTATCTTATGTCAAGGAAGTGAAAGAAAGTTGACACATTAGCAACAAGCACATGAAAGCTACAATTTTATGGTGGTGAGTCATCTGTCAAAGGTAAAACTACCACTGTCATATTGAAGCCTTTGCGATGTGCCTTGCTAGTTAATCCTTGCACTTTTATTTCGAGAAGCTTGAGGAATTGGGTTAGATGATGGCAAAAGGACTACTACTGGGGGCAACATCTGTTGTGCCTGTATTGGGCTCTGTACTAGTTGCTCGGTGGCATGGGTCGGTACAGCCCTGGGCCGTGTCGTGGCAGCCCAGTACCGACACAGTAGAGGCGGGGGAGAGGGAGAACGAGAGAGAGAAAAAGAGAGAGAGAGCAGAGGAGGGAGGGAGAGGGAGAGGAAGGAAGAGAGGCTGGCTGGTGGAAGCCGGAGAGCCTCTGCGGGAAGGAGGCAGAGGCCGGGGAGATGCAAAGGGGGGGCTCCGCCTTCAGTCCCTTGTTTTGTTTGAAATAGGGGCCCATAAGGGGGCCCTTTTATTTTTGCAGATTTTAAGTTGAATGCGGCAAATTCATTTTCAATTTTAAAAAAAGATTAAGTGAAGTCGGCAATGGGTTTGCCGACTTCAACTTAAAATCCGCAAAAATAAAAGAGGCCGCCTTTGGGCCCTTATTTCGAACAAAATAGGAGACCAGAGGCAGAGCCCTGCCTCCGCGTCTTTCCAGCCTCTGCCTCCTCCACGCGGAGGCTCTCTGGCCTCTCTTCCTTTCTCTCCCTCTCCCTCTCCCTCCCTCCCCCGCTCTCTCTCTCTCTCTCTCTCTCTCTCTCTCTCTTTTTCTCTTTTTCCATCTCCTTCTCCCCCTCCGGCAACCGCGTCTCGGTTTCTTTGTCGGAACCGTTCCGGTCCGCCGCTAGTACGGCTCAGGACGCTCCGAACCGAGTGGTTCGGGACGGTTCTGCTGACCATGATTGGGGGTGCTAAACTCAAGATATACAATTATAGTGTGCTATGGTCCGCTAATGTACTACATGAGCTCTAGTAAATAAAATGGATAAAATTATAAAGTACAATTGTGCAAGCAATAACTCTTGTAAAAACATAATGTTACTGCCAATATAAATAAGAAACATTATGCATTTTCTGTATTTTTCACTTTTAATTTGCATTTTGATGCAGAAAAGGACTTATTATGTCCCATTATTTCACAAACATTCAATAGTCTAAGCCAATTAATAAATCAGAACTTGTGAAGGTCTATAATGCTGATCATGCATTTCTTGATGCTGATTTGTATTTGTTTTTTGAATGGCTCATGTTTTATAAGTATAGTACTGGTGGTTTTGAACTACAAAGCTAAATAAATATCCGTTGCAAATGCTCCTAATTAACTTTTAATACCACAGTCTGAATGGCTTTAAATTTTTTGTCTCCAGATTTCATCTTCATTACTTTCAACTGAAACTGCTTTGACTCATTCACAGATGTTTGTCTCTTTTGTTTCAGAAAATGCGGGTTTGGTGCTGCCTTCCAGATTCTAAGTGGGAGTTAGGGAAGATTCATTCAATTTCTGGAGGCGATGCTAATGTTCTGCTGTCTGATGGCAAAGTGAGGTTTTAAGTTTATCTGTTCCTTGATAAGCATTCAGATTAGTGGCATTTATGTACTTATTTAAAATTATTCTGCTCAGGTTCTGACAATTTCTGTAGAAAATCTCTTGCCGGCAAACCCAGACATCCTTGATGGTGTGCATGATCTTATACAACTCAGTTACTTAAATGAGCCCTCAGTTCTTCAGAATCTTCAGTACAGATATTCTCGTGATTTGGTTTATGTAAGCATTATATCTAAAAGACTTTTGCTGCTTGTCATCTTGCACCATTCAGTTTTTGCATGCGTTTATTGATTTGCTTAATTCCTCTCCTTTCTGTAGACCAAAGCTGGGCCTGTTTTGGTTGCAGTTAATCCTTTTAAAAAGGTTCCTCTATATGGAAATGATTTTGTTGCTGCTTATAGGCAGAAACTTATGGACAGTCCACATGTCTATGCAATAGCAGATACTGCCTACAATGAAATGATGAGAGGTGGAAGAATATTTTCCTTGAAAATTCTGTAGTTCTATGAATTCTAGTGTACTTCTAAGTCTTTATACATGAACTTTTATGTAAGTATTTAAAATATCTTCTTGTGGATCCTGCAGATGGAGTAAATCAATCTATCATCATAAGGTAAACTTTTTTTGTTTAGTATTCAAATACAATCATGCTATTAAATTACTTGTCTGCTTTTCTGATAGATTCATGATTTGCATGTACATTTTAGTTAGATTACTTTGTTGATAGAACTTATTTTGAATCAGTGGTGAAAGTGGAGCTGGAAAAACTGAAACAGCAAAAATTGCAATGCAATACCTTGCTGCTCTTGGGGGTGGCAGTGGGATAGAGTATGAGATTCTGCACACAAACACGATTCTGGAATCATTTGGAAATGCAAAAACTTCGAGAAATAACAATTCTAGCCGTTTTGTGAGTTCACCTTGCATGTTGAATTTCTCAAGTTGTACTTTGGAGTTGAAGTTATCTGCTGAATGACCTACAATGTATTTTCTCTGATGCGATGCAGGGGAAACTGATTGGAATACATTTCAGCTCTGCTGGAAAAATTTGTGGTGCCAATATCCAAACTTGTAAGGATATTTTTGTAAATTGTTGCATCTTTTCAGATGTATTTAGATAATTTCCATAATCATTCACCTAAACTGATAAGTTTCATTTGCTATGTCCTGTTCATCAAACACCAAGCAGTTCTACTCGAAAAGGTATTAACCTGACAATTAATATTTAACCTATATGCTTTGTGCTGTTCCAGAGATTAAATACTTTATATATTGTTTAAGCAGTCAAGGGTGGTTCAGAGAGCGACAGGGGAAAGATCATACCATGTTTTCTATCAACTTTGTGCAGGAGCTCCTCCCCATCTTAAAGGTGGTTATGTTGTTATATTAATTGTTGTCACTGTTAATGGGTTTTACTTAGTGTAAAGACTCTAAACACAACTGTTTGTGTCTTTTTTATGCCGTTTCATCCAATTGGTATTTCTATGACGCTTGAAAAAAATGTAGCAATTATGCAAATTGTGGTTATGTCTGATGTAAAAATTCATGAAAAGAGGTGCATCCAAATCTTCCTCCCATGAGGGATCTAGATTTCATCTTATGTTTATGTTTTACTGGACGGATTATTGTCATATTGTTCTTCATATGAAGCACACATTCCTTGAAAATATTAACTCGTAGTTACTGTATTACAACTGGTTTAAAGGGTGACTCAATTGTAGCTACTGTTTTCTGCAGTTTTGTTTTGGAATTCATTCTTCCGAGCTCAGTAATCTAATTTTTTTAATCTTGTAACTTTATGGCACTCCTAAATATTGCTTTCTAGTTAAATATAAGTTTATAACAATATAAACATGCTTTGCACACAAATTCGTGCAAATATATGCATGTACATGCACAGTGCGCACATGCATACTTCATATTAATATGTCCTTCAAGGATATTGACTTTCTTGCATGTCTGCAATACAGAGCAATTGAAGCTAAAAACAGCCAATGAATACGAATATTTAAAGCAAAGTGATTGCATGAGAATCGATGATGTTGATGATGTTCAAAGATTTCAAATGTTGATGGTAATTTTCAAAACAATGTGCTGTCAGACCTATTATCTTTCTGAGGATCTTTATTATTCTTTAAAAACTTTTAGTCACGACACTGATTCTTTCTTTCATTCTTTCTTTTTTCTTTTTTTAACGTATGTCCAGCAAGCCTTGGACACTGCTCAAATCCCTAAGGAAGATCAAGAGAATGCATTTGCTATGCTTGCAGCAGTATTATGGCTGGGTAACATTGACTTCTCAGTAATTGATAATGAAAACCATGTGGAAGTTGTTTTGAGTGAAGGTACTTTTCTTTTTGTTGGTGTAACATTTGTAGGTTTTTGATTTTTTGTTTTTATTATGTCATATATGCTAGTACAAGTTTTCACCTAAGTAGAAATATGAAGTGTTTCTCTTGGCTATACATTCGGTACAGGTGTAGTCAATGCAGCAAATTTGTTGGGCTGCAAAGTTCCTGACTTGATGCTAGCTTTATCGACTCGTAAAATTCGAGCCGGCAATGATGATATTGTTCAAAAGCTTACATTATCACAGGTGCGAAATGTCCTTATGTCTCAGATGCTTTATTTTCTGTTCGGACCACACATATTTGATGAATTTTATGTTTTATTTGTTTCCTTACAGGCGACTGACACCAGGGATGCATTGGCAAAATCAATTTATGCTAGCTTGTTTGACTGGCTTGTAGAACAAATTAACAACTCACTCCAAATGGGAAAATGTCGTACTGGGAGATCCATAAGTATTTTAGATATTTATGGGTTTGAATCCTTTCATGTATGGATCATGGTCGAAAATAACTTATTGATTAGATATTTGATTCTCTTACTCAATCTTTCTTGTTGGGCTAACACTTCATGATATTGCAGAAGAACAGTTTTGAACAATTTTGCATAAACTATGCTAATGAGAGACTACAGCAGCACTTCAATCGACATCTATTCAAAATTGAACAAGAGGTGGCATTTATGTTTATCCATTTACATTTAGTCTAATGCTAAGATTGCATCACATGGACGATACCAGATGGTTCTAAATGCTTGTAGTCAGCTTCTCAAGGACGAATCTTGATAGATTTGTGTATTATTTTATTTATCTTGTTTGACAAAATGTTTTCAATTAAAGTTTCTGTAAGATTCTTCTTTAGATTATGACAAACTTCAGGATGGATCAGAAAATCCTCCATCTATTCCATTGCTTTATATCTTTTAGGTTTCACTTAACTCAGAACGTGAGGTTATTTTAAGCCCTAATTTTTGAAAACCAATAACTTAGATGGAACGTGCTAGTATGTTTAGTTGTAAAGTTCGAGAGTGGTTTTTCTTTTGAATTTTTAATAAGGAAAACTTTAGTGTTTGACAAATGATTGGGGAAAGAGTATGGAAAATGTTGTAGCTGAAAAGAATGAAAAGTGAAGGGGAACAAAGAGAGGAAACGCAACTAGACAATGTTGACTAAGTGCAATATGTCATCTAATTCACAGGGTATACTTGAAATAAGTGTTTACCATAGAGTGAGACAATGTGAAAGAAACTTCCAGAGCAGAAACTTATAGTAATCTGAGAAATTTTTTTAGTATCCTTAATCATAAGTAGCATAGCTTTTGTTTTTATATGGGGAAGACTTTATATATTATCAACAAATTCATGCTGGGGTTATTTCATCAACAAATTTATGTAAGGTACCTATGCTATAGAGTCTTTTAAGTATCCTTCTTTGTAGGTTTCATCATAGTTTCTTAGGCCCTTCGCTCTCCTTTTCTGTTATTCAATTTGTATCGGACCTTTACTTTTTGGTTTTCTTTGCTTTTAATTACAGATGACCATGCTATTATGTTTAGTTATTTCGTCACATTATCCTCTATATATGCAACAACGAAGTTTCCCTAAATGCCCATTGATGTAGGACAGCAATGGGTTAAAACAATTTAAAGCTAAATCTAGCATACATCTGATTTAATATCGTGCAGAAAATCAATCTGCAGTGCCAACAATCCAGTGAAGAATAGCAGCAGAAATAAGAGATAATAGGAGAAAGTAGGAAAGAAACAAAGTGAAATAATGAGAGAAAAAGAAGAAGAAGAAAGAAATAAACAAAACAGGGATAGAAAGAAGGAAGATAACAAAGGCCAAACCTGATCTAAAGAAATCCTTTCATTCATTCAAAATAAATTACATACAATGTTTTTCATTCAACCCTAGTAGACCTTTTTATACACTTTACATGACTCTCCAAGCAAACTAAGACTCTTGATACGCAGGTAATTAATCCCCAAAATATTTTCCAAAAGATAAAACTTGGAATAACACATATTTTTAACTTATGTAGAAGGATACCTAAAACAACTAAAAAATCAAATCCTAATTATTTCATGACTTGTCTAAACCAACATATACATAAGATAGGACTTCTATACCAATTTCACTTAAAAAAGGGCTCTCAAAACCAATTCTAAAATTACCTAAATAAAGTTCTGGAAAATACAGAAAATTGAACTATACTTTTCTTATTCTCCATTATTCGCTTCCGATGCATGGATCTTGATCTCAAAATCTTCATGATATCACTTATAAGCTCGATCCACCATTGAATCTCCTAGATCTGATGATGAAGGCCACACCAAATTTTCTTGCAATCACCCCATTGATTGGTTGGTCTGATGTCTTGCTTGACAATCAACAGATTTTGGATCATACATTTGATGATGATCTTCATTGAATCTAACAAATCAATCATGGATTTTCATATTTCTCGATCTCTGTCATTGCCTTTAGGGTTGTGACTTGATCTCACCATGAGTGCTCTTCATGCATATCTTCATCATTGGGATCTTCTACTTTAAAATAATTAATAGATCGTCATTTGCGAGATTTTCAATCTTCAAGTACAGCATCTTTGCATGATGGATCCCCTATGATAGGTTCTCCATGTGATGAACCCTCAATGTGGGCTCTTCTTGCAATGGTTTTTCAATTTTGCGACTCTTGATATGTGGTTACGTTGCAGGAAGCTTTCCAACTCCTAGTGTCGCTGCAATTGCCTGCAATTTAGCATTTATGGACATCATATCATTACTAATAAGAAATCAATCTAGTGGCCAACTGCTTAAAAATCTTTTTCCATTTTTGACATGTTGATGAAGATCATAGATTTTGAAACTCAAGTCCACATTTGATAACATTACAAACGGGGAAAGAAATGAAGAGAATAGAAAGGGACCAAGAAGAAGAATGAAAGAACAAAGTAGGATCCTTGAGCTCTGATACCAAATTGATGTAGGACAACAAAAGGTTAAAACCAAGGTTCACCGATCCGGTGCCAGGACCTGTACCGGTTAGCAGACGGGTTGGTACGGTACCAATACGGTACCGATTTGGTACTGTACGGACACACGGTATGCTTAGGCATGTTGGTTTCAAACCGAGACCCTTTTTTTGAGTTTTCAAGTTCAATTAATTAGTATTCAATCTTTTTCAACTTTTTCGATGATTTTAAGTTTAATTTGATGTTTATTTATATTTTTTTGATGTTTTTTGGTATTTCTATGATCCTAGTTTAACCTAAATGATACATCTTATTGTTTTAAAGCGATACAAAATATAAAATAATTAGTGAGATGTTGCATGCTATAAGAAGTAACATTAAATATCCTAGAATCAACTAGTGAGATAAAAAATATAAAATAATACAATCAATTACATATATTTAAAGTACAATATATATACCGATATCTAAAATCTTCTTGAGTGGCGATGTCTCTCATAGATATCCGGATCATTAGTATAATTAGGAGGCAGATCAACCCACCTCTCTAACCAAGCGGCGTTGTAGTCTTGCATCCCATAATGAATGCGCTCTGGGTTATAAGCACTCTCGGATTTTTTGCTGAAGGTTTGGCTCTGAGAGGTGTTATTTGGTTGATAAAACGGCCGTGAAGAGGCCTATCCGAATAAGCTGACAGCAAAATCTGATCTGTAAGATGCTTCGAAAGAAGCCTCAGACGCACCATATTTATATCCGTATCCATATAGGTCATAGGCTGTTAGTGGCTGCGGATAATAGGATCCAATATACAACTCGAAACCTGATATATCTATGGATTCTGTTCCACGTGCGAGATCATCTGCAATTGCATCGTATCCTCATAAATAACCTCGAGGAGCCTGTCTCGTATATGCAATCATATCCTTGCGGCTCTACCAGATCGGGCACTGTGGTCCCTATCATGTGTAGCATGCATAAATTGAGACTCATCGGTGATTCAAAGACCACCTTGCAGTTGTGTCTCGTAAACGATGGTCTCTCCTTATTTTGCAAATTTCGAACTATTTTTTGGAGCCCCCCCTCCAAAAAAAAAATAGAGAAAATGAGATAGGAGAAAGAAAGCATACCTTATTTAGGCTTGGATCTTTTTTCAATCATGCCGAATCGGTATGATTTTGCAAATTGGGGGGAAGAGAAAGCCGAGAGACACATTACAGAGAAGAAATGTTGGGAAGGCCTCGGGCCTTCCCAACATCTTCTTTTAACAAAAGAAGGAAAGGGGGAGGGGCCTGGTTCCGAACCGAGCTTTGATGCAGTGCAAACCCGACGGTTCGCACTGAGGTCGAACGGAACCGGCCGGTTCCGAACAGTTATGGCCGGTTCGGTTTGGTTCCGACTGGTTCGGAGCTGGTCCTGATTTTAATTGGCGAATCGACTCGATTCCTTACTGGGTCGGCTTGGTACAGGTTGAACCAGACGGTTTGGTCCTGTTCGGCCGACCTTGGTTAAAACATTTTAAAGCTAATTTTATTTAATATTCTCAGAAAATCAATTTATAGTTCCAACAATCCAGTGAAGAAGAATAGTAGTTGAAATAAGGGAGAATGGTAGAACGGAAGTAATAAAGTGAAGTAATAAAAGAAGAAGAAGAAGAAAGATATAGAAAAGAAAATATGGATAGCAAGAAAGGAAGATAAGAAAGGCCAAAGCTGACCTAAAGCAATCCCTTCATTTGTTCAAAACAAATCATGTAAAATGCTTTTGATTCAATCCTAATAAATCCTTTTATAGGCTTTACATGACTTGCTTTCCTAGCAATCTACGACTCTTGATAAGCAAGCAACTAATCCTCAAAATATTTCCTAGAAAAGCAAAATAGGAATAGCACATAATGCTACATAGAAAGATACCTAAAACAACAAAAAATCAAATCCTAGTGATTTCATGACTTGTGCAGCCAACATATACCTAAATTATAACTCTTTTGCACCAATTTCACTTAAAATAGGACTCTAAAACTAATTTAAAAATTACCTAAACAAATATTCCAAAAATACAAAAGACTGAATTATGCTTTTTTTGATTTGCCATCACCCATGTTTGTATTTCTGTTTTTGTTCTATGAAAAACCCTTTTCAACATTCTCTAGTAATTGTCTAACTGAGTCCAATTTATTTCAGATGCTGCAAACCATTCTGGTCAGGCTTGCCCTTCAGTATCCTAGTACATAAAGTATGCTAACCTGAATTTAGACAACAAAAATACATCAAGATAAACAATCATATTCAGTTATATGAAAAAAAGGGTGGATAATTGAGAATCCTTCTGGTCTACATATGAGGAACATGACTTTGGTCACAACGAACTTCTATTCTCTAGTTTTCAATAAGAGACAGATACCCTAAGTATTAGATTTGTTTATGGTGGCAAAAATTATTTTTGTTAATGCTACACCTTTATAATAATACATAACTTGGTTTCAAAATTATCTGATCTTTGATCACCATTCACCAGAGAGAACTCTGGCTTTTTTCTCATCAAATATTCTCAACCGAGCAATGTTCTCAAGTTTATTGTAAATTGTTATGTCTTGATCAGGAAAAATTTAACGTGCTAAGAGTGTACTTAAACCCTGAAATCATTTTGATGATCAAGATGTAAACAATTTACAATAAACTTTAGTGCCTGTAAAACACTATGATATATTGTTGTAGTTAATAGTGTTTTTTTATACATCTCTTCTGGTTTCGTAACTTTAGCAATCTCAGCATCTTACTTGATTGTTCTCGCATAATCTTTCTGACATCTGGTATCACTGCCACCTGTTTATCTGATTGTTATAGTCAATATTAGATGTTCAGTCTGCATATGGTCTGACAATTATCTGCAAAACTCTCCAATGATGTTGGCTCTCTTTTGCTCTCCTCAATCTGTCATCAGGCATTTGTTGATGCAGCCTGGTTGCATGATCTTTTCTGTTCTTTTTTTTTTCACTTTTAATTTTACAAGCAGTTTGTGACTGTCTTTGGTGAACATTTTCTTGTATAATTCGGGCATTACATTGTCCATTCTGTAATTCATGTTCTTCATGTCCTTTTTCCTTGCAGGAGTATACAGAAGATGGAATTGACTGGACCAATGTTGAATTTGTCGATAACACTGTTTGTCTAAATCTGTTTGAGAAGGTATCTGTCGTAAATTGCAATCTGTTGTGAAATTGTAGATAAGTAATTCCTGATGTTTTTTCCTTTCTTTCTCAAATTACACGATCAAGGTAGATCTCATGCTTTCTAGTCCTTAAATTTTAAAATCAGGTATATGTTCTCTAGAAATTAGCACAGGCTTCATTTTTGTGTGAGAGAAAATGCTAGAAAGGCCATGACTGAGAATCCCATTGAGTTCTGTTAGCTCTAGGCCCTAAGGTGGTTCCAACAATGTGGTGAATCTGGGGCAATGGTTGGTGGATTCTTGCTGCTGGAGGCCTCCTTCTTGAAGTCTCATTTTATTTTTTGTTTACTTTGACTTAGTCAAGAAATTTGTTTCAAAGCCAGTCCTAACTTGTTGCTTATCATGGTTGTTGATGCCAACGTATTGCCTGACTTGATTTTTCCCCCCTATTTTATTGCCTGACATGATATTTTGTTTCTTGTTTTACATTATTGCATGTATTTATAACTTGAGTTTATTTAATGATGCAAGTCAGATGTTTGACCATAGTCTTCGCGTTGGCATATATTTATGTGATTCAAGTGTATCTTTTTTTCATTTTGTATGTCTTTGCATTCTCAGGCTTTGATAATTTCATACTTTGATTTATAAAGCTGACCTGTTGCCAGCAGGATATGTTTTCTGAATTGTATTTATTACAGAACCTTATTGAATATATATTCATCAATAATTCTAAAAAGGTTTTGCCATTATCATGGCTATTTTAAATAAGCATAAGAATAGATGATAATGTTCTTTTGGCATGCAAGCCGGCCTAACAATTGCATAATTGCTATAACATTTTTATGCTTGTCATTCCTGATAATATTAATATGCACTTCTATGATTTCGTATCTTGGACATATCATGTGTTACATGACAATAAGGATCCTTCTTTCTGATGCATGACAGAAACCCCTTGGCCTATTGTCTTTGTTGGATGAAGAGTCAACTTTCCCTAAAGCAACTGATCTGACATTTGCTAACAAGCTCAAGCAGCACCTGAGTGGTAGCCCCTGCTTTAAGGGGGAAAGTGGCGGTGCTTTCAGAATTTGTCATTATGCTGGAGAGGTCAGTAATTATTTGATGTTTATTCTAAGCAGGTCGCGACTAGTTAGTGGGCATTTTTAGTCTGTTTGCAATCATACTCCATATAGTATTATGATTTGGAATTATTAGTGTAATTTACTTGAGAATGTGATACTTCATAAGTTCATAGAGTCATGCTCTTAACTATGTTTATTTTTAGATAATATTGGGCATTTTTCGAAAACATACAGGAGACCACATTTTCAATGCATCAGTATTAACTTAAATTCTGAGTACAACATTGAACATATTCATTTTAAAAATTTCAACTGAGAATAGTTGTTCCATGACCTCCAGAAGCCTAGCTTAACCACATTGGTTCTGCTTTCGTTTCTTTGACAATGTTATATCTTATCGGAGAAATTTCTCATGGATGTGGTTAGTTAAGTAAACAATAAAAGGAGTTAGGACAGCTTTAAAGGACATTGCTTAAATAATCAGCTCAAAAATAATAGTGAAGTGGATCAACTGAAGAAAAGTAATACATATTTGAAAGATGTGGATTCAAGTGGTTACAGTTTTGCGTACCTGATATTCTGCAATAATCCCATGTTCTGAAAAATCTCAGATACAGTATGATCCAGTTGACTTTGTGATTATTACAGAGCCACCTTCCATGTTAATACTTTATATTGCAATCAATCAACTTTTCAGTTTAACACTTTAGTAATATCAGGTTTTGTATGACACAAGTGGCTTCTTGGAGAAGAATAGAGACCCACTGCATTCGGATTCTATCGAGCTGCTTTTATCATGTTCTTGTCAACTTCCTCAGCTATTTGCCTCCAATATACTTAGTCAATCTCAGAAGGAATCCAGTCCTTTTCGACAACCAAGTAGGGTTGATTCACAAAAGCAAAGTGTTGGGACAAAATTTAAGGTATTGCCTCATTTAAATACAGATATTTTTTTTTATCATCTGACAAATAAATATTCTCGGCCAGTTATCTTTTTTGTAATTTTATAATTGTGTTATGTATGGGTTACATATAATTAAATCAGGAACAGACCTAACTTTTACTTTCATTTGTGAGTATTAGTGTTATGGAAGGATTGAAGTATTGCATGCTGGGGCCAACTTGGTTCTGGCACATGCATACTGTGCCATACCAGTGCATCACATGCACTCGCATAATAGCATGCCAAGTACTTGCAGGCAGTTGGTACCATGCTAATGCCACCCTGCTGGTAAGGCATTGGCACAATACATGTCATGATGTGCCTTGCTTTTCAGCATTCAAGTTCCTTTTTTAAAGCAAGAGGCATATAACCTATTTAAAGCACATATATTGGGTATTAATTCATTTTGCATTATTGCATTATTCATTCACTTGCTCCATGATTTAAAATCATATCGATTTTCTTTGTTCCATAATTTTCAAAGATCAAATATGAGGTGCTTATGCAGCATGCCAATCTTCAATATTTGATTTGGTTACCGTGTCAATCTTGTTATGATGATTCTTTATTGGAGTTTCCAGCTGGACTGCAAATTCACTGCCAGTCCCTAGAAACATCATCAAATTTTGACCAAGCTTGAAGTTTTTGGTTCCAAGTTCTCAGGGACCTTATGTTCGAGTTCCACTGTAGTTTTCTGCAAGGTTCATCTTCTCTCACTGGTGACTTCTGCTGTCTGTCTGAACCTTGCAGTTTACGTTTGTTTGATTCTCAATTTACTGAACTTGCTCACTTCTGCTCTTTGACATCTTTTTGGCGTTTCTTCGACATTATTGCTAGATTTCTTTGAGCGCTTTATATATTCCATTTTTATCCTATGGTGATATGGGTTCTATTTATGTGGTGTTTTGATGTCATCTACTTCCTCCCTCACATCTCCATTTTGTTTTTCAATCCTATGGTGATATGGGTGCCCTGAGCATTTTATATCTTTTTCTCATCCTTATGTTCTCTTTTAGTCTCAATTTTAATTTTATTGGAGTTTTCTCTATTTCATGTGGCCCAGAAAATGTTCGTTATTTGGTGGTTGTGCCTTGTTGCCCCTCTTTTGTGTACGACATGGTCATAACATCTTGTCTCCTTCACACTGCTGCACTTCACTGGTGGTTTTGAATTTATGATGACCAGCTCATGCATTGATGTTGGATGAGGCCTATGTTACATGGACTCTGGTTTGTGTCGGGTATGGATGTGTCTCTTAAGCATCGGATCCTTTTAATATTTTTAAAATTTCTTCTTAAATCGTGTCAAAGTGTCATACCAATGTCCGTGTTAAAGTGTCAGGTGTGGTTGCTTAAGGCTAAATTAAAGGGTCCATATTACATAGGATGAAACCGCCTCCCCAATTTGGTGTTTAGCTTGCATGACAAGCACGACTCGCGTGATCTAATCATTGTGATTACTAGTGTACATCTTCATGGCTCATGTTCACTGCCTTCTGTTTTCTTCTACAAGCATTTTATTAAGTGTTTTGTGGTCTGTACTCACCATTTAACTTTGATTAGCATGGAATTGATTGGAAAAATTGGTCTTACCTCATGACTGTAACTCTATAATCATTCGTTCAATCTCCTACTTCTAGATAGCTTGTGAGGTCTAAGATCATCTCCTTGAAAATTACAAGTAATTAAGTGGGCCTTAACTTCTAGCGTCTGTGAAACTTTATTTTGCTTAGCAGGGCAAGTGGTCCATCCATTAGTTTTGTTATGATTTGAGATTATTGACATGTGCTCCAAGTTGTTTTACTAGTGTTTGCTCCATCCTCCATGCATGAGTATAATGTTTCTATGATCATTAGCAGTTATACCAACCTTGACACATCTTTTCTCGAAGTTCATCTGAAGATCACTTATCGTGCACCAGCTATATGGTTGCGGCTTCATCTTTGTGTGAGATTCTATGGGCTTGAGCATTGGGATTTGATTAAGTTTATAGTGTTTCTTTATTTGCATTATCTACCTTTTGTCCTACTGTCTTGTCTGCTTCTACCTATGAGATTGCTTTGGCCATATTTTCCTATAGTTTGAACTATATTTCGTTTTGATGTTTCGAGTAATATATCATTCGATTGCCAAACTATAAGGGCTATATTTTGACAAGGAAATTAAGCTTTATCAGTCATCTAGTGAAACCAAGTATCTTGCCTTCTTTTGTATCGATCTTTTAATCTTAGTAGCCAGAATCTTCTACTTAGGATAATGGACCAACTTCAGAATCTTCTTAGAATCTCGAATGTGCACCTGCCTCCTAAGCACTTTCTTGCTAGAAGTATTTCTGAAGTATCTGCTTCCTTGCACTTGCACCCTCTTCCACTCCCACATCTGCTCTCGTCTCTGGCAACTAAGCTTTTAATTTGAGTACTTTCCCTTATATTCCTGTGGGCGAAACCTTGCAAAAAGGATTCCTATACAGATGAGTCCTTGTGATTGGAGTCTTAAGTTGCATAAGAACTTACTTGGCAAAATCTTAGGATGACTATGATTCTTACACATGTCAGGAAATATGTTAAGAAATTATTTCTTTAATTAAGACTATGGTAGGAGTCAAATTAGATATGCCGATGGCCATATTAGTTAAAAATAGTCTTGCTACTTTAATATCTACATAAATGATTCTTACTGGCAACTTAGTCACACAATTTTTTATTCTGTGATAGTTTGATAGCCATGGTTGAAATGCTCTTAGTTAATGCTCAAGTCTTAAAGTGTATAAAAATGTTTAGTTGAAATTGTAACAAATTACTTGATTATCAATAACTCTCATCTGAAAGTAGCAGCCCCAGAACTAAGTTTAATTCAACCATTATGTGAAGACACCAATTTTGCTGTTTTCTCATTGCTTTTATTGCTTCATTTCCTGCCTGCCAAAAAGATCAATGCACATGAAATTAAAATCTGTTGACATGATGAAGGAATTCTTTTCACGAGTTCACTGCATTTTATGTAATTCTGTATTTTGTTGATATGTTTTAGGGTCAATTATTCAAGCTGATGCAGCAATTAGAGAATACTACACCTCACTTTATTAGATGTATTAAGCCAAACAGTAAGCAACTTCCTGGCATGTATCAACATGATCTTGTCGCCGAACAGCTAAGATGCTGTGGAGTACTGGAAGTTGTCCGGATATCAAGGTCAGGCTATCCAACTAGAATGACACACCAGCAATTTGCTGAAAGGTAATCCTTGAATTTCTTCCCAAGCATTCAGAGAAACATTATCATAATATCAATGACGGTTCTTGACGGGCCTTGTATTTCTCATATAGGTACGGATTTCTTCTCTTAGAGAATCTTGCATCTCAGGATCCGCTCAGTGTTTCAGTTGCCATTCTACAACAGTTTAATGTCCCACCTGAGATGTATCAAGTTGGTTACACAAAATTATTTTTCCGCACTGGGCAGGTGATTGTCTTCTCATATACTTCTGATACCTATATTCCTTTAGTGCTCATTCACATATTTATGCTTGTTAAATTTATACCTTATTGATCAATAGATGTCTTCCCATGAAGCCGGGATGTCTCTGAGGTTATCTTGAACTAGATACCCTTTGCAGTTAAAGAAATTTTAATCACAAACTTGGATAGTTTTTAGATTAATCTATGGCTACTCTTATCCAAGAGACTACTGACATTTGGAATATTGAATATATTTTATATGCCGTAACTACAAATTCCTTTGTTGAATTTTGTATATTAATATTCATTTGCTTTTACTCATGTTTGATACTCAATTCGTGTGACCTGCAACTGTAATAAGTCTTGGGACTTCTTTTTTTCTGAAATGTTGGAACCTTTTCCATATGTCAGATAAAAAATTGCAGTTGATTCTTCTTTAAGTTACCATATCACAGTAGACACCACCAACATGTCTAGCATGGGCTGCCTTTTCTGAAAGCATCATTCATTTCTACAGTGACCTGCATTTCCAATTGTCAGATAAAAAATTGCAGTTGACTTCCTTAAGTTACCATACCACAATAGACATAACCAACATGCCTCAATGAACTAGCATGGGCTGCCTTTTCTGAAATCATCATTCGTTTCTACAGTGATTTTCTTCCAATGTTGACAAAGCTTTATTATGTGAATGATTTTATTAGCACCTGGATTCTCTGTAACTGGGCATATATTCTGATTAGTGCAAGATGGCTTCATTACTTACATAACTTAAGTCCTTTTCCTCCTCAAAAGCATGTAGTGATTGCAGATACCCCAGAAGCACCTTTCCACTTTACCTTCCTCACTTTAGCAGTAGTGGGGATGCTTTCATCAATCTTTCATCTTTGCTAATTATCATATCCAAGATAGCAAATATGATCATATCAGGGTATCCCTTGGCCGCTGATTATGTTTTGGACCTCATCCATATCTATACCTACTGAAACTGTATTGCTTTCTCTCACCAATTACCACAATATCACCACAAGACAAACACTAGAACATGTCTTAATCTTCCACATGATTTATTCACAAAAAATATATGAAGAAAAGGGGATCTAGCCTGTCCTTAGCATAATCCTTACATCTCAAACCTTCTGCTGCAGAACTACTTCTAATGCTTGACTTTTTCTCGTTGCTGCACCTGTTAGTTTTGTTTTCTTTCTTAACACTTGCTGAATCAATTTGTGTAATAATTACACTTCAAATTAATCAAAACAATGCACATGATATTTTATATATATATATATATATATATATATATATGCATGTATGTGTTTATGTATCCTTTAAATATTCTTGTCTTAACGGTAAAAAATGACCCCTAGAATTCTTGTTACTTCTCTTTGTGATTGAATAAATGAATCCTCCTTTGCCATTGCTTTTTTACTTCCTAACAAGGACCGAGAAGATTTATATACATCCACAATTTCATTTTTTTAATATATTTTAGTCACTTAACCTTGTACTACCTTGCTTTATTGATCTTCTGGGCTTGGGATTGGTATTTCTGTTTCTGTACTATTCTTTCTATGGATACCTTTTATCTTTGGGCATGTATGATTTGTAGGTTGCTGCATTAGAAGATGTTAGAAACCACACTCTGCAAGGGATTCTTTCGGTTCAGAAAAACTTCCGTGGTCATCAAGCCCGTCGTTATTACCAAGCACTCAAGAAAGGAGTAACTACACTGCAATCATGTAATGCTTGTACATCATATAATATCTCTGATATGCTTTAGATAATCTAATACGCTAACAATTGTTTGAAGGGATCTCTTTTTAATTTTTTTTTCTTTGCCACGTCTTTTTCAAGGACTTCTTTAAGCTATGGAAATTTATGGTTATATCTGTAACATGCCCATTGTTTCCTTTTCTCTTATTTTGCTTAATATCGGTAAAATACTTCATTCCCGTTTTCCAGAAGAATTTCATATGATTGTATCTGAGGGTGTTTCACCTTAATGCCTTCTATTGGAACTGTGTTGTGTAGTTGTCCGAGGTGAAAAAGCAAGGTGTGAATTTGAAGTTTCGAGGAAGAGATGGAAGGCATCTGTTCTCATACAAAAACATGCGAGGCGTCGGATTGCTAGGACAATGTTTGATGACCAGCAGAAGGATATTATACTTTTGCAGTGCGGTAGTGTATTTGCTGCTTGAAAAGAGAGAGTGTGGCCTCTTTATGATTGCAGTGAGTGTTTTTTTTTCTCATTCTCATTTTCTTTCTTTTGCAGTAATTCGTGGGTGGCTGGCAAGGAATTGTTTTGTTCTTCTGCAAAATCAGGAGATGTCAGAGCTCAATCTAGGGAAAGCTAACAAAGATGCAGACAAGGATACTCCAGAAATGAAGGTACTTTATTCTGGCTAATGCTAGGAGTTGAAGATGATGCTATCCATTCTACCTCGATTTTTTTGGCTCTTCAGAGCTAAATGCTGTACCAGAAATATGCAATTCTATGATATATTCATGAAATAAATTACATAAATGCTGTACCAGAAATAAGCAATTCTATGATAGCTTCATCAAATAAATTACATAAGAAATTCTCATGAGACAGTTTAATATGTAGTTACTAAATTCAGTCTCAGCCACAGAATTTAATCTGCAGTCACTAAATTCAATTTGTTGTAATTCACAATGCCCCTAAAGGTCTACTAGCATTGTTTATATCATTTTGTTTCTTTATCTTCAGAAAAAAAAGAAGATAAAATTACATTACATTAAAATTTTTTGTGCAAACACTATTCTTGTGGTGGCTCCATTGTACCAATCTGAGTCAATTTTGGTTGGCAAGAGGGGAAAGCTCAATGAAAGGCACATGAGTTAAGAATTTGCAGACCAGTATGTATAAAAGAAGACGGTTCTGCAAATACTTTGATGGCTATAATAATCTTATCGATCAGTAAGTTTAAAATGGAAATTCTGGGTTGGAATTCTTACGCATTCTCCTGATAACATTGTATCAAAGACCTGGCAATGCAAGTCCTCACATGCTAGATTGTAAGTTTACTTTTCTTTGTACAGCTGCAAGTTCTGTTCTTTAGCAGTGGAAAGCATAGCTGCTGATAAATTCATAATATCCCGTTTAGATCTTTCCAGCACTGCACTTTGGGAGACAGCTAGACGATACATTTGTTCATTTCATATTTCCTATTTGAAAGTTTTATTCTTCTTTTCTTCTAAAGTTGAAACAAAAAATTTCTGACTGTCAGGATACCAATAAGGAGCCCGCTCAGGTGCACCCTTCTGTTTTGGCTGAACTGCAGAGGCGGGTTCTGAAGGCAGAGGCATCATTGAGAGAAAAGGAAGAAGAAAATGCCATCTTAAAACAACAACTTCAACAGTATGAGACGAGATGGTCAGAGTACGAGGCAAAAATGAAGTCTATGGAAGAGACATGGCAGAAACAGCTGACTTCTTTGCAGGTGAGTTTCTAGATTGATTTTCTTTGCACTCCATTATCTCTGAAATTCTCATCAAGATTTTAGAAATGGTGAAAATCCCTTTTTTTGGGTTTGAAATGGTGATATTCATTGTTAATAGATCCCTTTGCGACCATTATTTACTGTTATGGCAGAAATAACCATTATACCCCAGTTAAGCCCCACATATGATTTTCCTTGGGAATAAAACAATGGTTGTCATAACAGTCATCATTAGTTTTTACAGTGGGAAATAATGAATTAATAATAGCAAGATTTGAGTATGTCACTGTCTAGAGTTAAATATTGTTTTTGGAGCTGGAATGAGGACAGAATAGTATTATTTGAATTGAAAATGTCATATGCCAGCCCTTATTATATAACAGTTGTTAAAAGTGGACACCAGCCAAAATATAGCGAGTGCTCAAGTATCTCTTATTATATAATGTGATGGAGGGCCTCTAAAATTGTTATAGAAGCAATTATAACAGCCATAAATTTAAACCATGAGTATCTTTAGCTACTATAGTCTCTGAGTAAAATGTATGTTGTGAATTAGTCTGTTACTATGTTGTCCCAACAAACATGTAATGATGTAACCTTAGTTTTCTCTGTAACTGTTAGCTGTCCTTTCTAATCTGCTGACAATTGCTAATCTAGAAAACTGCTTCACTAGATAAATGAATTGCCAACAAACTCTCAACTTTGAATATGGTCCAGTTCATATTTATCTTAAAATCTTTGAAATCCTTTTCTGTAAAACCATGCCCAAATGATCATGCATGTCATTTACAGGTGAGTTTAGCTGCAGCCAAGAAGAGCCTTGCTGCTGATGATATGGCAAGTCACCATGGAAGGCTTGATGCATCACCAGTTCAGCACTCCTATGACTCTGAAGATACCTTATCTGCTGGGACCCGCACACCTGAAGGTACTCCAGCTAAAAAGTTCCATGCTTGTGATGCTGGACTTGGAAGAAATTCTAATGGCACCCGGAGTGCTGTTAGACACCTTGATGCTTCTGATGGTGGACTCGTAAGATATTCTAATGGTGCCCACAGTGCAGTTAGCAACCTTGTAAAGGAGTTTGAGCAGCAGACACAGGTGTTTGAGGATGATGCAGCGTTCCTTGTTGAGGTGAAGTCGAGGCAGTCAGGTTCCAGCATAAACCCAGATGAAGAGCTTCAGAAACTGAAGGGCCGGTTTGGGACCTGGAAGAAGGATTATAAGGTTCGGTTAAGGGAGACAAAAATTGCACTTCAAAAGCTTGGTAGTCCTGAAGAGAAAATGCGGAAGAGATGGTGGGGCAATTGGAGCACAAAATGACAGGAAATATTTTTCTTTAATGAATATTTCCTGTATGACTTTTTCAAGCATGGCAGGCATCTCTTTGGTACGGAGGCATGAAATGAGGGATGGTATTTTGAGCAGAAAGCTGAAGGGATCCTCTATCCTATCTCTGGAGGAAGCGGATTTTATTTGTACTCCCAGTAATATTGTCTGCATGCTTTTTTGCATTCTTCTCTGTGCCTATGGTGTGCATAAGAGGCTTGTATATCTTCCATTTTTCATTGTTATTAGGGGGAATGGTTAAGAACCTATGGCTTAAGAGAGAGATGATCATGTGAGGGGAGAAACTAAAATGTATAGTTTGTTGTATTTAGGGTAATACCAAAGTGTAGAATTTAGACTTCTGGGCATTGTGTCATTCTGGGAAATGATAATGTATGTTTACATCAAAGATGACAATTTTGAAAGCAAAGAACTTCAAATTTTCTTTTAATTTTTTTCTTTAATTATATCCTCCTTTAAATTCCTTAATCTTATCATAGGATGGGCGCTCACATGTTTGAGTTTTGAATGTTCATCTAGTTTGCCATAAAATTTCTTTTTATGGGCATCATGAACATGGTGCAGTCTTCTAAGAGCTATAATAGGATCAAGTTCAATGAACAGGCGAATATCACTTAAAATAATAATGTCATTGACTTAATCATATCCATGTTTTGCTGATAATCTTAATAGAATTATACAGTTTGCTTATGCTCTAATCTCACAAGCTTTCAGAGGTTGCTTCTACCTTCTTTTGGATGAACAGCTAGTCTAAGTGACACACTATAAAAAGTGAATTTTCTTTTACTTTTTATTTTTATGATTATCTCTTATGATGAGGAAAAAAAAGCTTTTTCCATCTTATCATGTCAACAGATGAGAAAGGTGGAGCGCCATCGACAGTTGCATAGAAAGGTGGCTCAAACTATTCAAGGCATCAACAAGCATAAGAACGAGAACTCATCACAAATCATATGAATCATCATACATTGCCATCAACTTTTTGATTCAGATTGATAGAGTCTCCAGCAGTTTCCCAAATTGGAGTTTTTTTTTTAAGATCCAGGCACAAACTTGGTGGCGTAGACCCAAGCATTGTTGGCAACAGGGTTGTCAAGATGGTCCAAGAGGTTCTCGAGCGGGCCCTTCCCGGTGACGATTGCTTGAACGAAGAATCCAAACATGGAGAACATTGCCAGCCTCCCGTTCTTGATCTCCTTGACCTTGAGCTCAGCAAATGTGACAGGGTCGTCGGCGAGGCCGAGTGGGTCGAAGTAGGTGCCGCCCGGGTAGAGGTCATTCCCCTCGCCGACTCCGGGGAGGCCATTGATGCGGTAGCCCTCGACGAGGCCCATGAGGACTACTTGGAACGCCAGCACCGCCAGAATGCTCTGTGCATGGACCAGGTTTGGATTGCCGAGGTAGTCGAGCCCTCCTTCGGTGAAGATCTGAGCTCCAGCTTTGAACCACACCGGCTCCTTGAAGTCCACCTTCACCCATTTCTCGAGCACTTCGGGGGTGATGCAGCCGAGCGCCCCCAGCATCGCCCACCGGCCATGGATCACCTGAAATGGTTAAGCTCTCTGGGTCATTTTTTTTTTCTTTTTGAAACAATAGAATCCGGGTTCAGCTGTCACTGCAGGTGCTGCAATACCTCCAGGGCTCGGTTCCTTGCGAAGGCTTCGGGGTCGGCAGACAGCCCAGCGGTGTCCCATCCATAGTCCCCGGGGAATTCTCCGGTGAGGTATGAGGGTGTTTGAGCTGAGAAGGGTCCCAAGTACTTGAGGCGGTCCGGCCCGTACCAAAGTTCATTCCCCTGGTTTGTGTACATGAAAGGAAACAGGGGCAGAGTTAAAGGTTAGACACTGAATTCGGTTTTGCAGTTGGTGACAGAATGAGGGTATGGTGCTCACCATGGTGAACTTTCCACTGCCCATAGAGACGACATCTCTCAGAGGGTTGGCGGCCGAGGCCCGGCTTTGGCCGAGGAATGGAGTTGGGCTGATGATGGTGGTGGTGCGAGCGGAGGCTGCCGTCAGCGTCGCCGCCATCTGTGAACCGGTGGCTCGGAGTACGCAGTTTTGCGGTGGGAATTAGGAGTTGATGATGGGGTGTTTGTAGTTCTCTCAGGTGGAGGGAGGGAGGGAGGGAGAATGCAAGGGAAGATGACAAGGGAAGAAGGTATGCAAGAGGGGGACGGAGAGTAGTCGGAATTGTGCGGTGGAGATTTCTGAAGCTGGCTTGGACCAATGAGAGCCCTACAAAGGATTTGGAGAATCTCCAACTCATATCCATTCTATCCGCTTGTTATCTTCTCCTGACTAAATGCGAGAATGTTCCAGGAGTTGCTCGATTCTAGAAACTGGCGGAAGGCTAGCTTGCATCGCCATCCATATCAAGAAAACCAATCCACTGATTATGATCACCACTAAAATTACTCTCAAGTAGCTCTTGATCCTCGTTCTTTTACAGTGTTGTATACAAGACTTTTCTCGAAAAAAGAAAAAGAAAAAGAATACAACGTACACATGACACCTTGAAGTCAATATGGTTGTGTAACACTCGGAGCAACTAATAAGAAACTGAGCCTAATCTACCTAGATGTAAAAGTTGAAGTAGGAGATGGAAAGAAAAAAAAATAGAGCTTTGTTCAACTAGGAGTACAAGATAGAAAAAAAATCATGTTTGACTTGGAGTAGGAGACGAACTCATCTATTTCGATTTTTTATGAATGCTAGGAAACCTAACCTCCATCGGTTATATAAAGACCCTCGCACCTCTTTGCGCCTCATCACCGATAGGTTTTGCTAATTACCACCGATAGATCACCGTTGAATCCTTTCTCCTTCTTCTCTTGACTTTCAACGGTTTTGACTCATGGTGTTCATGGAATATTTCAGTTGAGCACTCACTGGAGTCTTAGATACGAGAGATTTTTGAATGAAATAGTGATTTGAATGAAAAATAGATATATAATTTGGAGTAACATTTTTTGGACTATTATTATATTATTTACCGATCTTATATAATATATGCATATTTTGAATGGATTAAGATATATATATATTTTAAACTTTGACACGCATCAGATTTGAAATCTTAGTCTGACTATGTTCTAGATTCTGCTAATTTGGAGTTATGCATTGGCACTTTGATTATTATTGAGCTTATTGATTCTGCTTTTGGCCTCACCATAGGGTATAGATATGGTATTCTGGCCCACTCTATGCGGTATTTTGGCCCATTCCGCAAGGTATAAGTGCAATTTTGTTTCTAACCTAGCCATAGGATACAAGTATGGCAACAGTTAAAGCCTGCTAAGTTGAATGTAATTTGTTTTGAATTGAAATTATGATTATGTATACGAATATTTGAAAGATATTGGTTTTACTGAATTTATGCTTGAAATGGAATTATCTTTATATCGATTCATTATAATTGTATTTATAATTTATGTTATTACATAAATTATATAGTTAAGGTATTCATTACTTACTAGGTTGTCTAGCTCATTATACGATTTTTTATTTTTTTACAAATTTAGAAAACAAGCCTGAACTTTGTTTTATATTGTCTTAAATTAAAGTTTATTAAAATTGATGTATTATCTTAAAATAATGTTAGAATTGCATGGTATTTAAATTTTGAGTTAGTTATTAAAATAAAGTTTGCATATTATCATTTAAAGTTGTTTCGCTGCATGTTTATGATATCATGATGAGGTGCCTTACGTGCTTATGGGGAGAGTTCACTATATGACAACAGACTACGAAACTACAATACATAGTGAGCAAGTATTCCTATTATATGTTGGACTAAACCTACAACTATCCAAACCCATGTTCACTCCATGGCTTAATAAAACAGTGGTTATTGGTATGGTATTCTATTGCAAGTTCCAGAAGAACAACTGCTATTTGGGATTTAATTCAGCATTCCAACACACAGTAAAATCCAAGCCAACAGATGCTGAAGGTGATGAGCCTTATAAATATCCTTGATCATAATAGAAGAATTGTGAGAGGAAAGACCAATTAGAAGGGGAGATAGAGATGCAGGCAATTCCAAGGAGATGAAGGTGGGGAATTTATCTAGGTATTGAAATGGAAATAGAGAAACTAATAATGCCAATAGAATATTGGCATTCTAGGCAGATTGGATTAAACAAAGCTATAAGTTTTCTACATATTTAAAGAATTCAAGAATCTTTTACTTGGGAAATAAATAAAATTTTGGTTCGGCACATTTTCAGCATATCTATCCAAAACATTTAAAAATATAAATACAAACTATTTTCCATGGTAAGATGCATGCACATTTTTTGAATTAGCCCTTGTAACTCAAAAAAAATCTAAATATATTAGTGAGATTCAAGGCAAGTCGGATTAAACAAAATTACAAGCTCCGACATACTTAAAGAATTTCAAGATCTTTTCATCAAAAAATAAATAAATTTGGTTAGGCACATCTCATCAAAAACACTTAAGAATGCAAATAAAAAACCAGTAGATAAAAGCATATAAAATGTTGTTTGAGGTAAGATCCATATACTTTTTTCAAATCAGGCCTAAAATCTAAAAACTTAAAACTAGTGTAAAAAATGGACCATAAACTGTTTATATTAAAAAATATCGCCGTTGCCGGGGATCGAACCCGGGTCACCCGCGTGACAGGCGGGAATACTCACCACTATACTACAACGACTACGGTACAACTCTTGCTACAGGATTGCTATATCTGTTAATCTATATTATAGTTCAAGCAATTTAGAATTTAATTGTGGGTTCCAACCCAACTAAAATCCAAGCCAGCTGATACTGGAAGCTTATAGTGCCATATATATACATATATTAACTTTGAACATAATAAAAGACTGGCGAGAGGAGCCCCATTAAAGCCTTATCTGACCAAGTAGGAAAGCAAAGAAGTACTAATCTATACCAAATCAGCAAAGAAAAAATGGTGCAACCAAGGCAAGTTCCAAGCTCTTGAGGGAGTCAAACAGTCTGCAATCTTAAGATCATCCAACAATTCCAAGGGGCTGAACGTAGAGTATTCATCTAGGTATTGAAATGGAAATAGTGAAGCTAATATTGCCAATAGAATAATGGCACATTCTGTTTCAGATTCTAGGCTGGTTGGATTAAACAAAACTATAAATTTTCGACATATTTAAAGAATTTAAGAACTCAAAAATAAATAAATATTTGGTTTGGCACATCTTCGGTATATTTGTCAAGAATATTTAAAAATATAAATACAAAACCAGTAGATGAAAACATATGAAATATTTTTTGAGGTAAGTTGCTTCTACGGTAAATAGATAGATTCAGATTTTGATTGAATTCGTTCTTATAAAAAATAAATAAAAACTATAAAAGACTGTAAAGGTCAACATACGAACTTTCTCATTTATTTTTTATATGTTAAAAATTAGAAACGAGTGCAGTGATGGATCCCATCATAGAAATGAACTTTCTAATTTAGTTTGTAAACTTAGAAATTGATACTAAACACTATACTACAACGACCATAAGTTGTATTGGTTCGTATATAATGGGCGGTACGCTTCCAACAATCCAAGACCAAGTGCACTCCTATGCTGTTCCTCGGCAGCTTCCATAAAATTCAACATTCCACATCAGCAAAAAATAAGCCAAAGTAATGTCGAAGATGGTGACATATTACAAATATTAGACTCGTTTAATTGAAAATTTGAAATTAAAAAAATGAGAAAGAAGCTTTTTTTTTTTATGGAAATAGAATTTCCATATTTTATGGCAAGAAAATTATGTATGATATAGAATAGTTCAATTCTCACGGCTAGAAATTGAGATAACAAAAGTGCCCCTAAATTTTTAGAGAGAATAGAATAAATTTTTTTCTTTATTAAGAATATAATAAATTTTTATAGGAATTTTCTACAAAAGTTGATATTTAACCGAATATGAGTTATTTTGGAATATATTATTTTTTTTGATCAACTAAATATAAAAAATTATATTTTAGGTATTATATACTTGAGCATTAATTTTTTTAGAAAAAATATTTTATATAGATTTTTTTTTCTTTTTTGGAAATCAAACGAGTCCTGTAGAAAAATGAGAGGAGCCCGAGGGACCGCCCAAATCTAAAACGACGAAAAGCCGAGCCAAGCACGGCTCGAGCCGAGCCGGTGGACGAAACTCGGATCAGCGCTGATGAGGACCGCGTGAGTTGCGTGCCTTTTAAGCAACCGACATCGCCGACCGTGTGGACGGACCAAGGTCGGACCTATCGCCACGTCAGCATGATAAAATTCACCTCCCTTCCTCCCATCACCAGCCGCCACGTACCCTTCCCATCCTGTAACGGCTAGTTCACCGACCCCCCGGGAAGGAGCCACGTCTCCCATCGTACACGTGTGCCCTCCGATTTTGACCGGGAGGTGGCCAACTCAGAACGCGGTGTTAGGAGGAGCAGCGGGCGGGAAACCATTATTTCCGCCTTTTTAAAAAACCATGGCGGCTTTTCCAGGACATTCCCAGAAATATCTCAATTATTTACTATTTTCTTTTTATAATATCGAAACGTTAGTTTTAATTTTTAAAACCTTTTTGCCTCAACTATATATATAACGAGACGTGGTCGTCTGAGTTACTTGAAGAAGAAGATTGAGGTAGTTCCAGCTAACTCCTTTTCAGAGAATCAGAGCCGTAGATTCCCAGGAATTTAGGCATCTAAACCAGATCATTTGATTTCCTCATCAGGATCTAGTATCAGGTATACCCATTGATTTCTCGCTTTTTTGTACAAAATTGTTTTATTTGGATTCTACTGGAGGAGTGTTCAGTTTTAATAATATCTCATGGATCTTTCATCAAATTTTTATGTTTGATTTTTTTTTTAAAAAAAAAACTTGTTCTGCTTGGATGGTTCATCTAAACTAAATAGAAAAAAAGGTTACTGGTTTTCTTGTATTTGCTCTGTTGGTTTGGGAGGTTTCATGGATCGATGGAAGATATTGAGCACTTGGAGTCCACTGTGATGCTTTGAAAATGAATTTTGATTGGTTATGGTTTCTTGAATCATTTGGTTGTAACTTTTTATGAACAGCAAAAAAAAAAAAAACAATCAAATGATTCAAGAAACCATTTGATTGTATCTTTTTATGAAGTCAAGGTTTGGGCATTTTGGGGCTTTTTATCTCTTCTTTTTATTAATTGGAGGAAGTTTCAATTTTGTTGGTGCTTATAGCTAATTTCATGTTTCTATTTTTGGTTGGCAGAGTGAATTCAAATCAGACATTAAATTTGGGTGCTTTTCAAGTTTGCGAAAAAAAATATATGATAAGAATGGCAGTAGGACAGATTCAGCATGAAGAATCTGTAACAACTGGTTTAAAGTTTGTCCCTGGCTCACGCATTTTAGGGAGAAAAAGGGTTGTGATTTCAAGTAGTTTGGATTCATCTTCTCCATTAAGCGGGCCGTTGCAAAAGAGGCGTGGTGCAAGATCGTGTATGGAGAGATCGAATCGCCTCGAGTCACTGCCCCAAGATGTTTTGGTAAATTACCCAAACTCCAAATTCATGAAAAGATCCCTGAACGTATGACTGTGACCTTCAAATATCTAACAATATGCATGTTCTTTATTTGTAGGTCAGGATACTGTGTAAGGTGAATCATAGTGACTTGAAACAGCTTCTTTTGGTGTCCAAGATTGTCCATGGAGCAGTAAGTTTCATTGTTTGACAGGCCTTTTGATAGAAAATAATCTTCTATTTATTGAAGGTTCTAAACTGATGATATCTTCTTTTCTTGCTCAGACTCTGATTGCTAAGGAGATGCATTTTGCTTTTAGCACTCCATCTTCAAAGCCTATCTTCAGGAGAGAAGGAAATATTGGAGATTTTGCTTCAGAAGTTAGTGAAGAGGCACCAAATGCACCGAAGGGACGGAGGGTTGCAAAATCACGGCTAGATCGAAAAACACTATCAAGTATTGCTGTTGCCCTCTTCGCATCACCAGAGGACCGGTGGCCAAAGAACAGATTGGCTGCAGAGATGTAGATATGAAGTTTACTAGTTTTTGTTCACGTAAGCATTTTGTAGACTTGCACTAGGTTGGCTTTTGTGCATTCTGCAGGCTTTAGTTTCCACAGCTCTGTTCTGGTTGTTTTGTGCCTTGTTCTTCTAAGGTGAAGTCATTGTGGAAGCCTTTCTTCAATGCATTTATTGAAGAGAAATGGCCTTCTATGATGTATGTAACTAGATATCAAGTGTGTCGGAAGAGTGTTTCTCTCTTCTCTGTAGATAAATATGTTGTACACTAGGATTGAATTGTATTTGAAGGGTTATCCTTCTTTTTACATAAGAAGAAATAAAACCACAATTAATTTCAATAATTGTTTTTCAGATGTATTTGCTTTCAATTATCTCATGGATTAATGTGTTCCTAGGGCATTTACTATCTTGTTTCTGTTTGTACAGTTATTAAAACGCCAGTGAAAGAATTTATGAAGCTAGTTTTTGATATCATAGCTAGTGGTTATGCTGTAGGTATTTGCTTTGTAATTGGAGGGAATGCAAGTTTTGCATGTTAGATGGCTTTTATTTATTAAGAGGAAAATGGCAGGCACCAGCAGGACATTAAGCTTCAATGCTGCAGATATCAATCATATGGGGATAGTTGAAATATTATGCTTATGAGAAATCAGAAGTCCATGTTCTTGAGATCAGCTTTTAATGGTGGATTTACTTGTGCTACTGAAAAATTAATCATTTAATGGGGTCGATCTTTTATAAACTAGATATGGAAGGTAGCTTTGCCCCTGGAGGTATGCAGAACAGATAGAGGTCTGTAATGCTCTTCGAGTTTTGAGGGAAATTATGCCTATCATTTTACTCCATTCAAATTTCCCATCAGTAATGTGAAGGAGAACTAGGCCATTTCACTTGATAAAAACTATCTGCTGTATGTATGAGAGATGCTGTAACGAAGCGTGCGTATGTGTCTGTTTGATAATTTTCTGCAAACCCATGCAGGTGTATATAGAGAGCAATTTTGTAATCATTTGTATCGCGCATGATTTATCCAAATGTCTCGAATAGGAGAAGTCATACACACGTGTGCACATGTGCACAGAGAGAGAGAGAGAGAGAGAGAGAGAGAAATTCTCTCAAAAATATATAAATCTAGAGATGCAAATTGGCCAAGCCAAATTTGAGGTGATTGAAAATTAATTAAGCCTGATGTCCCAATCTAAGCAATCCAAAGTCTAATATATGGCCTAGCCCATCCACATCCCTACTGAAACCCATCTATTCACACCAAAACTTATTTGGATCGGCCAATTAAGGCCCTATTTGAGAGAGCTTTTGGAGGGCCAAAAAACACTTTCTGACCCTCCAAAAGTACTTTTAGATAAAAAATGGTGTTTGGTAAAATTTTCGGAAAACTGTTTCAGCTTTTGCGGGAAGCTGAAAACAGCTTTTGGGGAGAAGCTCCAATTTGGAGCTTTACGAAAATGCTGTTTTCAGCTTTGTTGGAAAGCTATTTTTTGGACCAAAATACCCCCATTTAAATCTCACTTTTTCCTCCAAAACCCTCATCCCACCTCTTCCTCTCTCACCCATCCTCTCCCTCTCCCTCTCTATCTTCTTCTTCCTCTCAACGCCGCCGCCTCTATTCCTTCTTCCTCTTCTTTTTTTTCTTTTTTTTTGTTTTGGGAGCTCGTGGCTACCCACGGTGGCAGCCACCATGCCGGCCACCACCCATGGTCGGCGACCCTTCTATATTTCAATAAAATAAAATAATAAATAAATAAATAAATAAATAAAATAAATAAAAAGAAAAAATAATGAGTGAGCGGCAAATAATCTGATCTAAATAAATACATAAATAAAAATATTAGTAATTATTTAACCAATTTTATCACCTAGCTAGAAAATTTGTTAGAGAGATAAATGATCATTAAAAGGATGAAAAATTAATTTACACTAATAATTATAATATTTTATATATTTATTATTGTATTATACTATAAATATAATATTATATTACATTATATCATAATGCATTGATATGTTATGTTAAATAATTTAATATTATATTAAATTATTATTCTATATTACATAATGTTATAGTACTATATTATAAAATACATTACATTAATATTATATTATATCATATATTTATGTATTAATACGTATTATATTTTATTATGCTCTGTTGTATAATACTGCTAATGTCGGTCATTTTGTCGCACAAAAGTACTTTCTCAGTTTGTTTACCAAATACATGTTAAAGTGCTACAGCACTTTAGAAATGTAGTTACCAAACAGCAAACAACTTTTTATAAACGCTCTGCTTCAGACAGCTCTATTTCCAAAAGCTCTACTACTAATAGCTCCCCCAAATAGGGCTTAAGTGATTAGGTCGACCAAATAAGTGATCGATTGAGGGAGCAAGTTTTGGGTTAAAATTGTCGACCCAGTAATTTGCATGCTTGAAAAAAATAAATAAATATAGGTGGCTACTTATCACTTATCCAAGTGGAGAGTTGGAAGTAGTTTTTGCTAAAGCTAACCACCAATGGATAGTTTTTCATGGAGAAAATTATCTAAAGAAAGTTATGTCCGGAAAATAACTACTATGGTCCCTCAATTATTAGTTTGCATACCTTCTAATCTTAACTCAGGCATTATTACTCAAATTTGCTTGAAAAAGGGAATTGACAAAACATGTGGGGGGTTGAGCAAATAAATTGGCTTAAATAGCCAAATGAAATTTTGTGATTTGAATGAACAATTACATGTCAATGGTATTTCATGGTTGATTTTTTAGTGAAAATTAGTTGATTCACGTAAATCATGTTCATGGCCAAGAGTTTTCAGCAAGGAAAAAGAGTTGATTTCCGTAATTGTTAGATTCTCTATCTAATATGAAGAAGGTTACAAGTAAAAAGTTTGGCGTCTTGCCACCTTGGAGAGTGGCCAATCTTCTAGAGTGCATGCCTACATTTCCTCCTCCGATCAACGGCTGTGGGAATGGATCTCATGACCAATGTTTGTACTACAAGTGGGTGCAAGTAGATCTAATATGAGGCTGTTGATTGGACTGAAGGTTTCAACCTACTAACACAATCCAACCAATTGCTTGCCCTCGATCTCAGGATGAGAGCTTCATTTCTTAACTGAAAATTTGGTCTCTACGGTTTAAGGGACATAAATCTCATGACAGGAACTTTGAGCTCTTCACAAGAATTTCAATCTTTCGAGGATATTAGAGATGTCTACTTTCATCCATTCACTACTAATTTTGAAAATTTAAAATCGAGCAATAGCATGATCGATAAATATGAACAATAAGAATAATCATGTAAATAGGCATGATAGGTCCACTCAAAATTATGATCATGACCATGGGTGATAAGCATCGTCGACCTATTTAAAGCTACGAGCAATATTGAGTGATAAGTATGATCTGTTAGTTTAAAAATATGGCTATTATCATGATTGATAAACATGTTGATTACTTTAAATTATGACCATTATAATGGTTGATAATATGGTCATCATCACAATCGATAAATAAAATATACCTATTCAAACTTATAGTCCGTGTCTTGGTCGACCAAGCATTCCTGTTAATTGGTCAACAACATGTTATGCCTATCTACAAGAGACAAATATTTACTAAAATTATTCTGGGTCAACCAATCAAGCAATGGATCAACCATCTAGGTAATTAGTCAATTGAATGACCAGGTTTGGGTTAAAATATTGACCACATCATGTATATACTTGGAAAAGAATTTAGTTGGCCGCTTTTCATTTGTCTAAGAGGCCAATTAGAAGTAGTTTTACTGAAGTTAACCACCAGAAGTTTTTCATGGAGAAAATTACTTTAAGTGAGTTATGTCTCCTTCTTCCATAAGAGCATGTAGTTGACTTCAATTGCTCTCTCTTCAACACACTTGACACTACAATGCTATTATTATAGGATGTCGGTCATCTTCTATCTTAGATTACATATTTGTGGAGCACTTGATCTGACAACCCCCTTCAAGGATTTTAGGAACCGAAATCTTTCTTGGTGGTAGAGGTTTTTTTGAGTATCAGCGGACATGGCTCTGCTTCTTCCTATAAAGTGAAGATTCAAATGATTCACATATAAAATTCAAACTATCTACAGGTTCAAACTACTCGTATATAGAGGTTGAGAGACCCATAGGGAAAGTTTGGTATGAGATGATAATTTCAAGATCAAAGATGATGTGGGTGGAGGTGATATGATCAACGTGTTTGATTGCACCATAGTGATTCTGTGTGGTAGCGGTCTCAAATCACAATCACTTCTCAAATTATGCCCAACCTAGTGATAGAAAATCCGTCCTTGAGGTTGGTATCTAAGATCACCCCAGGACAGTGATCTTAAGCTGAAATTTGAAGACAAAAATACCTTTCAATCTAGCATAAAAATTGATATATCAATATATCTAATATATTATATTATTATTATATATTATATTATATTGATATTAGACATATTGTATTTATGATATATTATATTACAATATATTACTAATCATTTTTTATTTAATTATAATTTTAAATTATAATAGAAATATTTCATTATACTTTATATTTATATTATGAAATTATTTAATATATTACTTCTATTTTTCTATTTTTTTAATCAAAATAAATATTAGTATTAAATAATAATCTATAATAAGTATGAATAAAATATTAATTATATAATAAAAAATAATAGACTTTTATAGGATTAATACTTTCTAGGATTAACAAAAATATATTTTTATAAAATGTATTAATAATTAATATATTTGTAAATATATTAATATTTTATTATAATATATTTTATATGATCAATAAAAAAATTTATGAAATATATTAGGGGTAATTTTGGTATTATATGGCCAGTAATTTTGGATTTCTATGAAATACCAAATAAGTTATTCGTGGATATCTAAAAATATTTAATTGTTGGAATATAGCATACTAAATATAGCGATCTTAGATCATCGGAAATCAGATTATCTCAAGATAAGGATTACTAGTGGTCTAAAATCACCTCGGTGATCTTATTTGGATTACGAGCAATCTTTAATCATTGGATCACCTAAGTGGTGTTTTTAACCCAAATGGGATCGCCAAGGTGATCTTAGATTACTGGTGATCCTTATTCTATGGTAATCTCATTCTTGATGAGCTAAAATTACCATGTTTGATATGTTATATTCCAACGATTAAAGATCCTTAGATATCTACGAATAACTTATTTGGTTATTTATGAAAATCCAAGATCACTTGCCGTATAATACCAAAACTACCATTGATATATTTCATAAAAATATTCTATTAATCCTATAAATTACTAATCCTATATAAATATATTAATTTTTATTATAAAATTATTATTCCTATTTATACTTATGATATTATTTTAATTTTACTATTTATTTAATTAAAAAAAAAGGTAAATAGAAGTAATAAACTAAATAGTTTCATAATATAAATATAATATGTATTATAATATAATATATTATAAAAATTATATATGCAATATCACTATAACATAATAGATAATATTAATATAATATATATGGATATACTAATTTTTTTTGTTGGACCGAGGAATATTTTTGTTTCCAAATTTCAGCCCAAGATTAGTGCCTTAGGGAGATATTGGATATCCATCCTCAAGTATAGATTTTCCATCGTCGAGTTGGATAGTGATTTGAGAAGTGGGAGTAATTTGTGATCACTACCATATAGGATCATTATGGTGCAAATAAATATAGTGATCTCATAATATTCACCCATATCACTTTGATTATGGGGTCATCACCCCATTCCAAGCCTCTCCACAAAGTAGAAAATTAATTTACCTGTGCATGGAGTTCAAGTGACTTGTGAGATTGATAGAAAACATATTTTCTCTTTAATAATAATAATAATAATAATAATAATAATAATAATAATAATAAAAAGTAAGAACATATCTTAATTTTGTTTCACTCAGGAAAGCATAGTAGTTGGGGCATATTCTCTCTCTTCAACATACAAATTCTTCGCGTCGCCAGCATTATCCAACTGTCGCTGTTTCAGCATTCTCCCGTTCCAGGAAAACTGGAGATAACGAGTTACACACACCTATTTCGAAACCCAAAAGAAACCCCTCAGCATACTTTCTGCGGGACCCACTATTGATCTAGCTCCTATTGGGTCGAAATCCTTGTCCTTGTAACATTCGCTCATCATGGAAACCTTGCCGTTTTCTCCTACAACTCCGCGGGCACTCTAACCTTGCCGTTTGATGAGTCAAACCCCAAAACGTCGCTCTCACGCCATCAAGGCAAGTGATAACATAACCCCTACGGTTCTTAAAACCTTCTCTCCCCTTCGACTCACTTTCTCTCCAACAATCTGGCTCCATTTAAGGTACATAACGGGTGCAACTCCGAAAATCATAGAATGCATTATAAGCCCTCGCATTAGAAACCTAAAGACCTGGGGAAAAAAACCAGGCGAAAAGACCGGTTCCTGGACCTCTCGCTGGGGGCCGCGTGTCCCCCTCTAAATACTCCTCGTACCACTAAAACCGCCATACCTTCTCTCCTCTCTCTCTCTCTCCGTCTCCCCTCTTGCTCTGCTTCTCCTTCCATTTTTTTTTTCCTTTCCTTCTCTCTTTGGATTCAGATCTCTTGTAGGAGGAGGGACGATGAGGTTCGCGTCATCCTTCTTCGATCGGGCCTCGCAGGCGCTCAATCGGAGTCCGGCCTTCTCGAAGCTGATCGTTGTCTTTGCTGTCAGGTTCTTTCGATCTTCCTTTGTCCATCGTGCTTATCTCTGTTTCGATCTTTTTACGCTTTTTGATTCGGTTTTCTTGAATCCTAGATGTCAGCATTACTTTTTCTCTTCGTTTGATGCGATTTGGCTGGGGATTTCTGCTTATTTTATCTCCACATCTCAGTTATTGTGCTTGTTTCAGCGTTTCGCTCCTACATTTCTTTAGTATGTCTTGAATCGTTTGCTTACGTTGTTTGAAGGTAGTAGAATCCATTTTTATGTTTTCTAATTTCTTTTTCCCTACTTTGTTGTGATTGATGGAACTTAGCAATCTCAAATAAATGTCATGCATGGATCTTATTTCTCTCTCTCTTTTTTTTTTTATAATAAACTTCATTTGTATATGATGGTGAAACCTAGGGGATCAAGAATTGTTTGTTCAAGTCGAAAGTATGTTATGATTAGGTATATTGTTTTCTGAATGGTTAGGAAGGGATTCATGTTAGCGTGGGCAACTTTTTACTATTGATCCGTGACAATGAATGGAAACTTGCCATGAGGCGGAGTTATTTCTATGTTTGTTTGTTGAAGGTTTGGGGAGTAGATGAAGAGGATGCCTTGTTGAAGTGCTTTGTGATTGTTACGTGCAATTTATGATTAATGAGAAATATTTGTAAAGAAATCCTAGCTTGGTTATGCTATCCTTTGAAATTCTGAGGACAAGATTTGCTTGCATCACTGACCGAGATTTTTTTAATATGTTAATCGAAAACATGGACTAACAGATAGTTGATGGTACGGATTGAGTGATGGCAGTGCACTTGATAAAGAATTGGCTTGGATTTGTGACAAGAAAGGCCAAGATTTATATAATCTTTAAGGAAATTAACAAGAATCGATTGAGGGAAGCTTTTCAAGGATTAATAATTTCTATGCCATGTGATTCAGTATTTTGATACTTTATCAATTAGATGGAAATAAAGATGGAGAAAAATCCGCAACTTGTAATGGTCATGAATTTTCCCATGAGGCATCTTCTGCAGTTTCTTGAGTGGTACCTAATATTGCCTTTAGTTTGCAAATTTTGGAAAATGATTACCTAACCACAGTTTCTGCACGACCAGCATGCTCATGCTTTATGACCAGGAAGGGGTTTAGCTGCCCATTAATGATCGAGGGCTCGAGGCTGAAGTGGGCTGGCTTGCAGGGCCTGGTTTTATATTGCTCAGATCAGCGTTCCAGGCCTGGTGTGGGAATTCTTCGTTTGCTCGTGCAGGCACAGCCCAATAGCAGATCTACCCATTATATGTTGATTATGCCACAAGGTAGCTTCAGTATTTGTTTAATAGAGGATTGTGGTGATTGTTCAAAGATTATGAGAGATCCCCTTTCTCTCATCCATCATCCGAGATGTAGGTTGTATCTGAGCTTTTATTTCCTACAGATGATTTTCTATTTCCAGTGAATGACAATTTTCTTGTATATGGAGTGAAAGGATTATTAGCGGATTACACTATTCAGTTATGTATGATATATCTAGGATCATCTAAATTTGTCTTTTGAAGTTTGCAGTCTATGTTTTGAAGTAGGTTTGTAGTAATTGTTGTCCAGTATGTCATGTAGCATTCTTTTAAGCAAAAAAAAAAAAAGCACACCGAATTGGTTCTTGGATTAATATCAAATATGATCTTTCTGCTCAAGCATTGAACTTTTGCAGATGAGTATAGATTGGGATTTGGGAAGTATGTCAAAAATAATTTCTCTGTTCAAGCATTTAACTTTTGCAGGTGAGTACGAATCAGACAGTGACGTTCGTTACCATTTTGTTAGGAGGTTGTTATATTCCAAAAAGCAGGTAGCATCTGTAAGTGGCTAAACTTAATGACAGTAATGGAGTTCATAGTTGAAGAATTAATCAGTACAGAAGAAATCCCTGTGACTACACCCTTTAGAAAAAATAACAAAATGGGCATCTCTATCCTTATTTAGATATCCATTACAGTTCCCTTTCCACTCAATATCATTCCATGTGTTCTTTCTTGCTGCTTGTTGCAGATTTTCAATTGCAAAGGGTGCCTTTCTACAATAATTATAGTAATGACTTGCAGATGACAGGTAAATTTAATTGTTAGCTATCACATTGAAGAGTATGATTTTGAGCAAAGGCATCTGGCAGTTAATTGTCACTTCCATATAAAGCAAAATGAGGCTGATGTGGTTCAAAGATGAATTTAACAATAGGATGAATCTCGCAGAGTTTTATCACTTCCAGCCTGTAAAAGAAGAAAACAGCATGCAGAGGCACTTTCAAACTAACTTCTGTTGGTTTCAAAGTTGAGAGAGGAGACCGATAAATTCTGAAAATAAATCATCATTTTAGTTAGTTTAAATTGTAGTGTATAGAATCTTCAAGTTATTCGTTTTCCTACTGCGAAATGGCCCTGACTGGATATTTCTTTCTGTTGTTTTGTTGAAAGTAAATACTAAGCTTTATATCATTGTCGTTGATTTCACTATTTTTAGCCTTTCAAAAGAAAACCTGCTCGAATCTGTTATATTTCGTTAGCTTTATAATTTTGCATGTTGTCAGATCTGTCCTTTGTTCTTGCTTACGTTTTTTACAACTTATTTTCTCCTCTCTCAGCAGTGGAGGTATTGTGGCATATGCCGATGCAAAATCAGACCATGTTGCTGAATCATCTCAAGTCTCTGGCAAGAAAAAGTTGGTAGTCCTTGGAACTGGCTGGGCTGGCATGAGTTTCTTGAAAAATGTCGATGCCTCCTTGTATGACGTGCAGGTGGTATCACCTCGTAATTATTTTGCCTTCACTCCTTTGCTGCCAAGCGTCACGTGTGGGACAGTGGAACCACGTAGCATTGTTGAGCCAATACGCAATATCGTCAAAAAGGTAGGAGTGGATGGATTTTATTATAAGCAGCAAGGTCTTTCTTATGTAACATATTTATTAATTTTGTTGATTACAAGCAGAAAAGAAAATATCTTGGAGTCGAGATCCTTTCATAATGATGTTGATGTGACGAAAGTTATTATGCTGCCATACTTGAGTTTTACTTAGTACCTATCTCTTTTAATAAATAATTTCCCTCAGTTGATGAATTAAAACAGAGCTGTTCAATTATTTCTTTGCAGAATGGTGGAGTTAAATTTTGGGAAGCTGAATGTTTTAATGTTGATCCAGTAAAGAAGAAGGTTCACTGCCGATCTAATATCGGAACAAACAGGGATGGAAATGGTGAATTTACAGTCGATTATGACTACTTGGTTATTGCACTTGGTGCTAAGCCGAATACATTTAACACCCCAGGTGTGGTGGAGCATTGTCATTTTCTGAAGGTGCGCCCCTATCCATTGTCAGCAAAGAAAAATTCCCATATGGTTATTCTCTCTCTCAATAAAAAGGGAAAAGGAAAAGAGACAACTATGTGGTTTTATTTGTTTACCATAAAATGATAGTGAAGTGTACTAATGTTTGTTAGTAAGAATAAATATGACACTTGCAAACTTCAGAACTAGTTGGTCTTCAGCATACTGCAAGATGGAACCTCACATGTCAAGATCCTTTATGCAAATTCTCTCTGCAATATGCCTTTCCCTTATTCCTTTACCATATCATCTGATTTTTGTTAGCTGATTGTGGATGTAACGATCAGGTCCACATTATGCCATTGTTACCTTTTGTTTTGGGGAGAAATACGCCATTGTTACTTGTTTTATGTGACAGCCCCTGCATTCATGACTTTTCCTCCTTTTGATTGTTAAAGTTCATCTTCAGTGAAAATGTATTTTTAACAAAAGTAGACGTCTTCGTGCAGGAAGTAGAGGATGCTCAGAAAATTCGAAGGAGTGTGATGAACTGTTTTGAAAAGGCCTGTCTTCCGAACCTTAGTGAAGAAGAGAGAAGGAAAAATCTTCATTTTGTCATTGTTGGTGGTGGTCCAACTGGTGTGGAATTTGCTGCAGAGTTGCATGACTTTGTCACTAAAGATCTGGCTAAGTTGTATCCGACCCTTAAAGACTTAGTGAGAATATCAGTAGTTGAGGCTGGCGAGCATATTTTAACCATGTAAGAGCAAACTTGGTACAATCACACCTTTTACTGCATTTTTTTGATTCCTCATATCACTGGGAGTCCATGAAACTGGATGTGCATGTAACTCTTGATGCTTCTTATATTTTCTGTTTTTCAATTCATCATTTTTCTAAAGTGCTTGATTCCTTTGTTTTGTTTAATTTAGAGGCCTGTAGGATCTCTTTCTCCTATTTGTTATTTGAAAGTATAGATTTCTTTTGTTTATCAAGTGCATGAAAGCTGTTAATTCCTAGTTTTCACCAGTGCTGTAAAGTTTACTCACCAAGATTGCTCTATAATTCCATTAAAAATGGCACTATAAAAGGAAGGTTTTGCATTTCTGTTTAATAAATAAGAGGAACGGATGCCATTGAGATGGTTTACAACATTTAAGGGCAGTTAGTTGAATGATAGTATGAAATTCTGCTGAAATTCCTTTAAAACGACTTGATTGTGGTAAGAATTTTCAAGCACACTAATACTACATGAAAATACATACCATCTTGATACAGTTGCCGGTAATAAGCATAAGAAAAACAACTGCTGATTTTTATGGCAAAAGTTCAAGGTACTCCTCTCGTATTGACAAAAATATGTCAACCTCTCCTTGTGAGGTCTTCTTCAGACATTTTTGCACATGTCCACCATCATGTCAATGAATCTCCATCAAGTTGTTCTCAATTTGGATGTATCTAATGCTGACGACTAGACCTTAATTTGGTTTCATTGCTGCTTTGTGGCAAATAATCTGATTTTCCTCAACACATGACTAGAACAATCTGCACTGTGGCTTTGTAAGTAATAAATCAAACTAGCATGTGGAAGGGTTTTCTTCATAATAAATATAAAACCTTGTAATAATTCAATTTGGAAGTAAACAACTTACATAATGTTGAGTTGGGGCTTTCCCAATTTTAATTGCCCTAAATTTTTTAATGTCTACTTTTATTAGTATTGTCATCTTTCATTATAGTTTTGTATTACTCAACTATTGTATCTTGCGTATAAACTGATATTTTATTTCTAGACATAGTTGGAAATTGCTTCAGTACTTCTGGTTCTAGTTGTAGTGTTGTCTATAGGTGACGCCGGAATGCCTGGGATGCATGTGACGCCGCATAGGTCATGAGTTCTGGCGCATGGGTTGTAGGCCTCGTATGCACGGGTCTCGGGACATAACTAGTTTTTGATTAGTTATTTTCCTATCTTAGATAGAAAAGCTAGATGTTAGTAAACTCTAGAGAGTTTCGATTTTTGTGAACTTTCTTTTTGAGATTGTTTTGTGTTATTAGAAATATTAGTAGTTAGGATTCTTCAAGTTAGAATAGAACTTGGAATCCTCCATTAGAAAGTTGAAGAAAAGAGTCCTCTTGTACAAAATGTCTCCATTAGAGATCTTATTGTAATAATTCTTGAGATTTTTGAGTAATTGCTTAGTGAGATTATTCTTATGGGTTTTATCCTTCTCTCTATTCTCTCTCTCCTTCCTTTTGATGGGTTCCTAGGATTTGTGAGTGAGCATGTGAGAGTTGTATCCTTGGATTGGTCAGCCAAGATGGTGCTTTTGGCCTTAGAAGAGAGTGACCTGCCCCTGCTCTTCTTCCAGTTACCATTCACCCTATTGAGAGCCTATTGGCTTGCAAATCACCGCTTCCTTTAGATTCCAACCCCTATCGTCGTTTGTGCTGTAATAGGATTTCTATCTCGCCACAATCAGTTGCATCGACATACCCTTCCTCCTTCGAGTTTTCAACTCAATTTCAACATCTCCCTGGTGTCGATTGGCATATATCAAAACTTAACTGCAGGATCTTTCTTGCCTTTTCTATCTAATGATCTGAATCTTTAGAAAAAACATGGTCAACTGAATTTCTATTTACTGCCATCCAAACACTCCCTGATGATGATCATTAGGTACATACTGGCATAGTCTTGTAAATGCTGCTTTCATGGAGTATCAGATTGATACCTCTTGCCTAAATCTGCCTTGGCCAGCAATTTGACACCAAATATAGGGTTGACATCAGGTTGACTTCTGATCGCCAAGTTTTCTTATTCCTTCCGCGAGGCCTTCTCAGCTTGGATTTGTGCTCCACAGCTGACTCCCTTTTTTGATGTGTAAGGGCTTTGATTATGTTGATTGATGGAGTCCCAGATGGCGCCAGGCATAAATTTTGATATGGCCATATAATTAAGAATCATACATGAAAAGATGTCCTCTACTGTATTGTTGAAATTGTTAAAATTCCTTTTGTTTATTTCACATGTTTTGCAAATTCTGTCTTCTTTTTAAACTAGTCCCCCATCTAGCATCCAGAATTTGTCTTCACATGTTGTAGCATTGATGATATAGGTTTGACAAAAGAATCACTAAATTTGCTGAAGAGAAGTTCCAGCGAGATGGTATTGAAGTGAAAACAAATTTTCGGGTTGTGAAGGTGACTGATAAGGCCATCACTATGACAAATGCAGCTACTGGAGAGATAAACGTACCCTATGGGATGGCTGTTTGGTCTACTGGTATTGGGACCCGTCCTGTCATATTGGACTTCATGAAACAAGTTGGTCAGGTTGAATGTTTTAGACTTATGCTTCTAAAGTTTTTGTGAAATTGGTTTGTGCAACATATACAAACTGGTGCTTATTCAAAACTTATGCTCTTTGGTTTTTCAAATCAAATTTGTTTTCATATTTTTAGGCAAATAGGCGTGTATTAGCAACTGATGAATGGCTCAGAGTCTGTAATTGTGATGGGATTTACGCACTTGGTGACTGTGCCACTATAAGCCAAAGAAAGGTCATGGTATGTGCAACCTAATACTGGTTACTCTGTTGTCTTTTGCTAAAATTATTTTGTTAGCAAGTAGATAAGCCCTCAGTTTGGGATCGCATCTGTTTGAGGTGATTTTGTCTAAACTTTCAATTATTTGCAATCTGAATGATCCGACTATTACACATGTCATAACTAGAGAGATTTTTTTTATACAAATTAGATATCATCTTCAGCAATCCTGTACTAAATACCTAAATACCTCTACGAGGACCAGATTGTTTGTTTGAAGGCGTAGTTTGAAGTGTTTGATCATCTGTAATTCTGTATGCATACTTTCTAGCTCAAGAGGCCCTCTTTAGGATTTCAAATTATGAAAATGTCAGAGAAGTAATTAAAATCACTAGTTAAGGGGGGCTGCTATTCTACTGTAACTGAGAATTGACATATTTTTGTTACATGCAGTGTATCTTATTCATGAACTAAAATAATTTCTGGTTACTGATACCTACTTCATTAAAAAATATTTTCAGGAAGATATCTCTGAAATTTTTAGGGTTGCAGATGTGGATCGTTCTGGAACATTAACTTTGAAAGAAATCAAAGATGTTCTAGATGACATCTGTGAAAGGTATCCTCAGGTGGAACTTTATCTGAAGAGTAAACAAATGAAGAACTTTGTAGATCTCCTGAGGGATTCAGAAGGCAATCCCCTCAAAGAATCTAAAGAACTGGACATAGAAGAGTTCAAGAAAGCTCTTGTTCATGTGGATTCACAGGTCAAGATGCTTCCTGCAACAGCTCAGGTAATTTTCTTAATTATCATAACTAATGTGGATGACAGAACTGGAGCAAAGAGATTTTACAATTTATTTGTGAGAAGCATCCCCTGGAAGATTCTGCAAAATCTTCTCCCATGTCATGGTGTTTCAGGTTGCTGCACAACAAGGTAATTATCTCGCTCAATGCTTTAACAAGATGAAGATCTGTGAAGAATACCCTGAAGGTCCTCTTCGTATCAGAGGATCGGGTCGTCATCGGTTTCGCCCCTTTCGGTAGCTATCTATTTTCTTCATGCTTCTGTTTTTTCTGTGTTGATAGTTGCTTTATGTACTTAAGTTAAAACAAAGAAGCAGCATATGAATTTGTATCCCTTTTCATTGAACACCTTTTTAGACTTTCTTGTAGCTGATCAAATATTATATATCTGAATATTTACACATTTTCTAATTATTTGGTTTCAATGTCTTGCAAAATCCTGAATTTTATGATTTTTGAAATTACTAATCTGAATGTTTAGCTCTGGGATGTTTAGATTTCAAGAACTTCTAAAATCACAAGATTAAATATCTCTGCTTTGAGCAGGAATTTTCAGAATCACATTTCACTCTTCTTATCTTTAAATCTTTCCATGTGAACTTTCTCTGTCCAACAATCAAGGACCTCTTTAGAAGACATTCCACATTAATGCCTCGGATCATCGATGTGGGATCTCTAGCATCTAATGTAGATCTAAATGGATCTGAGCGCATCCATATATATCTATATATATGTATATATTTATTGGAGGAAGATATATATATATATGGGTTGAGAGACCACATCACAAATTGTCTTAGTAGCATTCTTATTCCTCAGAGCACTGTCTTTTACCCGCAAAAGAAAAAGAAAATGCTAGAAATTTAAGGCATGCATTCTTAAAATTGCAGTGAAATGGACCTAGTATATCTTTACTACCAGAAAATGTCTCAGTAGAATTGTGATTCCTCATATCACTGACTTCTAACAAAAAAAAAATAAAGAAAAGAAAAGAAAATACTAGAAGTTTAAGGCATGAAGTATTAAAGTCACAGTGAATTCACTTCATATTTTAGGTCTAAGAATATATTTGTAAAGGCTTTTGCTATAGAGCAAGAAGCACCTGGAATCTCAAGATTGTTATCTTAAAGAGGTCGAGGTGCTTTATTTAGTTGTCTGATGGGTCTAATTCCGGGGAGTCCATGATACATAGTCCATAAAAAAAATGCAAAACCCTACATTGTGTGTCTCCAAATATTTCGCAGTTGAACTACAAATTGACTTTATTAACTTGTTATTTAGTATGAATGGGTGAAATGGGAGAACCAGTAAAATTTAAAAACAGTCTCTAGAGGGTCTTCTTGAGGCCCTAGGAGAATTTAGAAGCCCAATTGCTTTTGATTTAGCAAGATATTATGAATGGGATGATATAAAATCTTTCTGGTTTTTTTTTATTATTTGTTGTTTTAATTTTTAATTTTTGGCATTAGGTATAAACATCTTGGTCAATTTGCTCCATTGGGTGGAGAACAAACGGCTGCACAGCTGCCCGGAGACTGGATTTCTATAGGCCACAGCACCCAGTGGCTTTGGTACTCTATATATGCAAGGTATGAGGCATTCATGTTTCCTTCATTTGCATTAATGTTTTCTTATGCGTGCTTCATGCCATTTTATTCTGTGCCAAATTCTCAGGGCAATTTTAGCTTCTTATTATATTATTTTGGAAGTCTGTATGCACTTCTTCTGGTGGGCGCTAATGCTCTTATTGTGTTGTTTCTTACCACATCTAGTAAGCAAGTCAGTTGGCGCACAAGGCTCCTGGTGATTGGTGACTGGACGAGACGATTCATCTTTGGCAGGGACTCCAGTTGCATCTGAGCTGGGAAAAGCAGCTAACCCATTTATTTTACGAGACAGTCTACCAGTAGACTACAACCAGATTATTTACAACTCGTATTTCAGTACACTCCATTTCTATTTCCTTTATTTTGATTTAATTTAAAATTAATTGCTTGTGACAACAAGAGAGCTTTATGTTGTCAATTTTGGGTGCCACCACACAAACGCTGCCTTTGTTTTAAAAAAAGTTGAGTCCTGAAATAGTCATTACATATAAATGCTATCAAATATATTCTTTTGATGTAAATTGAGTTGCCATATGCCGGAAAATATTATGTGGCTAGTGCTGCAATTTGTGTTGTCAGTTTTGATTAATGATCAAAGACATCAAAATCTGATGGGCATGTGTTTTGAAGATAAGATTTCCACTTTACCCAGTAGAATGAGTAGTCCAGTTAGAGTTTTTTATGGTCTTACTGTGTTCGGACTGTCAATATGTGACAATAATATTATTAGCTTTCTGACCTTGTTAGCAGATTTATCTTTAATATATGACATTATATTTTATCTGTTTCAATATATTAGTGTCATCAACTTCACCTCCTTCAGATGCATGGACTCACAGGATGTGTTGTGCTTCAGCTCACATAGATAACAGGGTCCAATGATAACCACTAAACTGGTAGTGAGAAATATCCTCCCAAAATTAATATTTGCATGTATATACCTTTATAAAATATTTATTTTGCGTGTATACTCTTCATTTTTATTTTTTCTTGTATATGTGCCCATGCCATGTAATGCCGTCAAGAAATTAGCGGTTTAAAATTAAAACTTATTCAAATACTCTTAATGGGTTGATATGCAAAAAGAAATATTTATAAGGTTATATATGCAAATAATATCTTGTGAGGGTATTCATGCAATTTCACATATTTAGGTCGGTTTACGTGCAAAAAAATTTAATTTAATTTTTTTATTTCAATATATTTTAATACTCGATTGTCTAGTCTCTGCTCCTTAATATTTTTGGTAAAATTATTGTATAAAAAAAATTAATTCGACAATTAGGTAACAAAAAGAGTTATGGAAATTCTTTCACTATATTTTATTTCATCGAAACATTAGTTATAATATTTATTGTTATAGATGCATATATGAGGACATGTATTAGAATATAAAAAAATGATTAGAATATCTTAAAGGCACATGATAAATTGTAAGGATCAAGCTTTCTTGCTACTGTTATGTTCATAGGTGCAAGAACAAAATTAATGAAGGACTTCGAACCCTTCAAATATTAATAACCTCTGCAGTCATATGGTAGAAGGCCTCCCCTTACGTTGTATACCTTAAGTTACTTTTTTTGGAGCCTCAATTTTTTAGAAGAAAAAAAAATCTGGTGTATGGGGCCCATCTTGTCATAATAATTTTAAATTAGCCATCGGCCTGCACATGAGAAATTTTCCAACTCTAAAAGATAAACATTACAAATCTCATATACTAAAAGATAAATGGTGCAAATATCTGACAATACTTTTTTTAAATAATTTATAAAACTAAAGGTATAACTTGATCATCTTCATATAAAAAAGAATACAATGAAGGCTATCTATGGGGAAGAAGGAAGTTGAGGGAATGGATTTGATTTCGGATGAAGAAGTGAAAGACAGGGTCGAAAAGGTACTTAGTTTCTAGTGAGACCTGTTAACCTATTTCGCACTTTAGAAATAAAAAGATACTTTCATAATTTTAATTACTTTTTAATTTAAATAAATATGATTTTGGCTAATTCCGTAAGCTAAATCGCTATGTCAAAGATAGTTATATAAAAATAGTATTTTGTGAGTCCCATAAATATCAATTTGGAGGGTATTCATACAAATTCCAATATTTAGAAGGGTATTTATATAAAAAAAGTTGAGTCCTGAAATAGTCACTACATATAAATGCTATCAAATATATTCTTTTGATGTAAATTGAGTTGCCATATGCCGGAAAATATTACGTGGCTAGTGCTGCAATTTTTTGTTGTCAGTTTTCGTTAATGATCAAAGACATCAAAATCCGATGGGCATGTGTATTGAAGATAAGATTTCCACCATACCCAGTAGAATGAGTAGTCCAGTTGAGTTATTTATGGTCTTACATACATTTAGAGGCCACCTCCTGAGTAGCAGCATTTTTGGGACCACATCATTAACAAATCTTCTTATTACCATCATTCAATTATGATTTCACTCATCAGCTTGGTTTGAAATAGATCCTAATTTAAATTTTTATAATTGGGCCCTTGCATCCGAACCATGGATATCGAGATATCTTGTTTCCTCAAAAATAAAAATGAAGCCTATTTTGCTTCTCCAAAAATTTCTTAACCGTCTTAATCTATCGTTTAACTCTTTGTCGACCAATTTGCTTGGATCCAATCGACCTGATTGAGAAAGATGATGTACAAATGAGGGCATCTCATGTCCTTGAGTTTTGGGACCAGTTCGGATCTTGCAATACTCGATATTATTGTACTCATAGGCCGATTGCAATCATATGTTCTTGGCTACAAAGATGTTAGCGTCTTAGCAATAAGCGGTAGATATCTTTGGATAAATCCATGCTTTCTGCAGTTCAAGATCCTTACACTTGAAGCTGTTTTCTAACAAATGTGAAGTATTTTCTTTTGAAAGAGAAAGGCCTAATAAATCCAAAAAAGAAAACAGAAGGAATAAAAGAAACGCGTTTGTCCGGGTACTGAGGCTTTGAGCTTACCATGAAGTTACCCACTATCTTCTGTCCGTGTGGGGGAGATTTGTGTGATGATGGATTTGCAGGGTAAAAAGAGGTTTTGGACGAGCATGGGAGGTTTAGGCTTTGGGAGACAAAGTAGTCGACATCTTGTCTAATCATCAATCAACGTGGTTGGAAATCCCAATTGCAGCATGTCATCGGACAAGTGAACCTTCTCACTTTAATTCCTCTTCCTTCTCTCTGATATCTTTACAATGATGTGATTTTAGGGGCTCCGGATTGGCCTTCTTTGGACCCTCATGCAAGCTATCATTTGTTAGATGAAAACAAAGATTTTTCTAAATATGTTCCTATCTTTTAGAAATCCTTTTACATCCTTCAGCATGAAACCTTCTCCAAGGAGCTAGCATCAATATTGGATTATAATCTCGATCAAGATACCAATTGTGTGTGAATACCCAATATTATGGGACATTCACCTATATGATATAATATGAGATGATGGAATATTTGCCTTAGTAGATGCAGACTCATTATGAGCATTTTTTTTCTCTTGTAATTGCACTTAAAAATAATAAAATTATTATGTAAAATGGTAGTTATGTTTGGAGAAGAAAATTATCTAAAGTGCTTCGAAACTTTCTGTTTTTTATTTTTTTTTTAATGTATTCATACTGGAACTGTATGAACCATCCGTGGTAGTTAAAAAAAAAAAAAAAAAAGATATCTCCATTATTACACATCAACTATGATATCCATAAAATTCTTCATACTAGATGAGATATTAGAGCATTAAATCCTAGGCTGATTTGGAGCAAATTAAGCCCGATAAGCTGCATCCAATCATGCACCAACCTAGTGGAACTGGAACCCAGTCCGTGGAACCCTCAGCCATCGCCTCGTCCAACAACCCAAGTCACCCTCGTGGTCGACATCGGCTTGCTGACGTGGAACCCCGCATGTCCATCCACGTCGCTGTCTGTCCCTGGGACCCGCGCATGGCTCGAAGTCTTTCAAAGGCGGATCCTAGGGCCGGGCCCACCACCATGTGAAAGGGCCATGGGCCAGGCTCCCGGGGCCCGGTGCCACCGAGCCGGTCACAGGAAGACACGGACGACCTCCAAATATTTAAAAAAACTCCCCTTAAAATGACGAGCCACCTAAACCTGTGAATATACTACTAATTTTAGGAGTCACCACCGCTTGTTTTAAGTTATCTTTTGAAGCAAGAGGCGATATCATTGTGTGGAACCATGCCCCATGACGTGGAAACAATTAAAGAAGAGCTTTCACAGGACACTTGTGAAGAGACGTGGTAAACACAGTATGTTGGCAGCTTATATGCACTGTAGCAACTGCTCGCAGATTGGAGGGGCATTTGATGATTAGGTGACAGGGGAATTGGCTTAAGAAACTGAAACAAGGATGAGAAATTAGGTTAGAATGTTGATCTGGTTTCTGCACTTATGCTAGGGTTAAAAATGGGCTGGTTCGAATCATGATCCGACTCAGTGCTTGATTTAGTTTTACGCAATCCCTAGTTTGATTCATCGGTATGCTTAAGTTTAGAGTTTAAGAGCACAAGAAAAATTAGGGTATGGATACGAATAGAACCATATTTAAGATATGAAATATCGGTGTCGCAAGACCATGAATAGATAAGAGGCCTTAGTTGGAATAATGGCAGAAACAATCGAAACATTGTAATGTGGTGATGATCAAAAGAATAAGAAGGAAGAGAAGTATGTGGTCTCTCTCTCAAGTGATGTGAATATTAAGCTCTTATTTTACTTTATAAATTATGGAGATTTAAGAACAAAATTTATGAAAAAGGAGAAGGTAATGTGAAAATAATTCTAAACTAATAAATAAAGCATAATAGATATTAGATTACCAAATTGAAAGTAAGGTCACATAATGAACAATATAATTCAAAGTAAATCCTTCAAAATAAAAATTGCCTCACACTACAAGGACTCTAAACTCGAGGACCAAGGGAGCCATGGGCAAAGCCACATGCAGCATGGATGAAAATGAAACCTTATGTCAAGTATGGAGTTATGAAACCTCGAGGTAGAATGGCGATGGTCATGGCAAATGGTTGGCGATCTGCCCCTCACGATGGATGATATAATATCCTTCTCAAATTCCCAACCATGTGATTGCAACATGCAGCTTTGCAATTTCCTGCAAATATTGTATGAATATATCTTGAGATGCCTAACTTTACCACATAGATAAGCCTCATTAAATGGTTCTTAAATCTACAAAACATAGTTTTATTATCCCCCAGAGATGCACCACACGTGGTTCTTAATAATTTATCTTAAAAAATAAAAGAGAAAGACTTGTTCATTTATTGATGCAAGGATGCCATTTGGGAAACCCAAATCTACACAAAAATATAGTTTTTTAGTTCTTGCTAAAAGAAAACAAATACTTTATTGACGTGATGAAGTAAACAAATGTTGAAACTAGGAAGTAGAGATTTAGGGTTTCATTTGCCAGCATGATCATATAATGCGCCATAGTTTATTCTAGTTGATGAGGCCACAGAAAAGATAATATATAGAAACAATTATCAATTAAATAATAGGTTTTTATGTAAACTAATCAAGAGGCTAAGTAGCCAGCATGAGGAGTACAGTGCATTGCCAGCAAAAGCCCACAGATGCTCTGCTGATTCTTTTAATGACTTGAGTTGTTTTCCTGAATTTGAGTGCCTTTATTTCAATCAGGCTGAGTTTGACAACAGCATGCATGATCCAAACTGATTTAGTTCCTTTTTCTTAAGATTTCAACAATATATTTGCTCTAGTTGGGAGCATTTTCATCTTGAGTTATATAGTTACATATTCTTTATTTAGATTTTTATAAATTATTGATAAAGTCGTTCGGGTCAAGTCTCTCCTTCTTCCCTCTCCCTCCTTTCACAAAGGGGTGTAGTTGGAGTTGGCTCACTAAATCAAAAATTGTGCAAGTTTTAGAATTTATTCAAGGTTTAGCTCAAATTTAGCTAATAACTTTGCTATGTATCCTGCCAAGCTTGATTCCCATTCAAATTAATTCTAACATTTTTTTAAAAATAAAATTGGAGAGAATTGGCATGTTGATATTTTTGGATCAAATAAATTAATAATAATTAATGAAAAATATGAAAAGGTGCATCTAGCCAGCTCCTATGTTATATCAAAAGTGCATATTTAATTCTTTAAAAGCATTTTATATTTTATATTTACCTTTAAAATATTTTCTCCTAGTAGCTACATCATTGAAAAGTGCATCTAGCCAGCTCCTATGTTATATCAAAAGTGCATATTTAATTCTTTAAAAGCATTTTATATTTTATATTTACCTTTAAAATATTTTCTCCTAGTAGATATATATATATATATATATATATATATATATATATATATATATATATATATATATATATATATATATATATATATCTTCTATGAAGCAATGATTTTTAAGTAGCCAAACTCTAATAAGTCATGAATCAACCTAATGAGAAAATCAAATAGATCTTCTGGGACAGGTGTCCATCAACGAGTACAACCGCAACAATCATGTAATTGACTTGGTTCGCTTTAAGTCGCCTCCAACGAAGGATTAAAGAATCAGTACACGTGGACAGGTCGCACGTGTCGACAGCGGAACGGACGGATGGCCATTGACCACCACTCAAGCCCAGCTCATCTCCCAATTTCTTAACACCAATAATTTACTACTAACCATCCAATTAATCCATAATTTAATCATAACTAAATCTTGGTTTATGGGGATTAGGATGATTAGGCAGCGGATTAAGAGATGTGCACGTGACCTCCCACATGACCCGGTCTGACTCGTCCTCACATGCCCCCGACTTCCTCGCCGGCCCGGATATTATTGAAAAAAGAATTTCTTTAATATATTTAAATTAACTAATACGAAAAAGGACTCGGATGCTATTTTCTCACGATACAAGGATTAAGATAGAAAAATAACCGGTACCACCATTGCAGCGGGTAGTTCTATATACACCCCCCCTATTGCTCAGGACACCCCCCAAAAACCAAAAAAAAAATACCCAAACTAACCTTTAGTGTAATTACCATATTGCCCTTGAAATTTTCTCATACACCCCCCTTCCTCCTCCTCCGTTTCGTTTTGAAAAGAAAAAAAAAAACCCCCCCTCAAACCCCCCTTAAACCCCTCGATCCATTTACATCGTTTAGGCGATCTTTGAAGGAGATTTAAGCCCCATTCGAAGCATGGACAAGCAACTAGTGATTTGGGACGAAGAATCGGCCGCAAAGGTACGTGTTCCACCTTGTTTCGAAATTTTTTTTTTTCACGGTTCGTGCTCCGTTCGGCACTGGATCGCCGAACAAAAGGCTTCTGTTCGGCTGAACAGTGCCGAACAGAAGCCTTCTGTTCGGCAACCCTCAACCGAACAGATCTGTTCGGCTGCGCAGTGCCCCATTGCGGGTGGTTCTATATACACCCCCCCTATTGCTCAGGACACCCCCCAAAAATTAAAAAAAAATTAAATACTCTCTACACCCCCCCATTTGCTAAGGACACCCCTAAAAAATTAAAAATACCTAAATTACCCCCCACCCTCCCCACCCCCTCACCTAAATTGCTCTCTACACCCCCCAAACCCCCCCCCCACCCCGCTCTTCCCCTCCAAAACACCCGTAACCCTTCCGCCCAAAAAACCTCGCCGGCGGCCAAACCCCCTCCGTCTCCCCCTTCTCCCTCTCGTCGCCGGTCGGTGCAGTGCACCTCGCCAACGCCCAAAACCCCCCCGTTCCCCCTTCTCCCTCTCGTCGCCGGCATTCTCCCGATCTCCGACCACCTCGCCGGCTTCTCCCGGAACCACCTCCCCGGCCATCTCCCGAGCAACGAGCACCTCGCCGGCGCCTCCACGACCACCTCGAGGTAGCTCCCCCCCCCGCCTCCAGTGCTCCGTTCGGCACTGGATCGCCGAACAGAACCCTTCTGTTCGGCTGAACAGTGCCGAACAGAAGCCCTCTGTTCGGCAACCCTCAACCGAACAGAAGGCTTCTGTTCGGCTGCACGGTGCCGAACAGAAGCCTTCTGTTCGGCTGCACAGTGCCGAACAGAAGGGTTCTGTTCGGCACCGTGCAGCCGAACAGAAGCCTTCTGTTCGGCTCTGTGCAGCCGAACAGAAGCCTTCTGATCGGCACTGTGCAGCCGAACAGAAGGCTTCTGGTGCCAAATCGCGTGCCGTGCTGAATTTTGTGCCGAATATTTATGTATGCAATTGAATTATTTTCTTTGATATAGCCTAACATTGAATTTCTATATTTTCAGACATGGATCCCCGTCCCGCCAGAGTTAGACCTACGGCGTCAGCTAGGAGACGTCGTGCTAGGATTGCTTCTCCTGAGCCTGCTCATATGCCATCGGACTCTCCTGAGTCAGAGCATGATGATATGCCCGCTAGGGGCGAAGACGATGAGTCCGTTGGACCATGTCCAGGAGGTCCAGAGGATGAGTCCGTCCTGATCAGTTTCAGGACGCATATAGCAGCTTCCATCTGGAGGCAACAGGTATTGTTTATTTGTTATAGCATTATATTTTGTTTATTGATGTTTTATAAAGTAGTAGTAATTATACATTTATATTACAGGAACGAGCTCCACTAAAGTGCATGAACCATACTGCCAAGGTTGGTGAATGGAAGTGGTGGTCTTCAAACCAACCAAATACCAGGTTCAGAGCACTATTGAGGCAGTCGGGCCTCGTAGAGTTAGTACAGTGCTCTTATCGATTCATCGATAAGATTCTGATTTCGGGCTTCGTAGAGAGATGGCAGCCCGAGACGAACACCTTCCATATACCATTTGGCGAGATCACTATCACGTTGGATGATGTATCCGCCATTTTAGGGATTCCTGTCGCAGGTTCCTCAGTATCAGTTTCTCCTGAGAGGATGAGTGATCGGGATGCTGAGGAGCTACTTGTGGAGTTGTTGGGGGTGTCAGCTGGAGACGCGCGTCAGGAGGTACTGTTATCGCGCGGTCAGTCTGTGAGGATGGAGTGGCTGAGGACTCAGTTTCACTCTGTATCTGATAGAGACAGGCAGCAGAGGATAGAGTGTGCAGCACGAGCCTATTTGTTATTTTTGTTAGGCTGCACACTCTTTGCTGATAAGAGTGGGACCAGGGTGCCTATAGCGTATCTGTGTTTACTGCGGGATCTGGATAGGGTGAGCACATATGCCTGGGGTACAGCTGCCTTAGCATATTTGTATCGGCAGTTGGGGATTGCGTCGAGGTCATCAGTGAGACAGATCAGTGGTTATATGACGCTTCTGCAGGCATGGATTTATGAGCATTTTCCAGCACTCAGTCCTCACCCGTCGCTCGAGTATACTGATGCCAGTCCCCGCGTGCACCGCTGGATGCCCGGTACTCCATCCCGTACCACGATGGACCATTTAGTGGTTCTACGTGAGTCATTGGACCTTTTGAGCATCGATGAGGTACGTATCATATTACCATTTGCTTGTGTTTGTCAGTACTTTTAATATGCGATATAGTATAAAACTGAAATGGACCTTTTGTTTTACAGGTTATTTGGGATCCCCATCATCGGCTTCGGGGAGATCGCCCATATATACCCGTCGCATTTTTTAGTGGCTCCATCAAGTGCCTTGATATCGTAGAACCCTATCATCCAGAAAGGGTTCTTAGACAGTTTGGTCGTATTCAGACCATCCCTCGAGCGCCACTAGCCCCTACGCGAGCCAACAGAGGTTCCACAGCAGGCTCGTACCGGATACATTACTCCTATATGGATCAGCTTTGGGAGCGGTGGGAGGACCACGTGCTGAGCCAGGCGAGCAGGAGCCACCCAGTTACCCGGCCATCAGACAGCGTACCAGGATACATGGAGTGGTATCTCCGTATCACGCACGTTGCAGTTCAGCCTCCTCATCTGCGCTCGAGTACTCATTCTGGAGCTAGGGGAGGTCATGATGATGCTGACATGCACCGGCGGCGTAATGCAGCTGCACTCGGTATCAGTACCGACATTGTACGGATGGGTCCCTCAGAGGCTACGTCACTAGGTGTCGGGCACCTATATGATGCTATTTCTCAGATGCATCAGGTACTTCTGGGTGATGAGCCTGGCCCGAGTACAGCACCCTTTCATTCGGATCCAGGACCCTCTCATTCGGACGTACAGCAGTACACGCGTCGACGATGGCGTCATAGGGATTGATGATGGAGCCTTTGTAATCTTTGTAAAGCCTTTGATATTAATGAAAAATATATATTTTTGGTACATTTACGTGTAATCTTTGTAAAGCCTGGCCCGTTCTATTTTACACAAATATAACAGTGCACATAACAATCAATCTAACAATACGAAGACAGATATTTTTTGATTTATATTGATGATGGAGTTTCAAAAATTGTACATATATAAACAATCAATCTAACTCTACTGTCTTGCCTCCACCTCCCCCTGAGGAGATGGAGTCCCGTGGGGGGTTTGACCCTGAATCTGATACGACTGATGTTCTGCCTCCACCTCCCCCTGAGGTACCTCCAAATGTTGTTCCAATCAAAGCTGACCCTGGACAAAGTTCCCCTCCAAAAAAGGCAGCAAAGCCTAAGAGGGTGCCAGTGGCAAGACCTGGCCTTGCAAGGAGAGGGCAGCCGATTAACCTCTTAACCAAGAACATCATAGAGCCCTCTTTTCCAACAAATGTGTTAATCATCTGCTCAAGCTTGTCACCGTTAAGTTCTTGTACATCAGAAAGGTCTATTAGTTCCCCTGTTTGATTTGTTTGCTCCCACCAGCTCTTAAGTATGTTTCTGTTTACATCTGAAATCTCAACGGAAACAACAGTCGTCATATGTATTCCCAGCTGATGATGGAGTTTCACAGTACATGACTCTAAGAGCCTAAAAAAATTTACAACTTTCAAAAATTGTACATATATAAATAATCAATCTAACTCTACTGTCTCGCTAATTATAACATTAGGTGAGATGCTCTCTTTGAACTGTTGAATCCGTGCTTCATATGAATTTTTCCATCCGGTAGCACAAGGAAGATGATATTTTCGCCAGTTGGTCGCTACTGGCGGAACGGGATGTCCCGGCAACAAGAACACCTTCAAAATTAGAAATAAGAAAATATTAATAGCTACAAAATTATAAATAAGCAAAATTAAATAAGCAAAATTAAATATTCGCAAGTGTTGTGAACGTAGTACCTCAACAAAATGATTTCCATTTACGAATCCGATAGCGATATCTTTGCGGGATAGAAGAGGTACTGGCACAGAACGGAGAGGTAGGAAGGTCAGACATTGTTGCAACGAGAGATGGTATAGGACAACATTATAGCAGGATGCTATAAGATGACCCATGTCCGGCATAGTCATCCATCTGTCATATGGTGGACAATCATCATAATATGATAATGCATGAGTGATCTCAGCAATCGTCCCTTCCACACCATATAATGTGCGATAGTGGTCCGAATGACATTGCAACTCTTGCAATAAATCCTTCCTAACACGCACCCAGTCATCTTCTCCAAATCCCAGTAAGTCAGCTATTGCCCTAAATCCGCAATTCCCATCAGCTTTTACATCCTTGATATGCTGGATGTATGGTCTCAAGGCAGAAGGAATAGCATCAATATAGATAATGGGCGTATGTGACTGGGCTCTAGTACGAAAAACCTGCAAATAATATCAAATGATAGAAAATATGTAACAATGGCAGAACATGTCCCGTATCGGCACATCTCGGCACGGCACATCCCGTATCGGCACATCTCGGCACGGCACATCCCGTATCGGCACATCTCGGCACGGCACGTCCCGACATGTCCCGTATCGGCACATCTCGGCACGGCACGTCCCGACATGTCCCGTATCGGCACATGACATACCGGCACGGCACGGACCGTCCCGTAGACGTTGTGATACCTATTGTAAGGAAATAAATATTTGGTACTTACCTTTTGCTTGGGCCGCCTCTTTTGAATCTGAGTAGATGGATTGCGGATGGTAACTTTCTCAACACCAGGTGAATAACTATCCTGTCCAGATAGAACCAACTCAAACGCAGACGGGTCACGTCGAGTAGACGTATCAACCTTCATTGAAGCGCGCCCACGTGAACCGGTCTTCCGTTTTGCAGGCTCTAAAAGAGGTGTACTATCTGGACTTGCAATCTCTCGTAACTTCTTGATCATCTGCAATTGAGAAGCCCCATCTAACTTCTTGAATCGTAGCGCAATCAAATCTAACTCTGCATCACAACTCAACTGAATTGGCTGCACGGGGGGGGGGGGGGGGTAGGCAGAATATCAAGTTTCCTCCAATGAGGATCTATGCAGTCGAGAGGAATGGGCCGACCTTCCACCCTGTACCGCGCAATCTGGTGAGCACATGGTATACCATGTGTGCGTCGAATAGCGCACCCACAATTTGAATCATCAAACCCAACTGAATTGGCTCGTTTCGATTGGGCGAGGACATGATTTAACGCACTTATAGATATGAAACCTCGCAACTCTTTGAATTCAGCTGGCTTGAAGTTGTGCTGCACTACCAATAAACTCTTCTCCAATGAGGCTTTAACGGAGCTGTGCTGCAACTCAATCAATCCATGTATTCTAGTCCAAGATGACTCGAAACTTCCTTGGCTTGATCCAAGCTGCTTTTTGAGCTTTGCATGTGCACTCTCGACCCTAGTAAACAAATGAAAGTTAGATATAAGAATTGAGGCAAATTAAAATTAAATGAGTCTTTATTTGTGATACCTATTTGTCGTCACATTTCCGTAGTGCCTGCATGTATCCGTCCACGCCGCAACAAATCTTTCCTTGTATTTGCTCAGCCAAGTATCTAACACATACTGTAGTGCATCTGGATAGGTACCGAACTCTCTCTGCAGTGCACTCCAGCGATCATTATACTCATCTTCCGTGGAGGACAGCACTAGTACATTCCAACTCATAATAAATTTATCCCATTTCTCCTTCAATTCGAAAATTTTTTTGCACTTGGCCAAAACATTCCTACTAATATGCCATCTACATAATAAATGTCTAGCAGTAGGAAATACTCTATGAATTGCATTCATCAAAGCCAAGTCTCTATCTGTAACAATCAACTCAGGCAAAACATCATTAGCTATGACACTGCGCAATCTCTCTAATGCCCAAGTATAGCTTTCTTCCCCCTCAGAATTTAAGTATACAAAAGCAGCTGAAAATGTCATGTCAGTAGATGTCACCCCCACAATCTCTAAGAGCGGAAGACGATACCTATTCGTCTTGTACGTGCAATCCATTATCAACACACGGGGAAATGCACGGAACAAATCAATGCTGCCAGGGTGTGCCCAAAATAAGTCATGCACAACATCCGTATTAGTACAATTCCTATGCCACTCAATATATTTAGCCTCTGATAATTTACCTAATAGATGTTGCATTTCAGACCTCCCGGCTTTCTCTGCAACCTTAAACCGTTGACGTACATTGTAGATAGTCTTGATAGTCGTAACATTGAGGGCATCTATTTCCTTCAATGTGGATAATGTGTCCTTTGGACGAACTAAACTCTTCGACATATCCACTAACAATTCCGTCTCCTGCTCAGATAATCTCCCTGCATATGAGTGCCCCTCCAGATTCTCTGCAGCGGGATGATTGTGCACTCCACATACGACCAGTAATATCCAATCATCCGCAGTATCCAATTTTTTTCCTCTTAATGCAAAAGGGCATCCACACTTCTTTGTCCCACAGGCAGTCTTTATTCGCTTTTCTTTTTTGGTTCGGTACGTCCCACCCCTCTCACAACCTAACGTAATTCTGGGTTTCTTAGAAATGGTACCTGCATCAGATGATTTGATTACAACAACAAAACCATTTCGCCTCCCAGCTTCACGACACCAATTACACAAGTCCTCTCTACTCTTGAAGATCTATACATTAAACAATTTATGTAAGTACACAGTTGTAAAAATAGCTCGCTAAACTAATACAAAATTGCACAATACATTATAATACCTCGTAAGTTGTAAATTCGCTTGTGTAATCCAGTACAAATTCTGATCCAATTATACTCGATTCGGTTGTAGCATAGCCCTACATATAAAATAATTTATCACCAAGAATTAATGAATCAGAAGATCTGTTCGGCACAAAATTCAGCACGGCACGCGATTTGGCACCAGAAGCCTTCTGTTCGGCTGCACAGTGCCGAACAGAAGGCTTCTGTTCGGCTGCACAGAGCCGGACAGAACCCTTCTGTTCGGCACTGTGCAGCCGAACAGAAGGCTTCTGTTCGGCACCGTGCAGCCGAACAGAAGGCTTCTGTTCGGTTGAGGGTTGCCGAACAGAAGGCTTCTGTTCGGCACTGTTCAGCCGAACAGAAGCCTTTTGTTCGGCGATCCAGTGCCGAACGGAGCACGAACCGTGAAAAAAAAAAAATTCGAAACAAGGTGGAACACGTACCTTTGCGGCCGATTCTTCGTCCCAAATCACTAGTTGCTTGTCCATGCTTCGAATGGGGCTTAAATCTCCTTCAAAGATCGCCTAAACGATGTAAATGGATCGAGGGGTTTAAGGGGGGTTTGAGGGGGGTTTTTTTTTTTCTTTTCAAAATGAAACGGAGGAGGAGGAAGGGGGGGTGCATGAAAAAATCTCAAGGGCAATATGGTAATTACACTAAAGGTTAGTTTGGGTATTTTCTTTTTGGTTTTTGGGGGGTGTCCTGAGCAATAGGGGGGGTGTATATAGAACTACCCATTGCAGCCGATGCCCTTAATTCTGACAAAAAGAAGGAGCCCGTAGAGTTGTACGATAATTACGAACATGCCATCGCAGGGACCAGACAAAAGCTGACGAGATCACGTGGGCCTCTTGGAGGCTCTTTCGGTGCGGAGCCTTTTCGGCTTTTCCTGTCAAGCTGACGTCATCATAGAAGGAAGGGCGGCATCATCAGCAAATATCACAAAATTCGAGGGGTCAAACTGAAATAATATCCTTCTAAAATTGGACGGCTATGATCACTAAAATCTGAGACCAGGGGAAGGAAACATGGGACCCACTCGTGTGCGTTCGAGATTTCTTAAATGTGCGAGAACCATATTTAATTGAAGTAAAAGTTGGCATTTATTATTTCATTGGACGTAAAAAAGAAAATTCGTAAAGGAAGTGAGAAATTTATATTCCAATGATTTACCGAGGTTGGGGATTTCACCGCTCTCGTCAAATCCAATTTGGCAAGACAATGATTTCCTTCTCTCTCTCTCTCTCTCTCTCTCCACGACGAGACAAAAGTAAAAAAGTAAGCTAAAAGCATTCTATGCGTACAGTGGTAGAACCGGAGTTTATGAGGGCGAGAGAGGATGAGATTGAGAATTTGAGAGCAGTAATTTTTAATAAAAAAATTAAAAAAGATGAAATTGGAGCGGTAATTTTTATTGTGTCTCGCTTGGTAGGCGTTAGCGCATGGTTAGTTCTATGCGGGGTGTTCTATTGTTTCTTCTTTCATTTGACAAGGAGCTGTCACGTCGAATTATTGTTATTATTAGAAAGCAGGCAAAAGAAAGAAACTAACAATAAAGGAGCCATTGAATTCACCAACTTTGACATTCTATTTACTTTTTATCATATTTTCTTTGCCGGTAGGAACAACTGGTTTGGATAAGATGACTCCTTGCACTTTGGTGGCAGTGGCGTTGGAGAATATTGGGCCCCAAGCGTGCCCACTCTCTCATGGCACTTTTTTACACACACACACAAAAAGAAGGTAAAAAAATTCACAGTAATTGTATTTTGAATCTTCTAAAAATTTCACTGTAGTAATTTCTAAAGATCAGCAATGTCATGTAGAGGATGCTTGTTCAATAAGTTCTTGTATAATTTTTAATTATCTTTCAAATAAAAATAATTAATTTTTTACGTCTGCAAGGATACGAACCGGAGGTGTATTTACTCCCAAATATACATCAGTATGATTTTAAGTGCTTACATAAGAATAAAAAATTTAATAAATAATTTTTTTGACTAGGTTTTTTTTTTTGGATGTGATCATTGCATGTTATATGATTACAAGCAAACTTTAGAATAATTCATGAATTCAATTCAAAAGAATTGATAAATGATAAGGTTTGCTTATTAATAGTTGAATAGAAAAGATGATCAGGATTTAGGCTTTATTTATTTATTTATTTTTTAAACAAGAAAAAGAGGTTTGCTTATTAAATGAGACCATACATTCAAAATACATAAAGTTCTTGTAATTGGAGTTGAAGGGTTCATTACAGCTGTTAGGAAATGAATAAGCAAGTGGTATTTCCGTATAAAGTTTTCAGCCGGATAGTTTTACAGTATTTACTCAACATTGTTCTACACTGGAGCTGGATCTACGGTGGAACCACCCTTTATACTTTGCAAGTACCCAAGCGGTTCAAATATTTATATTTTCAGGAAAAAAAACCTCTTTCAGGAAAAAAAAAAAATTATTTTATTTTTTTTATATTTGGTTTCCCGTTCGCCGTTTAACCGCTTGGAGCTCCCAAAAGGCTTTCAAAGGAGAGGAGAGGGGAGCAAGGTCTGGTTGTGTTGGTCGCTTCTTTCTCTTACGCTCCGGGATCTCTCGAAACCTTAACGCTAACCCTAGGCTTCGATTCCAAGAAGCTCCAAAGGCGGCTCCCATGGAGGTACCCTGCTTCTATTCCTAAGGTGGCACAGGGATTCTTCCCCCCTTCTTCTTTGTAGGCTGCTCTCCCCGCGTTTCTTTCGTCTTCTTTTACAGCTAGGATTTTGGGGGAAATCAGGGTTTCTTGATCAAGCTCGTTCGTTTCTCAAAAAAAGCTTGTTCCTTTCCTTCTTTTCCTGCACTCTTTTGCTGATTTGGAAGGGGAACGGAGTGCTCGCCGGCGGATCTTCGTGGACTTTGGGGAGTGACATTGGCGTTCGGTCTCTATAGAGTGGTCTTTAAGTTTTTCCCTCTCGTTCTGCGGTTCTTTAATTTGGAGTGTTTTGCTTTTTGATTTAGGACCTAAGGGGTTATTGGCGTTTAGGCGGAAAAAAGAATCTATAGAGCTCAAATAGCAGAGTTTTACCAGGTAGAGAGGTTAGGGCTAGCCTTAGGGGATTTTCTTTTTTCTTTCCTTTAGTTGTAGTTATAAAATAAAACAAAAGCTTTACATTCTTTAACCTGGGAGGATGTCTCATCTTTGAAGCGGATACTCTAGGTCTAGGATTTTATCTTCATTTCTCTGTGGAACATTGCAAATTTAAGGTTCTTGACTTGTGGATTTGAGAAAAATCGTTACTTTATTTAGTGGGACAAAGTCTAGAATTTCAGGGTTATACCCTGGATAAAATTATAAGAGTTAGATGCAATTCTCTTCTTCATCACAGATGATGCCTGGGTTGAGTTTTTGAGTCTAGGAAGAAATCTGCCATTTTAGAATAAAATAGAAACTAGACCTTGAGCAGGCTGAGATCGTTGAGGCGGGAGCTTTTGGGTTGCCATTCCTCTACTGGTCAAGGAGATTCAGATTTTTTTGAAAGGGATATGGCTATCAAGAAGAAGAAGGAATTGGATACAGAGGAGAAGTCCCCAGAGAATCGCATCCTATCCTTTCCCGATGAAGTTTTGGAACGTGTTCTTATCTTTGTGAAGTGTCACAAGGATCGCAGTGCCGTTTCTCTGGTTTGCAGAGACTGGTACAATGCTGAGCGATGGAGCCGGACCCATGTATTTATTGGGAACTGCTACTCTGTGTCTCCGGAGATGGTAGCTCGTAGATTTCCAAATATCCGGAGTGTCACTCTCAAGGGGAAGCCACGGTTCTATGATTTCAACCTTGTTCCACCAAATTGGGGGGCTGACCTCCATCCATGGCTTGTAGTTTTTGCTTCAGCGTATCCTTTCCTTGAGGAGTTCCGTCTTAAAAGGATGACAGTGACAGACGAGAGCCTTGATTTCTTGGCACGATCTTTTCCTGAATTTAAGGCTCTTTCCCTTGTCAGTTGTGATGGCTTCAGCACTGATGGTCTTGCCTCCATTGCAACCTACTGCAGGTATGATATTATTATTAATCACTTGAATATTGGTTTTGTTTTCTTAATGATTTTCTGTCATAAACGTTTCCAAATTGGAAAAAAGCTTCTTTATTTGCTCGTGATCTGAGCTTCTGCCCTGTAGTTTGGATTGAGATGTTCTAGGTCAATGCTTTCACCTTAGAGAAACAGATTGTTGATGGAACCGCAGTAGTGGGACTCCTTTTGTATGTGCTTGTAGAAGTTATTATTATATGCATACATATTAACTTGCCTTTTCTACTGCTTTCAGTAGAGGAAATTTATGTTACTGTAAGTGAGAAACAAATGCTTAAATTCCATTATTCATGAAAGAATCCAGTTCGGCATCTACATGGACATGATAGATGATTATTTCCATGGTTTAGTCTCTAGATATTCCGGAAGTAGATCTTGTGGCTTCAAATGCATATTTGTTGTGATGATTATTGAAAACTGTTATTTAAAATAAAATAACGTTGTCATTATCGTTAACATGCAATTCAATCTGGTTAATGATTGAGTTATAAGAACAATGCCAAGCAAACACACAACTTTCCATCTACCAAATACTTTGGCAATTTTGCTCTCCTACGGATACACGTTCTGTCTACAGGGGCTCATCATGAATGCGTATGGCATTTCATGCCACATGGGGATTATGTATGCACTAAATGCGCTTTCATCCCAGGGATCATCCAACTGCTATTAGCTATATTGTTACTCAACTTTCAATTCACAATCATTGTTAGTTGATGTTCATCAGATCAACTGCAATTCAATCAGTATTACAGGTAATCTGTGTTTATATTTTGCAGTGGTAAATGCATGAGGTTGTTCAGTACAAAGAAAGTACAGTGGCCTTCAAGTACAAATGACTTCCATTGCTACAGAAGTTTATTGTTTTTTTTAGGTGACCGGATTTTGCGAAATTCCATCTCTGTATGGTGTTTTATAGAAAAGTCACAGTTATGGTACACTTGGTTCTTGGAGATTAGGTCTAATTACAGAATCAGAAAATATACAGGCTTTCTAACTAATGTATGCTTTCCTAACTGACAAATCATTAGTCTGGCTATCATAATTTGTTTTATACATGTTTCTGTAAATGTGTCTTTGATGAATGATTGCTTATTGCTGAGAGTTCTGGGGCCAGATTGGAGAAAACCACGTGCACACACTGGCTCACTGGCCTGTGAGTTGAATGAACAAAACAGTTTAGAAATGTGGATGTTGAAATTTGGTCAAGTAGCTTTATTCAAAGCAGTGTGTATGGTTCATGCATGAAAGTTCCAAGCAAACAGGGCATTTGCTTTCTCAGAGACTAAAACTAAACTATATTGGGAATGGTCTGAAGATATTTTTTTTGATATTAGAAGCTACATGCTTCCTTTCACTGATTAGCTTGTATTTCCCTTTTTTCTTTCGTATCTTTTATTTATCAAAAACTTGAAAATAGGTGAATTCTGTCTGTGCATATTCAACCTTTTGTCTTCTGTTGATTGTGGATTTCTCTTGTAAATATTTTTATACGCTAAAAGTTGTTCTTGGTTCCAGGAACTTGACTGAGCTTGACATACAGGAGAGTGGGATTGATGATCTTGGTGGCAGCTGGTTAAGTTGCTTTCCTGACAGCTTCACATCTCTGGAAGCGCTTAATTTTGCAAATCTGCATTCTGAAGTAAATTTTGATGCCTTGGAGAGACTAGTGGCCAGGTGCAAGTCCTTAAAGGTATTAAAAGTGAATAAGCATGTCACGTTGGAGCAGATACGGAGGCTGCTTGTGAGATCTCCTCAACTTACAGAGCTTGGAACTGGTTCATTTTCACAAGATCAAAAACTCCGATCAGATGCAGATCTGGAAAGTGCATTCAGCAACTGCAAGAACTTCAACACTCTCTCAGGCTTGTGGGAAGTTTCCTCTGTGTATCTTCCAGCATTATATCCTGTCTGTGCTAATCTGACTTTCTTGAATTTGAGCTACACAGCTCTGCAAAGTACAGAACTGGCAAAGCTTCTGCAAAATTGCCCTCTTCTTCGCCGACTATGGGTAAGCACTAAAAAAACTTAAAAAGTTTCATTTGCTTCCCAACTTTTATTATGCTTTTCCCTCTATTCTTGTACATAATTTGGTCAATTGTTTTTGTGTTTCTTCATTATTCTTCTAATCAAAAAGGGCAATCACTAATCTCTTCTTCTTCTTGTTTTTTTCTTTCTTTTTTTGAAGAAACACACTGGAATGTTAGTATCGCTTATCTCACAACCACATACAGTATTTGACTTATTTTCAATTATTAAAATCTGCTGAAATTGGTGAAAGATAAACCGTGTTAGCAAGTTTGTGCAGATCTTTTGAATCTACATCTCAAAATTATATATATTTCTCATTTTGCTTCTCAAGTGGCTTTATTATTGACTCCAATGTTCATTTTTAGGTGTGATGCTTAATTACTCTATCATACCAGTCTTTCAGCCTTCCTTCTCTGTGCTCCAGCCCTCCAACATATGATTGCCTTTCGAGGTTTCCTTTCAACATCTCTCTCTTTCACTCCATCATTCCGAGTTTCAAAAGGCTAAGTTGAAAGATAAGCCGTTTCTGTTGCTTGAGAGTTCAAATACTGTATGAGATTATCTGAATGAAAAAATCTACATTCTTTAGAAAAGTAGAAAGTGCTTGTGCCCACTAAAGAACTCAGTGTAGCAGAGTGTTGAGCCCTCTGTTTCAACTTCGGATGTTCTGTTGGGTGGAAAATTGGCTAAATATGGAGCATAAAACCCTGAAAGCAAATTTATGTTATTGTACCCACATACTTAATTAATACATGGAAACATCAAATTTAAGTTTTTTTTCTTCTCAAGTCAAGCTTGCTGGCCTGCCTGCTGTCTCAGTTGCAACCACTATCTCAAACAACATTTTCCTCCTTTGCAGCTGTCCTCCATTGAAAAAAATAATAATGACTATGTTATTCAATTATGCTGAAGCCATCTTTATAATTTCCTTAAAGTTCAAGTCAGCCTAGATATTATGTGGTAGGATAATATATTGACAGCAAAACTTTCTCTGACTCTTGAGATTTATGCTCGGATGGATGGTGAGCATTTTGGCATTTTTTGGCCTTGCATTATCAATGACCGTCTCCACCATTCTTATTTTTTCTATAATGGTTCTTACAGGTTCTAGATACTGTAGAAGACAAAGGGTTAGAAGCTGTGGCATCGAGCTGTCATCTGCTAGAAGAACTCCGAGTGTTTCCAGCAGACCCATTTGACCAGGAAGTGATCATGGAAGGTGGTGGCAGTGGCGTCACTGAATCTGGATTTGTTGCTGTTTCCGAGGGCTGCCCCAATCTTCACTATGTTCTCTACTTCTGCCGTCAGATGACAAATGCTGCAGTGGCAACTGTTGTGCGCAACTGCCCTAACTTCACCCACTTCCGTCTCTGTATAATGAACATGTGCCAGCCTGACTACCTGACCAATGAACCCATGGATGAAGCCTTCGGTTCTGTTGTAAAGACTTGCAGTAAACTCCAAAGGCTTGCTGTTTCAGGGCTTTTGACTGACCGGGCCTTTGAGTATATTGGTACCTATGCTAAGAACCTTGAGACCCTGTCGGTGGCTTTTGCAGGCAGCAGTGATAGAGGCATGCAATGTGTTTTAGAGGGGTGCCCTAAGCTGCGTAAGCTGGAAATAAGAGACTGTCCTTTTGGGAATGCAGCATTGCTCTCAGGGCTTGAGAGGTATGAATCCATGAGGTCACTTTGGATGTCTGCCTGCAACTTGACAATGAATGGATGTCAACTCCTGGCAAGGAAGATGCCAAGGTTGAATGTGGAGGTTATCAAGGAGGATGAGAGTGATGATATGCATGCTGAGAAGGTTTACGTATACCGGTCAGTTGCCGGGCCTAGAAGGGATGCCCCTCCCTTTGTTCTCACCCTCTGATGATCATCCAATTCTCGGTAGTTTCTCTTTTCCCTCTAACTAAAATATTTGATGGGGACATATGGTAGCTCCACCTTGACGCCTCCATAGACCGGACTTTTCAAATTCCCTTAAGTTCAGTATTTCTGAAGGGAATTGTGATAGGAAGTAGGAAATCTGTGTTCTATTAATTGTAGCATCCCGCCAAACCATGTGATGGTACTTCATGGTAGAGTTCAATTTGCTCCTAAAGAAGCAGCGCCTGCCTAATTGGTTAGGTTTGTCGAATCATTACCTTCAATCTGGAGCCTAGACATTTAGAAGAAGCTTGCATTTGGATTATAGTCCCAAATGTTCACAGGTTTGATTAGTCATTAAGAAATGGGCAACATTGGCATGCTAGCCTCAATAATTTTGACAAGTAGTTCTGAATGTTAACTTGATTCAGGAACAATGGGTTATACAACTGGAATAGACAACCTGTTATGTATGGTAAGAGGCTGTAAAATTCTAGCACCAATGCAATTGGTATTAGAGTCTAGCGTGTGCATTTTAAATATACATCATTTGGAAAATTGATCCCTTCTCATCCAACCTCACCAGTAGAAATAGTAGTTTAAAGGCATCTTTACATTCTAATTAAACCAAATATCTGCATGTTCTCATTCTTACAGGATTTTCTTACATTCCAATCAATTTTTCTCATTCCTGCAGGTTTCACAGGGGGAGGTGTATAACATAGCAACCAGACAGGTGAATAGAAGATCGGAATTGAGGATTGTGGAATGATGCACAATTCTTTCTGATAACAATTTATTCCTGTGACATATCAAACTCTAGGAAAATATTAGAGGCTAGAAGATAGATGGAAGAGTCTCATGCTTTTACTGTATCTATGGCTAATAACTGATCTGTATCTGATTCAGGAGCCACTCCACCCGTGAAGAGCAAGATCGCACTGCCTATGCTGAAGTAGATGAAACAGCCATAATGCGAAAGAACTGAAGTCGGCCCCCACAATACATTGCCACCGTGGGCCATACGGCATGTCAAAGTCCTGCAATTATGCAACCCTGATTTGAAAGATGAAGACGGCTTTTAAAAAAGTTTCAGCTTGTGTTATTCCATTTTCTCCCTTTTTCTTTCCCAGTGGTCATGAACATGCACCTTCTGGATGAAACGAGCTATCTGAGTGGAGTATGAAGCATCAAATTCACCGAGGGCCTTCCCAGCCAAGCGGAGCGCATCTTGCTGCAAGGTCTACTGGCTGTCTTTCCATCACTGTGCTGACTATGAGCTTGTTGGAATGTGGGACATTGAGCACAGAGAACTCCAATTCTAATGCTGGTTTCCTGACAGAATATCATGGATACAATAGTTTTAAGTGACTACAGTAGGTAATGGTGGACAGGCCACGTCCACCAGCCTATGTCCTGGAATATCCAAGTATCAGTCGTGCTGCTGCTATGGCATATAATGGCCCAGCAGCATGCTTGGACTAACGATGGGAACATATACTGGTGCTTTGGCTGGTGGAATTGGATTTGTGGTACGCCCATGTGATTTGGAGTGGATAAGATTGCTTCCGTGTTGGTGCAAGTCAGTGCCCGACTCTTCCAGTGCATTGTTCTCCTTGCCCTGCAGCAGTGCATCCATCTTCTCTCCTTGATATGGGAGAGAGAGCTGTGGAGTTAGGTTGGCAAATCTGTATGTCTTCTTGTGTAACAAATAACAGTTGATGCATGAAAAACGCTGCTTGTATTCTGTTTCCTTGTGTGGGGTAAATAGGATCGGTTACTCTAGTTTGCTGCCTTTGAATTGACTCAAGGTGTAACGTTAGCTCTGTTGCTATCTGATATGGGTCTACAAAGGGCATCGACAAGTTTGGCTGCAACTCAGAAAAGCTTGGTTAGATTGGTTCGCTGGCTTTTAACCGTAAGTGATGGATGACTAGGACAAGCATTCTATTCTTCCATTGCCCGTTGGTTGGTGAATCGGAGGCTGGAGGAGACTCTCATTTTCTAAGTGGCAGGCCTGATGTGGATGAAAGCAGTTATCGTGTCGATGTTGAGTACGTAGGGGAGCACTTAAAATCTACTACGTAGCTGAATTCTGTCAGCCAGAAACTTGGGCAAATACAAGCCACAGGAAAGGATTCTTCACCAGCGGTAAGGAGCTGGGAATTTTAATGCGAGCTTCTACTCATGGTTCTGGTGCTCGGACTGTTGCAGGTGGGGTCATTTCTTAACATGATATATGAATTGGTTCAGTGACCTTGCTTTCAGTTTGTCTCTTTTTTCTCTCCTCTCTTTATTTTCTAGTTGTTTGTTTACTCCACATGTGGTTGAAAATTAGAAGCTTTTGAAGTGGTGTGGAGCCATTTAACATGGTATATGATTCAGTTGCTTTATCGGTTTTTATTTCTTTTTGGTCCCCGAGACCAGCACCAAATGGATCTTTTTAATCTTTTTTTTGTTAGTTTTCCAAATATTTACTACCTGGAAAAACTATCTGACTTTTGGGGCAATAAAGGCAAAATTTTTGTACCAAGATCTTCCTCATGCAAAGGCAACCTCATTCAGTTCTTGATCCAAAACCTAGATGCATTATGATCTCGTAAGCATTCAAAATCCATATCAATAGGAGAAATTAATCCAAACGGGAAAAAACTAACAGAGTTACTAAGTCTTTTGGCTGGCATTCTCTTAATTAGGGCATCCAAATTTGGCCAGGAAATCTGCCGCCAAGGACATGGAAAATGAGTCAAACCAACATGTTAGTCTACATACCTTTGGACATCCAGACTTGCACAAGGGTCTCTATGATATGGAGACATGAACAGTATAATAGACTGCTAAATGAATTCTCCTTTTCACATCGGGAAAAAAAAAGAAGCAGCTAGATGAACTAATATCACGAAATTCCAGTGATTTAAGTATTACTCTCTCTCTCGATTCTCTCCCATTTCCTCTGCCCTTTTCCCATGGCTGCTATAGCATCATGAATGTGGTTAACGGTATTCTAGCACTGTTGCTTTGCTTAATCAATGCCTTCAAAAGTAAATATTGCAGCTCTATTATTTGGATCAAGGAGGCAATGCTTGTTATTGTGTTACTAAAATGTATTCTATTCTCATTAAAAAAGGGTTGCTTGTACCAGGTCTCTGCCATTTGTCTCTGTCAAAGGTCAAAACTCTTGGATAGGGATTCAGTCTAAATAGTAAAAGGACTTGGGCTGGTGAAATAGACCCTGGGCCTTTTGCTTGGTCTGGAAACAAATCCAAAACGTATGCCATGTAGTCATATGACGAAGAACGACACCCTACATGAACCTACTGGAGAGTTCCTAGTCTTGATTCGATAGAGAAACCAATGACCATTCCCTACCATAGCAATCTTCTTAATTTTCTATGAGACATAAGCATCAAAATCTTACAATATTTAGTAATCTTTACCTACTCTTCTAAGCTAAGGAAATTGTACCTGTGTATACCTGGAAAACTTTACATCCCTACTCAATGATTTTCTAAGCAACCAACACCCTTCTCCATCACACAAGGACCTTTCATGGTACCTAATTTAGATGGTGTCCTTTTTGACTTTTATCACTTTGAACAAGTCATAAAGAAGAAGATATATGTAGACCTCTTATTTCTCTGGCTCCTCAACTGTTGACCTCTGTGGATTCGAAGCCAATAACTGTGAAGCCAATATGATCGCCATGTTATCCTGTCATTTCTGGTCCACTGAAGTGGGTCTCAACCTGAAAACACTACCATTACAAAGCGAAATCAACTAATAATGAGTCACTTGTATTATTTGATATCATGAGATAACATCACAACCAATTGTTTTTCTTAAACCACCATCATTAGCTCATCTCTATTTTAAAAGCAGTTTTGAATCGATGCTTTTCTTCAGGATAAATTCAGTGCGTAATTAGTACTGTACTACTGTAGTACCTTCTCTGGATCTCTGATCCGTAATACACACGAATGTGCATCGTGAGAATTTTGATTATATAATTTGCATCCATGTGCTGATTCATGCATCATCTCTGATAGAATTTTGTCGGATTTAGTGATCGACGATGAATTATCTCCAGTTTCATGCACAAGAACAAAAGAAAAAAATAGAAAATGAGAGTTAAAGCGTACAAAATTAGCGCAGGCCACATGGAAGAACTACTGTTGATGGTGGCTAGCATGCTTTAAACACTGTCCTCGTCATTACAGGGAGGCCGCTTATAAAGAGAATGAATACGAACAGTGAGGCAGTTTGTCCCTTTCAGACGAGATAATATTAGGAAAATGGGCACCTACCGGTATACAGGACCATTTGATGGTCATTTTTATCACTGTAGCTTTTCTGAAACCCGTGGAGCCACGCATTTTAACGCTAGATTTAGAATTTTTTTTTTTTGGTACAACAGCTGCTCATACAACCCCAAAGTATAACTAACAGAGTCGAGAGAAAGAATATGACGTAGAAGTAGAGGGGCGGCTACATAATATGTCCAAAGAACTCTTTCCGAATGCTGAGTAGCAAAAGAAGCAACGCAGTCTGCGATCCTATTCGCTTTCCGATACACATAAACAATCTGAAAGGAGTTACGATTTTTCACCAGCTTGCGAATGTCACTGAGCAGCAGGTGTCCATCTTCCCATCGGTTCTCATTCTGTATCCACCCGTGGCTGAATTCAGGCCTTCATCATTTATTTCCATGCCCATCTTCTTCAGGACTCCTCATTAAGTTTTATCCTCTTTGTTTTGGTTGCATAGCCCATGCCTTCCTGCGTTTTGTGGTAACTTTGCTTGACTTGTATGAGTGTTGCTCTTTGCCTACCTGCCTTACTCGAAGTTATAAAAACGCTCTCTCTCTCAAACGTGGCACCATAGGCCCAAGGTGCTTCCAAACAAAGGGGCTCACATGAGGTACAATGGCACGCTCTTGCTGAGAATTAAAGATATGCCACAGTGCCCTCAGGGGGTGCTTCAAGTGGTCCATGACTGCAGCTGTTCTTCCTTCACATTAACTCTACAAACTCATTGGTCTCTCAGCTTTTGTTCCTACTTTGAGATAGCTAGCAGCCTAAAAGTAATGTTCTCGTATTTTTAAGGCATGTGTAGGCTTCTCTTCAAGCACAGATAATTAATGCCAGAGACCTTGTCATTGGTTTGATTCCACCACACAATCCATTTCCAGTGAATGCATGGGTCAACTGCAAGGTGGATTTCTGGTGCAACGTAGAAAGTAATAAATAAAAAGAACATATGGATAGTGCAATTGCAACTCAAATGTTACCTTAGTAGAAAGCAGAAGCTTATAAGAAAGCATATGTGGAATGTTCAATACAAGTTCCAAGGAAAAGTTTGCAAATAAATAATTAAATGAAGTTTATAACAGAGAGCTTCCTTTTCTTTTCTGAGAAATCTTTTATGATTTTAACCAATCCAAAATACCATTGGTTTTTTTATCAGTCCTACGCCTAAGACACCTCTATTTTGGTCATCACCAACCAGAGCAAGCACCTAACTTTTTTTATGAACTTTCATGTTCCCAACAAACATCTTACCATAGATTTCCACTTTCACCAGAATCTCCTATAGGCCAAACCACCCCGAATCCTCTGATGACCAAAATAACCCACCACCTTCCACCTGTCCCTAATCGTTACACACCCATTGCAAGGTTGGTCTGTAAATATCAGTGTTGTCAGAGTTCAATTGCCACTTCTCAAAAGAGAGAGGTCCATTAAGAAGAGCAAAGATGGGAGAGTCACAAGCGAAATGGATACCAAAGTATGGATAGATTATACAATAGCAAATAAAATCTTCTGCTTATAGGTTCCTCTTCCTACCAAGAAAACCACACAATCCTCTCCCACTTGTAGCCAAAACCACCAAAAAATTCCAAGAGAATTTAGTGACCAAAGCTGCAGGGAAGATGGTTCCATCATCTCCATAAAGCCAGAGATGAAAGAAAAGGAAGAAGAGATTAGTCTCCGCCGAGCATCAGAGCTCATTGATTCTTCGATCTCCTCCTCCTACTCCATCCAATTATTCCCTATCAAATGGCAGATGATCCGCAACAAGCTCGAGCGGCTGCGCTCTGGCCTGACCACCATGGGTGGCGGCAATGATTTCAACGCCAATTCAGAGCTCAACAAACTGTTAAGAGCTACAGCATCGACCGCAGTCGAGGCCCAAGTGCTTGCCCACCGATGCAGTGAGGAGTCCTATAATGGCGGGAAGCTCCTCCAAAGGAGCGACCTTGATGTCATCGCTGCCAAGGTCGAGCTCCACATCAAGCAGCTAACTGAAATATATGCTTCTGGGATTTTGAGGCACCCTCGGGCCATCGTCGTGTCGAGGCCAGGCGCTGGCTCGAGCCATGAGGACATGAGGTTCTACGTGAAGGATCTGTTCTCAAGACTGAAGATTGGGGACTTGGAGATGAGAAGTCGAGCCTTAGCTGCTCTTAATGAGATCCTTCAAGAGGACGAGAGCTATGCAAGAATTGCAGTGGCTGAAATGGCCGATGGTGTTGGTCTCCTGGCGAGCCTTCTGGAAGTCGGCGATGAAGGCATCAAAGAGGAGGCCTTGCAGGCTGTTTCAGTGATCGCGGGGTTCGACTGCTACCGCGGAGCTCTTGTCATTGCCGGAGTTATCGCGCCGCTGATTCAGATTTTGGAGTCCGGAAGCGAATTGGCGAAGGAGGGAGCGGCCCGAGCTCTGAAGAAACTGACGCAGAATTCTGATAATGCATGGTCCGTTACAGCTCAAGGAGGTGTTACCCCACTGCTCAAGATCTGCGGCGACGACATGAGCAGCGGAGGATTGATCTGCTCGGCTTGCGGCATACTGAAGAGCCTCAGCAGCGTGGATGAGATCAGGAGGTTCATGGTGGAAGAAGGGGCAGTCTCTGTCTTCGTAAAGCTTTCGAGATCGAAGGAGGAGGTGTTTCAAATCCAAGCAATAGAATTCCTGACCACCATTGCTTGTGAGGATGGTGCTATCAAGGAGAAGGTGGTAAGAGAAGGGGTGGTCGAGTCACTTGTTCAAGTCCTGGATCCAAATTCTCATTATTCTTCAAAGGCAAGAGAGGTTGCTCTCGGGGCTATCGACGCATTCTGTTTCTCACCTCCAAGTTCCATGAATTCGTTGACGGCCTCCGGGTTTATCGACCGAATTCTCTTCTTTCTCAGAAATGGCGAGATCTCCATCCAGGAATCAGCACTTAAGGTTGCATCTCGTCTCTGTGGGTTATCTGAAGAGTCTAAGAAGGCAATGGGCGACGCCGGTCTTATGCCAGAGCTTGTCAAGCTACTTGATGCTGGATCTTTCGAGGTCCGGGAGTTGGCGGCGGAGGCAATCTGCAGCATGGTCTCGGTTCAGAGAAACCGAAGAAGATTCATACGGCAAGATCGAAACGTGAATCGAATTCTCCAATTGCTCAATCCCGAAGAGAAGTCGGTGACAAGGAAGTTCTTGCTCGCTGCTCTCATGTCCTTAACTGAGAGCAGCAGCGGGCGGAAAAAGATCATGGCCTCTGAGTATGTGAAGCATCTAGAGAAGCTTGCAGAGGCCGATGTAGCAGATGCAAAGAAGGTCGTCAAGAAGCTCCACAGTAACAGATTCCGGAGTTTACTGACCGGAATTTGGAGCTTGTGAGCAACATCATTAGTATTTCCTAACGAATATCTTTACTTGACCTTATAGGCTTTTACTTTTAATTCCATCATTGCTTTCTCTCTGTTCCATGATGATTTAGAGCAGCTTTTCATGTGATTCTCTGCTTCAGAGTATCTTCTTAGTCTCAAAAGTGTAAGGAAATCTTCCAACATGCGCATGTAAATTGTTCATAACGTAGTAGAAAATTAGTGAAGAATGTAAAAGAGAAATATTGGAAGTTGTCCATTAATAAAGTGCATCCAATGGCACTTATTTTGGTTACATTGTGAGATAGGAGTGCTTGCCTGCCAAGGCAATCTACTAGCACTAGGTGTGCGAATCTAGTCCAATTGCTGCTTGTTTCTTCCTCAAGTTTATGACAATTCTGCAGCAGCAACAGCAGTATTGGAATGTATTCTTCATTTAAAGACAAGCAGAATGAGACTATATAGGACATACCACTTCTGTCACCAAAACATTGTAAGGTCTACCCACATGTGACATGTGGAACAGTCTTTTAATCTATCAATCAACTTGTTCTTGATATATGATAGGTTGTATCTTTCGCACGAAAAGAACGATTCACCCTCCTTTGTGCGAATCAACTTTTGGATCATGCACTTATTGCTTTGACATCTGTATAGATGGATGAATGGCAGAGTTCAGAGTGCTTTGATTTCTATAACCAATGGTGGATTTGCACGAAGGAAGGTGAATCCTTCTTTTGTGCGAAAGATGAAATCCGGATCCATATATAGTAATGTTTGCACCAGGGTACAGTCAGGATACTTCTTCAGCAAACACGATCAATCTTTGATTTCTGTACCCATATGGCTACTCCCTTGCTAAAAAGGCGATTGATGCAACAACTTCAGGCTATCATCATCTGGAAATTTCTGGGGATTTTCCTATAACCTCCATATAGCATAAGTACCAAAGATTGTTCAACACTCAACTGAAATCATGTAATTTTATAGCTCAATGGTATAAACTGCTGATTTTTTTGTCTCTTCTTCAGCCCATATAATCTCCTTTGCATCACTAAGTGCTTGAGTGTGACAGTTTCTCTAACCTTTATCATTTGGATTTTCTGGCTTCCTTCCTTCAACTACCATAACCAAACTAGTATTTAAGAATCTAAAATACCATTAACATTGTGTGTCACATAATTGTGGAACACAATTGGAATATTTTCCAACATACCACATTCATGACTTGCTTCTTAAAGGCCAGAGCTGCTGAATATGTTTGTTATGAGAGTGAAAAGAGGCAAAGGTGTAAGGTAAGCTATTAGTGATCCAGGATAGTCGCTTCTTCAGAGAATTGTGGACCATCCATTTCAAAAGTATTAAGTGCTCTTCCTGCCAGGACTTAAGTAAGATGCAAGTAACTTAACTAGAATGATCAAAAGAAAGTAGTTGACTGCATTTGGGCTTATAGGATGGGTTGAAGGTTGATTACAGATTAAGAAAATGCTGGAAGTCACATGGGTATTGCACCCCAAGGACCCAAGTCCCAAGAGTACCCTCACATAGAGAACTGTTATGGATGTTATTTTTGATCAAAATGGTGGAAGATCCACCCCAAATTTCAGTGAGAAAGAACTCTGGTAGATGTTGCTGCCTTGCTTTGCGCACAAATTTGTAGGAGTTGGTAGCAGGTTAATGTTATATGAGTAAAAGTATAAGCAATCTTTGGTGCTTATGTCATTTATGATTGCATTAGGTTATGGTTGGCAAACAAACAAATTGTTCGTATCTCGAGTTTGGCTCATTAGGTTAAGCAACAAGTCAAGCTGGAGCTAAGGTCGGCTTGTTTAAGCCCGAAATATATTAGCTCAAAATACTAAACTATAAATAAATTATATATTTTATAATTATCATTCATATAATTAATAGATAATTATAATTATTTTTATTAGTTAATATAGATTATGTAATATAATAGGGATTATTTTTTTTCAAACTATATAAATAAAAAGTTCAAATGATCTTAAATTCTCACTGGATCTCTTAGAAAAGTTATTCATGGATAGCTTGATCTTGGCTCAAAATTGAATGAGTTAACTTGAGCTTGGCTCGAATACAAAATGAGAAGAGCTAGAGCGAGACTTGGCTCGATCTACTTGCTTCTACCATTATATCCGGACTCTCCAAGCAGTACATCATGTCTTGGTGAAACAGAGTGCTTGCTTGCTTGACTGATCTTCCTATCTCAAATTCGAAGTTATTAAACAATTAAACAAACAGAAAAGAGGGGAAAAACACTGAAGATAAGGTAGTTAAATTTGTCCTTTTTCTTTTCTCCCTCTAAATTTGAATGGTGAAATTAATAATTTCATTTCTTGACCTTTAGCTTTTAGCATCGCTCATTGAATCTTTTTGAAAAAAAAAAAACAGGAAAGAAAAAAGGAGGCTGTTTAGATCTGACAACCCCAACTTCAGATGGGTCATTTTCGAGGCGTGGATTTAATTTGTTAGTTACTTGAACAATGCCAATTGGGATGTCTGTGCACCTGGATCTTATCAATGATGTTGTTCATGCTACTCAAAAACTATGGTGTGCCAATCTTTGTGTCATTCTTCTTACCTGCATATTCCATTGTTCATGTTCTCTTTTCCCCAACCTAATGTCTCAGTTTGAAGAAACATGCATGATGAAACCAATATCTGCAGCATTGTGTCAACTATTTTTTGTTTTCCGAGCACCAACATTGTGTTGCTTGTGCTTTCTTTTTACTCTTCCAAACTTCAAATGACCTTGATAGTTGTGTTTTCTCATCAACTTCAAAGTCTCCTGCTATTTTCTAAGGTTTCAAAACCATCTTATTTGATATACCATTGACCCTGACGCTGTGGACTGTTTGACCAGCTACCATTGCTTGAGAACTCAATCACACAACCATGCACCAAGAGATCCTACCCTCTTCTATTGCAAAACCTGCAATCTGAGTGATCTAAGAAATTTGTTTGGAATGATTCCCTTGAAGCTAGTGCAGAACACGCTTAAAGAACTTCAAGATGAATTTGGGCTTTCATATTAAGACTGTTGCACTAATGGCCTGAGAGAGCCCAACCAAGTTTTCTCCACGCCTCTGACCCACAAATTTAGCTCACAAAGTGACCTTCTGCTTGAGGGCTGGTAGACCAGGGTGGCGGTTTCACCTGGTGCTCTCTAGTTGTTGCTGTCGACCGCCGGATTGATAATGCTGGTTGCCTCTATGGATCTGCAAGACAATAAAGAGGTTAGTGAACTCTTTGATTGGCCTTGATCGGACCCTCTAATACTATAGAGAGGATTTTCAAATGGCTGTAATAATGCAGATGCACCTTTCTTACATAGATTTGTAGCTTATTTATAACTGAGAACCTAAATCTCCTAAGAATCATCTTCTAATAGCTTAGAGTTATGCTATAACAAACTCGAGATTGTGCTGTAACAAACTTAGGGTTGTGCTGTAACAACTTGTTGATGTGGCATAAGAACTCAGGATCAAGCTGTAATCGCCTGGCATGTGAAGGAATTGACATAGCCATATGTGCTTTTGGGCGAAGTAATGGAGTCATCCCCACTTTGAGAGGCCTTGGCTTGGGATGACCGTCGAGTTGACTGTTGGTTTGACCTAGCTGCGAGACTTCTATTGTTGTGTCGAATGACCAGCGATCTCAAAGGTTAGCCACCTCTGGTCTGCTCGTCCCGACCTTTAGGTTGGCAAGGGTGGTTCCAGTTTGACTGCTTTAGAGCATTTTGAGTATGCCTAGATTGCCATATAAACTATAAGCTGGACGAATCTTGTCATGCCACATCATTATAATTATTTATTACCGTTTATTGGTGATTCCTACTTTTTAATCCATTTTTGTAGAGTCATTTAAGGGGATAGTGGATGGTATTATATTTTTGACTTCTTCCGTCTTTGTTAGTGAGATATTATTGAAAGGTTCAAAACTAATTGAATTTTTCACGGTGAAAAGCTTCTATTAATTTTCGATAGCATAATTTTGACTAATAAAAATCTTGATGTATCCCATATTAGCCTATAGAAGAATGTCTATGAACAACCAAATGGCCAGGGTTGATAATGAATCCATCATTGGCATGAGGATTGCAAATTTGGATGACGTGGATTTGGAGCTTGTAGTATATAATTTTAATGATTTATATAATTAAACCTTACAACTTATTTGGACAATGAAAAATCCATTGATAAATTTACGTACGTCTAGATAGCAGCCTCCATGCCAATTTGCTATTTACTCATAATTTGATGTACTAGGGGTTTCTTTGGTTGATAAGAATTGAAATTGGAATAGATTGGAATGATAATCAGAATGGGCATATTCTCCAATATGTTTGGTTTTTGACTGGAATCAGAATCGGAACGAGAACCTTACTCTTAATGGCTAGATTCTAATTCCGGTTCCAACAGTCTTCTCGTCATTGGATAAGTGGGTTGGGCCCAGCGAAATAATTTGGGCCCATAAAGGGTATCAGTGGACTGGACCAGCCTGACCAGAATGCAACATTAGTCATCATATTCCGAAACTTTGCGATCTACGTCTAGAGGTTGAAAAGTCTTTTATCTCATGTGATACGTCAGTGCAAACTAGTGCCACAGGTACGGTAAACAATCTCCTATACAAAATTCAGCCTCTTTTGTATGTCGGTGGAGTATCATCAATGAATTGTTAAGATGAAAATTTTCAGATCAAAAGGAGAAATTGGAAGCAATCTTAGCTTATTACATTACTTATCATATTTGTTGACAAGGAATGAGCATATTTTCTAAGATGTAGGACAAAGTGCTAGATTAATTCTTCTAAAAGCTTTTGCCCAAGCTTTGAAATTTTTTCAAATTGTTGCTGAGGAATCTTTGACAGCAGGAACAATCCGTGGCTTTTCTTTTGTAGTTTCTGCATCTTCCTAACTAACTTAATTTACTTAGGAGCTACCATCCTCCTACTTCCTCAAGATCAATTTTAATGGTACTATATTGGAGAGGGGTAACTTGGCTAGAGTAAATTTTGTTATTTGAAGCGATGCAGGTGTTTTGATAGCGGATGGTGGTGCTATAGTTTTTGATACTAGCTGAATTGTCAACAAAATGGGAGAAACTAAATTTTGTTGTATTACATTATGAACTTTTCACATATTTATCTGAAGGGTGATTCTACGACGATCAACAGATAGTTTTTGGATTGTTGGTGAGTATCGCGATCGTTACTATATTTTAAGGTTTCGCATGCTTATAAAAAAGTGAATGGTGCAGCCGATTGGATAGTATAGTATGGGACGAATCATACGGAATCTACTCTCTGAGCATCCTCGACTGATCTTTCTATTCAATTTTATAATATTTTATTTTTTAATTTCTACTTATGTATCTTTTTTGGAGTAATTTAAATCATCCGACTTATCCAAAAAAATAAAGTTGGGGGGAACACGGTCTGATTGGCCATGTGTGAATCCAACAAAGCATGTGAAGTGCGATCCATATAGAAATATGGAGCCAGTAAATTAAACTAGTTTTCCTTTTACTTTTTTACCTTCCTTCTTTCTTTTGCAGGGTTAACAAAGCTAGTAACTGAGGCCCAAAGGCAGTAGGCATGCATTTTTTTAAGTAACTACCGGTGCATATCGTTAGCGTCCGGTAGGCAAATCCAGTAGAGAAACCAACATCCATGCCTCAATTCGTGTTGACCTTAAAAGCCAAGCATCAGCTATGAAACTCCCTGCTAATTAGTGTTCGATTCATACTTCAAATTATCTGTCAAGTTTGGCTCCCTATTTTAGATTTTTATTTTGGAGAAAGTAGGAAGATTCCAAAGTTGAATAAGTTAATTCACTACGTGACTTTCTCTGGGGAGCCTCTGACATCTGAAAAGAAGGAAATCAATCACAGAACAAGAACACGCATTCCGGAAAACAAAAAGTACCAGAAATTAGCTATGTGGGTCCACCTATGGATTTGACCGGTATGAAGAATATTATAAATAACTGATGTCCATGTAGCAAAACAGGGAACTATGCTTACATACCGACGTTGGTGATGTGGGTGTTGAAAGAGGCCCCAATAATAATGTGAAGGCGGCCAACGTTCAAATCGTCGCCTTAAGCAGCGTGGTCGTCGCAAAATAGCCTTCGCCGACGGCTCAAATTGACCGCAACGCAGTTGGACCCTAATAAGTCCCGCCTCGTGCTTATCCAAAAAAAAAAACATATAAAAATATATAAAATATATAAATAAATTTATTTTATTTTATTAATTTAAGTTTTTGGAACGAATAATGATTTTAACAGAGCAGAATGTATTTTTTAATTCTATTATTAAAAATTTTACATATTAGCCTCATTTATTAAAATAAATTCGATCCACATATTAGAAAGAATGTAAAAAAATATAAAATATATAAATAAATCTATTTTATTCTATTAGTTTAAGCTTTTGAAATAAGTGATAGGAATTTTTGGCAGATGTGACCATCCAAGAGGAGGGAAGACACTGGTGAATGCGATCATGGTTGCAAATTTTTGAAGTTCAAAGTTAGGTCCTCAATATCCTGATATATTAATAGTGGTCCTTGGACATGATTTTGACTGCCTAATCACTTACACAGTGCTTCTATTGCCAATAGATGAGGCATTTATCTCAATGAATCAAGTGGGGCTTCTTCCTCCCTTCTTCTCCAAGAAAAATGGACTAATGGATTTGGTAGTTTTGTTATGTGAGTTTAGAATGTTATCAGCATGATGGAAACCCTACGATAGCTCGTCTTGATCAAATATCAGATGTGCAAGACAATTAATTATTGAGGGGTCGCACTCTGATGTAAACATATAATGTGCAAACTTATGATGAACGCCCTAATGCAGGAGAAAAATTAGGTCTTAAAAAACACATGATGATTCCATGCTAATGATGACCTTAAGTTTGCGACAACAAGAACATGACTCGTTGCCTTGTGTTAGGATATGTCATGCTAGATCTAGACATGCGTGATGCATGTGAAATGTACATTGAGATTCTACCTTTTTAGTTAAAAAAAAGGAAAAATTATGAGGCATCAGTTATGTGCATACGTTGATAGCAACCTCCCAAGCCACACCATCAGAAAAGGGACAATAGTGATGTGCCTTCATCGTGGCACTCACGTTCATATGAAAAATATTGTCAAAATAATTGATGTTTACCTTGGTACCTAACACGCTATCAAATTTTTAATGAGTTAGGAGAACTTTCCATCCCTTCATCATTACTCAATCTAAAATCGTTTGAACTCCACAAAAGAAAAAAAAAAAAAGAAGAAGAGAAAATAGGATGCGCAGTGTTTAGGGTTGGAGGAGGAGTTTCCTGATTCTTAATAGAAAATAAAATAAGAAATTAGTCGACATTTTTTTCTTTTTAAGACGTGAGAGACTCAAGTTTTGTAATATGTATATGCTTGGCTCATCAATTTTTTTTTTTTTTCCCTCTACCTCACACTTCAATAAACAGCGACCATCTCACGGAACTCATGCTTTATAATAAGAGATTAAAAAAATAGGCCTCTTTGTCCGCTATCTACTTGATGTTGAAGCCACGGTAATGAACTTATGATCGTAGACTGGTAGAAATATCCCTTCTTCTAATCATTACCTTGTCACCGTCAATGAGTTCAAATTCCAAATCATCCCGTAAACATTAATTAACTTTATCAAGGACAACGACGGAGTGGACGTAGTGCCAATAAGATGATCATTTTTTTTAATACCCAAAAACCATGCGTTAGCGCCCAAACATACTTTGCTTACACGTCCACCAAATATCCGGCGTGAATGTAACTATTTTTGTGAAAAATATGCATGGGCTTAGATGCAGCCAAAATTTTAAATTTGATATCATTCTATGATCATTTTCCCCTACTTTTTTTTATGTTTCAGTATAACTAAAGATTTGGAGGAAAGGGCGCTTGATGTCAATTCCTAATTTGGATTCGAGTGAAGAGTATAGAAAACCGACTCGCCCGTCTTTCGAAAATGACTGCATAAATAAAGCAACGCTTGTGATGGACATTTTCTTCCCCTTCTCGATGACTCTGCCAGGTACCAAACTATTTTAGCATTTAACTCTTCGACTCAATCCACTGCACCAATTATGCCCCCAGCAAACAGATATGAAATTTCATATCGGTACCACACTAATATAATATCGATACAATATGATATATCTCGTATCGTCCAATTTGAATTGATACGGCATAGCATAGTTCCCATAATGCCTTCTCTCTTAGCACTCGGTATGCCAATCAGTATGATATGATATATTTCGTACCATTCGATTCGAGCTAATATGGCATATCATGATTCTCATAATGCCCTCTCTCTTAGCAAAGGCAAGAAGGACATGATCATGATTCGGTGGGGATCTTCCTTCTTAAAGTAGGAGCATTTAAGGAAGCTAGTTTTCCTTGACCCTTGCTTTTGTAGGACCCTATTCATCTTGACTTGTGAAGAAGATAACAGCAGGGCATATGTGCAGATCATAAAAACTGGTTCTTGTGCTGGTATCAAGCACTTCTTTCCAATATTATGGCTTCCATGTTTGGAACAGTAATTACATAGCTCTGATTCCTGAAGGTTGATCAACCATCCGAAGCTAAACAATTTTGGCCCATTAATGTGTTCAATTATTACTTATAAAATTGTAGGAAAATTCTGGCAAATGGAGTCAACCCTCTTTTACATCATATTCTCTCTGAAGAGCAAGCTGCTCCAGTTCTACCCATATATTCCTGAAAATGTCCTTGTGGCTCAAGAAGCTATCCATTCATGGTGCAGCGCCTCAAAATCTTCTCCTTTGATGGCTCTTAAATTGGATATGGAGCACATTTATGATCGTGGGGAATGAAATTTTCTTAAGCGAGTGCTCTATCATTTCAATTTCCCTGCAGTTGGATCAACTGAGTCCTTGGATGCATCAAGAATCTTTCCTTCGCTGTTATTGTAAATGACGTCCCTACCTCTCGGTTTTATTCTTTCATGGGTTTGCAACAAAGGTGTCCCTTATCAGTTATCACCATATCTATTTATTTTATGCACTGATATGCTTTCTCGAGCTATTAATTAATGCTGTGGCATTATCAAAATTCTTGGCAACGGGTTAAGTTAGCCAAGTTGCATATGTTATTCAACCCTAATTTGAGCAATAGAACTAGGAAAGATTTGGTCAATCTTCTTGAAGTTCCAAAGGTCAATGACTTAGGCAAGTACCTTGGAATTCCACTGTTCTCTTAAGCGACTGTTCGAGATCTTTAATATTTGAAAAATAGAGTCTCAAAGAGATTTGATTCTCGGAAATTGCACACTCCTTCAATTGCTGGATGTCCTACTTTAATTTAGTTTGTGACTCCCATTCATTTACTTTCTAATGCAGCAGCCCCTGGAGAGCTTATGAATGGCTTGGACTCAGACCATACTATTTCTCTAGGGATATAGGAGGTCAACCAGGCAGCTACATCTTGTTTCTTGGAACACAGTACGCAGGAGCAAAGATGATGGCATTCAGTGCATCCAAAATGTCCATGTACGTCAACAGGATCGGGGTTGTATCGTTTGGATGAAAGACGGATTCACCTTCCTTTGCGCAGGCCTACCACTGATTCGCCCACCATATAGACCTCAAAGTGCTCGGTACTCTATCATTCGTCTATCTGCACAGATCTCAAAGCAACCAATGGATGATCCAAAGGTGGATTTATGAGAAGGAAGGTGAATCCATCTTTCATGCTAAAGATACACCCCCGACCCATGGCAACAAGTTTAGACAAATCAGAGTCAATAAATCAGTGCTTCTCTAGTTCTCCTACAAGGTTCGACAAATCTGCATGTATTTTACAAATGCCTGGGCTGCCAACATCCTTGATCATCATGCAACTTTAGCTTTCTTATTTCGATGACCTATTGGGGAGCAAGATCACATGAGAGTCATCAGTGGCTTATTTATTATGAGAAATATGGAATTCAAGTCTAATCAAAGGAAGTTTAAGCCTCCATAGAGTAGGCAATATAAGCACAGTTTTTTCCAAGTCTGTTCAACAATTTATGCAGGGATGCAGTCGGGAAGAGATCCTATCATATTCTTTCCAAACCAGCTTATCAAGTCCAGTGTTTAGGCTAACCTCATCCAATAGAGCTAATGACTTGTTGGATTCTTCCTTTGCTTATCCATACAACCTATTTTTCAGTTGACCATACAAAAAATCCCATGCGCTGAATCCAAACCTTTCCACCGAATGCTCGCCTAAATTTATCAATTTCTAGATTATCGTTGCTGGAAAATTGTAGAGTAACATATAGCATTGAGGTAGCATGATAAGCTCAGCATTAGTTAGAGTAAACATTCCTCCAAATGAAAGAAATTTACTTTTCTAAGTAGAAAGCTAAGATTCAAGTCTTTGGACCAGCAGCATCCAGTCTAATTTTGTGCGCTTACCTACTTTCAGAGGAAGTCTAAGATAAGACCAAGGAAGTGATTCAATTTGCAGTTACGCTTCGAGACGAATCTCTCACCCTCAAGTAAAATGACCATATCTCATTCGAGAGCTAACTTTGGCACTTCTATGCCATCTCTATTTCCATCTCTTGTCATTTGGGTTCCCCCACAGTTAGGCTTCATAAAAGTTAACTTTGATAGTTCTATTCGTATAAATGGTCCAATTTTAGTTGCTATAGCTATCCCATCTTTTGATGACATAGTGCCTCTTGAGGAATTCAGAGTTGCTTACTAGGTTCACTAAATGGCTGTTATAGACTTTAATGCTTCAAATATTTGGATTGAGGGTGATTCTCAGATGATCATCATTTGGTTAGATGGTTTTGGAGACTGGTCATCATTGTCATGGGGATATTTGTCTGCTCAAAGCGACTCTTACCTACTTCCATACTTCCCATCTATTCTATTATATATTAGAGGCTCAGCTTATGCAGAATTCTCCATTTAATTATCATATGAAAACTAGTATTAACGATATCATTATTAATATGCTCGGTCATCTTTAAAGTTTATTGCCTAATGTGCAGTAGGAATTTACCTATTGAAGCCTCTTGTTTATTATAATTTATCATGTTGTTATATTGCATTTCAAGAAATATTGGAAAAAAGAGAAGAAAAAAAAAATATACACCGCGCATTGTATGGGCACAGAGGCTCTTATGTAGAGTTCTCCATTTACTATATAGATATTGAAATTAATGATGAAAGTTTTTGATCAGTCATTATTAAAGTTCATTCCATAATGTCGTATAGCTTAATATTAATGATGAGTGTTTTTGATTAACTTTCATTGAAATTCATTACTTCAATGCAATATAAATTTAGCTATTGAAGTTTTTTATTTATTATAATTTATTGTTATTATATTGTTATATTTTATTTCTAAAATAATTTAAAAAAAGGGAGACAAAAGGAGTACCCTAGGCATCATGTAGGGTTAGTATTAATGGCAGACATTTCTAGACAAAAGCTTAGATTGTGCAAAGTTTTTTATTTGCCAAGTGGATGCTAGTATTAATAAAAATAGATATTAATGATAAGGATTTTTGATTGGTTATCATTAAAGTTCATTGCTTAATACACAATGAAAATTTGGCTATTAAAGCTTTATATCTATTATAATTTGTTATATTACATACTGTTGCTGGTGGTCCAAACCGAGAACGATTGGCACAGCGGTGTGAACGGGGTTCCGTTTGAGTTGCCTTGGTTGGTGTTGATTGCGCTCCACCTTCCACCGGAAAACCTGCAAGCAAGCCTCGCACCACCACTGGGGTAGTGGGGGCCCTCCGACGATCAAGTCAGAGGAGATTGGAGAGAGATAATAGTAGCAAGTAAGAGAATGCTCTGGAAGTTCTTGCTTACCCCCCCTTCTCCTCCCAGCCGCATATATACCAGGCTGGGGGTCTTTCAGGAGGGTTCGTCATCGTGGGGCACGATGGAAGCTGCCACTGACACGGCCGTTACAGGGCGTCGTGGGGCAGCGCTGGGTACGGCCATGACAGGGCGTAGTGGAGCTCCGCCTTGTACGGCTGTTGCAGGGGATCGTGGAGCAGCGCCAGATACAACCGTTGCAGGGAGTAGTGGAGCAGGAGGCTGCGGCGTGCCTCTGGGGAATAGCCTGTCGTTGTCGAGAGATGTCCGACTCGGGGTCGGGCTGCGGAGACGAAGATGTCCGACTCGGGGTCGGATTGCTGGATCAAGGGGCTGCCGACTCGAGGTCGGGCTGCGGAGCCGAAGATGTCCGACTCGGGGTCGGATTGCTGGATCAAGGGGCAGCCGACTCGGGGTCAGGCTGCGGAGCCGAAGATGTCCGACTCGGGGTCGGATTGCTGGATCAAGGGGCTGCCGACTCGGGGTCGGGCTGCGGAGCCGAAGATGTCCGACTCGGGGTCGGATTGCTGGATCAAGGGGCAGCCGACTCGGGGTCAGGCTGCGGAGCCGAAGATGTCCGACTCGGGGTCGGATTGCTGGATCAAGGGGCTGCCGTAGTCTTCCTGGGTGCGCGTGCCGGTCACGTGGGGCATGGTGGCTAAGTTCCCCGTAACAGTAGCCCCCCACTTCCGAGCTTGGAACCAGAAGGGGAACGGGTGAAGGGAGTGATGCTTCGAGATTGCCGCCATCCCTCGGAGAGGCGCGCGCGCTTCAAGCTTCCCGCCTTCTTTATGGCGTATGGCGGTTGTTGCTGACCTGACAGTCTGAGGATTTCGGCGGACATCCTTCCTTAATGGCGTCGATTCGCCTTTGGGGCGCGAGCGACCCTTCGGAAGCCAGGCGTCCTCTGGCGTCACCGAGGCGTCACCCACCTTTCCGCCTATTTAACCGGGGGCCCTCCTCCGTCCGCCTTTCTCTTTACAAACATCTTCGAGTTTCTCCTTTGCGCTGCCGTCATTGCCGTCGGACTGTTCGCTTGCTCCTCCTTTGACGCTCTCGGAGCCGTTCTTCCTTCTCTTCCGGTGAGTTGCCCCATTCTTCAATTTAAGGCTCTCCATACTTTCTCCTTTTGTATTAGTGTACTCCAGTCGTTCCGGTCCTTTCCCCCTTCTTGACCCCGTCCTGACCGTAGATTCACTGGCCATTAGGGATGGGCGAAGTGAGAGCAGACCGCATTAAGTCGGAGCTGGTCGCCGAAGACCTAGATAGGTTCGTGGCTCGATACCACCTTCCCGAGGCCTGCAATGTTACGCTCCCGGGGCCTGAGGAGAGGATGTCCCATCCTCCTCCAGGGAAGGTTGCCATCAATGAGGGCATTTTTCAGGCCGGGTTCCGCTTTCCTCCCTCGGACTTAGTCGTTCAGGTGCTTCGGGGTTTAAGAGTGGCGCCGACGCAACTGGTGCCGAACTCATGGCGCGCCCTGACGGCCTTTCAGGTTCTCTGCCGCATGCACGAGGTTCCCGCCACCCTGAATGTCTTTTCGGAATGCTACGCCTGAGCGGCCACCCCCAGGACAAAGGGTGGTGGTGCTTTGCGGCGCGGCGAGGGTGCGGCCTCGTCAAGGAGGCTCCTACCTCCATTCACGGCTGGAAGGGGCGCTTCTTTTTCGTTGACGCAGATCCCTCTTGGGGAATCAGGGCAACCTGGGAGACGCCGATGAAGTCCCCGATTGGCCTATCGAGGTTGTCGAGGGAGGAATCCGATGGCGTCGCCGTCTTGAAGGGGTTGGTCGCCGAGGGCCGGCTCCCCCCGGTGGCTCGCCTTATTTCCGAGGATACCTTGGTGAACGTCGGTCTGAGCTCGGTCCCCGCTGACCGTGAGCCCGCCACCATTTCTTTTTTAGCTCTTTTCTCCTCTTTCGTCTCGTTCTTTCCTTCAGTTTCTCAACCTCCGACCACCTCGTCCTTTTTGCAGAGATCGACGACGTCATGCGGTCGGACAAGGCAACGGCTGTTGGTAGGACGTCCCTACTGGAAGCAGTCCGGAGGAAGAAACGAGCTCCTCCGAGCGGGGCCCCACCGGCGAAGAAGTCCCGCCGGCAGGCGACTCCGACGCCGTCAGACGGGTCCGGACCCACCGATCAGGGGGACGCCGCGGGCGCGGACCGGCAGTTGACGCTGTATCAGCCCTCCGATTCCGAGACTACCGTTTTTCCGGAGGCATCACCTGGGCGCGCCCGAGATGGACGGGTCGGACGTGATCGGTCCCCAGCCCAGCTTTCGACTCGGTCGGCTCCGGATGATACGAGGAGGGACGCGCCGAGGCCCCGGCCGAGCGGGACCCTGCCAATTCCAGGGGCGGTCCCCGCCCCGAGCATGGTCAGCATGACTCTTCCCCAAGCGATGGGTAAGGGTAAGGCTGCAGAACCACCGTCCGACTCCGGGGAGAAGTCGGGGTCGGCCTTCACTTTCGCCGGCGCCCGAAACCTCATCGAGACGGTGCTGCTGGAGAAGGACCGCAGGCAGGTCCGGGAGATGAGGGTCCCTGACGTTGGGGCTGCTGATAAGTGCTAAATAATAAATAAATTTATCTAATTTACATAGCACTTATTATTATTTTTATGCACATATTTTAAATATAAACATAAAAAAATATGTTTCCCTTCATCATTGCATCTTAATAAATTATTTAGTAATTCGAGTTTGATTTAATTATTTTGGGTCAAATTCAACATATGCAGGTCGGGTCATACCCATCATCTAACTCATAACCATGAAGCCTGATCATGCCAGAGTACACGTGGCAGCCATCCTAAGTGACACATGCCAAAGTACATGGGATTTCAAAAGTAAGAATGATCATCCCAGCCACCCGCATGAAATTGCCCGAGTTTCACAAATCAGCCAAAGCCTTTCCTTCCACGTGTCCAAGCTTCCTCTTCACTCCCACGAATCACGTACTTCCCAGTTCCCGAGATTGAGCCAAATCCTCTTCACCCGTTCAAATCAAGCCGAGTCCCAAGCTTCATATTGCGATCACTTCATTCCGCACTCCATCTCCCCATTCTTCCGGATTTCTCTCACCCAAAGCCCCTGCATCCCAAACCGACCAATCCCAAATAGATTCACATCCCCAGCATCCACGATCCAGTTCCATCCAACCACTCCTCCCAGCTTCCGATCAGATCTCCCCCAAACAGAACCAAACCAGCACTCATCTCGTCATGATCTAAACTCCCAGCTCCCGAATCTAACCTTCCATTATCCACGGAACAGAGCAAAGTCCAGCTCATCTCCTCCACGTTGATTCTCCCATATCCAGCTTCTCTCCCGTCCGCGATTCAAGGACCATCCCCCAGCTCATCAGCCGCATGGATTCGATTCCATCCTCCCAGCTGCTCGTCCACGCGATTTTCCAACCGTGAACAGCATCGTCAACCTCCCAGCTTCTTCAACTTCCTTCCAGATCATCTCCCAGCACCCCATCTGTTCCAACAACCAGATCGGCTCAAGCTTCATCCTTATCCTATAGCCAGAATCTCATCTTCCATCACCCACGGGATAAAGCCCAAGCATCCGTTCCCAGCTACTTTCCCCTGTTTCACGCGCACTCCATTCGTAATCATCCAGTTCCAGCCTTCATCCCGTAACCAACCGAATCCCATGGATCATCTCCCCTGTTCCCAACCGAATCGAGCTCATCCTCCCGAACTCCACCATCATCAAATCCCCCGCATCTCTTTCCTGTTCTATGACAGTCATCCAAAACCAAATCTAGATTAAAACATAAGAATCCCAGCTCCCCTGTTTCATGTACATCCCGTTCGTGAGTTCCTCCCGAATCATCCACAGATCATATCTTAGCTCCAAGCCATCAGCTGTAAGCTCCATCCTTCTGCATCCACGATTCAGATCCCATCCTCTCCACGATAGCATTCTTCCCTTCCGCATCTAAGGAACAAAACCAAGATCCTCCCCATTCTCCGTGATTTATCATCTTCCTCTCACCCACTGCCTTCACGGCATCCAAACAGAGCTTATCCTCTTCCCATCATATCACAACAGTCCCAACGTCCCAGCCGTTCTTCCGTTCTCAGCTGCTCAACCGAAGTTCAGTTTCATCCCGGGATATGCTCAACATCATCACCTTCTTCTGCGTCGTCCCCGATCCCAACAGCACACCAACTTCCGGATCGGCTCCAATCTTTATCCCGCTGCCAACCAACTTCAAGCTTCTTCCCGTTCGCAAGATCAGCTTCCGCATCCGAGTACTCCGCGATCAGCTTACAGCTCATGCTCTTCCCAGCGTCCGGGTCAGATACGCAGCGGATCAGATCAATCTTCAACGACCTTATCCTCCCACGCACGTGAAGAAAGAGAGGAGGAGCGAGGGGGAGGTGCAGCCTATAAAAGGCCCAGCGTGAACCGAGAAGAGGCATCTCTCCTCAGATTCCTCCTTCCCCATCGGGGGGGGGGGGGGGCATTCCTCCTCTTCCCCACCAGGGGAGGGGGCTGCTCCCTTTTTCCTTCTTCTCCCACCGAGCTCTCTTCTCGGGTGGAGTTCCCACAAGAATAAAAGGGGAGAGAGAGAACTTTTGGGTATTTCGGGAATGAATTTCCATAGAAGTTCAAGAGGGAGAGGAAGCCGGCGGAAGGAAGAGATGGAGGCCTGCTGCTGTGCTGCTGCCGCTGTCCACCACTGCATGGAAGCTTGAGCTCCTCTCTAGGGCTGGATGCAGCCCTAACAAAGGGATAAGGGTTTTATATTTGATTTTATATTCTTGGGGTTGTATGAACTTATTGTTTTTAATGGAAATCTTCTTTTGAATCATATTTAATTTCTGTGATTTTAAGTATGATGTTCGTACAACTGTTCTTCATGATCACTAAGTAAATATAAGATAGTCCATGCTTAGGGAAGATGCGATGTGCTGCCACCTTAGATTAGGGTAGACATTTCATGCCAACCGAAGATGGATTATGCCCAAATTACTTTTGTGAATTTTTATTTAAATGCTTATTAGGCTTGTAGCCAATTTGCATGTTTATCCAAGAATAAAATAAAATATAAATAACCCTTGTTCCGATGTTAGTGGTGAATTTCTTGCCCTAGGTTCTCCCAAACTGATATCCCTTTAATTGCATTTTCTTTTATTGAATTGTTTAGTTTAATAGTCTTCACAGATTCATCATTTTAAATATTTTTATTTTTAAGAAAAATAACTATACCCCAATCCCTGTGGATCGATACCCGTAATCACTATCCTACCAGATACGTGCTATTGCGTGGTCTTTAAAATTGACTATCAATTTTTGGCGCCGTTGCCGGGGATTGGTAGCATAGTTGTTTTTCTTTTTATTAAAAAAAATTTCAAAAAAAAAATTTCGAAAAATAAAAAAAATAAAAAAAAATATTTTCTATTTTTGTTACTTTCCTTATCTCTTTTACCTCTTACTAATTTTTGATTTTTCTTTTGATATTATTTGATCAGGAATCAAAGAAAAAAATCTGGAGCGATCAAAAAGGGAACTATTGGCAAAGGAATGCTGTAAAGGTTTGCTTTAAAAATTGCTGGAAAAATTCCTCTTGGTAACATCTGAGCCTTTCATATTTAAATTGATTCCTAAATAGCCTGAAATTTTGTGGTGATTGTTTGATTTTAATTTTAGCAAAAGTGTGAATGCATGCTTGATACACATACACCAATTAATTTGCACATAGTAAGGGCAATCACCCCACAAGATAAGAACTGGATTTCATCACCAGATTCTTGCCCGAACTAGGTAAATCAATTCTCACATAGCTATCACCCTAATTAAAATTAATTAGACGTTGGCCCCTAGGGACATTCGAGCTCAATAGGACGAAGATCACCGAAAGTTGCACCAATTTCGCTCTGTGGCTCAGTTGATGTCTAGGCAAGCTTTGTCCCTTTAAGGGAGACAGTTCATCTGTTCGAGGCAAGTGGGTTTTAAGTGGGACCTTTGCAAACGCATCGTGACCCCTCCACTTACCTGGGAGCTTACCTGGTCAACTCAATTCATTAGACCGGATTGGAGGCTTAGGTGCCCTCTTCAAACCAGTTAGGAGCTATCTAGTAATTTTAGGGCAAACATAAGGAATTGATGTGTTTTTCTTTTAATACATGCTTAACTGCACCTGATGTGTCTGGCTGAAGACGTTAAACTTAGCGCTTGTTGGGAGGCAACCCAATTCTCATAGGTTAGTTTTGCATATTTTCTTGTCGCATTTTTTTTTCAGGAGTCCTCATATTACTGATGCAACTAAGGTAAAATGCTTCTATCCTCCATATGCATCATATTTTCGTCCAAAATAAAAAAAATATATAAAACAATAAAAATAATAATATAATATTCAAAAAAAAATCATCAAAAAAAAACATTGAGGACAATGTCTGATCTAGGTTGGGGGGTATAGGATTCGAATTTTTGAAGAAAATTTTTGAAGAAGTTTTTCGCATTTTCACATTTTTAAAGTGAATTTCAAAAAAAAAAAAAAAACCTAATTTCTATGCCTTAGTGCTGAAATGATAAACACACAAAGTATATAAAATCTAAAAAGCCCAATAACTAGTCAGGAGTAAGTCAATTTGAGTTCTTTTATTAAATATTCTTTTAGCGAGTCGTAAGATAATTTTTACTTTGGAATTTCACAACACACATGGCCTACACTTCTAAGGATTAGGTTCAACATTATGTTGCTAAGTCTAGTAGCAACCTTGAGTCCTGATGAATCATTCCTATCTAATTCACTATTATCCCATATTTATTGTTAAAAAAAAAAGGTGAATTTAGTCAGGTACATCGAAAAGGGCTACCTATCGTCAAAGGTCAGCGGGCTTGTAATGAGGAACCCGAGCATAGGTCCGTAGGGGAGTCTTGATGCCTAACACCTTATGCCATCTGGTGTGGGAGTGTTGACTGAATGCTCGTTACATGGAGGAATCATTACAAGAGTAAAAGTGCGTAATAAATATAAAATAAAAAAAATATAATAAAAAAAATAAAAAAAAATAAATAAAAAAATGAAAGAAAAAGAAAATAATATTGACCTTGAAAAAAGACGATAGTGTGAAAGCCGTCGTTGTAAAAATTCGAGTAAACTGGAATATTACAGATAAAGCCCATGAGGTATTAAAGTAAACATCCACAACTCTCGAAATCCTGCAAGGTAGGATGATTTTGAATCAGTGATTAGGTCTTACCTGACCAATTCTTGGAAGCTACTAGTTTTAGCAGTATTTTGGAGAATCTAAAGCCTTAGCTTGTGTATGGTCCAGACATCACCGAGCACCCAAGTATAAATTAGCCTTACAACTCTCTAACGGAAATTTAATGACTTCAACTTAAGTTGCATCTTGACCTAGGATTTGGGCTGACTTAGTGATTAAAACTTTGTGTGCTTTTGAAATTTTTAGCACTTATGCATTTGAAATTAGATTTTATAAAGCAATAAAACAAATTCATTAGGTAGAGACAACAGTTTGTGGGTATCTGAGCCGGAAACCCTCACGAGACAAAACTCGTCCACTAGGGCCACCTAGGGGTTTAAAGCCTTATTGCATACGGTAAATGCAATCGCGATTCCTGCGAAAGTGAGTTAGTTTTTATTTTGCTTGAGGACTAGCAAAATGTAAGTTGGGGGGTGTGATAAGTGCTAAATAATAAATAAATTTATCTAATTTACATAGCACTTATTATTATTTTTATGCACATATTTTAAATATAAACATAAAAAAATATGTTTCCCTTCATCATTGCATCTTAATAAATTATTTAGTAATTCGAGTTTGATTTAATTATTTTGGGTCAAATTCAACATATGCAGGTCGGGTCATACCCATCATCTAACTCATAACCATGAAGCCTGATCATGCCAGAGTACACGTGGCAGCCATCCTAAGTGACACATGCCAAAGTACATGGGATTTCAAAAGTAAGAATGATCATCCCAGCCACCCGCATGAAATTGCCCGAGTTTCACAAATCAGCCAAAGCCTTTCCTTCCACGTGTCCAAGCTTCCTCTTCACTCCCACGAATCACGTACTTCCCAGTTCCCGAGATTGAGCCAAATCCTCTTCACCCGTTCAAATCAAGCCGAGTCCCAAGCTTCATATTGCGATCACTTCATTCCGCACTCCATCTCCCCATTCTTCCGGATTTCTCTCACCCAAAGCCCCTGCATCCCAAACCGACCAATCCCAAATAGATTCACATCCCCAGCATCCACGATCCAGTTCCATCCAACCACTCCTCCCAGCTTCCGATCAGATCTCCCCCAAACAGAACCAAACCAGCACTCATCTCGTCATGATCTAAACTCCCAGCTCCCGAATCTAACCTTCCATTATCCACGGAACAGAGCAAAGTCCAGCTCATCTCCTCCACGTTGATTCTCCCATATCCAGCTTCTCTCCCGTCCGCGATTCAAGGACCATCCCCCAGCTCATCAGCCGCATGGATTCGATTCCATCCTCCCAGCTGCTCGTCCACGCGATTTTCCAACCGTGAACAGCATCGTCAACCTCCCAGCTTCTTCAACTTCCTTCCAGATCATCTCCCAGCACCCCATCTGTTCCAACAACCAGATCGGCTCAAGCTTCATCCTTATCCTATAGCCAGAATCTCATCTTCCATCACCCACGGGATAAAGCCCAAGCATCCGTTCCCAGCTACTTTCCCCTGTTTCACGCGCACTCCATTCGTAATCATCCAGTTCCAGCCTTCATCCCGTAACCAACCGAATCCCATGGATCATCTCCCCTGTTCCCAACCGAATCGAGCTCATCCTCCCGAACTCCACCATCATCAAATCCCCCGCATCTCTTTCCTGTTCTATGACAGTCATCCAAAACCAAATCTAGATTAAAACATAAGAATCCCAGCTCCCCTGTTTCATGTACATCCCGTTCGTGAGTTCCTCCCGAATCATCCACAGATCATATCTTAGCTCCAAGCCATCAGCTGTAAGCTCCATCCTTCTGCATCCACGATTCAGATCCCATCCTCTCCACGATAGCATTCTTCCCTTCCGCATCTAAGGAACAAAACCAAGATCCTCCCCATTCTCCGCGATTTATCATCTTCCTCTCACCCACTGCCTTCACGGCATCCAAACAGAGCTTATCCTCTTCCCATCATATCACAACAGTCCCAACGTCCCAGCCGTTCTTCCGTTCTCAGCTGCTCAACCGAAGTTCAGTTTCATCCCGGGATATGCTCAACATCATCACCTTCTTCCGCGTCGTCCCCGATCCCAACAGCACACCAACTTCCGGATCGGCTCCAATCTTTATCCCGCTGCCAACCAACTTCAAGCTTCTTCCTGTTCGCAAGATCAGCTTCCGCATCCGAGTACTCCGCGATCAGCTTACAGCTCATGCTCTTCCCAGCGTCCGGGTCAGATACGCAGCGGATCAGATCAATCTTCAACGACCTTATCCTCCCACGCACGTGAAGAAAGAGAGGAGGAGCGAGGGGGAGGTGCAGCCTATAAAAGGCCCAGCGTGAACCGAGAAGAGGCATCTCTCCTCAGATTCCTCCTTCCCCACCGGGGGGGGGGGGGGGGGCATTCCTCCTCTTCCCCACCAGGGGAGGGGGCTGCTCCCTTTTTCCTTCTTCTCCCACCGAGCTCTCTTCTCGGGTGGAGTTCCCACAAGAATAAAAGGGGAGAGAGAGAACTTTTGGGTATTTCGGGAATGAATTTCCATAGAAGTTCAAGAGGGAGAGGAAGCCGGCGGAAGGAAGAGATGGAGGCCTGCTGCTGTGCTGCTGCCGCTGTCCACCACTGCATGGAAGCTTGAGCTCCTCTCTAGGGCTGGATGCAGCCCTAACAAAGGGATAAGGGTTTTATATTTGATTTTATATTCTTGGGGTTGTATGAACTTATTGTTTTTAATGGAAATCTTCTTTTGAATCATATTTAATTTCTGTGATTTTAAGTATGATGTTCGTACAACTGTTCTTCATGATCACTAAGTAAATATAAGATAGTCCATGCTTAGGGAAGATGCGATGTGCTGCCACCTTAGATTAGGGTAGACATTTCATGCCAACCGAAGATGGATTATGCCCAAATTACTTTTGTGAATTTTTATTTAAATGCTTATTAGGCTTGTAGCCAATTTGCATGTTTATCCAAGAATAAAATAAAATATAAATAACCCTTGTTCCGATGTTAGTGGTGAATTCCTTGCCCTAGGTTCTCCCAAACTGATATCCCTTTAATTGCATTTTCTTTTATTGAATTGTTTAGTTTAATAGTCTTCACAGATTCATCATTTTAAATATTTTTATTTTTAAGAAAAATAACTATACCCCAATCCCTGTGGATCGATACCCGTAATCACTATCCTACCAGATACGTGCTATTGCGTGGTCTTTAAAATTGACTATCAGCTGCCAGCTGCGTCTGTCTCATGTCGGTGAGTGTTCTTTTGGTCGCTTTCATCATTTATAGGCTCTGTTGATCCCCGCCTGACGCCCCCGTTTTTCCTATCTCTTAGCTCGCCCAGTACATGATCCGCCTGGAGGAGTGCTACGAGGAACAGGCGAGGCTTCTGGCGAGGGCCGAGAGCCAACTGAAGGCAGTAGAGGAGGGAGGTCAGGCTGCGGCGGGGAGGACGACCAGGGACCTCGAGATGAGGCTCCAGGTGGCCGAAGAGCGGGCACTCGGCTTCGTCACCCTCGAGAAGCAACTGTTGAAGGCTCAGAAGCAACTCAAGGTTGCCTCGGGTCTCGAGGGCGAGATCAAGAAGGCGGAGGAGCGGGCCGAGAAGCTGTCCCGGAAGGCTGCCGACTACCGGGAGAGGTGGGAGAAGGCCCAGCGGTCAGCCGACAACGCCCGCAACCGAACCCGGTCTCTTGAAGCCAAGCTGGGCGAATTGGAGTCGGCCTTGGAGAAGTCCCGCGCGAGCGACCAGGAGCTTCATTCGCGCCTGGAGGAGGCTGCCGAGGCTGCTCGCATTGCTGCCGAGGCGAAGCACAAGGAGGCTCAGGCTGATCTGCTGAGGGTCTCCTCCGAGGCGGACGACCGGATTGTGGCGAAGGTCTTGGAGGCGAAAGCTCAGATTATGGAGCGGGCAGAGGCGGCGCTGGCCGAGAAGAGTGCGGAAATCGGGCGTCAGGCGGTACAGGCTTATCGTCAGTCCGCCGAGTTCACCCATGATATGTCGGAGGCGGTACAGGCCTATCGTCAGTCTGACGAGTTCGTCCGTGACATGTCGGACGCGGGGTCCGACTCCTTTATCTTAGGCTTCGAGGAAGGCCTGACAAGGGTGTCGGCTAAGTACCCCGAAATTGACCTGAGTGGGATCTCTCTTCTAGACTCCTCTCCGGCGCCATTGCCTGCTGATTCTCCAACCGCCTCCCTACCCCCTGCGGACGTGCCCGGCGTTCCCGACCCGGGGGTTCCTCCAAGCTGACCTTCTGTATTTTTGTTCTTTTCTTTGTGTGTTGGCGTTTTGCCAAGTTGTATGGGTCTCGGCCCTGAAACAATGAAAGTTAATGCAAATAGAGTTTCTTCATTTCACTTTCGTCCTTCTTTTTAACTCTTGGTAGCGTCTCGCTGACTCCCGACTCTTGAAATTCTTCTGGCGCTAGGCCAGGTATCTGAGGGTTAGGCCTCAGGGAATTCTTCCGGCGCTAAGCCAGGCATCCGAGGGTTAGGCCTCAGGAACTTCTTCCGGCGCTAAGCCGGGCATTCGAGGGTTAGGCCTCAGAAAATTCTTCCGGCACTAAGCCAGGCATCCGAGGGTTAGGCCTCAGGAAATTCTTCCGGCGCTAAGCCAGGCATCCGAGGGTTGGGCCTCAGGAAATTCTTCCGGCACTAGGCCAGGCATCCGAGGGTTAGGCCTCAGGAAATTCTTCCGGCACTAGGCCAGGCATCCGAGGGTTAGGCCTCAGGAAATTCTTCCGGCACTAAGCCAGGCATCCGAGGGTTAGACCTCAGGAACTTCTTCCGGCGCTAAGCCGGGCATCCGAGGGTTAGGCCTCAGGAACTTCTTCCGGCGCTAAGCCAGGCATCCGAGGGTTAGGCCTCAGGAACTTCTTCCGGCACTAAGCCAGGCATCCGAGGGTTAGGCCTCAGGAAATTCTTCCGGCGCTAAGCCAGGCATCCGAGGGTTAGGCCTCAGGAACTTCTTCCGGCGCTAAGCCAGGCATCCGAGGGTTAGGCCTCAGGAAATTCCGCTCGTTGGTCGGCCAAGGCTGGCGCAAGCCGAGGCAACCGGTCGGGGCTTCAGGCTAGTTTGCTCCCGGGATGATCACCGGGTTAGCCTGGCATCCGAGGGCCAAGCCTCGGGAGATTCCGCTCGTTGGTCGGCCAAGGCTGGCGCAAGCCGAGGCGACCGGTCGGGGCTTCAGGCTAGTCTGCTCCCGGGATGATCATCGGGTTAGCCTGGCATCCGAGAACCGAGCCTCGGGAGATTCCGCTCGTTGGTCGGCCAAGGCTGGCGCAAGCCGAGGCGACCGGTCGGGGCTTCAGGCTAGTCTGCTCCCGGGATGATCATCGGGTTAGCCTGGCATCCGAGGGCCGAGCCTCGGGAGATTCCGCTCGTTGGTCGGCCAAGGCTGGCGCAAGCCGAGGCGACCGGTCGGGGCTTCAGGCTAGTCTGCTCCCGGGATGATCATCGGGTTAGCCTGGCATCCGAGGGCCGAGCCTCGGAAAATTCCGCTCGCTGGTCGGCCAAGGCTGGCGCAAGCCGAGGCGACCGGTCGGGGCTTCAGGCTAGTCTGCTTCCGGGATGATCATCGGGTTAGCCTGGCATCCGAGGGCCGAGCCTCGGGAAATTCCGCTCGTTGGTCGGCCAAGGCTGGCGCAAGCCGAGGCGACCGGTCGGGGCTTCAGGCTAGTCTGCTCCCGGGATGATCATCGGGTTAGCCTGGCATCCGAGGGCCGAGCCTCGGGAAATTCCGCTCGTTGGTCGGCCAAGGCTGGCGCAAGCCGAGGCGACCGGTCGGGGCTTCAGGCTAGTCTGCTCCCGGGATGATCATCGGGTTAGCCTGGCATCCGAGGGCCGAGCCTCGGGAGATTCCGCTCGTTGGTCGGCCAAGACTGGCGCAAGCCGAGGCGACCGGTCGGGGCTTCAGGCTAGTCTGCTCCCGGGATGATCATCGGGTTAGCCTGGCATCCGAGGGCCGAGCCTCGGGAAATTCCGCCCGCTGGTCGGCCAAGGCTGGCGCAAGCCGAGGCGACCGGTCGGGGCTTCAGGCTAGTCTGCTCCCGGGATGATCATCGGGTTAGCCTGGCATCCGAGGGCCGAGCCTCGGAAAATTCCGCTCGCTGGTCGCCCAAGGCTGGCGCAAGCCGAGGCGACCGGTCGGGGCTTCAGGCTAGTCTGCTCCCGGGATGATCATCGGGTTAGCCTGGCATCCGAGGGCCGAGCCTCGGGAGATTCCGCTCGCTGGTCGGCCAAGGCTGGCGCAAGCCGAGGCGACCGGTCGGGGCTTCAGGCTAGTCTGCTCCCGGGATGATCATCGGGTTAGCCTGGCATCCGAGGGCCGAGCCTCGGGAAATTCCGCTCGCTGGTCGTGCGCCTGTCGCTTGCCGCCCGACGGGATTTCTCCGTGGCCAGCTGCAATCGTGTTTCTCCTCCTCTCCAAGCGTCGCCTGGGGAACACCAGATGGGCATTAAATGCTAATTGAGGGGTTACCTGGGAAATCGGATCGCCAGTTGCTGCTTGCGAGGAGTGTCAGTTAAGCGGCCGCGATACGCGCGTTCTTCGAGGCGGATGCGGCCTGGGCGCGAGCGGAGATATGTGGACCTAGGGGTACAGGCCACCCGGAGTGTCCTGCACAAAGAATGCGATTAAGGAGAATAACGCTTAGGAAATCGCGGAAAGATACGCCTCGAGAGCCGGATCGGCTCCGAATTCAATGCGCCCGCATTTATTGGAGCCACCCGCATCGGAACGACCGGGGGGCCGCAGTTTGGCTATAAATATAGGTGCAGGTGCGATGGAGCCTGCCAAGCCGGAGCTGTTCAGGTTGCCATGGATCGTGGGCCTCCTCTCCGACGCATGGTTGAGAGACCCCTACCGAAGGAACGGGAGGCGCGCCCTCGCGACTTCCGCCAACTAGCCGTTTCATCTGGGATCAACAAGGAGGTTCTCCCCGGCGGAACTCCGCTCTAGGCGTTTCATCCGGGATCACGTCTCCCCTCCTTGAAGTTCAGCCTCCCGATTGAGCTCCGCACCAGACGCTTGATCCGGGACCGCGCCTCCATATGCTCTTCTCCCTTGTATCCCTTCTCTCCCCTAACACTGGGGAGGACCGGAATATCCCTTGGAGGTGGCGTTCCCCTGGAGGCAGCGGGAGCTTCTTCTGCGGCGGAGGTTCTCCCCGGCGGAACTCTGCTCTAGGCGTTTCATCCGGGATCACGTCTCCCCTCCTTGAAGTTCAGCCTCCCGATTGAGCTCCGCACCAGACGCTTGATCCGGGACCGCGCCTCCATATGCTCTTCTCCCTTGTATCCCTTCTCTCCCCTAACACTGGGGAGGACCGGAATATCCCTTGGAGGTGGCGTTCCCCTGGAGGCAGCGGGAGCTTCTTCTGCGGCGGCTCCTCGTCTTTTTCGTGAGGCGTGGATGGCGCCTCTGGTTAGGAGCAGTGTGGACTTCTCATTCGTCCACTTCTTCTTCATCCGCGCCGGCTCTTCGTCTTTTTCGTGAGACGTCGATGGCGCCTCCGGTTGGAAGCACCCACTTCCGGTGGGATTGCAGCCGCTTCGGATGGAGGTTTCGGGATCCCAGATCTTCAGCTCCTCGGAGTCTCCACCTCTTCTTTACTTTCTTTACACCCTAATTCCCCTCTGGGAATTCCTTGTAATCACACGAGCACGCCATTGTAACCAGAAATTATTGAAATGAAAAGTGTTATACATTTTTGAACTGTCTTTCTGGCATTGTTGTTCTACTGGTAATACATCCGCAGGTTAGCGGAATTCCAGCTCCTTGGAATTTCTCGACCATCTAGGGCCTCCAACTGGTAGGAGCCAGGTCGGTTTACCCAGCGAACCCTATACGGGCCTTCCCAATTTGGCGCTAGCTTCCCACCTTCCGCAGGTTGAGATGCTTTAGCTCGCCTTAGCACCAGATCTCCGATTCTGAAAAGCTTCGGTCGGACCTTTGAGTTGTAATATCGGGCCACCCTCCGCAGATACATCGCCATTCGAACCTACGCCATTTCCCTCGCTTCTTCCAAGAGATCCAGGTTCCCTCGGAGTTGCTCCGAATTGGCCTCGGGTCGGTGCGCGGCCACCCGAGGTGAGGGGAGTCCGAGCTCCACGGGGACAACGGCTTCCGTGCCATAGGTTAGGCTGAAAGGCGTTTCCCCGGTAGGGGTCCGATGCGTGGTCCGATACGCCCAAAGGACATTCTCGAGTTCTTCGACCCAAGCTTGCCCCGTCCGACCGATTCGTGCTTTGATTCCTTGGAGGATTGTCCGATTTGTGACCTCGGCCTCGCCGTTGGTTTGGGGATGCGACACAGATGTGAACCGATGCTCGATCCCGAACTCCTCGCAGAAGACACGGAAATGCTTGTTGTCGAACTGTCGACCATTATCCGAGATGAGGACCCGAGGTACCCCAAATCGGACAATGATGTTCTTCTTCACGAACTTCCGGACTTGCGCCTCCGTGATAGTGGCCAGCGGCTCTGCCTCCACCCACTTGGTGAAGTAGTCGATTGCAACAATCAAAAATTTCCGCTGAGCTGAAGCGACGGGGAATGGTCCGAGGATATCCATTCCCCACTGGGCGAAGGGCCAGGGTGCAGTGATTGGTGCCAAGGGGACAGAAGGGACTCTCTGGACGTTGGCGTGGCGCTGGCAGGCGTCGCATTTCCGTACATGATCCTTTGAGTCCTCCAACAAGGTAGGCCAATAATAGCCTTGCCTCATGATCTTGTGCGCTAAGGACCTAGCCCCCTGCGTTCCTCACGGGCCGTGAGCAGCCCCCAGTGATAGTGTGGATCACGCCCGCAACGGGTCGATTCTGCTCCCGAGGCTCCGGAGGAGCCGGGTCGGCTGGACGCGGGTCCGCGGGGGGACGTCGGTCGTTCACATATCGTCCGAGACGCCCCCGGCGGATGAGAGCCTCGATCTCGTCCCAAAGCTGGAAGCAGTCTTCGGTGTCGTGGCCGTGGTCCCGGTGGTACTCACAGTACGCCCGAGAGGGCCTCCTCCCAGGAATCTTCTTCATCTGTCTCGGGACCGGGAGGTCCTCCCGCCCCTTGATTTCCATGAGGATCTGGGCCCGGGGAGTCAGGAGAGGAGTGTACCGGTTGAAACGTCGGGGCGGAGAACGAGGGCGTAGGGCGCCGTGGTTCCTCGCCGGCGACAGGCTTCTGCGCCGACGTTGAGGCGTCGGGCTCCTCCTCTGGCGTGCCTCTTTTCGCCTTTTCTTCCCGAGCTTTGGAGGGATCTCGGCGGCCTCCTTGCTCCGGTGGGCGGCCGCCTCCTCGGCGTCCGCATACTGGTTCGCCCGGGACAACAGCTCCGGGAAGCTCCGCGGCAGGCGTTTGTCCAGGGAGAAGGTGAGTCTGCCCTTTCGGAAGCCACGCTTCAGGGCTGAAAGAGCCACCTCCTGGCTCAGGTTCCGGACTTCCAGCGTAGCCTTGTTGAAGCGGGTAAGATAATCCAGCAAGCTTTCTCCCTCGTTTTGCCGGACATCAAAGAGGGAGTCGGAGACCAGTCGCCGCCGGCGAAATGGGTGATGAAGAGGCGAGTAAACTGGTCGAAGGACTGGATTGAGTTAGCCTCCAAGCCGGCGAACCACGCCCTTGCCGGGCCACGGAGGGTCGCCGGGAAGGCCTTGCAGAGGAGAGGATCTGATGCTCCGTGGAGGAGCATAAGGGTCCTGAAACTTTCGACGTGATCCCGCGGGTCCGCCGCCCCGTCATAGGGCTCGATCGCCGGCATTTTAAACCTCGGCGGATTCGGGGTCCGCAGGATCCTCGAGGCAAGCGCCGGCTGGGAGGAGATCTCCAAGTCGGCGAAGGGATCTTTGGAGTGGCCCTTCAGGACCTGGAGTTGTCGGTGGAGATCGTCCACCCGCCGGTCCAGGGAGCGCGACCGATGGGTGGAAGACAAGGAGCACCGAGAGGGGGACCGACTGGAGCACGGGTTCCTTGAGGACTGGGGGATCTGGGAACGCGCCCGGGCCCGCCTCTCGTACCCCGCGCAGCTCCGATGGGAAGGTTCCGGCAGAATGGACCGTGCTCGAGAATCTTCCTCGCGCCGGCGCTCCTCCCCATGGGAGAGGAAGGAGCGCGGGTTGAGGAGGACAGGTGAGCGCTCAGGGAGCAGCGGCTCCTGGGCCCGCTGCGGCGCCCGAGACATCACACCCTGCAGGTTCTGCACTGCCTCCGCGAGGGTGCAAACCTGCTGGGCTAACTGGTCGAACTGAGCGGCTTCGACCATCTGAATGGGAGGTGGAGCGGTGGAGTGTTGCTGAGAATGTGTTGGAGACGCAGCGGCCTCCCGGCCGGAGGCGCGAGAGGCCCCGCGACCGGAGGCATTGGAAGCTCCACGACCACCTCGCCGTGCCATTACGATCGCTCTGAGATTCGGCCCTTCCTCTAGCGCCAACTGTTGCTGGTGGTCCAAACTGAGAACGATTGGCACAGCGGTGTGAACGGGGTTCCGTTTGAGTTGCCTTGGTTGGTGTTGATTGCGCTCCACCTTCCACCGGGAAACCTGCAAGCAAGCCTCGCACCACCACTGGGGTAGTGGGGGCCCTCCGACGATCAAGTCAGAGGAGATTGGAGAGAGATAATAGTAGCAAGTAAGAGAATGCTCTGGAAGTTCTTGCTTACCCCCCCCCTTCTCCTCCCAGCCGCATATATACCAGGCTGGGGGGTCTTTCAGGAGGGTTCGTCATCGTGGGGCACGATGGAAGCTGCCACTGACACGGCCGTTACAGGGCGTCGTGGGGCAGCGCTGGGTACGGCCATGACAGGGCGTAGTGGAGCTCCGCCTTGTACGGCTGTTGCAGGGGATCGTGGAGCAGCGCCAGATACAACCGTTGCAGGGAGTAGTGGAGCAGGAGGCTGCGGTGTGCCTCTGGCGAATAGCCTGTCGTTGTCGAGAGATATCCGACTCGGGGTCGGGCTGCGGAGACGAAGATGTCCGACTCGGGGTCGGATTGCTGGATCAAGGGGCTGCCGACTCGGGGTCGGGCTGCGGAGCCGAAGATGTCCGACTCGGGGTCGGATTGCTGGATCAAGGGGCAGCCGACTCGGGGTCAGGCTGCGGAGCCGAAGATGTCCGACTCGGGGTCGGATTGCTGGATCAAGGGGCAGCCGACTCGGGGTCGGGCTGCGGAGCCGAAGATGTCCGACTCGGGGTCGGATTGCTGGATCAAGGGGCAGCCGACTCGGGGTCAGGCTGTAGAGCCGAAGATGTCCGACTCGGGGTCGGATTGCTAGATCAAGGGGCTGCCGTAGTCTTCCTGGGCGCGCGTGCCGGTCACGTGGGGCATGGTGGCTAAGTTCCCCCGTAACACATACTATATTGCTTTTTGAGAATAGTTGGAAAAAATTTTAAAAAAAATTGCACCTTGCACATCGTGTAGGTTATATAGCAGTATATTTCGAAAGTGCAACATCATAGTAGATTTTCTAGCTAATATGGAAGAGTTTATGGTGCAACCATGCATCTAGATGGATCTCTTTCTCTGCATGTTTGTTATCTTTCTTAGGCTAATGGTCTATTGTTCTTTTCTAAGAAGGTTAACCCTTCTCTTGCGGGAAAAATATAAATATTGTAATGAGTGAAATGCTATGTTATAAGGCGAGTCCAATAGAGAGATTCAGGGAATTGCAAGATCCACTAAACTAGAGGGTTTCTCTCATGCTCCATTGTCTCCCGATAATGTTGCATGGACATCAAGTAAAGTTGGAGTGTTCTTCGCTATCTTCATATTTATTAATAAATATATAATTTGTAATATAAATTAGTTAAATATGGTTATTCTAGCAATGCGTTATTACTCAATTGTTCAAATTTTGTTCGATGTGGTCGTAATTAACAAAGTTAAATATAACGACAACCCAACATACAAAGTCCACCAAAACTAGTAATCAAATAGAATCAATAATCAACACATTAGCTAGAGCTATCTTCATACTTATTAACAAACATATAATCTGTAATATAAATTAGTTAAAACTGATTATTCTAGCAATACATTATTAATCAATTGTTCAAATTTGGTTAATGACAACCCAATATACAAAGTCCACCAAAACTAGTAATCAAATAGAATCAATAATCAACACCAAGGCTAGGGCTCCCCTGAGGGTTGTGATGGATAGAGTTATCCGTCTAGCCATTGAAGTCACTGAGGCTACTGTTACGGGGGAACTTAGCCACCATGCCCCACGTGACCGGCACGCGCGCCCAGGAAGACTACGACAGCCTCTTGATCCAGCAATCCGACCCCGAGTCGGACATCTTCGGCTCTGCAGCCCGACCCCGAGTCGGCTGCCCCTTGATCCAGCAATCCGACCCCGAGTCGGACATCTTCGGCTCCGCAGCCCGACCCCGAGTCGGCAGCCCCTTGATCCAGCAATCCGACCCCGAGTCGGACATCTTCGTCTCCGCAGCCCGACCCCGAGTCGGACATCTCTCGACAACGACAGGCTATTCCCCAGAGGCACGCCGCGGCCCTCTGCTCCACTACACCCAGCAACGGTCGTATCCGGCGCTGCTCCACGATCCCCTGTAACAGCCGTACAAAGCGGAGCTCCACTACGCCCTGTCATGGCCGTACCTAGCGCTGCCCCACGACGCCCTATAACGGCCATGTCAGTGGCAGCTCCATCGTGCTACACGATGACCAACCCCCCAAAAGGACCCCCCAGCCTGGTATATATGCGGCTGGGGGGGAGAAGGGGGGTAAGCAAGAACTTCCAGAGCATTCTCTTACTTGCTACGATTATCTCTCCTTCTCCTCCAATCTCCTCTGACTTGATCGTCGGAGGGCCCCCACTACCCCAGTGGTGGTGCGAGGCTTGCTTGCAGGTTTCCCGGTGGAAGGTGGAGCGCAATCAACACCAACCAAGGCAACTCAAACGGAACCCCGTTCACACCGCTGTGCCAATCGTTCTCGGTTTGGACCACCAGCAACAGTTGGCGCTAGAGGAAGGGCCCGAATCTCAGAGCGATCGTAATGGCACGGCGAGGTGGTCGTGGAGCTTCCAATGCCTCCGGTCGCGGGGCCTCTCGCGCCTCCGGCCGGGAGGCCGCTGCGTCTCCAACACATTCTCAGCAACACTCCACCGCTCCACCTCCCATTCAGATGGTCGAAGCCGCTCAGTTCGACCAGTTAGCCCAGCAGGTTCGCACCCTCGCGGAGGCAGTGCAGAACCTGCAGGGTGTGATGTCTCGGGCGCCGCAGCGGGCCCAGGAGCCGCTGCTCCCTGAGCGCTTACCTGTCCTCCTCAACCCGCGCTCCTTCCTCTCCCATGGGGAGGAGCGCCGGCGCGAGGAAGATTCTCGAGCACGGTCCATTCTGCCGGGACCTTCCCATCGGAGCTGCGCGGGGTACGAGAGGCGGGCCCGGGCGCGTTCCCAGATCCCCCAGTCCTCAAGGAACCCGCGCTCCAGTCGGTCCCCCTCTCGGTGCTCCTTGTCTCCCACCCATCGGTCGCGCTCCCTGGACCGGCGGGTGGACGATCTCCACCGACAACTCCAGGTCCTGAAGGGCCACTCCAAAGATCCCTTCGCCGACTTGGAGATCTCCTCCCAGCCGGCGCTTGCCTCGAGGATCCTGCGGACCCCGAATCCGCCGGGGTTTAAAATGCCGGCGATCGAGCCCTATGACGGGGCGGCGGACCCGCGGGATCACGTCGAGAGTTTCAGGACCCTTATGCTCCTCCACGGAGCATCAGATCCTCTCCTCTGCAAGGCCTTCCCGGCGACCCTCCGTGGCCCAGCAAGGGCGTGGTTCGCCGGCTTGGAGGCTAACTCAATCCAGTCCTTCGACCAGTTTACTCGCCTCTTCATCACCCATTTCGCCGTCAGTAGCCGGCGGCGACTGGTCTCCGACTCCCTCTTTGATGTCCGGCAAAACGAGGGAGAAAGCTTGCTGGATTATCTTACCTGCTTCAACAAGGCTACGCTGGAAGTCCGGAACCTGAGCCAGGAGGTGGCTCTTTCAGCCCTGAAGCGTGGCTTCCGAAAGGGCAGACTCACCTTCTCCCTGGACAAACGCCTGCCGCGGAGCTTCCCGGAGCTGTTGTCCCGGGCGAACCAGTATGCGGACGCCGAGGAGGCGGCCGCCCACCGGAGCAAGAAGGCCGCCGAGATCCCTCCAAAGCTCGGAAAGAAAAGGCGAAAAGAGGCACGCCAGAGGAGGAGCCCGACGCCTCAACGTCGGCGCAAAAGCCTGTCGCCAGCGAGGAACCACGGCGCCCTACGCCCTCGTTCTCCGCCCCGACGTTTCAACCGGTACACTCCTCTCCTGACTCCACGGGCCCAGATCCTCATGGAAATCAAGGGGCGGGAGGACCTCCCGGTCCCGAGACAGATGAAGAAGATTCCTGGGAGGAGGCCCTCTCGGGCGTACTGTGAGTACCACCGGGACCACGGCCACGACACCGAAGACTGCTTCCAGCTTCGGGACGAGATCGAGGCTCTCATCCGCCGAGGGCGTCTCGGTCGATATGTGAACGACCGACGTCCCCCTGCAGACCCGCGTCCGGCCGACCCGGCCCCTCAGGAGCCTCGAGAGCAGAATCGACCCGTCGCGGGCGTGATCCACACTGTCACTGGGGGCTGCCCCCGGCCCGAGAGGAACGCAGGGGGCTCGACTGAAGCGTCAGGGGCAGCCGTCGCAAAGAGGCAGAGGGTCGGTAATGTAATCACTTTTTGTGATGAAGATGTAAAGGGGGTTCAGACCCCCCACGATGACGCCATGGTGATCTCCCTCACTATGGCAAACTATGATGTAAGGCGTGTTCTTGTGGATAGTGGAAGCTCAGCTGATATTTTTGATTGTTGCAATCGATTACTTCACCAAGTGGGTGCAAGCAGAGCCGCTGGCCACTATCACGGAGGCGCAAGTCCGGAAGTTCGTGAAGAAGAACATCATTGTCCGATTTGGGGTACCTCGGGTCCTCATCTCGGATAATGGTCGACAGTTCGACAACAAGCATTTCCGTGACTTCTGCGAAGAGTTCGGGATCGAGCATCGGTTCACATCTGTGTCGCATCCCCAAACCAACGGCGAGGCCGAGGTCACAAATCGGACAATTCTCCAAGAAATCAAAGCGCGAATCGGTCGGACGGGGCAAGCTTGGGTCGAAGAACTCGAGAATGTCCTTTGGGCGTATCGGACCACGCATCGGACCCCTACCGGGGAAACGCCTTTCAGCCTAACCTATGGCACGGAAGCCGTTGTCCCCGTGGAGCTCGGACTCCCCTCACCTCGGGTGGCCGCGCACCGACCCGAGGCCAATTCGGAGCAACTCCGAGGGAACCTGGATCTCTTGGAAGAGGCGAGGAAAATGGCGCAGGTTCGGATGGCGATGTATCAGCGGAGGGTGGCCCGATATTACAACTCCAAGGTCCGACCGAAGCTTTTCAGAATCGGAGATCTGGTGCTAAGGCGAGCTAAAGCATCTCAACCTGCGGAAGGTGGGAAGCTAGCGCCAAATTGGAAAGGCCCGTATAGGGTTCGCTGGGTAAACCGACCTGGCTCCTACCAGTTGGAGGCCCTAGATGGTCGAGAAATTCTAAGGAGCTGGAATTCCGCTAACCTGCGGATGTATTACCAGTAGAACAACAATGCCAGAAAGACAGTTCAAAAATGTATAACACTTTTCATTTCAATAATTTCTGGTTACAATGGCGTGCTCGTGTGATTACAAGAAATTCTCAGAGGGGAATTAGGGTGTAAAGAAAGTAAAGAAGAGGTGGAGACTCCGAGGAGCTGAAGATCTGGGATCCCGAAACCTCCATCCGAAGTGGCTGCAATCCCACCGAAAGTGGGTGCTTCCAACCGGAGGCGCCATCGACGTCTCACGAAAAAGACGAAGAGCCGGCGCGGATGAAGAAGAAGTGGACGAAGGAGAAGTCCACACTGCTCCTACCCAGAGGCGCCATCCACGCCTCACGAAAAAGACGAGGAGCCGCCGCAGAAGAAGCTCCCGCTGCCTCCAGGGGAACGCCACCTCCAAGGGATATTCCGGTCCTCCCCAGTGTTAGGGGAGAGAAGGGATACAAAGGAGAAGAGCATATGGAGGCGCGGTCCCGGATCAAGCGTCTGGTGCGGAGCTCAATCGGGAGGCTGAACTTCAAGGAGGGGAGACGTGATCCCGGATGAAACGCCTAGAGCGGAGTTCCGCCGGGGAGAACCTCCTTGTTGATTCCAGATGAAATGGCTAGTTGGCGGAAGTCACGAAGGGCGCGCCTCCCGTTCCTTCGGTAGGGGTCTCTCAACCATGCGCCGGAGAGGAGGCCCACGATCCATGGCAACCTGAACAGCTCCGGCTTGGCAGGCTCCATCGCACCTGCACCTATATTTATAGCCAAACTGCGGCCCCCCGGTCGTTCCGATGCGGGTGGCTCCAATAAATGCGGGCGCATTGAATCCGGAGCCGATCCGGCTCTCGAGGCGTATCTTCCCGCGATTTTCTAAGCGTTATTCTCCTTAATCGCATTCTTTGTGCAGGACACTCCGGGTGGCCTGTACCCCTAGGTCCACATATCTCCGCTCGCGCCCAGGCCGCATCCGCCTCGAAGAACGCGCGTATCGCGGCCGCTTAACTGACACTCCTCGCAAGCAGCAACTGGCGATCCGATTTCCCAGGTAACCCCTCAATTAGCATTTAATGCCCATCTGGTGTTCCCCAGGCGACGCTTGGAGAGGAGGAGAAACACGATCGCAGCTGGCCACGGAGAAATCCCGTCGGGCGGCAAGCGACAGGCGCACGACCAGCGAGCGGAATTTCCCGAGGCTCGGCCCTCGGATGCCAGGCTAACCCGATGATCATCCCGGGAGCAGACTAGCCTGAAGCCCCGACCGGTCGCCTCGGCTTGCGCCAGCCTTGGCCGACCAGCGAGCGGAATCTCCCGAGGCTCGGCCCTCGGATGCCAGGCTAACCCGATGATCATCCCGGGAGCAGACTAGCCTGAAGCCCCGACCGGTCGCCTCGGCTTGCGCCAGCCTTGGCCGACCAACGAGCGGAATCTCCCGAGGCTCGGCCCTCGGATGCCAGGCTAACCCGATGATCATCCTGGGAGCAGACTAGCCTGAAGCCCCGACCGGTCGCCTCGGCTTGCGCCAGCCTTGGCCGACCAACGAGCGGAATTTTCCGAGGCTCGGCCCTCGGATGCCAGGCTAACCCGATGATCATCCCGGGAGCAGACTAGCCTGAAGCCCCGACCGGTCGCCTCGGCTTGCGCCAGCCTTGGCCGACCAACGAGCGGAATTTTCCGAGGCTCGGCCCTCGGATGCCAGGCTAACCCGATGATCATCCCGGGAGCAGACTAGCCTGAAGCCCCGACCGGTCGCCTCGGCTTGCGCCAGCCTTGGCCGACCAACAAGCGGAATCTCCCGAGGCTCGGCCCTCAGATGCCAGGCTAACCCGATGATCATCCCGGGAGCAGACTGGCCTAAAGCCCCGACCGGTCGCCTCGGCTTGCGCCAGCCTTGGCCGACCAACGAGCGGAATCTCCCGAGGCTCGGCCCTCGGATGCCAGGCTAACCCGATGATCATCCCGGGAGCAGACTAGCCTGAAGCCCCGACCGGTCGCCTCGGCTTGCGCCAGCCTTGGCCGACCAACGAGCAGAATTTTCCGAGGCTCGGCCCTCGGATGCCAGGCTAACCCGATGATCATCCCGGGAGCAGACTAGCCTGAAGCCCCGACCGGTCGCCTCGGCTTGCGCCAGCCTTGGCCGACCAACGAGCGGAATTTTCCGAGGCTCGGCCCTCGGATGCCAGGCTAACCTGATGATCATCCCGGGAGCAGACTAGCCTGAAGCCCCGACCGGTCGCCTCGGCTTGCGCCAGCCTTGGCCGACCAGCGAGCGGAATTTCCCGAGGCTCGGCCCTCGGATGCCAGGCTAACCCGATGATCATCCCGGGAGCAGACTAGCCTGAAGCCCCGACCGGTCGCCTCGGCTTGCGCCAGCCTTGGCCGACCAACGAGCGGAATCTCCCGAGGCTCGGCCCTCGGATGCCAGGCTAACCCGATGATCATTCCGGGAGCAGACTAGCCTGAAACTCCGACCGGTCGCCTCGGCTTGCGCCAGCCTTGGCCGACCAACGAGCGGAATTTTCCGAGACTCGGCCCTCGGATGCCAGGCTAACCCGATGATCATCCCGGGAGCAGACTAGCCTGAAGCCCCGACCGGTCGCCTCGGCTTGCGCCAGCCTTGGCCGACCAGCGAGCGGAATTTCCCGAGGCTCGGCCCTCGGATGCCAGGCTAACCCGATAATCATCCCGGGAGCAGACTAGCCTGAAGCCCCGACCGGTCGCCTTGGCTTGCGCCAGCCTTGGCCGACCAACGAGCGGAATCTCCCGAGGCTCGGCCCTCGGATGCCAGGCTAACCCGATGATCATCCCGGGAGCAGACAAGCCTGAAGCCCCGACCGGTCGCCTCGGCTTGCGCCAGCCTTGGCCGACCAGCGAGCGGAATCTCCCGAGGCTCGGCCCTCGGATGCCAGGCTAACCCGATGATCATCCCGGGAGCAGACTAGCCTGAAGCCCTGATAGGTGCATGAAAATGTACCTTTTAACACTACCACTTTAGGCTAAATTGTTAAGACTTAAGCATGATTTGGATATTTTTATGATATTTTTCTAATCTGAACTTTACTTCACAAAGTGTCCAAGTCTTAATTGATTTTGGTGATTTTATTGTAGGAATGGAGTTAAGAAGATTGAATATCCCATTGTAGTCCGAATGAAATGAAACTTGGTGGAGATGAAGTCGACATGTTGAGGTTTCATATGCATCAAGAATCAGGTCAATTGGAGCTCCAGAGAGAAAGTTATGAAGTTGCAAAGTTAGGTTTCCCTAAACCACTAGCCTGGGCCCTGACAGATCAGACCTTTGTGTAGTATTTTGATGATTTCGGGAGCTACAGAAGTCCAATTGAGATGATTCAAATTTTGTTGGAAACTAGACTTCCAGAGCTTTCAAATGACTATAAGAACATAAAATTTGAAGATCAGATGCGATCTGGAGAGTCTCCCGAACCTCATGCTGACGTTGGTGCTCGAGGGTAAAGTCGGAAAAACACATGCAAACGTGTCTAAGTTGTGTTTCCTAGGGTTTTTAGCCCCAAAATCATATATATACTTGGGTAGCACGCCGTTCTAAGCAGAAAAAAGGCTGCATTACAAAGAAATCATCAAGAGGAGCCAAAAATTCATGGAGAGCTAATTCTTTGGTGAAGCTAGGGATGAACTCGCTTGAATGATGGTAGTTTCATTTATATTTGATCTATGTAATAGATTCTCATGTTGATACAATTTTTGTTTATCATTTCTCATCAATAGATCTTTCTTGTGTTGGAATAATCTTGAACCTATTCTTTTCATAGATTCAGCCATGTCTTTTTCTATAGAATTGTTGAGGTGCTTGATTATATCTAGATTTGATTGTTTATCCAGTTAGTGTGATTTTTTGCTGAAATATTGCCATTGGGTATATTTTTGTCTTTGAATCTGAGTCTAAAAGGATAACAATCCTTGGTTTTAAAAGAGGAGAATGATTTTCTAGAATTACCACTAAATATTTTGATTGTAATGCTATATCCTCCAATTAGAGAATCTGGTGCTATGATCTCTAATTGAGTTATCCAATGGATCAAATATGAATGGAATTACCTGATTCAAGTGAGAAATTTCCGATGCTTTGCTGCCATTAATTCTGGTCACATCTTTTCACTACTACAATCTAATTGTCAATTTACTTTTAAACATTCACATCACATTTTACTGCTTTGATATTTCTTTTTAGTTTTGTAGTTCCTTTTAGTGTTCCTACCTTCTCCCTGTGGAATCGACACCCCAATATATACTGCGATAGCCGCGTTATTCTTTGGGCGTAATCAAATTTTGGCGCCGTTGCCGGGGAGAACGGTACAAGAAGCGCTTCAAGGAATAGGTTTGCTGAATTAATTCGTCAAAGCGGTAACCTCGTTCCTTCTTCTTTTTTTTTTTCTCTTGCTTTTTGTCTTCAGTTTATTTCATTCATAGTTTTGATTTGATTGTGCAAAAAAAATAAAATAAAATAAAATAAAAATAATATACATATATTTTGTGTTGCATGCGTAGGCATAGAGACGAGTTAGGTAGATTTGCAAGAAGACCGGAATTAGAACCTGACACTTTTCCTGTGAATTTGCCCGATACGCCATCTAATTCTAACACCATGAGCAATCACGAAGATCAGCCCATTAGGACTCTCCAGGACTATCTCCATCCTACACGCACAGCCACACCGTCATGCATTATGTTCCCACCCAATGTCCCACAACAGGATTTTAAACCAGGAATGATACAGTTACTTCCTACCTTTCATGGCTTAGAGAATGAAAATCCTTACGTGCACATTAGAGAGTTTGAGGAGGTAGTGGCGACTTTTCATAGTCAACCCGGTACAATAGATACAGTTAGACTTAAGTTTTTTCCATTTTCTCTGAAAGATAGAGCGAAAAGTTGGTTGTATTCACTGAGACCGCGGTCAATAGGATCTTGGGATGAGATGACACAGGTTTTCTTTAACAAATACTTCCCCCACCATAAGACCAGTGGTTTGAAGAGACAGATTTCAACCTTTGCACAAAAGGATAGTGAGACTTTGTATCAGGTGTGGGAGAGGTTTAAAGATTTGTTGAACTTGTGTCCTCATCACGGCTATGAGAGTTGGCGTTTAGTTAGTTACTTTTATGAGGGACTTACACCTAGAGAGCGCCAATTTGTAGAGATGATGTGTAATGGTGAGTTCTTACAGAAAGATCCGGATGAGGCCATAGAGTACCTGAATGATCTAGCTGAGAAAGCTCATACTTGGACAGGACCTAGTGCGACTGATAGTACTAGTAGGTCACGACCTACAACTACTCCTTCTAGTGGAGGAATTTACCATCTTAGAGAGGAGGATAATCTCAAGGCCCGGATAGAAATTCTGACTAGGGAGTTAGAGGCCTTAAAAACAAAGGATACAAAGGTTACACATACTGTTTCTCGTGTTGAGTCCCATGGACCCTGTTTTGTATGTGGTGGAGTGGATCACCTAGCTCAGGATTGTCCCACATTTGCTGAAATGAGGGGTGTGTATGAGGAACATTGTAATGCCCTAGGTATGTACAAGAAGCCTTTTACACCCTTTTCAGATACCTATAATCCTGGTTGGAGGAACCATCCTCACTTTAGTTGGAAATCTGACCCGCAACATCCTGCACAACCACAGCTGCCTAGAGCTTATTCTACACCTCCATACCATGCCCCATCTTCTAGGAATCCTTTAGAGGACACACTACATGCTTCTATTGAGGCTCAGAATAAGACAAACCAGAAGTTTGAATCAATGATTACTCAGGTGGTTGAGGAAAATAAAGAGATTAGGAGTCAAGTGTCTAAGTTGATTAGTGCTTTAACCGTAAATGAGCGAGGAAAATTGCCATCGCAAGCTCAACCCAATCCCCAAGGTCAGCATATGGCACAAACTTCTAATCCTGATAGGCAAGATCTTAAGGAGGTTAATTCCATAACTACTCGAAGTGGTAAGGTTATAGAAAGGGTTCCCAAGCCTAAGGACACACAAGAGAAGTTGAGTAGTGATGTAGTTGATGTTCCAAGAGAGGAAGAGATAGTGAAGAGTCCAGTTAGAGTGCCCTTTCCTCAAGCTCTCAAGTCTACCTCAAGAGTTATGGACCATAGTAGCGAGATCCTAGAGAACCTAAGGCAAGTGAAAATTAATCTTCCTTTGTTACATGTGATAAAACAGGTTCCAACTTATGCAAAGGTCCTTAAAGATTTGTGCACTGTAAAAAGAAAACACCATGTTAAGAAAACAGCTTTTCTAACGGAACAAGTAAGTGCTTTGATTGAACAGAGAATCCCACCAAAATATAAGGACCCAGGATGCCCCACAATTTCTTGTATTATTGGGAATCATGAGTTTGCACAGGCCTTACTTGATTTGGGAGCTAGTGTCAATCTCATGCCTTATTCTGTTTACTTGCAATTGGGATTAGGAGAGATCAAACCCACCTCTGTGGTCTTACAGTTAGCTGATCGGTCAGTAAAGATACCAAGGGGGATAGTTGAGGATGTGTTAATTCAAGTTGATAAATTTTACTATCCTGTTGATTTCTTGATTCTAGACACACACTCTGTTGTTATTTCTGAATCAAAAATCCCCATTATTTTAGGTAGACCTTTTCTTGCCACCGCTAATGCTCTTATTAATTGCAGGAATGGATTGATGAAGTTGTCCTTTGGGCATATGACCCTTGAGGTCAATATCTTCCACATAAGCAAACAGCCACAGGAGGACGATGAGTGTCACCAAACTTACCTGATAAACACACTTATGCAAGAGGAAGCCATCACAAAACATGACCCCGATCCTCTTGAATATTTTCTTATTAATTCTGGGTTTGATAGCACATTTGACTCTAATGATGTTACTAATATTTGTGCTGTTTTTGATTCATCTCAGGATTATGGGACGAGGACATGGCAACCAAGATTTGAGGAGCTGCCCTTGATGCGAGAACAACCGAAGCCATCTACCATTGAAGCCCCAAAAGTCGAGTTAAAGCCACTGCCTAAGGGTTTAAAACATGCATTTCTTGGTCCAGGTGATACCTTTCCTGTAATAATTTCTTCTGACTTAAGTGCATCACAAGGTAAAAAATTACTTACAACTTTGAATGAGCATAAATCTGCACTTGGTTGGACCATGGCCGACATTAAAGGCATCAGCCCTTTAATTTGTTCTCATAGGATTCACTTGGAGGAGGGAGCTAACCCTCGTAGAGACCCCCAACGCAGGCTAAACCCTACCATGAAAGAAGTTGTGAAAAATGAAGTCTTAAAACTGTTAGATGCGGATATTATTTATCCGATTGCCGATAGCAAGTGGGTTAGTCCTACGCAGGTAGTTCCTAAAAAGTCAGGTGTCACAGTAGTGAAGAATGATGTAGGAGAATTAGTCCCTACCAAAGCAGCAACCGGGTGGCGCATGTGCATTGATTATAGGAAGTTAAATGCTGCCACTCGCAAAGATCATTTTCCCCTTCCATTCATCGACCAAATCTTAGAGCGTGTAGCTGGTCATCCCTTTTATTGTTTTTTAGATGGTTATTCTGGTTATTATCAAATTGAAATTGCTTTAGAGGACCAAGATAAGACCACTTTTACATGTCCCTTTGGAACTTATGCATTTCGTCGTATGCCATTTGGTTTGTGTAATGCTCCAGCTACCTTTCAAAGGTGCATGATGAGTATTTTTAGTGATATGGTTGAGAATTGCATGGAGGTGTTTATGGATGACTTGACTATTTTTGGTGACTCCTTTGATGTATGTTTGTTTAATTTAAAAAGGGTTCTAGCTCGTTGCAAAGAGAAAGGCCTTGTATTGAATTGGGAGAAATGCCATTTTATGGTGCCTTCGGGTATTGTTTTGGGCCATATTGTTTCCTCTAGGGGAATAGAGGTTGATCAATCCAAAATTGAGTTGATCTCTAAGTTGCCCACACCTAAGACTGTGAAGGATGTTAGATCATTCCTTGGTCATGCTGGTTTCTATAGGAGGTTTATCCAGAATTTTTCTGCCATATCTAGACCATTGTGTAACCTTCTAGTTAAGGATACCCCATTTGAGTGGACACAAGAGTGCCAAGTGGCATTCCAAACGCTTATTGGGAAGCTCACTTCAGCTCCCATTATGCAGCCACCAGATTGGAGTTTACCTTTTGAAATTATGTGTGATGCAAGTGATTACGCAGTAGGGGCTGTCTTAGGTCAACGGAGAGAGGGAAAACCCTTTGTCATTTATTATGCTAGTAGGACTTTAAATAGTGCTCAAATGAATTATTCTACTACTGAAAAAGAACTACTAGCTGTAGTATTTGCATTAGATAAATTTCGTGCTTATTTGATTGGCTCGCCTATTACAATTTTTACAGATCATGCAGCCCTTAAGTACCTTCTCGCAAAGAAGGATGCTAAGGCGCGATTAATTAGGTGGATCTTGCTTTTGCAGGAATCTAATCTAACCATCAAGGACAAGAAGGGTTTAGAGAATGGGGTGGCTGATCACCTCTCAAGGTTAATATTTGAGGATACTACAGATACACCACCGATCCGTGATGATTTTCCAGATGAACAATTATTTTCTATCACCTCCATGCCGTGGTTTGCACATATTGTCAATTATTTGGTAACAGGTGAGATGCCATCAGACTGGAATGCACAGGATAAGCAGAAGTTCTTAACAGAGGTACGTTCTTTTTATTGGGATGATCCACATCTTTTTAAGTACTGTGCTGACCAAATTATGAGGAGATGTGTCCCAGATGATGAGATAGCAAGTGTCTTAGAATTCTGTCATTCCCAAGCTTGTGGAGGCCATTTCTCTATGAAGAAAACCGCTGCAAAAATTTTGCAGTGTGGATTTTATTGGCCATCATTGTTTCGAGACACAAATGTTTATTGTCGTTCTTGTGAGAAATGTCAAAAATTAGGAGCTTTGTCCCGTCGTAATATGATGCCTTTGAATCCAATTTTAGTGATAGAAATTTTTGATTGCTGGGGTATAGATTTTATGGGACCGTTTCCTCCTTCTTTTGGTTATCTATATATTATTGTTGCAGTAGATTATGTGTCCAAATGGGTAGAGGCTGCAACTTGTAGGAACAATGACAATAAGACAGTAATTAAATTTCTAAAGGAAAATGTGTTGTCTCGTTTTGGTACACCACGTGTTATCATTAGTGACCGGGGTACACATTTTTGTAACCGTTCCTTTGAAGCATTGATGAGGAAGTATGGGGTGGTGCATAAGATTTCTACAGCTTACCATCCTCAAACAAGTGGGCAGGTAGAGCTTGCTAATAGAGAGATTAAGCGTATTTTAGAGAAAACGGTTAACCCCGACCGGAAGGATTGGTCATTGCGATTAACTGATGCACTTTGGGCATACCGTACAGCTTTCAAGACCCCCCTAGGCATGTCACCTTATAGGCTTGTTTTTGGTAAACCTTGCCACCTACCGGTAGAGCTAGAACATAGAGCCTATTGGGCTATTAAGAACTTTAACTTTGATTTACCTGAAGCCGGTGAGCTTAGGAAGTTCCAGATGACCGAGTTAGAAGAGTTGCGAAATGAAGCTTATGAAAATTCTAAAATTTACAAGGCTAAGATGAAGGCATTTCATGATAGAAATATTCTTCGAAAAACATTTGCACCTAATCAACGAGTATACTTATATGATTCTAGGCTTCATAAACACCCTGGTAAATTACGATCTAGGTGGACTGGTCCTTTTGTGGTAAAGCATACATTTGAGAATGGAGCGGTAGAGATAGAAGATCCTAGAGATGGTCGGATGCTTAAGGTAAATGGCCAGAGACTCAAGCCGGTCCTTGAGAAAGAGGCTCCAGTAGAGGAAGATATTCTTCTCATGGACCCCGTCTACGAACAGTGATGCTATGCCCATGCAGGTACGTTTCTCTTTTTCCTTGTTTCTTTTTGTTTTTCTTTATTTTGTCTTTGTTTCAGTTTTTGTTTTTGCTTGTTTTGTTTTATTTCGTTTGGTTTCCTTAGTTTAATTTTCAGGTTTGCCAGCTTCCTGTTTTTACCATGGATTTGTGCTCCGCTAATCAGGTGACCTCTATCCTATTTTGTTTTCTATGCTTTTATTTCCATACATTGAGGACAATGTCATGTTTTAGTTGGGGGAGGGCAGCCCATGTGTATATGTTTTTGCATGAATTTGCTTTAAAAAAAAAACAAATGATTACAGAGTATTTTTGCTGGAGTCAATTTTTCTATCTTAGTCACACTATTAAGACACCCTTTGAATTCTTTTTTTATGCACGCATCTAAGCCTTGTGGTTTGATGGATGTTCAATGCATACAATTAGAGAACTCTCAAACTTAAGTATTTACGCATTGGTGAGTATTAGAGAGAGAGAGAGAGTTCATCATGTTCAGAGACTTGTGGCATGCGTTCATTGATTTTTTTGAATTGGTTGCTCTATTGGGAATTTTTATTGCACAGTTTGTGGTATGTTGGTTGATTATACTTAGGAGATGATGAAGGTCAATTTAGGATGAACGTTTGAGCCTTTCAAGCTAACCCATGTTTTATCCATTAGAAGCCATTTTGAGCCGAAAAAAAAAGAACCCTTTCCTTTGTAAACCCATATGTCCTTACCCCCCCCTCCACATTGGAGTTGAGCCTAAATTATTATATCTTTCCTACCTTTTACTTTCAAGTACATGCTAGGGATGATAAATAATTGGTCCGCAAATAATGAAGACAAGAAAGGGGATGTACTGTGGTGGTTTCTCATTGGTGCTGTCAGGGTTGCTGAAATGGACTCCATAATTGCAACCAAAGGTTGTGTTAAAAAAAAAAAAAAAGGAAGAAGAAAAAGAAAAGAAAGAAACAAATCAACTCCACCAGCAGCTTCAGCTTTCTATTACCACAGGCCTTGAAAATGTCTCAGGCTCTAATCTCCATTCTGAAAATGATTCTATTGGTTCCCAAACTGCTTGTCACAGGTTCAAAATGCTAGTATGAAGTTGTTGATGAAATAACCAAATGGTATGACTAGCGTGAAAAAAAAGGAAAAAAAAAGAGAAAAGAAAAAAAAAAAGGTACAAGCGGTTTGAGGAAGTTGTGCTTGATGTTATATCTTGTGAAGACCTCTAGCATGTACTGGAAAGTTCTTTTGAATTCTCTTATCCATCCTTTTATTATTTTTATTTTACTTAACTTTAGCCTCATTACAACCTTTTATTATTGACCTTTTTGATCCTAAGTGGGTTTGTGGTAAGAATGGTTGAGTTCCCAATGGTTGGTGATCCTATCATAAGATCAATGCTTGTTTGTTGCTTGTTCATGAACACTTGCCTTCTCATATATTTGTGTGAACACCCTTTCTCAACTCCATAGAGAGACCCCTTACACCAGTCTACTATTGAATATTATACCTGTGAGATATGGAGTTGAAGCTTTTGTTTGAAATGTTCTCGACGTTGTATGTGTCAGGGTTGGTGGTAAGATGGTTACGGCTTAGAGTACACACACACACGAATTCTGGGAGTTGCTCTTGATGGACTGATTTTGATAGTATTGTTGATCTCTTGCAAGTACTTTGTTTGTTATACTTGAATATTATTGCTTAGCTCATGCAAAAGCTGTCTACACTGGGTTGGATATAGTCCGTTCTTTTTCTTCGCTTAAATTGCTAGGGACTAGCAATAAGCTGGTTGGGAGGTGTGATAGGTGCATGAAAATGTACCTTTTAACACTACCACTTTAGGCTAAATTGTTAAGACTTAAGCATGATTTGGATATTTTTATGATATTTTTCTAATCTGAACTTTACTTCACAAAGTGTCCAAGTCTTAATTGATTTTGGTGATTTTATTGTAGGAATGGAGTTAAGAAGATTGAATATCCCATTGTAGTCCGAATGAAATGAAACTTGGTGGAGATGAAGTCGACATGTTGAGGTTTCATATGCATCAAGAATCAGGTCAATTGGAGCTCCAGAGAGAAAGTTATGAAGTTGCAAAGTTAGGTTTCCCTAAACCACTAGCCTGGGCCCTGACAGATCAGACCTTTGTGTAGTATTTTGATGATTTCGGGAGCTACAGAAGTCCAATTGAGATGATTCAAATTTTGTTGGAAACTAGACTTCCAGAGCTTTCAAATGACTATAAGAACATAAAATTTGAAGATCAGATGCGATCTGGAGAGTCTCCCGAACCTCATGCTGATGTTGGTGCTCGAGGGTAAAGTCGGAAAAACACATGCAAACGTGTCTAAGTTGTGTTTCCTAGGGTTTTTAGCCCCAAAATCATATATATACTTGGGTAGCACGCCGTTCTAAGCAGAAAAAAGGCTGCATTACAAAGAAATCATCAAGAGGAGCCAAAAATTCATGGAGAGCTAATTCTTTGGTGAAGCTAGGGATGAACTCGCTTGAATGATGGTAGTTTCATTTATATTTGATCTATGTAATAGATTCTCATGTTGATACAATTTTTGTTTATCATTTCTCATCAATAGATCTTTCTTGTGTTGGAATAATCTTGAACCTATTCTTTTCATAGATTCAGCCATGTCTTTTTCTATAGAATTGTTGAGGTGCTTGATTATATCTAGATTTGATTGTTTATCCAGTTAGTGTGATTTTTTGCTGAAATATTGCCATTGGGTATATTTTTGTCTTTGAATCTGAGTCTAAAAGGATAACAATCCTTGGTTTTAAAAGAGGAGAATGATTTTCTAGAATTACCACTAAATATTTTGATTGTAATGCTATATCCTCCAATTAGAGAATCTGGTGCTATGATCTCTAATTGAGTTATCCAATGGATCAAATATGAATGGAATTACCTGATTCAAGTGAGAAATTTCCGATGCTTTGCTGCCATTAATTCTGGTCACATCTTTTCACTACTACAATCTAATTGTCAATTTACTTTTAAACATTCACATCACATTTTACTGCTTTGATATTTCTTTTTAGTTTTGTAGTTCCTTTTAGTGTTCCTACCTTCTCCCTGTGGAATCGACACCCCAATATATACTGCGATAGCCGCGTTATTCTTTGGGCGTAATCAAGCCCCGACCGGTCGCCTCGGCTTGCGCCAGCCTTGGCCGACCAACGAGCGGAATCTCCCGAGGCTCGGCCCTCGGATGCCAGGCTAACCCGATGATCATCCCGGGAGCAGACTAGCCTGAAGCCCCGACCGGTCGCCTCGGCTTGCGCCAGCCTTGGCCGACCAACGAGCGGAATCTCCCGAGGCTCGGCCCTCGGATGCCAGGCTAACCCGATGATCATCCCGGGAGCAGACTAGCCTGAAGCCCCGACCGGTCGCCTCGGCTTGCGCCAGCCTTGGCCGACCAACGAGCAGAATTTCCCGAGGCTCGGCCCTCGGATGCCAGGCTAACCCGATGATCATCCCGGGAGCAGACTAGCCTGAAGCCCCGACCGGTCGCCTCGGCTTGCGCCAGCCTTGGCCGACCAGCGAGCGGAATTTCCCGAGGCTCGGCCCTCGAATGCCAGGCTAACCCGATAATCATCCCGGGAGCAGACTAGCCTGAAGCCCCGACCGGTCGCCTCGGCTTGCGCCAGCCTTGGCCGACCAACGAGCGGAATTTCCCGAGGCTCGGCCCTCGGATGCCAGGCTAACCCGATGATCATCCCGGGAGCAGACTAGCCTGAAGCCCCGACCGGTCGCCTCGGCTTGCGCCAGCCTTGGCCGACCAACGAGCGGAATTTCCCGAGGCTCGGCCCTCGGATGCCAGGCTAACCCGATGATCATCCCGGGAGCAGACTAGCCTGAAGCCCCGACCGGTCGCCTCGGCTTGCGCCAGCCTTGGCCGACCAACGAGCGGAATTTCCCGAGGCTCGGCCCTCGGATGCCAGGCTAACCCGATGATCATCACGGGAGCAGACTAGCCTGAAGCCCCGACCGGTCGCCTCGGCTTGCGCCAGCCTTGGCCGACCAACGAGCGGAATTTTCCGAGGCTCGGCCCTCGGATGCCAGGCTAACCCGATGATCATCCCGGGAGCAGACTAGCCTGAAGCCCCGACCGGTCGCCTCGGCTTGCGCCAGCCTTGGCCGACCAACGAGCGGAATTTCCCGAGGCCTAACCCTCGGATGCCTGGCCTGGCGCCGGACGAATTTTCTGAGGCCTAACCCTCGGATGCCTGGCTTAGCGCCGGACGAATTTCCTGAGGCCTAACCCTCGGATGCCTGGCTTAGCGCCGGAAGAATTTCCTGAGGCCTAACCCTCGGATGCCTGGCCTAGCTCCGGACGAATTTTCTGAGGCCTAACCCTCGGATGCCTGGCTTAGCGCCGGAAGAATTTCCTGAGGCCTAACCCTCGGATGCCTGGCCTAGCGCCGGACGAATTTCCTGAGGCCTAACCCTCGGATGCCTAGCTTAGCGCCGGAAGAATTTCCTGAGGCCTAACCCTCGGATGCCTGGCTAAGCGCCGGAAGAATTTCCTGAGGCCTAACCCTCGGATGCCTGGCCTAGCGCCGGAAGAATTTCCTGAGGCCTAACCCTCGGATGCCTGGCCTAGCGCCGGACGAATTTCCTGAGGCCTAACCCTCGGATGCCTGGCTTAGCGCCGGAAGGATTTCCTGAGGCCTAACCCTCGGATGCCTGGCTTAGCGCCGGAAGAATTTCCTGAGGCCTAACCCTCGGATGCCTGGCTTAGCGCCGGAAGAATCTCCTGAGGCCTAACCCTCGGATGCCTGGCCTAGCGCCGGAAGAACTTCGAGAGTCAGGAGTCGGCGAGACGCTACCAAGAGTTAAAAAGAAGAAGGACGAAAGTGAAATGAAGAAACTCTATTTGCATTAACTTTCATTGTTTCAGGGCCGAGACCCATACAACTTGGTAAAACGCCAACACACAAAGAAAAGAACAAAAATACAGAAGGTCTGCTTGGAGGAACCCCCGGGTCGGGAACGCCGGGCACGTCCGCAGGGGGTAGGGAGGCGGTTGGAGAATCAGCAGGCAATGGCGCCGGAGAGGAGTCTAGAAGAGAGATCCCACTCAGGTCAATTTCGGGGTACTTAGCCGACACCCTTGTCAGGCCTTCCTCGAAGCCTAAGATAAAGGAGTCGGACCCCGCGTCCGACATGTCACGGACGAACTCGTCAGACTGACGATAGGCCTGTACCGCCTCCGACATATCGCGGGTGAACTCGGCGGACTGACGATAAGCCTGTACCGCCTGACGCCCGATTTCCGCACTCTTCTCGGCCAGCGCCGCCTCTGCCCGCTCCATAATCTGAGCTTTCGCCTCCAAGACCTTCGCCACAATCCGGTCGTCCGCCTCGGAGGAGACCCTCAGCAGATCAGCCTGAGCCTCCTTGTGCTTCGCCTCGGCAGCAATGCAAGCAGCCTCAGCCTCCTCCAGGCGCGAATGAAGCTCCTGGTCGCTCGCGCGGGACTTCTCCAAGGCCGACTCCAATTCGCCCAGCTTGGCTCCAAGAGACCGGGTTCGGTTGCGGGCGTTGTCGGCTGACCGCTGGGCCTTCTCCCACCTCTCCCGGTAGTCGGCAGCCTTCCGGGACTGCTTCTCGGCCCGCTCCTCCGCCTTCTTGATCTCGCCCTCGAGACCCGAGGCAACCTTGAGTTGCTCCTGAGCCTCCAACAGTTGCTTCTCGAGGGTGACGAAGCCGAGTGCCCGCTCTTCGGCCACCTGGAGCCTCATCTCGAGGTCCCTGGTCGTCCTCCCCGCCGCAGCCTGACCTCCCTCCTCTACTGCCTTCAGTTGGCTCTCGGCCCTCGCCAGAAGCCTCGCCTGTTCCTCGTAGCACTCCTCCAGGCGGATCATGTACTGGGCGAGCTAAGAGATAGGAAAAACGAGGGCGTCAGGCATGGATCAACAGAGCCTATAAATGATGAAAGCGACCAAAAGAACACTCACCGACATGAGACAGACGCAGCTGGCAGCCCCAACGTCAGGGACCCTCATCTCCCGGACCTGCCTGCGGTCCTTCTCCAGCAGCACCGTCTCGATGAGGTTTCGGGCGCCGGCGAAAGTGAAGGCCGACCCCGACTTCTCCCCGGAGTCGGACGGTGGTTCTGCAGCCTTACCCTTACCCATCGCTTGGGGAAGAGTCATGCTGACCATGCTCGGGGCGGGGACCGCCCCTGGAATTGACAGGGTCCCGCTCGGCCGGGGACTCGGCGCGTCCCTCCTCGTATCATCCGGAGCCGACCGAGTCGAAGGCTGGGCTGGGGACCGATCACGTCTGACCCGTCCATCTCGGGCGCGCCCGGGTGATGCCTCCGGAAAAACGGTAGTCTCGGCATCGGAGGGCTGATACAGCGTCAACTGCCGATCCGCGCCCGCGGCGTCCCCTGATCGGTGGGTCCGGACCCGTCTGACGGCGTCGGAGTCGCCTGCCGGCGGGACTTCTTCGCCGGTGGGGCCCCGCTCGGAGGAGCTCGTTTCTTCCTCCGGACTGCTTCCAGTAGGGACGTCCTACCAACAGCCGTTGCCTTGTCCGACCGCATGACGTCGTCGATCTCTGCAAAAAGGACGAGGTGGTCGGAGGTTGAGAAACTGAAGGAAAGAACGAGACGAAAGAGGAGAAAAGAGCTAAAAAAGAAATGGTGGCGGGCTCACGGTCAGCGGGGACCGAGCTCAGACCGACGTTCACCAAGGTATCCTCGGAAATAAGGCGAGCCACCGGGGGGAGCCGGCCCTCGGCGACCAACCCCTTCAAGACGGCGACGCCATCGGATTCCTCCCTCGACAACCTCGATAGGCCAATCGGGGACTTCATCGGCGTCTCCCAGGTTGCCCTGATTCCCCAAGAGGGATCTGCGTCAACGAAAAAGAAGCGCCCCTTCCAGCCGTGAATGGAGGTAGGAGCCTCCTTGACGAGGCCGCACCCTCGCCGCGCCGCAAAGCACCACCACCCTTTGTCCTGGGGGTGGCCGCTCAGGCGTAGCATTCCGAAAAGACATTCAGGGTGGCGGGAACCTCGTGCATGCGGCAGAGAACCTGAAAGGCCGTCAGGGCGCGCCATGAGTTCGGCACCAGTTGCGTCGGCGCCACTCTTAAACCCCGAAGCACCTGAACGACTAAGTCCGAGGGGGGAAAGCGGAACCCGGCCTGAAAAATGCCCTCATTGATGGCAACCTTCCCTGGAGGAGGATGGGACATCCTCTCCTCAGGCCCCGGGAGCGTAACATTGCAGGCCTCGGGAAGGTGGTATCGAGCCACGAACCTATCTAGGTCTTCGGCGACCAGCTCCGACTTAATGCGGTCTGCTCTCACTTCGCCCATCCCTAATGGCCAGTGAATCTACGGTCAGGACGGGGTCAAGAAGGGGGAAAGGACCGGAACGACTGGAGTACACTAATACAAAAGGAGAAAGTATGGAGAGCCTTAAATTGAAGAATGGGGCAACTCACCGGAAGAGAAGGAAGAACGGCTCCGAGAGCGTCAAAGGAGGAGCAAGCGAACAGTCCGACGGCAATGACGGCAGCGCAAAGGAGAAACTCGAAGATGTCTGTAAAGAGAAAGGCGGACGGAGGAGGGCCCCCGGTTAAATAGGCGGAAAGGTGGGTGACGCCTCGGTGACGCCAGAGGACGCCTGGCTGCCGAAGGGTCGCTCGCGCCCCAAAGGCGAATCGACGCCATTAAGGAAGGATGTCCGCCGAAATCCTCAGACTGCCAGGTCAGCAACAACCGCCATACGCCATAAAGAAGGCGGGGAGCTCGAAGCGCGCGCGCCTCTCCGAGGGATGGCGGCAATCTCGAAGCATCACTCCCTTCACCCGTTCCCCTTCTGGTTCCAGGCTCGGAAGTGGGGGGCTACTGTTACGGGGGAACTTAGCCACCATGCCCCACGTGACCGGCACGCGCGCCCAGGAAGACTACGGCAGCCCCTTGATCCAGCAATCCGACCCCGAGTCGGACATCTTCGGCTCCGCAGCCCGACCCCGAGTCGGCTGCCCCTTGATCCAGCAATCCGACCCCGAGTCGGACATCTTCGGCTCCGCAGCCCGACCCCGAGTCGGCAACCCCTTGATCCAGCAATCCGACCCCGAGTCGGACATCTTCGTCTCCGCAGCCCGACCCCGAGTCGGACATCTCTCGACAACGACAGGCTATTCCCCAGAGGCACGCCGCGGCCCTCGCTCCACTACACCCAGCAACGGTCGTATCCGGCGCTGCTCCACGATCCCCTGTAACAGCCGTACAAAGCGGAGCTCCACTACGCCCTGTCATGGCCGTACCCAGCGCTGCCCCACGACGCCCTGTAACGGCCATGTCAGTGGCAGCTCCATCGTGCTACACGATGACCAACCCCCCAAAAGGACCCCCCAGCCTGGTATATATGCGGCTGGGGGGGAGAAGGGGGGGTAAGCAAGAACTTCCAGAGCATTCTCTTACTTGCTACGATTATCTCTCCTTCTCCTCCAATCTCCTCTGACTTGATCGTCGGAGGGCCCCCACTACCCCAGTGGTGGTGCGAGGCTTGCTTGCAGGTTTTCCGGTGGAAGGTGGAGCGCAATCAACACCAACCAAGGCAACTCAAACGGAACCCCGTTCACACCGCTGTGCCAATCGTTCTCGGTTTGGACCACCAGCAACAGCTACTATGACTGTTTCATCTGGGCTGGCTAGGGACATCTGGATTCCCCCCGCTGCTATAGCGCCTAGGTATATCCCCACATTTTAGAAGCCCCCACCCTCCGGCCACCTTAAGGTGAACTTTGATGGTAGTCTGCTAGTTGGCGGAGGCTGCACAAGTGTTGCCTTTGCAATTAGGAATCATGAGTCAAAGTTGATTGCGGCAGAAGGGCAGCGCACCCTCGAATCATCAGTTTCGGAGTGGAACTCAAGGCCGCCTAGGAGGAAGTCTCTTATGCGAGGGAAGTTTTGGGGGCCCGGAGCATCATTTTGGAGGGAGACTCAATGGAGGTGATTGAGCAAATCCTACAGGAGGGGCCGAAGGTATTCGACCACCCGCTTCTAGAGAAAATTCGAAGGTTTTTGACGGGTGTGATGCATTCTAGGTTGTCCATGTGTTTTGGAAGGCAAACAGAGTTGCTGATTGGGTTGTCTTCTTTACTGTTCACTATTTTTGGAGAGATTTTCTAAACCTACCTTGTATCTGTTTCTTTGACTCTGTGAAGTATTTTGTCCCATGATTCAGATGATTATGCTCACGCGCGACTATTGTGAACTACCGATGTACCAAAAAAAAAGAGAGAAAGAAAACACACACAACGCTTTCCAACACTCAAAACAAATCATCTAGGAGCCTCCACGTATAAGAAGAAAGCAACAATCAACATGTGTAATGCACAAAACCCATATACATAAGGAGGAACTATCAAGTGGATGGTCATGATAAGTCGATGCATGTATAGTATGTAACTTAGGGTTTTGAGAGAGAAGTACATGCAATGTTAATAAATGTGGGTACCAGCCATTGAGGTGGTAGCCCAATGGGAGCGTGGCCTTACTTCCAACCAAGTGGTTCCAAGTTCGAAACGCACGGGCGTCGATTAAATTGTGGAGGCCGGATGTTTTCTGCTCGGATACGAGGTCTGGAAGGTCGTATCGCTCTATTGGTAGCCTCGGTGGTGCTAGGTGTGACGTACTCACACGTGGTATTCGTGCCGGAGCCTAGAAGGGTAACCAAGCCGGGCCCACGGGTGGGGAGAATATGAGTAAAACCGGCTGGGGTGCCCAATACACAGTCATTTCTGCCCGCATCGAACATTCTTCTGGCGGGGTGGGGGTCCAGTGGGGGCTGCTACATGGGGGTGGGCTTGTCCCTTCCTCCCCCCTCCCCCCCCCCAAAAAAAATAATAATAATAATAATAAAATAAATAAATGTGGGTACCATCATTAGAAAGAATACTTAAAGAAGTAGTTGTAATTACAAAGAGGCCATCTTGGGAAATTCCGCACACTTTCAAGTCGCCGATCAATTAGCTAAGGCAGTCGGCAAATTGGCGTATCGAATTAATTAATTGCCATATATTTTCAACAGTACCGTCAATTGCGGTTGCGGGGACTTGGAATCGAGGGAATCACTGATTGTTCCAATCCAACGGTCGAGATCCGACCACCGAGAGGGCGCAACTCATGCTTTCCAAAATCGGCGAGTTGGCGATCCGAATCACCGCGCCCGCTAGCCTGATACGCTACACCCCACAGCTCACCTAATTTTTTCGCCCCACGTTTTGACTCGCTCCTCTATAAATCCCCACCCCTCCCCTCTTCCCAAACTCCCTCATCTCTCTCTCTCTCTCTCTCTCTCTCTCTCTCTCACCCCACGTTTTGACTCCACTATAAATCCCCACCCCTTCCCTCTTCCCAAACTCTCTTATTTCTCTCTCTCGGCGATCTTGTTTGTGGTTAGGGTCAGGGTTTCGTGTAGTCCAAAGAGGTTGGAGCTCCTTGACAATGGCGGGAGGAGCGATCGTGAGCACCGGGGCGTCGAAGGACTATCCCGGGAAGCTGACTTTCTTCGTGTTGTTCACCAGCATCGTCGCGGCCACCGGCGGGCTCATCTTCGGCTATGATATCGGAATCTCCGGTACAACAAAAGCTCTCTTTTTTCGCGGATCGTTTTAGGGTTTCCTCTGCCGGATCTGACCAGATTTGGGTTTTTTTTTGGGTTGGATTTTCTTTGTTAGGTGGGGTGACTTCGATGAATTCGTTTCTTTTGAAGTTCTTCCCGTCGGTGTACCGGAAGGAGCACGAGAACCAGAGCACGAACCAGTACTGCAAGTTCGACAGCCAGGTGCTGCAGATGTTCACGTCGTCGCTGTACCTGGCGGCGCTGATCGCGTCCTTCTTCGCATCGGTGGTGACGAGGATGTTCGGCCGGAAGTGGTCGATGTTCGGCGGCGGGATCACCTTCCTCGTCGGCGCCGCCCTCAACGGCTTCGCCAAGAACATCCTCATGCTCATCCTCGGCCGCATCCTCCTCGGCATCGGCGTCGGCTTCGCCAATCAGGTATTATTCCACCAAACAATTTTTTTTAGAACTTCTAAGATCGGAAGCCAAAGTGCTTCCTTGAATCTTTTTCCTTTTTTGAGTTCGGTATTTTTCCTATATCCGACAAAATAAAAAAATAGTTCCGGTTTGTTTTCACATCCCCGGAGAAAAAGGGTTTCTTCTGTGTGTCATATTTCCCACTACTTACTCCTTTTATTGCATCAAAATCTTTCGTTTTAGTTATTTTTTAATAAAATTTTGACATTTGCCGACTTTAGAGTAATAGTCCGGATGCTCTCCGGGTCCGGGGTTGAAGCGCGGAGCTTTTTGCGATTTTATTTTGGCGTAAAAGTAGTAGCCATTCAAACGAGAGAGTAGGTCGGAATAGTTGTCTTCGTTTCGTCACATGGTTGGCCCACGCGACTTCTTAGTCCACCAACTGGTTACTTTCTGCGGTATATTAAAATATGAAACATATAAAGGCGTTTTGATATTACTACACCATTATTATCGGAGGCCAATGCTGTCTTCACGTTGTCCTAACCGTAGCAGAAATATCATCCTCCGGAAAGCCATGTCGCTTTCCCTTTTTGTCTTCTTAAGCCGGTGATCTGCTGTCTGCCTTCGAACAGCAAAACTCTTCTAGCAATGTGGGACCTGTCTGAATTTCTTCAGTGTTTGATTGATTGGCAGACGGTTTTTCACTGGGTGATTGCTGTTCGGAAATAGACACCAAATCCCAAACTATCGAAAAGGACTTCCGTCTATTAAGCTTTCCGAGTCCGCCAATCTGGGCTTGGACTCCAGAGCTCGGACTCTTTTTACGCGAATATTTAAGAGCCACATGATTTTTTTTTTTTTTTTGAATAAAGTCACAATCTATTGCTTTGTCTTTATATCCTTAAGTTTTTACTGAAATTATTTATTATAATATAAGATTGGAGGAGGGGCTTTATTTTTTTTTTTATATACATCGGCGGTTCGGACACAACTAAGTCAAAAAAAAGCAGAAATTTTTTTTGTAAGAAGACGGGATGGAGTCGTATCTCCCTCAGATAATGCCTCTGGATTACTGGGCATATAGAATGCCACCCAGTTTGGAGCATTATTGGTCTTTCTGTAGACAATGCATTCACCTAAAAGGAGGGGTTTATTATTGCCCCTGCGACTTCTCTGGTTCAAAGTTCCGCAGCTTATAAATGTTTTTCTTTCCCGGATCCCTCTGCCCGATATGTATAAAGAGAGAACCGCCTTTCAATAATACCAAAGGCTCTTTCTTACCAAAAATTGCCAAGGCTTGAATGCGACATAGCATCTTTTTTTTTTATTGAAAATAATATATTTTGTTTTTGATATATCTAATGACTAAAATACCCTCCAATGCACAGGTTTATTTTATTACTGTTATTACACTTCCAAATTCCAACTCTTCTTCTTTTTTTTTGGCCATTTTGATCGTTTTCTTGGACTAATATTTCAACAAGTGACAGCTCTTTGTGATTATCTTCAAAAATTACGTGCACATCCTTATATTCAAACGATTCCTGTCTTAGAGGATGCTTCTTTAATTTCTTATACGCATACACGGGGATAAGAATCAAACTCGGGCTTCTTTGTCTGTTTACAAAGTTTCAGTTCTCTTGTTGCTATGTATCTTAGACTATCGTGTCTTCTTGTTTCGATGGTGATTACAGTCCGTTCCGGTGTACCTTTCTGAGATGGCCCCGGCCCGTTTGCGCGGAATGCTCAACATTGGCTTCCAATTGATGATCACCATCGGCATCCTTGCCGCCAATCTCATAAACTATGGAACATCCAAGATCAAAGGCGGATGGGGCTGGCGCGTAAGCCTCGGCCTTGCCGCCGTCCCTGCTGGGATAATCACCCTCGGCTCGTTATTCCTTCCTGACACCCCGAACTCCCTCATCGAGCGCGGCCATGCTGATGAGGCCGTGCACATGCTCCGCCGCATCCGTGGAACTGATGACATCCATGAGGAGTACAACGATCTCGTTGCTGCCAGTGAGGAGGCGAAGCTCGTGAAGCACCCCTGGAGAAACATTCTTGACAGGAAGTACCGCCCCCAGCTTACTATGGCCATCCTCATTCCCTTCTTCCAGCAGCTAACTGGCATTAATGTCATCATGTTCTATGCTCCCGTGCTCTTCAAGACCATCGGATTTGGAGGCAATGCGGCACTTATGTCAGCCGTTATCACAGGACTGGTTAATGTGTTTGCTACGGTTGTCTCCATCTTCACCGTGGACAAGCTTGGCCGGCGGAAGCTTTTCCTGCAGGGTGGAGGCCAGATGCTTGTTTGTCAGGTATATTAGCGACCTGTTCCTGAAACATAGACATGGATTGCGTAAACGCTGATTTTAAAATCTTTTATTTGAGGTTGCTGCACTACGAGTAATGACATTTATCAGAATTCGTAGAGTAGCCTGTCTTTTGGGGTTAAATTTTCTATAAAAATGCCTTTTTTTTGTCATTTCATGACTGTTTCTGAAAAGTTTTCTATCAATTAAGATGGCTAATATGATCGTCGATGGTCAGTTTTAATCTTTGTTTTGCGACCTAGTGTGAGTATAACTATTGTGTGAGCTACCAGAACATAATCATTATCAAGGCCATGCTATTTGGATTAACCCAGTCATTTATTCATCACTTTCATTGACACAATGTGGATCGTTCAAAAGTAAATCTGCTGGAGTTTGGAGAGAGATTAGTATCTTAACACTAGCTCTGTTTTGATTCCACAAGCAAGCAAGTTATAATTTGCACATATTATCTCTTTTCAGTGCATATGCTAAGACATTTTTTTATTTTTTTGTGTAGATCATTGTGGGGACACTGATTGCAATCAAATTTGGGACTAATGGGGAGGCGACTCTTTCCAAGAGCTATGCAGCCTTCGTGGTGCTCTTCATTTGCGTCTATGTTGCTGGTTTCGCTTGGTCTTGGGGCCCCTTAGGGTGGCTGGTACCCAGTGAGATATTTCCACTAGAGATTCGGTCAGCTGGGCAAAGTATCAACGTCTCTGTTAACATGCTTTTCACCTTCATTATCGCCCAGGCTTTCCTAACGATGCTCTGCCACTTGAAGTTTGGCTTGTTCTACTTCTTTGGTGGGTGGGTTTTAATCATGACCACTTTTGTTGCCTTCTTCCTTCCGGAGACTAAGAATGTGCCGATTGAAGAGATGATTCTGGTCTGGAAGGCTCACTGGTTCTGGGGCAAGTTCATTGCTGATGAAGACATCCATGTCGGTGGCGGCATTGAGATGGGCAATGGCAGGTCGAAGGCTGGGTCCAAGTGATGAAGGTGAAATCACACGGATTGAACTTATAGGTGGTAGTTAGTGGTTTCAACCAAGACTTTAGCTGTTTGCTTTCTTCTTTTTTTTTTTATTTTGATCTAGTTTTTTGTTTCTTTTTGATCTTATATGCGGTATCAATGAATGTTGAAAGAATTAGGAGACGACAGAAAAGCTTGGATCATTATATGATTGTTATGATGATACGAAGGGAATTTTCTTCTCTTTTGCTCCTTTTTCTTTTCTCTGAAGCATCAAAGAAGTTGTTGCACATGGAAAAATTATTGTCATGGTACCAAAGAATGTGTTTGTAGTTAGATGGTCCTTGTAATGGACCCTGTTAGGTAAGATGTGGACTTCTTATAACCATTATCATCTATTCTTAGTAGAGATTGTTTATTATTATGCTGATCTTCAAAATTGCCTTTGAATCATTAACAAGCTAAGGTTCTGTTCTGGTAGGTAGGTATTGAAAAGTTATCCGAAGCTCCAAACTTCCCAGTTGTTTCATTCTTCTGAAATCTTATAATCAGGATCTCAAAAGATTAGCTTTGATTTTCCCTTTTTTTTGAGCTATCAAATTATTAGCTTTTCACCTTTGCAAGCAATGATAGGTTTCCCTTCATTTCTGGTGAGAGTTTTCATTTTCTTATGAGACTAATTAGAGTAGGCAGCATGATGTATACGGATATTGTAAATGAGTCCTACACTTCCAGCTTTGTAATTTTCAATTATCGTCTATCCAAATTCAATCGTACACCATATTGTTCTTCTAAGTTTCAGGAGATGTAATTACTAGTTTCCCTTCCAATATGCGCAACTCGGTACACTATCTGATTTGTGGTGTTGCAAATGATTTTTTTTTTTTTTTTTTGATGGTAGTTGTAGATGAATATCTTAGTCAGCTAATCACATGTTTGCTTTATTAGCAATTAGGAAGTTACCCAACTGAGAATTTTGCCAACCAGTTCCCATGTAAAGATCTCTGCTTCCAGATTTGTCATTCGAGAAGACAGTCAAAGATCAGGCAATCTAGTTTTGCATCTCTCAAACTTCTTGTCATATAATCCAAACTTTATGTATCCAATCTATGATTTTATAGGTAAATATCCTAACCTTTCAAATGGGATGTTTGCTTCTTTAGCACTAGTAGACCTAGATATCATCAAATTGGGAGTTTGTTAGCACAAACCCCCCAACGGTGCAAAATACAGAGAATGCGCTATCATATGTGCTGTCCTCATCGTTCAATTCCGACATACGTATCTCTCATATATACATTCCCCACCAATCACATCTAACCACCAGTTCTTTGAGATTGCAAATGTGTTTGGACCATGATTTTACTAACTCTGTTATAGCTATAGTACATTGCCCATGTTCAATGGTCATTATCCACAAACAGTTATTTGACCATCGCTATTTATCATCACTTGCTAAAATTTCAGAAACCAGTTTGCTGAATGTTTTAGTATCTTGTTATAATGGCCACAACAAACAATAGCTTACAAGCATTGAATAATAAAATTATGGCCTTTTGAGATCTAAACAGTAAGTTTGTATTTAAATGAATATTTCTTAGATTTACTTTACCTATACCATATAAAAAGTTAAAGCATTTAATTTAGTTTGTGTATGTATACGGTACACCTTTCCAACAAGACTAAAATGCCTCAATAGCATTACTTAAAAAGCAGACCATTACTTAAAAAAGCACTCTCTATTTTTTTCAGCTCCTAAATAGTCCAATCCAGTCGGTTTCGTCGCACTTCACCGGGATTGATTTAGGTTAGGAAATGGTCGGTATGATTTATTTGTTGCTCTATGTCCACCCTTCATCAAGATTTTATCAAATTGAGAACATAAAACATTCAGGATGGAACACTAGATTGATACCAGTGTGGTTCACCTTATAATCTGCAGCTTCCCTCACACATATTGATGACTTGTAGGTCTGTCTCCTGCAAACTATTGAAACTAAAACCATCATTAAGCTTGTAAGCAACATCGATGAATGCTTAAAACAAATACAATATGTTGATTGGTCTATGTCACGCCCCGAACCCAGCACCCGGATCCAGTACGCGACCAGCCGTATGAGCCCTAGAGCAGTGCCCTAAAGATCATGCAAGGCCTAAGATGAATAAAAATCTGATAATTCCACAGTTAATCACTTAAATCAAATAGATAAATCCAACATGACCAGATAATCAAATTGGTTCATTTACAAAAAAAAACTTTCAATATTCATTGATATCAAGATAGACTAAGTAACTAATGACTCTCATACTCGCACTTTGCGCTCATCCCATCCATGTCTATGCATCCTGCAACTCTGAAAGAAAAAGAAAAAGGGGGGTAAGCTTTACAGCCCAGTAAGAATCCCTACACATCCATACCAACACAATAATAGTATAAATTTGAAAGCCACGATAAATCGATGCACATTTCCTGAAATCATAAACCGGCTATCAAAAGACTCAAATAATCAATATAAGTATGTACGTCAAATATCAATGAAAGTCCAACCACGCAAGAATGATATAGCATACGATAGCTCATAAATCTTCATTAATATTTTTAATGCTTTTTCTTTCCATTCTATATTAACTTGATCCGGATCAATTATTTTTCCGACTTTGGGCTACATTCCGGTCACGTTTCCGGCCCGTGACGGGGCAATTGATAGTATCACATTTCTAGACTGTGATGGGGCAATCGATAATATCACATTTTCAGCCTGTGATGGGGCAATTGATAGTATCACATTTCCAACCTGTGACGGGGCAATCGATAATATCACATTTCCAGCCTGTGATGGGGCAATCAATAATAACGAGATAAGCCCAAAGTCCCTGCTCATTTAATCAATTCACAAACACACATCCATTCTCTTTTCCACTTTATTTCCGACCTAGACTAACCATGGTCACGTTTCCAGCCCGTGACAGGGCAATCAATATAACATGGTTAGTCCACACCACCACATCCATAAATCCAATTATGCAGATATAGGTTATACACATACATGCATCCATCATAATACCAATCACAAGCCAAAACGATCAAAATATAATTTAATATAAACCTATTTTTGCTTTGTCGGGATCATAGCATATCAACATATATGGTGCAAAAATATTTATATCATGCAGGATTGGCGTACAAGGATTCTTATTCTTTGCTGACAACCCAGACAGACCACCGTGATCTACGAACTAGGGTGCGTAGAACCTTGCTCAATGTCTCTTTATCCAACAGTTTATTACCCTACAGAACCAAATCAATATTAAAAATTATCCGGAGTATCTGACAACCCAAAATCCTCCATTGACCCACGACTATCCAGCAATCCTTACAAACAATGATCTCCTCGGATCAAACTAGAGAGAGAAAACTCCAATCTAGAGAGAGAAACTGGAGAGAGAAAATCTAGAGAGAGAACCCATAGAGGGAGAAAGTCTATAGAGAGAGTCCCAAGAGATTGAAACATCGAGGAAGAAACTAGGAGAGAGAAAGAGAGAGGGGGATAAAATAACAGGGAAGAGACATCGTTGGTTCTCTCTCTCTCTCCCTCTCTTCCTTCCTTCTTCCTAATGGGAAGGGGGAGAGTGCTTGGCAGCAGGCGGTCATAGCCGGCGACGCCCCATGGTCGTCGGTCCATGGCGGTGCCGGCGGTGCGCCACGACCGGCGACGGTCGGCCGGAACGGAAGAGGAAAAGCAACCGAAACAGGAGAGTTCGGTTCACATCGATCCGGCGGCTTGCCGGCCGGATTCCCAAGAAAAACAGTGGCCTAAAGACGAGGAGAAGGAGGAGGGGGACCTTACCTTACCTCCGGCGAACTCCTCCGGCCGGCCCGACGGCGAACAATCCAAGCTTCTCACGGATCTCTCTCTCTCTCTTTCTCTTTTTTTTTTTTTGGTTTTGAAAGAGCTCTCGATTGATGCCCTAGGAAGAGGGAAAAGGAGTCTTTTATAGAAGAGGATTGGTTCAATTTAGGTAAGATTTGATTCTCCTTTTTTTTCCTTTTTTTTTTTCCCCTCTTGTGGTGGATTCGGGAAGGGATTGAAGCAGGGGAGGGAGAAGACCCCGTTCGGGAGTCTCCCTCCCCTTCACATGGGTCGGGCCGGTGCTGTGGTTAGCGGGCCGGCCCGGCTCAAAATGTGGCTCTTACAGTCTATTTGCAGTAAAACAGATGTCCTTGTTTTTTTCGTAATAGAATGTTGTTGCTCGTTGGCATGACATGTACTCGCATAACCATGAAGGCTCAAGTATTACGTAAAACATGGGACATGGTCAGCCTAGGGGTGAGGACATGCAGCTCCACGTCCGGCAAACCTAATCCACAATTCAAGTCACCTTATTACGAACCTATCCATGAAGGTTCTTTGCCACCTTTCTCATAATAAACGGAATCGTATTCCCCCCGTTCCGATGGAAATCTTTGCATTACTTTTTTCTTCACCCCAACTTTAGCTACTTTAATTTATTTCTCCCCTTTCTCTACTCTGTCAAGATATGATTATATCATGCAGGTAAGGAGGTTATGATCTCTATAGAGCAGCTTGTGAAGGTGACGTCGTTTTAATTAAAAGAAACATGCATGGTCACACCCAAGATTTGGAGTTCCCTAATCTTCACATGTCAGACCGAAAGTTCTGGTCATGTATTAATATTCATATGTGAGTTCATGGAAAACCTATGATGGGTGAGTTGTTTATGACGCATTTCCAACGGGAAAAAGGGAGAAAAATTTGCATGGGAGCATAGGTTCAATAAAAAGTGCTTGCTTGATCCGTCCTCTCCACAAATCCAGGTGGACTGTGTATGGTGTGGATAAACAAAATGGATAAGAATGTAGTGATGTGGAAATGCAGTGTAATCTCGCAAAAGTTGGACTCGAAAAAGTTTGACATCACCTCGTGATACATCGGCAGCACCTACGATGTCGTCCCTATCGTATCTTCGAGATGAATAAAGATACATCGAACCTCGTATAATTGGTTCTTTCAAACTGGCCACGCTTGGCACCCGTTTTCCACATCATCTCTTTGACCAGCAACCAAGGCTTTCTGTATTCATCCATGGTGATCATTAAAAGTTGGTACCGGTCTTCCAACTGCACCTACGAATAAAGTGAACAAAGAGAGAACTTACATCAGAGGAGTTGTACTCGGACTCAAATGTTCTTTCTTTGATTAATACGACTAGCCATCCAAGATTATAATCCAAAGTCTCATGTAAGTGGAGTTCATACCTAACCAAAGAATACCAAAGCCAGTTGTACCTCGGGATATGCCCCAGGCCTGTCTTAGGGGGTTCAGGTTGTATCCATGGAAGAATGATTAATTGATCTTCTTTCATGGCATCCAACTATTGGATCGTGTCCTGCACAGATTTTAAAGTTCTTCAATTTTTTCCTTTCTGCTTGCGTAGATATCGAAGTGGCTGTTGTGCGATACTATGGTCGACGTTGCGCAAGAAGAGGAATCATTCTTTGGTGCGAAAGATGCAACCTGATCCGTGTTCCAGGTCCATTAAGCCGGGCCGTAAATCACCAGTCTAGACTCTATAGCAATTAAGATGAAATCTAAACGCCCATTGACTTTGGAGGCTGGATAATCTTGGACATTCTTTTTAATGCCTTCGATTGCTTCCCAGGATGTAAATAGAGCGGCCCAATCGGTGTTTACGCTGCTTGGGCCAGTATTAGGCCAGCCCAATCAAAAATGTTAGAAACCCCTGCTTTGCATGTCACCACTAATTCTTCCTCCTTTACTCACAAACAGAAGAGAGAGAACTAAAAGCTTTGCACTGAGGTTCTCTATAATCTTTTCAATGAAAATTTGGGTACCAATGCTGGCATGATTGCATAAATGGCAAATTTTGCCCAAGAGTAATTATGTATTAAATGGGTTGAGCAAAGATCACATTAAATCCAGATATTGGTTAGGGATTTTCCCTTTTTTTTGTTTTGTTTTGTCTTTTTTTTCTTTGGGTTGGGGGGGGGGGGGTATTAATAAAGTCGGTATTAATGATAAGAGTTTGTAATTAGCTATTGTTAAAGTTCATTGCGTAATGCACAAAATGAATTTGGTTATTGAAACCTTGTGTCTATTGTAATTTGTTAAATTGTTGTATTACATTTTCAGAATAGTTGGAGAAAGAACTAAAAAAAAAGGCACCCCGCGCATCACATAGGTTATATACTAGTACATTTCAAGAGTGTAACATAATGGTCGATTTTCTGGTTAATATGGAAGGGTTTATGGTGCAATCAAGCATCCGGATTGATCTCTTTCCCTACAATTTTGTTATCTTCCTTGAGCTAATGCTCTATGGTTGCTTTTCTAAGGGGGTTAACCCTTCTCTTGTGGAAAAAATATAAATATTATAATGATTGAACTGCTATTTTATAAGAAGATAGTCTATGAGAGATTTGGGAAATTACAAGATCCACTATATTGCATGGTTTTTCTCATTCTCTATCGTCTCTTGCTAATGTTGCATGGACATCAAATGTAGTTGGAGTGTTCTTCTCTATCTTCATACTCATTAATAAACATATAGTTTGTAATATAAATTTGTTCAATCTAATTATTTTAGTAATAGATTATTAATCAATTGTTCAAATTTGGTTCAATCTAGTCATTGTTAACAAAATTAGATTTTAATGACTACCAAACATGCAAAATCTATGAAAACTAACAATCAAATAGAATTAATAATCCACAACATTAGCTAAAGCTTCTGATTTTTGAATAAGAAAACATACGCAACACGTTCTAATACATAGCACAAATCATCTAGGAGCGTCCATGTAGAAAGTGAAGATCAACACGTGTAATGCGCAAAACATGAATACTGGAGGAGGAATATCAAATGGATGGTGGTGACATGCAATACATGTATAATATATAATTTAGGGTTTTGAGAGAGAAGTAAGCACATGCAATGTTAATAAATGTGGATATGGTTGACACTATGGCATTCGGATAGAGTTAGTTGCACTAGTAATTTTTGGCCTCATTATAGAAAGAATAGAGGAAACTATTTTGGATATATTTATAGAAGTAGTTGTAATCACAAAGATGCCGGTTTAGGAAATTCCGAGTTCTTGTAAGCCACCGATCAATTAACTTAGGAAGTCGGCAAATCAGGTTTTGGGCGTATCCAATTAATTAACTGTCATATATTTTCAACAGTATTGTCCATTGCGGGGACTGCGGATCAAGGGAATCACGGTCCAGACCGACGGTCCACATCCGATCACCCAGCGAGCCCAGCTCACACTGTCCAAAATCGGCGAGTTGGCGATCCGAATCGCCTCGTCCCCCCAACCGGATAGGCCCGCCGCCTTAACTTTTTTCTTTTTTTTCGCTAAAAGAAACGGAAGAGAGAGGTGAGGAGAAACTCACCCATGTAGCAATCCCCATTAGGCTCCCTCCTATTTTTTACTCATATTATTTTTATCCGTGACAAAGCTCCATCAGTCCGTATAAATATGTCATATCAAAATTATTTAAATAATGATAGACCAAATAACGGCTCCACCAAATAAATAAGGCGAAAAGCCATTCGATCTATGCAGGAATCTGGGCCACCCCGGGCGGGGTCAAAGCTTCATTCCCACCGTGCTACCACGTGGTGGTAGCTCACCCATTTTTTCACTCCACTCTTTCACTCCACTTTTTCACTCACTCCTCTATAAATCCCCGCCCCCATCCCCTTCCCAAACTCTCCTACTATTTCTTCACTTTCTCCTTTCTCTCTCTTTCGATCTTCCTTGTGGCTAGCGTCAGGGTTTCGTGTAGTCCAAGGGGGTTGGAGGTCTTCGGCAATGGCAGGAGGAGCGATCGTGAGCCCCGGGGCGCCGAAGGATTATCCCGCGAAGCTGACCTTCTTCGTGCTGTTCGCCAGCTTCGTCGCGGCGACCGGCGGGCTCATCGTCGGCTATGATATCGGAATCTCCGGTAACAAAGAAGCTCTCCTTTTCTGGGTATCTTATAGGGTTTCCATGGCTGGATCTGATGAGATTTGGGCTTTCTTTTCTGGTTGGATTCTCTTTGTTAGGTGGGGTGACTTCGATGGATTCGTTTTCTTTCGAAGTTCTTCCCGTCCGTGTATCGGAAGGAGAAGGAGAACCAGAGCACGAACCAGTACTGCAAGTTCGACAGCCAGGTGCTGCAGATGTTCACATCGTCGCTGTACCTGGCGGCGCTGATCGCGTCCTTCTTCGCGTCGGCGGTGACGAGGATGTTCGGCCGGAAGTGGTCGATGTTCGGCGGTGGGATCACTTTCCTCGTCGGCGCCACCCTCAACGGCTTCGCCCAGGACGTCCTCATGCTCATCCTCGGCCGCATCCTCCTCGGCATCGGCGTCGGCTTCGCCGGTCAGGTACTATTCCAGAAAACAAAAATTTGGAGAATTTCTAAGATCGGAAGCAAAAGTGCTTCTTTGAATTTTTTCCCTATTCTGAGTTCTGTCTTTTTTCCCATTTCCGACGAAGGAGAAAAAAAGTTCCGGTTTGTTTTTGGATCCCCGGAGAAAAAGGTTTTTTCCGGGTGTCATATATCCCACTCTTAATTCCTTGTTTCGCATCTAAATCTTTCATTTTAGCTATTTTTTGAATATTATTTTTCAAAAATAATATTCGGAATGCTCTCCGGTCCCGGGGTTGAAGCGGGGAGGTTTTTGTGATTTTATTTTGGGATATTAGGTTGATAATAATAATTTTAAAATAGAAGCAACTCAAGCGGTAGACCGGGAGAGTGGGTCCGAATAGTTGTCTTGGTTCCGTCACAAGGTTGGCCCACGCAACTTCTTAAAATAAGAAAGTACGGAATATTTGTCATAAAAAACAAAGCGTTTTGATATTACTACTCCATTATTATTGGAGGTCAATAATATCATCCTCTAGTCATAACCTTTTTGTCTCGTTAAACCAGTGATCTGCTGTCTTCCTTCGGACAGCAAATTCTCTAGGAGCATATTGGACCTGTGTGGATTTTTTTATTGTTTGAGTTTTTTTTATTTATTTTTTGCACTGAGTGATTGCTGTTCAGAAATAGACACTTCCAAATTCCAACGTTTTTTTTTTTGTGTCTTTTTGATCATTTTTTGGACTAATATTTCAACAAGAGAACTCGTCGCGATTATCGTGAAAAAGTACGTCCACATCCTTATATCCAAACAATTCCTGCCATGGAGGATGCTTCTTTAATTTCTTATGGGCATACATGGAGGCAAGAATTAAACTCGGGAGTCTGTCTAGTTACAAAATCTTAGTTCTCTTTTTCTTATGTATCTTAGACTGTAGTGTCTTCTTGTTTTGATGGTGATTACAGTCCGTTCCGGTGTATCTTTCTGAGATGGCCCCTGCTCGAATGCGTGGAATGCTCAACATTAGCTTCCAATTGATGATCACCATTGGCATCCTTTCTGCCAATCTCATAAACTATGGAACATCCAAGATCAAAGGTGGATGGGGTTGGCGCATAAGCCTTGGCCTTGCTGCTGTCCCTGCTGGAATTATCACCCTCGGCTCGTTACTCCTTCCTGACACCCCGAACTCCCTCATCGAGCGTGGCCATGCTGATGAGGCCATGCGCATGCTCTGTCGCATCCGTGGAACTAAAGACATCCATGAGGAGTATAGCGATCTTGTTGCTGCCAGTGAGGAGGCCAAGCTCGTGAAGCACCCTTGGAGAAACATTCTTGAGAGGAAGTACCGCCCCAGCTTATTATGGTCATCCTTATTCCTTTCTTCCAGCAGCTAACTGGCATTAACGTCATCATGTTCTATGCTCCTGTGCTCTTCAAGACCATCGGATTTGGAGGCAATGCGTCACTTATGTCAGCTGTCATCACGGGGTTGGTTAATGTGCTTGCTACTGTAGTCTCCATCTTCACCGTCGACAAGCTTGGCCGGCGGAAGCTTTTCCTACAGGGTGGATCCCAGATGCTTGCTTGTCAGGTATATTAACAATTCGATCCTGAAACATAGTCATGGATTGCATAAGCATTTGATTTTAAAATCTTTTATTGAGTTTGCTGCACTACTAATAGTGATATTATCAGAATTCGATGATCAGCCTGTCTTTCTTTTTGGTTTAAATTTTCTAGAAAGGTAGTTCATTTGGGACTATTTATTTTCTGGTCCCGCCATGGATTGCGGCGTAACAAAAAATCCCTGTTGACTGGGATTTCTATTTCCAGTCCATAGGGCATGTTATGTTGTAATTCACGGTTAGACCGAGAACGTGATGTAATTGTTAAAATGCCAACCATACCCCAGCCTCCGGTTCCCCATAGGCGCGCACCATCCAGGCATTCCATTAAGGAACGATACCCCCAGCTTGCGATTCTGCACAGGAGCATAACATCCAAGCATTCCATTAAGGAAATAACGCATGCCCATGCATGCCCAAATCCCTTCTTCTGCGTTTGGTTATCTCTTTCTCTGAAAGAAGTCCTCAGAAAGATCCCTCTGCTTATTTCATCAATTCCTAAAAAATATCCCTAAAGAACAGTTCTTCCTACTTTATTTCATCATTCTCTTTTCATCTATTGTTAAAAAAAATCTGCAGAATCTTAATACCAACTTTATGTCTTCATTCTCCTTTCCTATATCATTGAAAATATATTAAAATATTTTCCCACTTTGTTTCAATATTCTCTTTTCTAATATCCCCCAGCACAAAATTAGTAGTTACGTGCACACAGTTAATATATCTATTGTCAACATAGTTAAAAGTAACCTGCACATTAATTTCTCTTTCTACATATTTACATTTTGGTTGTACACAGTTAAGATACTAACACATGCCTTTATCAAGGCAAAGTATCCCGGTACAGTCAATATACATTTGTCAACTAAACATTGGCAACATAAGTGAATCCTTCGTCAACATACCATTTGGAACAATAATACTCAAACTATATCAATGTAACAAGTATTTTATAAGATAAATGAGATGTAAAGTTATAATGTTATATTACATAACGTACTCAATCTATTACAATGTTATATTACACAGTTGAGACATAAAGTTACTTGCTATGTTATACAACATGCTCTAATTTCTCATGCTGGGTAACCTCTGCTCGTACCATGCCCATAACCTGTCATAGGTAAAACAGTGGCCATTAAACAAAATATGTGCTGCAACCCAGCTCCTATACAATGAGAGATCCTTAAATTTATCATGTAATGGTCTCGAGCTTCCTCTTGTCAATATCTCTGCAAACATGAGCACATATACCCTGCAGTCTATACTATCAGCCTTTTGCTGTGCACGGTCATGAACTTCTCTAGTCCATTCTCGTTGCAGTCTAACTCTTAGTGCTTCAAAAGCATTTACCCATCATCAATGCCTCATCTGACTTTGCTGGTGACAATTCTAGGATTTTCAGTAACTTGTAGATTTGGCATAGATGACAATATAATGGAAAAAACACTCCAATTTAGGGAAGTTAATATGTTAACATCATCTAGCATCAGATAATAGCATAACATTCATTTCTGCAATTGAAGAGCACAAGGTGGTGGGGGAGAGTTTTTTTAATACAATTGCATACACACCAAAGCTAAGATTCAGCTATGAAGATTATTACATTTTTCAAAATAAACAAAATGACATCAAGCTTAGATATTTAAAAATTTGAAAAAGAACTAGAAGAAAAGTCATATTTGGGAAGCCATCGACCCATGTACAACAACTTACCAGCTGAACATTTCAAACTTATAACACTGCTGTCAGTTTATTCTGCTCTTAATGAATGAATGATATCATACCACGTGAAGTGTCTTACTTCCTCCATTTTCCCTTTTTCAAAAAAAATCAACCCACAAATACCCTATTTTCTCTATTTTTTTCTGCCTCAGATGCTGTTCTAATACCATTCTCCCTCATCCATCTCTCCTTTGCCTTTGACATCTCATCATTGAGCTGCCTCTCCTCCATCTTTAACAACCTCAGGCCCTCATACAGCCTTAGGAAGTAGCCTTCAGGCCTCAAACACCATGTAGCAAACACCCGAAACAACACCTCCAAGTCAACACCAAGTCTCTCAACAATTGAACAAACATTAAAAAAACGATAATGTATTACATAATGATCAAGTCTTTGCAGCATTCAGCTAATTATGTATTACATAATGATAATGTATTAAAAAATTCTGTGTTGATCAAGGCTTTTACCTTCCTTTTGTCGAGCGTCAATGCACTGCCGCAAACGAACATGGTTCGCCGGAGATGCACGCCGGAGACTGTACTAGCAGGCTAGATAGGTGGAGGGAGGTAGCAAAGTGAGGGGAGGACGCACCACCGCGGACGAAGACGGTGGGACGAAGGCAGTTGGCCAGGACAATGTGAGGCCACTACATCGACGCATGCCGGAGAGGCGGCAAGTCAGAGGCCGGATGGGTGGAGGGAGGTGGCAGAGTGAGGGGAGGGACGCGTGGTGGAATGCAACTGGGGAAGATGGAGAGTCCAATGATTTGGAAAAAAGGGGTTGGGGATTGGAAGGCATTTTTATCCTCCAGGGACAGGAACTTAAGGACTCATTTGTCTATGGCTTGGATCTTATAAAACCAGTCCATGGTGGTTAAAAGTTAAGGCACGGTCAGATGGATAGTTAACTTCCCCCTTTTTCAGTCCTTCCATCTCACCAGTTCTGGACTGTTGTTTCTGAAAAGTTTTGTATATAAAGATATGATTGTCGAAGCTCAATTTTAATATTTGTTTTGCGATCTGGTATAAGTCTAATCTATTGCATGAGCAACCAGAACATCATTGTTATCTAAGGCCATGCTATTTGGATTAACCCAATTATTTATTCATCACTGTCATGGACATAATGTGGATCATTCAAAAATAAATTTCCTGGAATTTGGAGAGAAATTAGTATCTTAACACCAACTCTGTTTTGATTCCACACGCAGGCAAGTTATAATTCGCACACATTATCTCTTTTCAGTGCATATACTAAGACATGGTTGTTTTTTTGTGCAGATCATTGTGGGGACACTGATTGCAATCAAATTTGGGACTAGTGGGGAGGCAAATCCTTCCAAGACCTATGCAGCCTTCGTGGTGCTCTTCATTTGTGTCTATGTTGCTGGTTTTGCATGGTCTTGGGGCCCATTAGGTATCCTGGTACCCAGTGAGATATTCCCGCTAGAGATTCGGTCAGCTGGGCAAAGCATCAACGTCTCTGTTAACATGCTCTTCACCTTCATGATCGCCCAGGCTTTCCTAACGATGCTCTGCCACATGAAGTTTGGCTTGTTCTACTTCTTTGGTGGGTGGGTTTTAATCATGACCACTTTTGTTGCCTTCTTCCTTCCTGAGACTAAGAATGTGCCAATTGAAGAGATGATTCTGGTCTGGAAGGCTCACTGGTTCTGGGGCAAGTTCATTGCTGATGAAGACATCCACGTCGGCGGCGGCATTGAGATGGGCAATGGCATGCCAAAGGCTGCGTCCAAGTGATGAACGTGAAATCAGAGGGATTGAACTTATAGGTGGTAGTTAGTGGTCTGATTCTTTCAACCAGGACTTTAGTTGTTTGCTTTCAATTTCTTTTTTAATGATATAGTTTTTTGTTTCTTTTTGATCTTATGTACGGTATCAATCAATGTTGAAAGGATTAAGAGACCTCAGGAAAGCTTGGATCATTATATTATTGTTATGATGATGTGAAGGGTTTTCTGCGCTTCTGCTCCTATTTCTCTTCTGCTCTTCTCCACTCTCTAGTCAGTGATATTTGCCATCTTTTGGAGGAGTCTGATTCTTTAGTGTCATACATGTATTTCGAGAGACGAACAGTATGACAGATTGGATTGCTTCCTTTACAGCACATCATTCTGGAGCCGTTACATGGAGGCATTAGAGCATGTGCCATCGACACTAGAGCGTATTTTGTACGGTAACTATTTCGAGTGTATTCACGGCCGTATGTATTGAGACGCCGATACACCAAAAAAAAAAAAAAAAAATCAAAAAAGTAGTTGCACATGGAAGAATTCTTGTCGTGGTACCAAGAATGTGTTGTAAGTTAGTAAGTTACATGGTTCTTGTAGTAGACCCTGTCAGGCAAGATGTGTACTTATTATAACCATTATCATCTATTATTAATAAATATTCTTTATTATTATGCTGATCTTCAAAATTACCTTTGAATCTTTAACAAGCTAAGGTTCTACTCTGGTAGTTAGGTATTGAAAAGTTATTTGAAACCTCCAAACTTCAGAATTGTGTCATTCTTCTGAACCTTTATAATAAGAATTTCAAAATATTAGCTTTGCTTTTCCCTTTTTCTTCTTTGAGCTACCAAATGATTAGCTTTTTCGCTTCTGAAAGTAATGTTAGGTTTCCCGCGGAGAAATTTCTGGTTAGAGTTTTCGTTTTCTTATGAGACTAATTAGAGCAGGCAGCATAGTGTATATGGATATTTGTAAATGAGTTCTAGGCTTCAGGCTTTGTAATTTTCAATTATCGTCTATTCTAATCATGCACCATATTTTGCTTCTACGTTCCAGGAGATGTAATTACTAGTTTCCCTTCCAATATTCGCAACGTTGTACCCTATCCGGTTTGTGGTGTTGTAGATGAATATCTTAGCCAGCTAATTCACATGGTTGCTTTATTAGCAATTATGAAGTTACCCAATCGAGAATTTTGCCAACCAGATCCCCTGTAATGATCATTGTGCTTCCAGATTTTGTCATTCGAGAAGACAGTCAAAGATCGGGCAATCTAGATTTGCATGTCTCAAATTTCTTTTCAGATAATCCAAACTTTAACCATCCAATCTATGATTTTTTTTTGCTCCAAAGCGGTCCAATTCATTCGGTTCCCCCACGCTTCACCAGGATTGATTTACCTTAGGAAGTAGCCGGTATGACTTATTTGTTGCTGGGTTTAGATTATATCTTTCACGCGAAAGAATGATTGTTCTTCCCTCGGCCTATATAAGTCTCGAAGTAGTTGTTGCACGATTCAACAATTGATGTCATAAAAAAGAAAGAAAATGATGAATTAGTCTTTCGCGTGAAAGATACAACCCAAACCCTTTGGTGCTCTGTGCCTACACTTTGTCAAGATTTTATCAAATTGAGAAAATATTTCATGCAAGAATGGAACACTAGAGTGATGCCGGTGTGGTTCATCTTGTAATTATCTGCAGCTTCCCTCCCACATCTATGACTCGTAGGTCTGTCTCCTGCAATGATTGAAACCAAAACCATCATTAAGCTTTTAAGCAGCATCAATGAATGCTTTAAACAAATACAATGTGTCGATTGGCTTATTTGCGTTATAACACAATGTCGTTGCTCATTGGCAGGTTGGGCACCACGCGCATCATAATCCCGTTATGGTGCATGACATCTACTTGCATAACCATGCAGGCTCATGTATTACGTAAAACATGGGGCATGGTCAGCCTATGGGAGAGGACATGCCTCTCTACCACCGGCAAACCTAATCCACAATTGAAGTCACCTTGTTACATCTATCCATGAAGGTTCTTGGCCGCCTTTCTCGTAATAAATGGAATCGTATTCCCCGTGTTCCGATGAAATCCTTTGCATATCCTTTTCTTCACCTCCAACTTTATTTGCTTTCTTTTATTTTTCCCCCATTTTTCTGCTCTCCTTCTGGTAAGGATACGGTCATATCATGCAGCTAAGTAGGTTTGGATTCACCACATATGGTCTCTATAGAGCAGGTTGTGAAGGTGACGCCTTTTAATTAAAAGAAACATGCATGGTCACACCCAATACTTGGAGGGCCCTCCTACGTCAAACCGCAAGTTCTGGGCATGGATTATTGTTTATATGTGAGTTCATGAAAAACCTATGATGGGCGAGTTGTTTATCATGCATTTCCGATGAGAAAAGGGAGAAAAAAGTTGCATGAGAGCATAGGTTCAATATAAACTGCTTGCTTGACCCGTCCTCCCCAAATCCAGTTGGATTGTGGATAAAAAAATGGATAAGAATGTTCTGTAAGAATGTTGAAGAGATATATACAGAGGAATCTCTAGTATTTGAAACCGGTCTTGAAGCGTGAATTAACACTATCCTTAAAACGAATTTTGCCCCTACTATGTTGAGGTTGATGATCCAGCAAACCAATCTTGAAGTGCCAAGTGCTAATTTTTGATTAATATAATTATTGGCTTTTTCTCCACAACTTTCCACCAAGGGCTCGTTTGGTTCGCAGGAAGCATTTTCCTTCCTAGGAACATGATTCCTGGGAAACAAATTCCTAGGAAGAGAATGCCTAGGAAAGTACTTTTGGCATGTTTGGTTGACCATGGGAAAGTGACAAATTTCCAAGGTGCTTATGTTTGGTTGGCCATCCACTTTCCTAGGAAAGTTATATATAATTCCTATTATGCCCTTAATAAAAATTAGGTTTTAAATGCCTCTTTAATGCTTCTTTAATGCTGAAGGGACTTTTTGGGAAAAAGTAAAAATGGAGTGATTCCCGCCTCATGGGAAAGTTGCTTTCCCATGTTTCTCATGGGAAAGTTGCTTTCCCATGTTTCTCATGGGAAAGTTGCTTTCCCATGTTTCTCATGGGAAAGACTTTCCCATGAAATGTGGGAATCACATTCCCATGGGAATACAACTTTCCCTTCTCTCTCCTTTGAAAACTCCAACCAAACAAGAGGCATATCATTACTTTCCCGTTGACCACACTTTCCCCCTTTCTTTTTCCGCGAACCAAACGAGCCCCAAAAAGTTACTTTAATATGTGTAGGATATAAATGCTTATAAAGCTATCTAAAAAACTTTACATAAGCAATGTGGGACTAAAACTTCTCTCAACATTACAAACTACCAAAAGGAAGGAGACTTCCAACATAGACAGGAGGATTGTTAAGACTAGTGGCTTCCATCTCTTTCATCAGCAACCAAGGCTTCACCCGTCGTGATCATTGAAAGTTGGTAATGGTTTCCAACTTCCCCTACCGATAAAGCGAACAAAGAGAGAACTTACACACCAAAGGAATTGTAAGACAGGTAAATTGTCCTTTCTTTTATTAGTACAAGGACTCGACTAACCATCCAGGGTTATCATCCAACTTCTCATACAAGTGGAGAACAAACGTGATAAAAGAATACCAAACCCAGTTGTATCTCGGGATTTGCTTCTGGGCTACTCCAGAAACAAACATTTACTTTTATAAGAGGATATCTATGCTTTGTTCCACTAGTCTATGTGGCTTTCATTCAAAAAATTGGACCCTTCGAGTCTAGCATTTCTAGTTGTGATCTGAGTGTGGGCTTTCATTTAAGAAATTGGACCTGCAGGTTCAAACGAATAAAGAGGGAGACTCTCCAATACTTAATGGAAAATTCTGAGAGATCAATGGAAGCTCATGGCTCGGCAATAATTTTTTTGAACCCCCGTAAATAAACTACTAGGGAACCATGGCAACAAGACCAACATAGAATTCATTACTCATTGAAAGAAATACAAACGAAGGAAGTACTTCTCAAAGAGAAACCACACTATCCTTTTATTCATAACTAACATGCAAATATTCCATTTCTTGTAGAAATAGTAGAGCCCTTCATCCCTCAACGCACAGCCACTGACCCACAAAAAGCTTATCACAGTCCAGATTAGGGTTGATGCGACTAAACTCTTCTGCAGTCAAGTTGAATGATTGTTGGACCATGAAGCATGTATCGCCACTCTGCACCCCATAAGCATTCTCGCAGCTTGAGGTTGATGGTTTTGCAAACCCAACTGTTGCCACAAGAGATCAGGAAGAGTGTTAGGAACACACTGGACCATGAATTCTCATTAACATCCTCTAACAACCTAAATAAAATTCTAAAAAAAAAAAAAAGAAAAAAAATGATAAGTTCAGTTGTATGGTGTCTACCATATTCTCCTAAACTCCTACTATTGACAACAACCTACTAAAGTATCTAAATAACTCTTAATTTTTCCTGTTATTTATTTCAAACTGCTTTTTTTTAATCTTTTTTTTTTCCGAGTTGTCATCTCCTATGTGACCTGGGAATATATCCGGATTCAAGTAAAGCCCAAAGCCAAACTAGCCCAGCTGAGTTCGAGCCCACCCATCCCCTGCCTCAGGGACAAGCTATAAAGCAAACGAGAACTAGCGGAACCAAGCTCTGAGGTGACTTTGTTGACCCTAGTATTATTTGCTTATAAGAGTACTCCTAAAACTTACAGTCAAACAGCCTCCCCTCGGCCATGTTGATGGCGAGAAGGAGAGAGACCATAATGGCCACGTTAACGAATACAGCAACTTTGTTGTTTGCCTTGGCCATCTTCTTTCTTCTCCCTCTCCCCTCGCAAGTTGAAGCCCCGTTTATTCTTATGTTCGTTAGAGCAAGGTCTCATCCTTTATATAGTGAGCTCCTATGAAGGGATAAGCTAACAAGAAACCAAAAGGTGCTCTTTGGAACCTCCGTTTAAGAAGCCGGCTTCAATTCTGGACACTTGATTCAATAATATGTACATTGCTATGTTAATTTAAGCATGAGATCTTTGTGTGACGTAAGGACGGGCTTGTCCAAGTTGAGATCCCAAGATGGTCTTTGATTGTGTTTGTCAATTTCTTGTCATGGAATGCTCGGGACAGCAAATTTCTAGTAGTATATCATAATAATTTTGTCTGCCCCAAGTCTAAATACTATAACATAATTAGTTTGCCGAGATGATTTTATCATTTTGCTTCACAAACATGCTGGGACTATAATGATATAAATTTTGTTTGTTCTTTTAAGAACTATGACGGGAGAAATAATCCATGACAAAATCGGGATATAAGGATGGAACTGATCTCAAATCCTTGCTATCAATCACTAGAAACTCTATAGAATAAACCGATAATATACTAGAATGCAATTATTCACTTGGGATCCGATTCAAGAACCCTCGTCTAATTATGGATAAATTTCCTATGGTTAATTAAAGAAAACAGAGATGCTGATGAGAGTTGGCTGTTTTGCAATCGCTTAAAATAGATTAGTGTATGGAAATTGAGTGACTGGACCAGAACCTACCAAGTTAGTACTTGAAGTTGTCAAAATTTATAAACCACAATATATGTTTTCGTACATTAAGGAATGAAAGTACATTTTTAATCATTCAATGACTTACTAATAAAACATCAACGGGCAATACATTATATCCATTTTATACCTATTCTTTCTCCATAAGTCGCATTTTAAAATAGCAAATTCTACATTTTAATTAATGGGCTCTTTTGACTAGAGCTGATCAAATGCCAGGCCGGGCCGGACTTGCGCCGAGCTCTATAGCAAAAAATTAGGCCTGATGTTTAGGCCCAAGCCCGGCCCGACTCAAACATTGGGCCTCTATTTTTGTCCAAGCCCAGCCCATTTCTATAAAGCCAATACGAGACCCGCCCAACAGACCCAATATTGATACATGCGTAAGATTTTGTTATTGTAATATATAATTAGTTATTATTAGTAATATATAAAATATATTAAATATATATGATTATTTTGGCCCAATCTAGGCTGATTTATAATTTTTCAGGCCGGGCCCGATTTTCAAATTGGGCCAACTTTTTGTCGATCCCGTCCTACCAACTTATTTTTATTATCCAAGTCCACCAAATTTCATGCCGGGATAGAAGGGTGCTTTCAACCAGCACTCTCCGGTTTGTGGTGTTGTAGATGAATATCTTAGTCAGCTAATTCACATGTTTGCTTTATTAGCGATTATGAAGTTACCCAATTGAGAAATTTGCCAACCAGTTCCCATGTAAAGATCTCTGCTTCCAGATTTGTCATTCAAGGGTACAGTCAAAGATCAGGCAATCTTGTTTTGCATCTCTCAAATTTCTTTTCATATAATCCAAGCTTTAGCTATCCAATCTATGATTCTTTTGGCTCCAAAACGGTCCAATTCATTCGGTTCCCTCACCCTTCACCAGGATTGATTTACCTTAGGAAGTAGTCGGTATGACTTATTTGTTGCTGGGTTTAGATTACATCTTTCGTGCGAAAGATTGATTGTTCTTTTCTCGGCCTATACAGATCTCGAAGTGATTGTTGCACAATCCAACATTTGATGTTATATATATTAAAAAAAAAGTGAATTAGTCTTTCGCACGGAAGATACAACCTGAAGCCTTTGTTGCTCTATGCCGACCCTTTGTCAACATTTTATCAAATTGAGAAAACGCTAGATTGATACCAATGTGGTTCGCCTTGTAATCTGCAGCTTCCCTCACACAACTATGACTCGTAGGTGTGTCTCCTGCAACGAATATTGAAACCAAAACCATCATTAAGCTTTTAAGCAGCATCAATGAATGCTTTAAGCAAATACAATGTTTTGATTGGCTTATTTTCGGTATAACAAAATGTGTTTGCTCCTTGGCAGGTTGGGCACCACACGTATCACATAATCCCGTTATGGTGCATGACATCTACTTGCATGCATAACCATGCAGGCTCACGTATTACGTAAAACATGGGGCATGGTCAGCCTATAGGAGAGGACATGCCGCTCTACCGCTGGCAAACCTAATCCGCAATTGAAGTCACCTTGTTACGTACCTATCCATGAAGGTTCTTGGCCACCTTTCTCGTAATAAATGGAATTGTATTCCCCGTGTTCCGATGAAATCCTTTGCATATCCTTTTTCTTCACCCCCAACTTTATTTGCTTTCTTTTATTTTTCCTCCTTTTTTATGCTCTCCTTCTAGCCTTCTCGATAAGGATACGGTTTTATCATGCAGCTAATTAGGTTTAGATTCACATATATGGTTTATGTTGAAAAAAAAGAATGAGAGAGAGAATTATATTTCTGTCTGTCAATTACAATGTACAAGAGCAGCCTTTATATGGTACTAGAAGGCTGATGAAGTTTGGTAAGTCCGACTAAATTTAGCACAAACAATCACAAATCAATCAATGTGATGTTTGGTAAGGTTGACTATGTTTGGCACAATCCATGGTCCTATAATGATTTTAACATCCCCCTCAAACTCAAGGTGGTAAAGTGGACACCAACTTGAGTTTGAAAACAAGAGATCGAAAGATGACAGGAGGATGAGCTTTGGTGAAGACGTCCACAGCGAGGACAGATCTAAAAAAAAGGCAACCGAAGCTCAACAATGCTCATAGACGAAAGCCCCATAGAAGAAGAGCAAGAGACCTCGAACTGGATGATGGAGCCGAATGCAGCAAATAAAATTGGAGATTGAGGACTGGGGCAACGCCAAACAGATATACGCCTCCATGATCAAGAGTGGGACTGTGCCAGTTGAGTTTACCTTTACTAATCTTTTGATAAGACAGTGTGATGCATTGCTGGAGTTTGGAGCGGGACCGCACCTACCGAGTTTACCTTCGTCAAGCTTTTGACGGTACAGCGTGGCATGCATTACCATCGCCTAAATGGAAGAACAGGAGCATCGGAAGCAGGTACTCACGAAGCTTAACTCCCTCATCTTCGAAGGAACAGGAGCACCGAAAGCGGGTGCTAAAGGAGTTTAACACTCTCATCTCCAGAGAAACAGGAGCACTGGAAGCTGGTGTTCAGGGAGCGTAACTCCCTCATCTCTGGAGGAATATGAGCATCGAAAGCGGGTGCTGAGGGAGCTTAACTCCCTTATCTCTAGAGGAACATGAGCATCGGAAGCAGGTGCCCAGAAAGCTTAACTCCCTCACCTTTTGAACCCCATCAAGGTGCGCAGTAAAATTGTGCTCTGCAATTGGGAGAGATTGGATCCCACGCTCACCTGATCACCATTGCCCGAGTAGAATCGCCCGTAGCCATGGCACATCCAAGGATCCCTCGAACCAACACTCCGATCAAGGAAATTGAGAAGAGAACGAAGAGGTGAAGAGTTGGCTCTCCTCTTGTTTTTGCTCCCCACGAGCAGTGTGAAGTAGAAGAGCACTCTAAAGAAGAACCCCCAGGCCCCGGTTATCCACAATTAAACAATTCCACTTGCTGAGGTCGGCAATCCCTTGCTGCTTCAATATATCGGAGCCGGTCGTGATGCATGTGTTGCCGGTTAATTAAGCTGTGTCCCAGTGTGTTGCTCATGGCCTTCAGAAAGTTCAATTTCACCATCATCGGCAGGCTCCCCAGCGGCGTGTTGTCGATACAAAGAAGGATGCGAGCGAGCTCGTCGGCGGAGATGGTGCCGTTGTGATCGAGGTCAAAGATAGAGAAGGCGTGATGGAGATCCTCGAGGGCAGCGCAGTCGTCAACCGTGCGGACGTTGAGGTCGACAAACTCGTCATAGTAGATGAAGCACCACTGATTGAGGGATGAGTGGCACCCAGGGGTGGCCCAATGCATTTGGAAGCCTAAGGCGAACTCAGTAAGAAAGACCTTTTTTAAAAAATAATAATAAAAAATTTTAATAAGTGTAAAATACTTTAAAATTTTATTTAAAAATAATTCTTCAAGATGCAAAATTACTAACCAAACTTAATTCTACCAACTACACTTAATTCTACAAAATTTGGCAGTATGAGTTACAAGCACATTTACAACCCGTTATAACTGTAACATAGAAAAGATAACATTCTTTAAAAGAAAGAGCAGACTCTAGAAGAAATTAACAGATTGTTTGAACCTTACAATATTGATGATATTTGAAGAATCTTTAACAGATTGTAAGTGCAACAGAAGAATCTTACAATATTGATGATATTTGAACCTTAACAAATGAGAGGATTCAGCCTGCTTTAGAGTTTTTGGGATTGAATTATGGTTCCAGTTTCCTTACATTCATTTCTAGGCGATGACAGATTGGATTACTGATGGGTCTGCTGGAAAGGATGATAGCATTTACTCGCGGGAAGGCAATGCGCCAAAAAGAACATAGGGCAAGGGTCCCATCTACGATTCCCGAGAGCTTAACAAAATGTGAAGTCATTAAATGATAGCAGGCTTTCATGACTAGAAGTTAGAAAATAACAGTGCACCACAATCCAAATTTAGATGACAAAGTACTGGGCCTTAAAGAAACCTAAACAAGATAAGCAAGTCAGAACTACAAACCAAAACTGGAACAAATATTTTGCTATAACCTAGAAGAATTGTTTTAACTGCAATTGCAGAACCTATTGAATATATGACAATAATCATAGTGTCAAATAATGGCTGAAGCTGCTAATGTGTGGATGAAGATTAAGGTCCTAATTTCTAAGTGAAATCTAGAGTAATTAGGAACTTTGGGAGCTTTAGCTAGCTTCTCAATCAGCAAGGACCTTCTTGTTGGATCTGCATTAGTATTGCCTGAGTGGCAGTAGCAATTTATATTATGACGAAAAACCAACATCATAACCTATGAAGCTCTTTACTTTCTCCAAAGCTAGCATTCTATTTTTTGGTTCATAAAGAACAGCGAGGATAAATTCACATTCACATGTTCATACAAGCTCCAAATCCTCACTGTCAAACTGTCAAACAGATGGCGTGCCTTCAAAACTACTAAACAGGGATAACAGCTTAACAGATAACAAGCTCCAAATCCTCACAGTCAAACTGTCAAACAGATGGCGTGGCATCAAAAGTACTGAATGGGGATAACAGCCTAATAGATAACAAGCTCCAAATCCTCACAGTCAAACTATCAAACAGATGGCGTGCCATCAAAACGGGGACAACAACTTAACAGATAACAAGCTCCAAAAAAGTCCAACAGGCATTCCGATACCACCAGTACACGCATATGAAATTCAAACAAAAAAAAAAAAACAAAAAACCTTGAATTTCATAAACATGAAACAAGTTAATCAAGGAACTTGGGTTGTTGTAGCACAATAAGGAAAGCATGTACTGAAGTCTTTACAGGGAAATATCTGAAGAGCACCTGCCAGAGAGAGATAGATAAACTAGACAGCTAGGGGGGAATTAGTTAGACTTGTGACTGAATCAAGTGGTGCATTTGCATCTGAGTCGGAAAGCTATCTAAGGACTAGGTTATGGAACGTTTCCCCCCCAACCCCCTCGGGGGGAGTCCTTAGTAAACTACCTATCTGGGAATTCCCTCTTATCTTAAGAAGCAAGCCAACCCAACCAACCTGACGAGAGGTTCTCTGCTTGCTCTCTGTTATGGCTTTCTTACTTGCTACGCGATCTAGCGGTGCCATTTCGCTATCAATTTATCCTGCACTGTGATAATGCTAGCGCTACAACCTGAGACTAGTTTACTTCAGACTTTTCCGGCTAGTCTAGGGCCCTAGACCTGGCGGAGAACTACTTCAGCAATAATAAATCCTAATCCACCTAGAGACTGGAGAGGACGGCGAACGGACGAAGGACGGAAGAAGTGAAGAACTAAGGAGGATGGAGGAGGAAGTGAACTGTGAACCGAAGAACTAGATAGTAGGAACAGGAAGGAAGAACCGAAGATTGAAGAAGAAGAGTTTAGAACTTTAGAGGGCCCTGGACTCTGGTTATCTGGGAAGACTGGGATTCTGGTGACTACGGCGGATGGAGAAGACAGGCTATGGTGGTCCTATGGGCTATGGACGGCAGCCGGCAGGAGGACAGAGAACGGGCTAAGACGTCTGGATCGTAGCCTCGTAGGCAGCAGGCAGCTATGCTGGAGCAGCTCGTAAGCTTCCGAGTTCCGACTTCGACTTGGTTCGTAGGCAGCTATGCTGGCTCGTAGGAGACTCCCGGAGGCCTTCCTTTGGGCCGAGGCCTTAGGCGACCGAGGCTCCCGGTCGCCTAAGGCTTGGGCCGCCCCTGGTGGCACCGTGGAGTAGCAGCGCGGTCCCCGTCTTCGTCGAAGAGATCGGAGATGGGGCGCATGGAGAGGCGGCGAGGCGCCACCACTCATCTTCCTCGAGGAAAAGGAAGGAGCACGAAGAGGAGAGGAGGAGTCGGATTCTAGCTGTGTGTATGGTTGGTAAAGAGTTCGTGAGAGAGAGAGAGAGGAAGAGTTGAGGACAATTTAATGACAAGGCTACGGAATACGAGAAGAAGTTGAAGGCCATAGAAAGATCCCGACGACTTTCCTTTCTTCTATGCGGAAGCCTGAATCCAATGAATCGCATCGGCTCTAAGAAAGATCAGAGCGGACGAAAGGTGGCTGGGTCGCCGCCGAGTGGACGAGCTTGCTTGCAGTCCCTCCTCTCCACCCAAAAAAAAAACCCAGAGAATCCACCAACAAGAAGGGGTTTTTTTTTTTTTTTGATTTTGGTTTGGCTCTGATAACACGTTGAAAGAGAAGAATAAGAGAAGAGAATTATATTTCTGCACGTCAATTACAATGTACAGGAGCAACTTTTATATAATACTGGAGGCTAACAAAGTTTGGTAAGACCGACTAAGTTTGGCACAATCAATCAAGATAAAGTTTAGTAAGATGGACTATGTTTGGTGCAATCAATGGTCCTACAATGATTCTAACAGTCTATAGAGCAGCTTGTGAAGGTGACGTCCTTTTAATTAAGAGAAACATGCATGGTCACACCTAATATTTAGAAGGCCCCAATTTTCCTACGTCAAACCGCAAGTTCTGGCCACGGATTTTTGTTTACATGTGAGTTCATGAAAAACCTATGACGGGCGAGTTGTTTGTCACGCATTTCCAATGAGAAGGGAGAAAAAAGTTGCTTGAGAGCGTAGGTTCAATATAAACTGCTTGCTTGACCCGTCCTCCCCAAATCCAGTTGGATTGTGGATAAAAAAATGGATAAGAATGAAGTGACGTGGAAATGCGTTGTAATCACGCAAAAAGTTTGGACTTGAAAAACTTTGACATCACCTCGTGACACGTCGGCTTCGTAAGAATGGAGAAGAGATCTCTGTGCCTATAGACAGGAATAGAGGATTGTAAGACTAGTGGCTTCCATCTCTTTCATATAAGTGGAGAACCAACATGATGGAAGAACACCAAACCCAGTTGTATCTCGGGAGTCGTCTCTGGGCTGCTCCAGTAACAAACATTTACTTTTATAAGAGGATATCTAATGTTTTATTCCACTAGTCTATGTGGCTTTCATTTAAAAAATTGGACCCTTCAAGTCTAGCATTTCTAGTTGTGATCTGAGTGTGGGCTTTCATTTAAGAAATTGGACCTGCAGGTTCAAACGAATAAAGAGAGAGACTCTCCAATACTGAATGGAAAATTCTGAGAGATCAATGGAAGGCTCGGCAATAATTTTTTTGAACCCACGTAAAGGAACTACTTGGGAACCATGGCAACAAGACCAGCATAGAATTCATTACTCATTGAAAGAAATACAAACGAAGGAAGTACTTCTCAAAGAGAAACCACTATCCTTTTATTCATAACTAACATGCAAATATTCCATTTCTTGTAGAAATAGTAGAGCCCTTCATCCCTCAACGCAAAGCCACTGACCCACAAAAAGCTTATCACAGTTCAGATTAGGGTTAATGCGACTAAACTCTTCTGCGGTCAAGTTGAATGATTGCTGGACCAGGAAGCATGTATCGCCACTCTGCAACCCATAAACATTCTCACAGCTTAAGGTTGATGCTTTTGCAAACCCAACTGTTGCCACAAGAGATCAGGAAGAGTGTTAGGAACACACTAGCTAGACCTTGAATTCTCATTAACATCCTCTAACAACCTAAATAAAATTCTAAAAAAAGAAAAAAAAAATGAAAAATTCAGTTGTATGAAGTCTACCATATTCTCCTAGACTCCTACTATTGACAACAACCTACTAAAGTATCTAAATAACTCTTAATTTTTCCTGTTATTTATTTCAAACTGCTTTTTTTTTTTATCTTTTTTTTTTCCGAGTTGTCATCTCCTACTAAACTGTTATTTAAAGCCCAAAGCCGAACTAGGCCAGGAGCTGAGCTAGCCCAGCTGAGTTCGAGCCCACCCATCCCCTGCCTCAGGGATAAGCTATAAAGCAAACGAGAACTAGCCGAACCAAGCTCTGAGGTGACTTTGTTGACTCTAGTATATATTAGTTGCTTATAAGAGTACTCCTAAAACTTACAGCCAAACAGCCTCCCCTCGGCCATGTTGATGGCGAGAAGGAGAGAGACCATAATGGCCACGTTAACGAATACAGCAACTTTGTTGTTTGCCTTGGCCATCTTCTTTCTTCTCCGTCTCCCTTCTCAAGTTGAAGCCCCGTTTATTCTTATGCTTGTTGGAGCAAGGTCCCATCCTCTATATAGCGAGCTCCTATGAAGGGATATGCTAACCAGAAACCAAAAGGTGCTCTTTGGAACCTCCGTTTACGTAGCCGGCTTCACCGGTTACCAAAGATAAAAAGACGCCGGCTTCACCTCTGGACACTTGATTCAATAATATGTACATTGCTATGTTAATTTAGACACGTAAGGGCGGGCTTGTCCAAGTTGAGCTCCCAAGATGGTGTTTGATTGTGTTGTCAATTTCTTGTCATGGAATGCTTGGGACAGCAAATTTCTAGTAATAATTTTGTTTGCACCAAGTCTAAATACTATAATATAATTTGTTTATCAAGATGATTATGGCCCGTTTGTGGAGCTTTTGTTCGGCCAAAAAGCACTTTAAGATAAAATAGAGGTGTTTGGTAAAATTTTTGGAATGCTATTTTAGCTTTAAAAACTAAAACAGCTTTTTAATTGGAGCTTCTCCGAAAAAATACTTTTAGAAATTATCAAAAAGTTGTTTTGAGTTATAATATTTTTTTAGACAAAAATATCTATTATAAAGTATAATAATTACACAAAATGTTCCTTTATACCTTTATTATTGTATTATACTATAAATATAATAATATATTATATTATATCATAATATATTAGTATATTATGTTAAATAATTTAATATTATGTCATATTATTCTATAGTTATCGAGAAAATGAAAAATTAATCCATGCTAATAATTATAATATTTTATACATTTATTATTGTATTATACTATAAATATAATATTACGTTACATTCTATCATAATACATTAATATATGATGTTAAATAATTTAATATTATATTAAATTATTATGCTATAGTATCAATATTCTATTACTATGTTATAATAATATTATATTATATTGCATTAATATTATACTATATCATATATTTATATATTAATACATATTATATTTTATTATGCTCTGTTGTATAATACTATGTAATGTTTTTTATGGTCATTTTGTCATAACAAAAGTATTTTCTTAGTTTGCTTCTCCTCCCACGAGCTCAAGGAAGAGTCCCTCGCTAGAACGCCCAGAAGGGTTGGCCCGAGGCTAGCGGCTGCCGCCCGGCCTCCCATCTTCTTCTTTTCTTCCCACCTTTGGGTGAAAGAAGGATCCACCATGCCACCAAGGTGATAACACGGTTGGAACAGGGCTAAGATTCCGCCGAAGTGGCCCAGGTTCTGCGCGGGCGTCGATTAAATGTGGAGACCGAATGCCCCCCGCCTGGTTTGCCCGGTGGAGTCGCCATCTGGTCCGCCGATACTGAGGTGGCGCTGGGGTGACGTACTTACATGTGGGGAAACCCACGGGTCGGGGAGGGTATGAGTAAAGGATGGCTATCTCATCTATCCGCATCGAACATTCCCTGGTGAAAGGGAGCCTAGTGGGGGTTGCTACATGGAGAGGGTTTTACCTCTCCCCCCTCCCTATTGCCAAAGTCAAAAAAAAAAAAGAAGGATCCACCTCCTTTCGTATGAATCCATCATTCGATCACGCAACGATTGCTTGTGAAGACAGATGATAGAGGACCTCGGAGTGCTTCGACATGTGTGCGAGAGAGATCCAATGGTCAACGTTGTGTAAGAAGATCATTGATCTTTTGTGCGAAAGATACAATGTGAACCCTTAGGAAGGTGGAGGTAGGCAAACTGCATGTTTTCAACAGGTATCATGTCGCCTCCGACACATTCCTATCCTATCCAACCACATTCCCCAAATCGTTCTCAAGAGTCTCCGAGGCTTCGCCTCTTCTCTTCTCGCTTCGGATCCGATCCGCTCACCGCCCGATCTCAGCAGGGAGTGAGCCTGTTGGATTTATAATGATTAAATGTTTTAATTTTTCACCATCCATTGGTGGTACGGCTGGTTTGTATGTGGGGTAGTTCTCACAAGGACTTGAGTTCAAGCCGTGCAAGCCTTGCACGAACGTAAAAGCAAGTGCTTTTACGACCGTGCAAGAGGGGGGGCGCGTTCTTGAGGGACGCGTGCTTTTACGACCGTGCAAAAGGGCGTGTTCGCGAAGGATCGCGACCGCGAGAACGCATCCACGAGAAGGATCGCGACCGCGAGAACACGTCCACACGAAGAGTTGCGCCCCACAGAAATAAGTCCCGTAGAGGTCTATAAATAGACGACCTCTATAGATTAGAAATATAATTCTTTAGACAAAAAGCAAAGAATTCCAAATTTTTTTCCTTTCTCTACTCTCTTCCTACCAGTTAAAATATTTCTTCCAAATTCTTTTTTTTTAAACGGGCTTGCTGCATATTGATTCTGGGTTCGAAGCCTTCTTTGATCTGTGCAAATCATCGAGGTTGAAGGAACGAGAGGCTGTCAGGAGTAGAACGCCATCCAAGCCTAGTACACTGTAAGGCGGCGAAATCTACTTCAAGGAAAGTGACCAACATACCACGCCTCAGCATCTCGGGTTCCATTTTTCCTACTTTACTTTTAATTTTTTATTTTAGCCTATTACTGCCTATTATTTATTGAAGTAGAATAGTTTAGTTTTATTTCTGCTTCAAATATTATTTGCATCAATCTTGAAGTAGATTTTTGTACATATAATAGGCTAGTAATTAGAGTTCCCCAATGGCCAATGCAAGTGACCCGATTCCTCCCGAAAAGTTTAATGAAACTAATTTTAAGCGTTGGAGAGAGAAAATGGAAATCTTCTTAACCACGCTTGGATTATTTTCCATAATTGTTGACTCTCCTCCAAATGAGGATGAGAATGAACCGGCTAGGACTTGTAATTTAGAGGAATTTAAGAAGAAAGACTACCTGTGTAGGGGTAGAATTTTGTCCTATCTTTCTCATCCCCTTTTTGATGTTTATTGCACTCTGAAAACCTCTAAGGAGATTTGGGATGATCTTAATAAAAAATATGGTATCCAAGATGCCGGAATGGATAAGTATACTTCTAGTCAATTCCTGTCTTATAAGATGGTAGACACCAAGCCCATAGTTGACCAAGCTCATGAGCTAACAGTGATTTATCATGAATTAGACTTAAGGGAAATGGGTATAACTGAAAGCCTTCAAGTTGCTTGTACAATTGACAAGCTTCCACCTTCTTGGAAAGATTTTGGGTTGTCCCTAAAACATAAGACCAAGGAAATGAGCATGAAAATCCTACTATCTGCCATTAGGATCCAAGAGCAACATCTTGAGAAAGACAATGAGGAAAACATGAATCCTGAGTTTCTAACTAAGGTGAACTTTGTAGAAGGCCAGAATAAAACCTATAGGTTCAAAAACTCCAAATTTGAAATGGGTGGACCTAAGAACAAAGAAAAATCCATGAAGCCAAAATACCAGATCAATAAGAATGATCGGAGGCCGATTTGCTACAATTGTGGAAAATCCGGTCATATGGCAAGAGTATGCCGGATGAAGAAGAAGAAGTATCAGAACTATGAACATGCACCTCCTCAACCTGCCAATCCACAAACCAACATGGTGTTATCCAGTACTGGCCCTACTAGTACTGATGATCGGTATGTAACTTTAAGTCCAGAGTTAAATTTGGCAATTCATTCTACCGATTGGTTAGTGGTTACAGGTGCGAATGTTCATATGTGTACTGATTGTACCCTTTTTACTGTTTATCAGGTCCGGAGCGGCCTAACAGTGACTATGGGGAATTCTACCTCGGCACGAGTACTTGGAACTGGGAAAGTACTTCTAAGGCTTACATCTGGAAATGTGCTTCCTCTATTTAATGTGTACCATGTGCCCGAAGGAAGGAGGAATCTGATCAGTGGATCTTTTCTGATAAGGAGTGGCTATTCTTTGTTATTTCAATCTAAGAAAGTGATTATAACAAAGAATGGAACATTTGTAGGCAAAGGCTATGAGTGTGATGGCTTATATGTAATTAATAAAATGAATGATGTACCTTTGGATATTCCTTCTTATAGCAATAATAAAGTTATTCTTTCAGTATGTTCTTCATTTCTTTGGCATGCTAGATTAGGACATGTGAATAATAATACTATTAAAAGAATGATTAGTTCTGGTTTATTGCCTAATGTTTCATTAGATGAAAAAGAAAAGTGTCTAATTTGTGCGTCTAAGCAACTTAGAAAACCATTTAAAATGGTAAATAGGAATTCCACCTTATTAGAATTAATTCATTCAGATGTATGTGAACTAAATGGAACTTTGACTAAAGGGGGAAGAAGGTATTTCATAACCTTCATAGATAATTATTTTAAGTATTGTCAAGTTTATTTGATGAAAACTAAAGATGTAGTAATTGAGATATTTAAGTCTTATAAATCTTTAGTAGAAAATCAACTTGACAAGAGAATAAAGATTCTCAGGTCAGATAGAGGAGGAGAATACACCTCTAATGACTTGAATGAATTCTGTAGAGTTAATGGAATTCTACATGAAGTAACACCTCCCTATTCACCTCAGTCTAATGGAGTGGCTGAAAGAAAGAATAGAACATTGCAAGATATGGTAAGATCTTTGTTTGCCAACTCAGGTTTATCTGAGGTTTGGTGGGGGGAAGCAGTGCTTACTGCATGTTTCTTGCTTAATAGGGTTCCATTTAAAGGTTCTAATAAATCTCCTTATGAACTTTGGAAAGGAAGAAAACCTAACCTAAAGTTCCTAAAAGTTTGGGGTTGTTTGGCTAAGGTTAATATTCCTTTAATTAAGAAAAGAAAATTAGGACCTAATACTTTTGATGCTATATTTCTTGGTTATTCTCTTAATAGTGTTACTTATAGATTCTTAGTCATTAGTTCTGACATTAATGGCATAGATAAGAATACTATAATTGAATCTAAAGATGCTTCTTTTTTTGAAGACATTTTTCCTTTTAAGGATAAAATAGAAAAGCAAACAATAGATAGATCAAATAATGAATCTTGTAATTCACCTTCTAATGAAAATGAAAATGAACTTATTGATGTTAATGAACTTGGTAGAAGCAAAAGAATTAGGAAAAAAAAAGATTTTGGATCTGATTTCTATACCTTTATGGTAGAAGATGATCCTAAAACATATAAAGATGCTATGAACTAATTAGATTCTATGTTTTGGAAGGAAGCTATTAATAGTGAAATGAATTCACTTATGACTAATGAAACATGGTTTCTAACTGATTTACCACCTGGTAGTAAGGCTATAGGTTGTAAATGGATCTTTAAGAAGAAATTAAGACCTGATGGTTCAATTGAAAAATATAAAGCAAGATTAGTTGCTAAGGGCTTTACTCAGAAAGAGGGTATAGACTACTTTGATACGTATTCTCCTGTGACTAGAATAACCACTATCCGTACTTTAATTGCACTGGCTTCAATCCATAATTTGATAATCCATCAGATGGATGTCAAGACTGCCTTCCTCAATGGTAATTTAGAGGAAGAGATTTATATGGATCATCTAGAGGGATATGTGGCTCAGGGACAGGAAAGAAAAGTTTGTAGGTTAGTCAAATCCCTTTATGGGTTAAAACAAGCTCCTAAGCAATGGCATAGAAAATTTGATGAAATAATTGTTTCTTATGGTTTTAAAGTAAATGAATCCAATAAATGCTTATATTCTAAGTTAGAAAATGATTCATGTGTTATCTTGTGTTTATATGTTGATGATATTTTAATTTTTGGTACTGATATGAATATTGTAACTGATATCAAGAATTTTTTATCTAATAATTTTGATATGAAAGATTTAGGTCAGGCAGAGGTAATGCTTGATAATAGGATTACCAGAATACCTAATGGTATAATCTTTGATCAATCACAATATATTGAAAAAATTTTGAAGAAATTTGATAAGTACAACTGTAAACCAGTGAGTACACCTTATGAGCATGGTTTGAACTTGAAGTGCAACAAAGGTGATCCAGTAGCCCAAGAAAAATATGCTCAGATTATTGGGACACTGATGTATATTGCAAATACAAGTAGACCTGACATTTCCTATGCTATAGGAAAGCTCAGTAGGTTTAATAGTTGCCCTAGTCTTAGTCACTGGGAAGCACTGGACAGAGTACTTAGATACTTGAGAGGTACCATGTCTTATGGTTTACATTACTCAAGATTTCCTGCTGTACTTGAAGGATACAGTGATGCTAGTTGGATCACTGATTCAGTGAACCGAAAAGGAACTAGTGGATACATATTCATATTGGGTGGTGCAGCTGTTGCTTGGAGATCATCCAAACAAACTGTGATCACCAGATCCACTATGGAGGCTGAGATTGTAGCCTTAGATTCTGCATCTCAAGAAGCAGAATGGTTTAAGAATCTTATGTCAGAAATTTCTATTATGGAAAAGCCTATGCATGCTATCTCTTTGTTATGTGACAATGAAGCTGCAATTAATACTTATAGAAATACTGAATATAACAAGAGAAACAGAAGACATATTAGTGTGAGACATAAGACAATTAGATACCTAATTAAAAATGGTATCGTGACTTTGGAATTTGTTAGATCTGAAGGTAACCTAGCAGATCCTTTGACTAAAGGACTAGCTAGAAGCAAAGTTATAGAAACATCAAGGGGGATGGGACTGAAACCCATAAGGAATCATTGACAATGGCAACCCAACTTATTCTGACTGGAGATCCCAAGATGAAAGGTTCAACGGGAAAAACAAGTTGTTTAATGATTAGTTAGCACTATTATTAAATGACTTTATGTCATTTGGTCTCTCCCTATGATGTGAGTGCTAAACACAGCAGAGGTATACGGAAGAGTTTAAAAAACTTTGAATGAGTCCGAGTCTATGGCAAGGTGCTGTACTGCGAGCACCCTTAGAGGATTCACCTATGTGAGTGTGACTGTGTGGCCGCAGTCTATGGGGATAAGGGTTTAACCCCTAGAGCGCTCATGAAACTGAGATATTGGTGCATGAGGCCGAAAAGCACCACCTATGATGAACCCAGTATTTGCATTTGTCATGGGTGAAGTATATGGAAATCTGAACCAAAGGATTTGGTTCAAAGCTTTTTAGCTACCACTATTCCTTTCAGATGTAAGTATACTTTCACTAGGTAAAGGTTCAAAGCCGCAAGCTACCTTTACTAAAATCGTGACATGAAAAGTCCGGTATGACTATTTTTTATAAAATCTTAAAAAAAAAAAAATTTAATCAGGTGGGGGATTGTTGGATTTATAATGATTAAATGTTTTAATTTTTCACCATCCATTGGTGGTACGGCTGGTTTGTATGTGGGGTAGTTCTCACAAGGACTTGAGTTCAAGCTGTGCAAGCCTTGCACGAACGTAAAAGCAAGTGCTTTTACGACCGTGCAAGAGGGGGGCGCGTTCTTGAGGGACGCGTGCTTTTACGACCGTGCAAAAGGGCGTGTTCGCGAAGGATCGCGACCGCGAGAACGCGTCCACGCGAAGGATCGCGACCGCGGGAACATGTCCACACGAAGATGTTGCGCCCCACAGAAATAAGTCCCGTAGAGGTCTATAAATAGACGACCTCTACAGATTAGAAATATAATTCTTTAGACAAAAAGCAAAGAATTCCAAATTTTTTTTCTTTCTCTACTCTCTTCCTACCAGTTAAAATATTTCTTCCAAATTCTTTTTTTTAAACGGGTTTGCTGCATATTGATTCTGGGTTCGAAGCCTTCTTTGATCTGTGCAAATCATCGAGGTTGAAGGAACGAGAGGCTGTTGTATCTCAGGAGTAGAACGCCATCCAAGCCTAGTGCACTGTAAGGCGGCGAAATCTACTTCAAGAAAAGTGACCAACATACCACGCCTCAGCATCTCGGGTTCCATTTTTTCTACTTTTACTTTTAATTTTTTATTTTAGCCTATTACTGCCTATTATTTATTGAAGTAGAATAGTTTAGTTTTATTTCTGCTTCAAACATTATTTGCATCAAAGCCATGGCGCCCCATCTATTCTCGTGCTCCGCGCAGGGGAAGTCTCATCGATGGCAGCATCAGCGTCGCCGAAGAGCAATGTGATGGTGGATCTGATGGGGGAGGAGTAGTGGTGGATGAGGCCGGTTCTGATGGAGCTATTCTCATCTCAGGGGTGCACGACGCCGCCGGAGGCAGAGGTACGGGGGGGTGCTCCAGGGGCCGGAAGAGGACGAGGTAACAAAGAAGTGATATTTTGAACAGAGAAGAAAAGATAGGAGGGAGACTGAAGTTTTATTTCTTTCCAAAAAATTACCCATATTACAGCATGAAGATAACTATTTATAAGCAAGTCTGAAACTAACTTAACTAACTCAACAATACAACTCTACTTTGCTACTAAGGTCAATAAGTACAACTGAATTTAACTGTATTCAGTTATCAGTTGAATCCAAGTCTAACTGATTAACTGAATTTAGTTAGTAGTTGAGCTTTCTTCTTATCCATCTCAACTTCAGCTCAGCTCCAGTTCTGCACAGCATCCCGTATCAGTGTATCAGTCAGCGTATCAGTGGAGTAACAGTGGAGTTGCAAGCTTCATCTCAGCGTAGTTAAGTTCAGCATGTCATCATTGATATTAGTTGATATGTCACATATCAGTTGAGCTTCAAGAGGTGGTTCCTCCGATGGTGGTTATGGGTTCCACATAGAGTATTGGGACTGCATGGGATGAGACTGATCCCCGACCTGAGAATGGCTTTGGTCTTATTATACAGTGTCTAGAAAGAAGATAGGGAGTTTATTTTTATTTATTTATTAAATTACGAATCAATATATATTCTCTTTCCGTCAACCGAAGTATGTTTGTTTCGTTCATCAAGATAAAATGGCAGTAACTCATCTCAAGTAAAAACCAACTACTAAGCGGGCTCTATTCCCTCAATCATGGCGAGAAAAAAGATTTACAGTCTAGCAAGAACTATGCAAGCGAGTAGAGTTCCATCATATAGCTGGGCCACTAAAAGACAAGTAGAAGCCAGTTAAAGACGAGTAGGTAGGATACTAAGAAGCTCGTAGGGTACGTAAATGGGGACAAATCATATGGTATTGTGCTGGTCAACTTTGGGTTGGCAAGTGACAATGGCTGAAAGACTCTTGGTGGAGTACCCTCTAATAGAATTGACGCTTCGCGTGGGCACACTTCAATCTAGTGGATTTGTTGACGCACATTTCAATCTAGTGGATTGGTTGACCCCTTTGGGTCCGGCATCTGGATGATGCACCAAAAAGCCTTTGTTGGTACATCGCTAGTGCCAATGCCTTGGCACAGATCAAGATGCCATCATCACCGCCATCCGATCCACAACCCCATATGCCTCACCCACCATGCAGGTCCGTTAGACTTGCTGATCTTTTTCCTTGTTTTCCCATTCACAATACTTGATTAGTTGCCAATGCCATCGCCTAGTTAGGTATAGATGGTTAGTGTGTTCCCTAGTGTGAATGTGTTCCGATCTACATGTGGTTTTTACCTAATGGAAAAGGGAAATAATAGTTTATTAGTTCAGACAAAATGATGAATAAATACAAGCTAGAAATATTCTTTATATAGCAATTAGCATGGTTGTAAGGAAGAACATGTTAATTGATGGAGATTATTATTTATTAGTTATTAAAATCACCAACGTTTCAACAAATTGTTATTCTATGATTTAAATATTCTGAATCGAGTATATGTAGCATGGCTTTAGATAAAGAAATGTTGCTTAAAGTATAGGAATATGAGCACAAATGCAGATAATTGATAGGAAGGTAAACTTTAATTTAATTTATTTTGGAAAGATTTGTTTTTATTAAATCTCCATGTTAACCTTAAGTTATTCATTTAGACTACTTCCCATTATTTTGGCAAAGAAATTTTTTAAGGAAAAGGGAGATTAAAAAAAAAGGGCCTACAGGTGGACCAATCACCAAAATAGGCGGTACAAGTAACCTCTCCCAAGAAGAACCTCTCCGGCTCCGTCAGGTTCCCTCTCGGCAGAGTGCGGCCTCGTCCTCTTCGTCATCCCTCGACACCTTGGGCGTCCAGCATTTCCAGATCCCGGACACCATCTGAAAACATATATATGACTCGAACTCATGATGATGATGAGTTGAAGAGTAGGAGAACGAAAATTTCCAGCCGTTTGATCATTCAATCCATCATTCTGTACAGTGGCCTCGTGGTTTTGCAGTGTTTGCTTTCGAGATTCTCGTTTTTCTTCCCCTCTTTCTTTTTTTAGAATTATCTAATTAGTTAGATCAAAGAGGATGCATACATTATTAATTGATGCTTATATCTCACGATTTCAGTTTATCATTAGCTAATAAGTTAGCAATATACTGGCTAATTAACTTTTAAATCTTTTCTTCCTACCAATTTTGTAAGAATCCTTGCGGCCGTATCTTTAGTCCCATATCGATTATTCACTGAATAAATTTTAGATATTTACATAAGATCAAGTAACCCAACCAAAACCTTTAAGGTAGCCATTTTGGATGAAGTTTTGGATTGTTATAAATGATATCAGAGTGGACCCGGCTTATAACCTATTCGCTGAGTAAATCTTTCAAATTATTACAAGTTTATCATATATTTTTTAATTACTAATTCCGAAAAAAAAAATGTAAAGCAGTAGTCCCTCTCCTTGTTATTATATTTCGTCAAAATATTAGATGACTCTGATGGTTCAAGAATTCCAGCAGCTTTTTATCTCAGCCAATTTGTCGGATGTTTCTGGGCATTTCAAATTTTCAATATCCGTTGCACGTCAAGATGACTGTAATATCTATCTTTACAAGGTTTGTAATTCACTACCAGCGTCTCGTCGTTGCTAATGGGCTGAGTAACTTTGAACCCACAATGGTTTTAGTTTACCTTTATACAAGGATTAATAACATCCATAATGGTCCAAATTTTAATAACCTGCCATTAACGAGGATGGTGTAGGAAAGCCCCTGTGTACACAACCGTGAATCCATCTAATCTAGACTTTACGAAATTTAAACTATCACGGAGCATAGCTAGGTCAAGAAATCCCAACCCATTAATGAGGATGTTTGCAACCAATGATATGGAATCCAATCCCATGCTATGTTCCACACAAATAATGCAACTCTAGGCTGTACACCCTCCTTCCAAATCTAAGCAGAGTCTCTCATGGTCACGGGTCCTCCCTTGTAGAAATTATAGAGGTCCTTGGATTTGACGTTGGGGCTATATAAAGATCCCCACATCATCCTATCAGGTATGTTGTGGTTAGGAATAGTAATACATAAGATCTTGTTCCCCAAGCCATCCTCAAAGAAGAGATGGATGAGAGAGATGTTTCATTTCTCATTAGCAGGATAAGAGATTGCTGACTCTCATATTCACTAGAGCCTCCTAGTTTACAGTTGTTGGCCGCTGGGTTAAAGGGACATCGGCCATCCAAGCATCATTCAACACCTCAACTGTTCGAACCTCCCCAATAGTCCACCTGATGTTAGAAAGAATCACTGAAGTATAGGCACACATATCTCTCTCCACAAGATTGAGCTGTTGCAGACCGAGCCAGGAGAGGAACATGTGGTTCAAGTTCCACATCTGGTCCTCATTAGTAAGCTCCACAAATTGTCAAGCTCAAGAAAGAACTTGGCACATGTTTGGCCATTATCACCTCCATCCTAAGCAATAAAGATTGAATCCCCAGTCCACCCTCAAATGGGTCAACATACCTTATCCCAGGACAGTAGTTCCCTCTTTGCCCCTCCCAAGGAGCTCCAGCCTCTAAAGAAAGTTCTTGAACATCTACTCCAAGTTGTAAAGAGTGGCTTTCAGCTAGCCCAATGGTGTTTGCCATTAGGTTTACTGGAATGGAAGAGAGCATAGACTTCAGCAGGGTAACTCTGTCTATCATTGATATCCTTCAACTGCCACCCCTCCAATCTATCTTGCACATCCTATTCCAATGATACATAATCAAATCATTGCAATCTCCTGCCGGTGATGGAAACATTCAGGTAACGCCATAACCCATCCTATTCCGATATATTCACGACCTCCATAGTTGCATTATTCAGCGAGGGCTTAGTTCTTGGGCTAAACTGAATTGTTGACATGTGTTTGTTGACTTTTTAACCAGAAGCCATGTAGTAGTCCTCAACAATTTTCTGTATGGCCACCATATTAATTAGCCCTAGTAACTCGATGAGAATGAGACAGTCATCAGCAAAAAAAAATAGATAGGAGACTACTTAGGCCTCTAAGGTGGGTTGGTAAATTATCAACATCTGGTTTAAAGTTGCCAACCAAAGAGTTACATTCTAGATAAAACATCAGTACAAATAATAAGTAAGATCAAGAGGGAATAACCTTACGAGAGTGCAACTGTATACAATCTATACAATGGTTAACCTATTTGATCCAGATATTATGGAATTCAAATCAGATAAGAACGAAAAAATCTCAAATCAGACGTAACCTTATTCCTCTTCAAAACTTCAAAAACATGGTCATGTTTTTAATTGGCTCCCATACTCCCAATGTCCTCTCATGCCGTGCCAGGCGTTGCGAGGCCTTTCCCTGTACTGGAATCTCACCACGTGAATTCGTACACCTGTCCCCTGAAAGCCCGTGACGAGGAAATTTCGTGCGATCTTGAATGGATGCGCCCCACATGAAGGGATATGGCGAGTCCTTCCACTCGCTGACGTGGTCACCGGCGATTGGAAGCCGATCACGAGCTTTCACGTGAACAAAGGACGAGGCCTATACCCCACCTCTTCGGCCTCGTTGACGCTAGAAGCGACGATGCCCCCAGATTCCCGACCTCATCAGAGGGCACGGTACTCGAAACACATCATCCTATCAAGCGGCACCCCATGGCCTATAAAGCCTTCCTGACCGTCCGTTCAGGGCACCCACGTTCTCGTGTCAACGTGTTGGTTGATTAGAATTCAAGAGATGGTGGGACTTTTCCATTAGCTTGCAATCATGGTATCTTGTGCAGATTTTTTTTCTTTTTGCCCTTTTCGGTGGAGAAATTACATTGCAATCCAATGTTTCTGCACTGCTAAAAGCTTGAGAAGCTTCAGCATGATTCCTTTTCTAACTAAGGTCCAATTTGTTCACCAACCACTAGCTAGGTTCGTTTATTTGAGTAATGAGAATGAGGTAATCTGCCATAGAGTTTGAAAAGAGAGTAAGCTGTTTGTGCAAACTAGCACGAAAAGAGGCTGCTTCAGTGGCCGATCACAAGACAAGTTTTCGCCAGGTATAAATGCCATCCAGTCTTGAAAACACTTGTCAGAGATCCATCTCGAAGCATTCAATGTACATCGTTAGACCAGTTGCATGTTTGCAGCGAGTATAAACTAGGAGCCAGCTCCCCTCACTAGCAGGGCAAAGAACAGGTGTGGAAGAAGCAAACAAGCTGGAAACATTTTAGTTTAGCTTGCCCCACGAGAGCTAATGGCCTGGATGAGACAAAGACACTGATGAGTTCGATTCCGTAATGGACTCTTATCTACAAAGAATGCACTGTAGCACGGTAATGACGGTCCAATTTTGATGCAAGAAGTATACCAAACGAAAGCTGGAGAAATAACAAAATTCAGCACCATTTATCACTTTATGATATCTCGTAATCAGAAAGCATAATTACACAGTAAGCTTATTTACAATTCACACCGTCTTCTAGCTATTATTTACAATTCACACCGTCTTCTAGCTAGCCTTTTGCCCTCTTAAGAATTCGCTATACCCTCGCCACCTCTTCGGCATGCCGCCGAACCCGGCCGGCCGCCGGAGTCCCTCTTTCCCTCGTCCTCAAACCGTGAAAGAACCCACCTAGACCGGCTGAGAGAGTCTAGCTCGGGCCCCAGCAGCTTATGTACATGGCCTTGTGGAGGGAGTCGTCCGCCTGCTTCCGGCGCTCCTCCCCGCTCCCGTCGCCGATCTGGAAGCCGCCGAAGCCGAACCCGGCGGCCGGCACGAGCCCGGGCGGGGCGACCCGACCCTTGCCCGCGTTCCACCTGGTGCCCCGGTCCCCGTGGATCTGGCCCTGCACCACCGCTACACTCGCCGCCATCCAAACCCAGTTCAAGTAACTCATCTCTTCCGATCTAAGATCTCCGGCGAGAATTCTCCGATTCCGGCGAGGGTGACTGCAAGCAAGAAAGCCCCCTGAATTCTCCCCTTTTACTTGTGTTTTCCGTTTTCTGATTCTTTTCTTTTTAATTTTTTGATGATCGAATGTGAGGAAGGAGAAGCGACCGAGGGGGATATATAGTGGACGTCGCAAGCGGTTTTGGATAAAAACCACTCTTTGGGGACATGGTTTCCGGTTTCCGGAGATGGCGAGTTTTGGTCTCAATGCGAGACATGGACAAGAAACACTATAGTCAAGGGATCTTATCACGACAGACCAAAATCGAGGATTGCGAACCACGTGGCTGGTGACATTGCTATGTGAGAGGGAAGCCCAGAATTTTTAATAAAATTTATTACTTTCGTGCTATAATAACTAAAGTTTCGTTCGGTTTGCAAAAAAAAAATATCATCAAAATATTTTTTCTAAAAACTGATTTCTAAAATATAATATTTAAAAAATAATTTTAATATATTTAATTAATTATAAAAATAGTATTTTTTATGATTGTTTATTTTTAGTTGAGCATCTAGTTTTCTGAAAAATATATAAAATATCTATTATATCTTTAATAAAAAATATTATTTATGACTTTTGATGGCTTAAAGGTATAAAAAAAGATTTCAATTTTCAATCGAGTGGATACCGAGCGTGGATCGATTTGGGGATGACCACCCACTGACTTGTAAGACCTGCAGACTGGTCAGGAGCATGGTATCCTTTCAGGTAGCACATATATATCAGGAGGTAAATAGAGCGGCAGGGTAGCCCCCTATATTATTCGACACTCCGAAGAGTTTATTTAGATTTGTGCCGCTGAGTTTTCTTCTTTCCTGCATTATTTTATTTTTTTTGATTAGGCAGGTTGTACCCACGTAAATGTAGCTTGTTCATATCTCACATGGGTTTTTCTATCCCATAAAAATTCTCTTTTTTCCATCATCTTTTTTTGAAAACTTCAACTAAATAAAAGATTTTTCTTCATTTTTTCATTGACCATATTTTTCTTCTGTTTTTTTTGAATTAAACGAGTCCTAAAATATTTGTGCTTTGGATGGAAGATACGTTATTATTAGGACATTCCAAGTGATATCAGTTTGGGTGGAGGGTCGCTATTGGATGCATAGCTTGAAGGGCATTTTTCTGGCAATTTGATCAAGAGAGATTCAACATCCCAAGACAGATGGACATTGAAGTGTCGAATATAAAATTTAATAGGGAAAGAAATAATGTCCAATCAAATTTACTATTAACTCAATATATTGATAAGCATTTACAAAGCGAGTATAGAATGATCAATAGTCAGTTTTCAGGATGGAAAATTGAATCTAGGCATTCATAAATATCTTGATAGGCACAAATATGAGCTCCTCTCGCTTCGCATTTATCCTCAGGGGATTATCCATGAACTAATGTGTCCCTCAAGAGCCGGCATTTCTATCAAACATTTTGCAAGCAAAGTCTACAGAACTGCCTCCAGCTTTACCAGAGAGTAAGCAAGTGAAAAGGATGGAGATGTGGAGCTCAATGATTTATTTCTATAAGAAAGTATCTGTGCAGATGTGTTATTTAACCATAGAAATATCTATCTATGAACATCACCATTCTTATACCAAAAAAAATGATGTCATGTTACTTTATATTATAGTTGAGTAGATCTTCGGCAATTCTTATTGTACACAATCCTATAATTTAAGTACACCACAAATATTGAAAGGCCAACTAAAAATATAGAAGTAATGAGTTGGCTTGATTTATTTTATAGTTGAATTGAATTATCTTAAGCTAATAAACATCACTTCGGTTTGCTGCAACTGTTCATGAAAGAGACTTAGATGGTAGTAAAAATAGACTAGACAATTTTCGTTTGGATTCACTTTCCTATCCAAAACCATCCAAATATTGATAAAAATTTGAACATCTTACTAATATTTGTATCCATATTTATAGTCATGAAAGAAAAATGGATATGGATATAGATAGACAACTATCCAATCTGTATCCAAATATTCGATTCTATTTGTAACCTTATTTTATTTTATATATCACTCATAAATGTTTAAGAAAAACTATATTAATATGCTATTAACTTGTTTTAACATCCACCTAATAATATCTTTAATTTTGTAATTATAAAATTTAATTATATGACTTATATTCATATTTATATCTATATTTCTAGTATGTTATTTTTATAAACTTTTGCATCCGATTAATATCTGTATTGGTACCTATATTTGGCAAATAAAATAAATATAGATATAAATGTACTTATCTATATCCTATTCGGTTTTAGCCCTACATTTTGAATATGTTGGGAATACAAAAAAAACTGTATATATGTGAAGAAATTATTAGAGGAATTTTTTCCTGCTCAAGAAAACTTTAGCTTATATCATCCAAAATATTTAAGATACTGGTAATCACCTTTTAAAAGCGACCCAAATTTAATTTTATGATCTGCCTTTTTTTTTCATGTTTTCTTCAATTTTCGGAGGACTTGTCCTCTCAATAATTAATCCGAGTTCTCTTTTTTTGGTACATAATTAATCCGAGAATTCAAACAGGATTCTAAAATGCATCTTAGCAGCCATTTTCTCTTTTTAATCATATCATCTCGTCGATTAATGCTGAGGACGTGGGCCCCATCCATGCCCTTTTTGTCAATGGGTTTCCTTTACTTTTGGTTAGGTTGGAGAGGGCACAGTTGTCGGTCTTATCCTTTCGAGAGGCGAGTGAGTCCCTACCCTGGCCAATGGCCAATGGCCACGCAACCGGTTTCTTTATTCCTTTATTCATATTGGGTTTCTGGTAGGGTCCAGCCTGAAATCATTTTAATGAGAGATGCTCCGGGCACCATGATGATACCCTGCCGGAAAAGACACGCATCGCAAAGGACAAACGGTTAAATTATTAAAAATATTTTACATGAATAGCCTACTATTTACGCAAATACTTTTTCAAAATGTATATCCGTTGCTATATCTCTATAGAACATTGTTTCCGCACAAATATCCCTATCGTAACAATTTTTTTAACACCATTAATAAAAATTATATTTATTTTAATTAAAAATAAAATAAAATTTTAAAATTACTTTTTTATCCTTCATCGTGATCGACCGATCGTCTTATAAATATTTATTTTTACACGTTTATCCATTAAAAATATTTTAATAATTTTAATTTGAAACCATTAATTATTTAACGATATTAGATGGTATGGATAAGTATGCAAAAATAAGGATAAAAAAAGAGTAAAATAGCAAAATAAGTATTTTATAAGAATATGCATGCAAATATCAATTTTCAAAGAATATTAATACAAAATTCGATATTTAGAAGGGTATTCATGTAAAAAAAATTAATTATTAATTGGATCAGAGGTCGTAATCATATTAGTTATTACTCTCCACTTAATAATTGGTGTTTTTTGAATTATTTCTTTTACAGATAAAAGTGGTGGCCCCGTCAATTTTTCTTATATGCACGGTTAAATTATAACAAATGTATTCTCCTGTAAAAAATAAAATATATGCACTTTAGCTCAGAAAAAAATAGTTAAAAAATCAAAATTCCTAACTACAGTGTATCCATTTTGGAAATGGAATTAGATATAGTTGGATTACATCCGTTTCATTTCAGTTCTAAAACTCTGAAAGTGATGGCCTTGTTTGCTCAAGCAGAGTATATTGATTGAGGAGGTGATACAGGGCTTTAAATGGGTACGGTGGCTAATCATTTTGTTTTTATTAGAAAAACGACGAGCAGAAAAGACCATAGATTTCTTAGAAACGGGGGATGCTGGAGAGGCGGTAAGGCTCGGATTATTCTGTTTGTGGTATCATTCGTAATCCCGTGACATGCCTTTCATAAGTAGAAAGGAAGCGCAAATGGGCTTGCGGCCCTCGTCTTGTCCTTTCCAATGATTGCCTTCCCACGATAACAGGCTCGGTTCCTTTGAGTACCCTTCGCATCCCTAATATGATACAGAATTAGGCCCACTAAAACCTCCAACTTGTTGGAGAATCGAAGATCTAGTGCAAATTTTTAGGGAGGCGTAAGTAACCATTGGAAGATGAAATCGAAGAAGAGTAAAGAAATTTATATAGTTTGATTACAGATCTATAGTCTTGCATTCTTGGAAGAGGTCAGTAATGGACTTCAGACTTGGATCCGTCGGCTCAATTCCTTCACATCCACCATTCACCTCACAAAAAATTCCTAATAATCTTTTTCTCCAGATTTATCGAACTGAATCATAGAGTAGGATTAATTAAAAATTTCAAGACATAGTTAGCAGTAATATATTAACATTATTTTGGTATTAGAACTTTAAGTTAAATCGAACTCATTTACTAATAATTTTAGTATTAGTTTTACCCTTTTTTTTTTGCTTAATATGACTTTTAAGTTTGAATTTTATGGTTAGGCATGGTATTTTGGATTAACTTTGGTCTCATTCCTTAACGGGATTATGTCCATGTCTACTCTATGGGTGTAGATCTAATTACATTAAGCTACGCATAAATATCATAAAATATAAATCTAATTATGGATGTGGCAGTGGTTGGCCGCATTATCCGAAAAAGGAAGATATGGTTGAAGATTCCAAGAGACAGACAGGCCAAATATCTCTTCTTTAATCTTTATGTAGATGATTTGACTTCGCTGGGCCCAAGCTGATCTACTTGAGCAGGCCTCGTACTTTAACATTTACGACTTAGATGATATTATCTTTTTTTTTAAATTATTGTTTTTGTTTGGAATATATTGTTTAACTACTTCGAAGATGATCATCAGGAGATGTGGGGAATTGAATAGGATATCAGTAGATTAGCAAGAAAGATCCCCAGAATCTTGCCAATGAACTTTCTCCACAGTCTTTAATGGTGATGACTTTTAATATTAAGTTTATATGTAACACTTATGCTTGTCACTAAGAACCCAAGATTAATTTAATACTGATGGTGGTTATATTACGTATAATTAACTTGTTCTTTATTTAAATTCAATCATTGTTCATTATTAAGAAGAGATGTAATGTGGGTTATGTAACAAGAAAAACATGTGAGCCTAGGATTGTGGCAACACACTCGTTTGGATTATCATTTACCATCTCCACTGGAACGAGGATCGATCTTTCAAAAGCATTGCATCAACAACATGACCTCCTTTGTGATGCTGAACAAAACTTCATGATAAAACACAATATTTATCATTAGCTTTTGATGTAGCAATAGATGATCCAGCTAATGTGGTGTAATCAACTTCGCCCAGCTCATGATCTCTGTGGCAACCCAGACGCACTCAAAGATTCTCCAAGATATTTTGACCGAGACCTTCTAGTTGACCTGAAAGATAGAACAAGCAAATTAGAAACAACCGACCTCTAAAGTTGAAGCCTCTCAGCTTAGCTTAACGAACGGTTAGCTCAGCAACCAACTCCAGCCGACCAGAACCTTATTATAGTAGAGGCAGGTTGACCCCTCTGCCCGAATATACACGAGGTTCCAATAATTCCATCACGTGCCAGGTGGTTACGGCACGTCCATGGATTATTATATTATGTCAACAGGCTGTTACAGCACGACCCTGAGTTTGTTAGGATACAATTCACAAGAGATTCGGGATCCCAGCTATAAATAAACTTGGAGATCCTTCATAAATGGTATGTGCCTAATACCCAATACCTTACTACTGAATCACTTAATACTGTCATTCTTCTTCTTCTTTCTTACTTCCCACCAAAGAAATCTCTCCAACTTAAGCTTTGAAGGGCCCAATCGGAGCCAATTCAGCGAGCTCTCTGATATTCTCTTAGTGTCTTGTACGTCTATAGAAGTAGTCCACGTCATCGTTCCGTGATCGGCACCAACTAGTCTCATATAAAAATATCCCAAAATTGACCATATTGAGCAATTCATCTCAGGTGCAAATCTTTTTTTTTTTTTTTTTGGATGAAGGAGGCAAAGCCACCCGACCTTTATTAGAAAAATAGAGTTTACAGAAACTATTTATAAATAATTTGCAAGAAAAAAAATATAATAAAAAAACTTTTATAAAAGTCAGTGGTCTGTAAGTAGATCTATTAAACTATTCAACAAGCTTAACAATCTCATAAGTATTTTGAAAGATCTCTATATCTTCAATATACAATTATATAAGCTTTGCATCCTGATAAGTGATATGAGTCCATCTTTTTTCTAAAAGATAGGTCAACGCCTCTCAACATACGATGCCAATACTGCGAGATTATTTCCAAGTTTAAAATGAGGGTTAAGCAATTTCTATGAACACAAATGCTTCTAGCTGAAGAAAATTAATAAGATTTCCTACAAAACACAATAGATAGAACTTAATGTAACGACCCAGGATCTCATCCAAAATGGCTAGCCGAAAGTTACTATTTGGGTTCCTTGATCCTGTATAAATACCCAAGATCTATCCAGCGAATAACCGATGTGGGACTAAACACACGCCCGCACGGGTCCTCACATACTCCCCCCGTTCAAGCCCTGACGTCCTCGTCAGGCTAAGGGTTCAAATCCATTCAAATCTAATCACAAACACCATCGGCTCATGGTTAGCCCCAATGGATCCGTGCTGCAGTGTCCCTAGTCCACATAGATTATGGGCCGGGTCCGCTCTGATACCATTTATAACAACCCAGAACCTCACCCAAAATGGCTAGCCGGAAGTTACTATTTGGATTCCTTGATCCTGTATAAATACCCAAGATCTTTGTAACAACCTAGGATCTCACCCAAAATGGCTAGCCGGAAGTTACTATTTGGATTTCTTGATCCTGTATAAATACCCAAGATCTATCCAGCGAATAACCGATGTGGGACTAAACACACGCCCGCACGGGTCCTCACACTTAATTTCTTTAAAAAATTCGACCATTTCGCTCTTTCTATCCCGGGTGCAAATCTTAAGTGAAACATACGGCACAATCAGTGGAATAAAATCATCTAGGGATCACAGGTGACAAACTCAGCTAGATAGTCGGCAAATAATATCCAGTGTGGACCCATGAACCGGACCTTATTTTGGCATAAAGCACGCGGTGCCCATGGATTCCCAGCTACAACATCATGCTGTCGTTGGAAGCGTTGTCTGATGTGCTTGTAAAGGTAATCTACGAACGTTCACATCGCTTCAAAATAATTGAACCATTTTATAAGCGGTGGCACCTTGGGGTCTGTCTACCGTGGCTTTGTTTAGCAAGGACAGCCTCAAAGCCATAGAATAAAGGATGAACTTCAACTAGCTTGCTTGCAGGCTGCAAACCAATTGCCGCCAGCCAAGTTGATCACCGCAGGACGATTCTGTACTCCTGACATATGAAATATGCTAAAATTCTCCACCGTCCCTAGGCGAGCTCACTAGAGTGATGATATATGAGAAAGCTATTCAGGGGAACTGCATCTGTCCGTTTGTGTAATACTTCTCTAAAGGGCTGTTCTAGTGTACATGACTCTCACCACAGCAGGATATCTTAGAAGGGTCGGATATATACAGTCCTATATCATAGTGAAGCAATTTTATTATTGTATGTATAGCACCCTAACTTTCCTTAGGTGCTCTGTTTGTGAACCATGATTTATTCCTCATAATTTTTCTCAAGTGAAACAACAGTAGACCACCATCGAATTATTGTTGAATGAAAAACAAGCCACTGTTGTCTAATGGTGTGTTGGAATAGATCCAATGGAACATTGCGAATTGCATGACAGCCGCACGTTCTTGATTCATGCGAGTCATTGCATACTCACTATGGTGGTGTCATGTTTGCATCAGCAAGAGTTAGTCAAAGAAATCTCGGTGGAGCATATCAAAGAAAATAGATACTTCGGGCACTTGGTGCATGGATATAGACTAGTTGGAGTGAGCTACATGAATCTTTTTTCTCCATCTTCTCTATTTAGGACCATACTTTATGAAAGATTTAGTGATATTAGATCTTTCCTTACTATTTCATCTGATGTGATTTTTGGTTTACCTTTATTACTCTTTTCTTTTACCTGCATCAAATCATTCCTTCATAATACATATCCAAGTTATGAAGGTCGTCTTTCTCTCAATTTGTCTTTAATTAATACTTTCTTTTTTTTTCTTTCTATAAATGACTTCATTTCAGCTATACTCATTTTGTGTATATGTTGTTTTCTAGCTATCCAACATTTAGCACCATAAAGTTTAGCTAATTGTATGGCTGCTCTGTAAAAGTTTTTCTTCAGCTGAGCAGAGAAAGTTTATCAATCCTGATTTGGCAAATTTATAATCGACCGGATTTCATAAATGGAAATAAATTTTGTTAGTTGCACCAATCTTCCTCCAAAAAACTCTCGCGTATAAAAAGACAACCCCATGCATTATTCTGATTCAAAACAATGATTTTGGCCAGTGGGTTGGCTCATTGACATCTCTTATTTGCAATAGCAAATCATGGCAATTGCCTGGGAGCTAGATCACATCACGAGAAATCAGTAACCAGAGAAAAGAAGAGGAAAAGCATGAGATGAGAAGAAGAGCAGAGACAAAAAGGGAAGAATTGGTAAGAGACCTTAATATTCCAATGTTGAAGTATATATGATATATCAAGTTTTTCTGGTCCACCGCCCTCGCCAACCGCCACAAAAATTCACCGCAGGAGAAAAAAGAAGAAAAAAAAAAGGGCATGGTGCCCGTGAGGCGAGAGGAGATTGGGTACGTGTCCACAAACTACTGGCTGGATCACTTCTCGGTACACCGGAAAAGATCTCACTACTGCGGATTTCCGCGGGGTTCCTCCTTCCCGTTACCCGCGAAGACGACGAGGCATAGAAGCCCTAGACCTAATGGCAGCCATCTCTTCCGTCTCCTTCGCCTCGCTGCGGCAAGCCTCTTCGGGGAGGAGACCGACGCCCTCCGCCTCTGGATCCTTCGCCACTCCGGCTTTCAGAGGCCCTCGACTCACACCCCCTAAGCTGCGCTCTCGAATGGTGGTCCGGTGCGTCGCGGCCACAAGCGGTGAACTTTCCTACTTTATTCGCAGAATTTTGTGGTTTATTTGAGGATTTCGTGCGTGATAGCAGCGGTTGGGGTTTTTCCATTGATTCTTATGGGTTATTGATACCGTAAAGTTGAAGTTTTAATCTGGATCTTTCTGAAATCCATTTTCCTTCGCATTTAGGGTGTATGTTTAGCTGAAATATTTATCTTTAGATGCCAATTTTTTTGCTTCGAAATTTTCTTCCGTTAATCGTTTCAGTATTTGGGTCTGTAAATCTCGTTTCGCTAATTGGTATTTTGACATTTTGGGATAAAGTTCGTTTCTTGTTCAAAAGATCAAGGGTTCTGGGCAAGTTATTGGCCTCTTCGACCGAATAAATAAGGTAGTAAAGAAATAATTGAGTAAAAGAGAAGATCCTTTTTAGAATCTAGCCGAGCTGAATCTTCGTAAACTTCTATCCAGTTATAGAACAGTATACATATACTCTCACGGTTCAAGAATGGTAGCAAATTCACGGCTGCTTAAAGCGATTGGAATTTCTGACAATAATATTGACACATTGGCATTGCATGTAAGCTGCAAGTTGAAAAGTGTATTGGGGAGTACGTAGGTAAACTGTGCACTTCTCACATTGTAGAGGTACACGCCTCTGCTCAACTCAGGCTGTGCCCAGCCGTGGTGGCAAACTGAATGTATTGGAATCCACTGCTTGCTAGGACTGAGTTGCACATGAATTTGAACCTGTGCCCAAGATGAGCTGAAGAGCTCCAGCTTGGTAAACTTGTGCTTAGGTATTGAATTGTTGCTGCTTGTTTACTGAGCTGCACTTGCGTATACATGCCTGTGCAGTCCACATTGAGTTGTTGAGAAGCTCATGAAAAACTTGTTCAATTGTAAAATTCAGTCCACTACAGAAGTACAGAATGGTCAGGTGCAGAGTTAGAATGGAAAATTAGGATGCCTGCTTGTATCACAATGTATTGGCAAATATAAGTGCATAATATCGCTTTGATACACAATCATATGAGCCATACAGATGGTACAGAGCAAATATGATGGAATACAAATAGGCACTTCAACTTTTTGCGAAACGTAACTGCAATCTTTATAGAATATGTGGTCTCCTTTTCTTTTACTCGGTAGCAACGTGTTATAGACTTTTACCATTGCTTTCTAGTGGCCCAAAGCATCTGACACTTCAACCTTTGAAAACTTGACATTAGAACACCCCCATACATCTTTTCCTTTTTTTTCTTTGAGTGCAAATTATGCTTCCATACGGTTGATACATGTAAAAATTAAAAATATATAATTATTAGCATACTCTGCCGGTAGACTAAGTTGAGTTGGGCATGAGTTGACACTTTGAGTAATTTTTTTTTTCTTGTTAAAATAATTGGATATACAGCATGCATTAGAGTATGCTTTGACAAGACACTGGATAAGGGTGTTCCAAAGTGCCAACACTTATTGGCTAATTTTAGTATGACCATCCAATTTCCCGAGCAGTATTATGCTATTGCATATAATGTCCAAGTGCAAGAAAGTGTCAGAACTCTAAAATCTGAAAACTGAAGTATCCAAGTCAGATTGTGTATATGCTGATTTTTCTAGACCATATCAGCAGATAACAAAGCCCCCTCTTTATAATCTTCTCCCTTCCATGTTCTTGTACTCATCTTCTTAAATTGTGATTGGTGTGGCTTTAGAGTTGAGCTTGGTGATGCACATAGTGATATTGAGAGTCTCTACTATCCAGCATACGCAAAAGTCAAAACTTTATGGAATGTGCAGTCATTTAATCGAAAATCAGCCTAGCGTGGTGTATCACTCTAGACTCCTCTTCGTACTGACATAAGACAAGTTCAGACTCTCCTTGCAGCTGGTGAATGAACTATGTTCTTGTGCACATATCTCATAGCTTGAAATAAATAACTCAGTGGCCTCTTTAAAATTTATGTTCAGGAGTTAGTTGGAAACCATGCATATAATTGTGTCCTAATATACTCTATATAACAACCTAAAGGTTGTAGATGATGGTTTTGGGTTTCTCTCTGTAGCGATGCTGGATGCAAGATCAACCTGTAACTGATGTGCTAAGGGAATTGTTTAGTGTCTTAAAGAGGTATAGTGCTAGTGCTATTCTTTGTATGTACTCCGCAAAATTATGGTTTACTCTTTATTTGCCTATTATCTACCTAAATTGAGTACTTAATATTATTTTGTGCAACCCATATATCCAACTTCTTCTATTCGCTCTTTTCTAAGAATTCTTTTACTCAGCATTTTTTGTTATATAATAAAATCTCATCTTTGAAGTGCTTGATGAAGCATAATGAAGTGAAAACTGTTCTTAGAAGCTAAATTGTGCCCCAACCACTTGGCTTGTGTGCCTTTTCTTCTGTTGTTCTAGAATTGTATAGAACTATAAGCAACAATATTCCTTTCTTACTTGTTAGTCCTTACTTCCACATATTCACCTTTTCTTATCCTCGTCAATATCTGAAGTTCTGTAAAAGAGTTGGGTTCCTAAAATATAGTTGAGTCATGGATTGTGCAATAAAACAGCTCCTGATAATGAACAAAAAAATGTTATTTAAAAGATTCTTTAACGTACTTTTTAACTCTTGGTCTGTTCTTAGGCAGCTGATTGGATTTTCATTGTCTGAGTTTTCCTTTTTATTTCCAGATGTGCCACCCACTGTATCAGAAACAAAGTTGAATTTTCTCAAGTCATACAAGCAACCTATTCCGAGCATATACAATTCTGTATTGCAAGAACTCATTGTGCAGCAACATCTGATGAGGTACAAAAGATCTTATCAGTATGATGCTGTCTTTGCAGTTGGTTTTGTCACTGTATTTGAGCAGCTGATGGAAGGATATCCTAGCAATGATGATCGAGATGCCATCTTCAGAGCATATATCCAGGCCTTAAAGGAGGATCCTGAACAGTACAGGTAAATCTTCATAGGCTCCTGAAAGCTCATTTATACTCTAGCTATGCAATTCTATGTCTTTCACTAGAGTAAGAACTACAAATAAATCAGGGTATATTCATCATAATGTAATTCAATGAACTTTGTGCAATAATGTAATTTTGCTTTAATTTTTCTGGAGTTATTACCAATAAATAGATGCTGAATCAGTTATTTTGTTGATGAGTACTGGGGTTATTGCCCCCTTTTTTTTTAAATTGAAAAAGTACTAGGTGTGATTTGCTAAGTTCGTGGTCAGATTGTTAATCCAATCACATTTTTCTTATGGCTTAGTCACAAGATGACTTGTTGACCAATGTACCAGATTGATTTGGTCAAAGCTTCAAAGCATGATAATAGGTGAACTGGTAACTAGATAATGCCGTATAAGTTGTATTGTCACATGTATATGAGTTAAATGCAAGGCATACATAAAATTTGGAAAGAAAGTTTATCTCATCCTTTTTTTTCTTTTTTTTAAGTCTCTGTTATTACAATGGGAAGTCTAAGGATGTAACCACCCCTGAGTTTGAGCCCCAACTCTTTTCCACATGTTTGGGACTCCACAATGGGGCCACTTAGGAGATGGTAAGGCCTCTTGTCACAAGTATCTGTTTCTCACTCTGGCATTATGTTCCAATCATTCTTCTGCCACCAGTCACATGCATTATGCATGTTGCTTTCTAGTTTTTAACTAGTACTAGGATAACAGACTCCAAATAAATGGGACCAGGCTTGAACAACATCGTGGATCACAGTGAGCATATTGTATGTTAGTAAATGATCATAAAAATAGGCATGTTTAGTTCTGAAATTTTTTCCTTTTTTTTTTGTCAAAGCTTTCTATTATCATATAATTTCTCATGAAAAATTTTAAGGTTACCACTAAAATTATTTTTTAATGATATGCTTGCCCATAGTTTTTAGCCGGGGTTTTGGTATGAAGCTAGCAACACTGAAATCACTGGTCTGATCCTATCTTGCCCTTCAATACAGTGGACAACCAATAAGTTGATGACTGGTAAACTAGGGTGTTCATTTATATAATTTGCAAATTGATGATCGCCCCATGCGATGTTTGTTTGTTTTCAAGACTTGAGTTGCATGACCTTTGTTCTCTGCATAAGCAATGGTCCTACCATATGAATATTTTTGTCTTTGTAATTTGAATATGCTTGCCCATAGTTTTTTGGCCAGGGTTTTGACTTGAAGCTGATAACACTGAAATCACTGGTCTGATTCTATTTGGTCCTTCAGTTATAGCAGACAACTGATAAGTAGATGACAGGCGTTTGCATAGTTCGCAAATTGATGATCACATGTGATATTCTTTTGGTTTCAGCACTTGGGTTGCATGACCTTGCTCTCTACCAAAGCAATGGGCCTACCATCTGAATCGTAATGTTTTAAATTAGCAAATGGATTGGTGGTTTCTGGCATTTTTTGTTGCTACAGTTTATCTTTAGGAGGTAGGTAGTGTAAAGAATAATCTGTTAAATTTTGAAATTTGATTTTCAACCAATTCACTTATGGAATTGTTTTAGGCGCTTTTGATGAGTGTATGTTTCATTTCTGCCATTAACCATCTCTATTAGGCTACAAGATCTTTAGATAATCCACAAGTACTGTCAGGTTAATCTTTGTTACTTTATTTCTCCTAGACAAGTAGACAGTATTGGTAATTGTGATGTTCAATATGCTTTAAGTCTTCAACTATAGCCTCCATTCTTTCAAGATCCTATAGTTTAATCTTGTCGTGCTTGTCCATTGCAGATGTGATGCACAAAAGCTGGAAGAATGGGCTCGTGCTCAAAATGCTAATTCATTAGCAGATTTTTCTTCGAGAGAAGGAGAGGTTGAAGATATTTTGAAAAATATTTCTGAACGGGCTCAGGGTAAGGGAAATTTCAGCTATAGTCGATTCTTTGCAATTGGACTATTTCGTCTGCTTGAGCAGGCAAATGCAACAGAACCAACGATCTTAGAAAAGGTTGTCCTTTCTTCATGTTTGCTGACATTTACCCACACTTTGTCTTCTGTATTTCGTTGTACTCATTTTAGTACTAAATTGTTATACTAGAGATAGCTGTTGCTTATGAATTGGGCTGTCTTATAACTGATATTTTAGCTAGCATTAATTTATTTATTCTTGGTCAAGCAACTATGGAATTGTCTCTACTAGATTTTCTGTTCGTCTCTGTTCTTTACATTGTCTTTATTTCGTTATTATGTAAATTTTAGGACATATTTCAGTATAACATGACATGCCAATGGATGAGCTAATGCAATAAGCAAATCTACCAAAGGATGAATTATCTATAAGTATATATAAAGAACTAATCAAGAATTAGTAAAATTGGTAGGTAGTAACCAAAGAGTTGGAGCACCAATAACTGGAGATTCTAATATACCCACTCGACATGCTTAGTACCTATATCTGTCTGAGAGTATAGTCCAAACCTGATTTCTGTCTCCTGCAGAGGCCTAGTCAGGTGCTTACGTACTGACTAGCTAGCTGGCCAGATTGATTGTCCACCTAAATGGTTCGCCTCTATGTGGCATTGTCAAAGGACCTCTTCAGTCTTGGTGGCCCAGTCAGCAGCTTTTTAAATAATGGGTTCAAGTAATTTAATGAACAAGCTAACGTTACATGTTTATATTTCTCACATTGAAAAAGAAATATAGGCCTTAAATTCTTTATGGGGATAACTAAGATAACAAGAGCATATTTTAGGCAATGTAAATGTATTGCAAGTACTGTAGGATAATTACATATTGACAGTACCATGAAAAGTTAATGTGTTGCCTTTATCTTTTGTGAAATTCAGAGTGACTTTGCGATTACCATTTCCAATTTGTAGACTGATTCTTAAATCCTCTAAATAAAAATAGAAAAAAACTAAGGGCATGAATCCCAGGTAATCTAGAAAAAAATGGTGAGCATAGGTTTAAAATGGGAATCAGTATCTTCTATGAGTATATTGCTTCAGTGTGCATCTGCAAGAGTTGATGCACATGGATATTGGCCAGCATAATCTATAGAATGGTGCATATCCCTGCACCATTAGAACCTGTTGACACAGTGCTGGCATATTTGTTGGTCATGATGTGCACTTTGAGCCTTGGATTAGTGTTATCAGATCACTTGGGTAACTTTGTGTGGGACCCTGATGCTTGCTCTTCGAGGCATTTCCGTGAATCCTTGTACTCTGATAAAGGGTTGTGTGAATTACCCATTTCACCCGAAAAAAAGTAAAGCCTTGGATTATTGTTAGGAAATTTGGTGTTCTTGTTTACACTCAATATTTAGAGCTTATGCTGACTGCACAATGTTGCCAAGCTAAGAGAGTACCCCAAAATGTTATGAAGAAACTTTATTATAACATGGCTTTTTTTGATGTGTACTTTCTTTTGTGTCCAAGACATGTCTTGTTACAGGAAAAATGTTAGAAGTTGAAACAGAAGTAGCACATGTGCAAGCCTAGAGGATAATGAACCAATTTTTTTGAACATATCTATATTGAATAATCAGATAGGTAGATGTTGGATTAATATTCAAAAAATGCTAGAATTTAGTTTTACATTTTTCCCCTGAGCTTCACTCTGGCATTTTTAGGAAGCACATTATATGCTTACTACTATCCAAATAAACTCTATTGGGAGACTCAAGTCACTTCTATTCATCATTTCTTTAACACTTGGTTTGGTCAGTGGATCTCTAGGTAGATACACCACTTATTAACCTCCATGAATTCTAGTTGAAATATTCTATTTTTGCTTCCTTAAAAAATAAAAAATCATTCATACATTGACCTATAAGCTTCTGCTTGGAAATTACTTATTTTGTAAGGAAATGCTTATTTCAATGTATCATTTTCAACTCAACCGTGATTAGTCAATTTTCTGCATTCAATTTTATGTAATTTAGATCATTATTTAAGGTTCCATTCTCATTTGAAAAATATGGATTCAGATCATTTGGTCTAACTAGTTGGTATTTATGTTTGTCCAAATGGTGGAAAAAAAAGAAGCTGAGTATAAGGTCCATTGGTTCATGAAAATCCAGTTTCTCCCAGCTTGTGGGTTCATGCTGACTCAGTTATTTCTGTTTGACAGCTTTGTGCTGCCTTAAACATAGACAAACAAAGTGTGGATAGGGACCTCACTGTATACCGCAATCTTCTTTCAAAATTTGTCCAGGCCAAGGATCTTCTGAAGGAGTATGTTGATAGGTAATTTTTTTATCCTGAAAGAAAATCTTGCAACTCGTTTTACTCTGTTCTCATAATGCCACGCAAATTAGATGAATATACATATAATAATTCACAGCACGACAAGTGTGTTCTATTGTACTAATGCATGCACCGCAAAGTTTTTTTGTTTCCTTTCTTGCATAATAGTTGCTTCAGTGGGATAAAAGAAAGATTTAGAAGTCAGAGAAAGATAACTGGCTATTAGTTTGTTTTGCAATGGATGCTATAATTGCTATGGTTTTTTCGTTTTGAATGTCAAGAGTGCAATAGTTGGATACCTAAGTCCAATGTGCCTCTTGCAAATTATGTTCATGCGGTTTATTGAAGTTTGATGCATTTCCCCCTAGGTTTATCGGATGGTGATTGGGAAACCTATTTTTAACTCAATTGGTAGTCTGAGTTAACTATTAAAGCTGTGGCTTAATTTTATGAAAGCTTATTTACTTCTGAGGTAGCTAATGTTTTCTTTATATATATTAATTCTGCAGAGAAAAGAAGAAAAGAGAGGAGAGAGTAGAATCTCAGAAGGCTAATGAGGCTACCACTAAATGCGTGGGGGGTTTTCATTGTGCAAGGCATCAGCAAGTCAATGTTTTGACCTGTTCGAAAGCTTGATGAAACTTCAGCTTGCTTTTCCTTTTATCTTCACTGGAGCAAGGTGGAAACTTCAAGCAACTTTGAGCCATATATGAAGATATGTTTCAATTTAATGTTTATTATTTCAGAGTTTGAGGATCCAAATGTATCATAGTTATTCAGTTGCACCAATTTTTATACTTTTGTTTCATATACGTATGTGTCATCATAATGCTGGCTTTATTATTTGCAACATGCAAAGGGCATGTGGATCGATGTTCTCCAAAGTCATGCACGTTTTTTTCTTTTATTTTGCTACATTGACAGCTTCATATTCGTTTTATTGTGCTCTCAGTTCTAGGATCTTAGAAGGACTCGTACGTGAAAGTTGCAGGGAATGTGGCATGGAAAAGATTAATGGAGGTTTTTGCAGCCACTCTGGACATTGTCAATAATGGATAGTTTTTATGAAGAATATAAAACTCGAGTAGTTTGATCACCTTTGCTGCTCTTTGGACATTGTGGTGGTTAAAAGCAATTCTGATGGCAAATCAACTGCTTAGCTTCAGTCTCGATTCATGGACGACACCTCCCAAGAAGTCAGCAGTATCCAAATGATGCTTAAGAAACTGCGATGATGCCTGCTTGTAAGATCGGGATGAAGTTGAGCACAGAGAGCTTTGTCCTCCCACAACCGGTCGGCTAAACTGGTGCTATCGGATGGCTCCCTCGTACGGTGTAGGGGAGCTTTAAGCTCCCAAATCAATTTTTAGACAAGGGTTTAAGACTTTAAGTGCTGTCTTTGGTACGCAAGATAGCAGATTTGTCCTCCATATCCTGCTAAGCATCATTTGAGGGCCATGGAATAGACTTATCTGGTTAGAAGGATAAGTCCCGGGTTATTCGGGGCAAAATTATTTCATCATTTGGACTTACTAGTTTTGTTCCACAACATGGGGAAGTTATCCTATCTGATTACTGTTTTGCTCCTATCTTCTCTCTAAGCACATAAAAAATACAAGGATAATTTCATCAATAAAGAATAAAAATTACCATACAATTATCTTTTTATCCCTATCCCCTCTTTAAGCGCACAAAAAAAAGTAATAACAATTTTATCCTTATGATGAAAAAAATCAAAATGCTATTTCCATGCACTTACCCTTTCAACCAAATGCACATGAATTCTATCTCCCCAACAATATCTGAATAAGTTTCCGCTTGCCCTTCCAAATTTATTCCACAGCCAAACACAACCACAGCAACTATCATATTTGATCTCATGAGCCTAGTGGAAGATGCAGAACAAGGTTATTTTGAAATGTGCCCGAAAATTGGGCCTGATTTTTTGTTTCTGATTCACAAACCTCTAAACCAGGTGTCAAAAAGCTTGTGTTGTTACTCTTAACCAATGCCTATACAATAAAATCTGGCGCAGCCCAAACAGACAAGAGTCAACTGAAATGGGCACTGTCAATGTTGTCTCGATATCTGAATGTGTCTGCCGCACCAAACTTCTCTCTCTCCTCGGACTTGTCATCTACATCTTCATCGCTTACGTCTATATCATTATGAATGACTGATGAGGGTGCAGAGGCATCACAGATGCATTGAGCTTTGCAGTTCTGAGTTGCAAGCATCTTGACCTGTCCAAGATGGGAGATCTCCACCACAACCTTGTCCCCATCCTCCGGTAGAGGCTGCTTCCAAGGTTCTCCATCGATTCTCATGTATGTATAGTCAGCTGCACCCTTGTGGAACTCAAATCGAATACGATGTGCCTATGTATGATTAGAGAACATATTTAACTTGGGCATTTGTTTTGACTAATGCTGGGCGAATTAAGGGTTGTAATGAGAAAAAATTGAACCTTGATATCTTATTTTTATATCACCATCAGTTTTTACCCTTCTATTTCCCTTTGTATGTTCGGTAGCAGCTTGGTCATTTAGAAAATAACACATACTTCATTTACCTGAGCAAGACGAGTCCCATGTCCTTTTCGGGAGAGCAAAACAAGTCCATGCCAAGCATTTTTAAAACCCACAATCTCAAGAAGGCCATCATCGACATATGGCGAAGTCAAGTCCCTCTGTAAAACCAAAAGCTAAAAATAAGAGATGATGGAAAAAATAGGAACTCTGAACTACTATACAGGTCGAATCCCCTCTATTATTAAAAGAAAATGAAATTTCTAAAACTTGATCAGGGGAATAAGCTCACATCTCTCTGCTTCTTCGTACTTGGAGTTCCCCAGGGATTCAGACCTCCAGAAAAGCTAGGCAAGTTAAGACAAACAATCGACCTGATGCTGAAAATTGGTGCACAATAAGATAAACAGGTTCAGACAACAGAAAATGGTCGATGAACATTTTCATGTCTATAGGCTTCAGCATGATAAGATGGAAACAAGTAACCATCATGCTAATGTCTTCTATGAACTACATTCAGTACAGAATAGTTCGAAAAGGTAAAGTGCAATCTTTGTAAAGCCTCAAATACCCAAGAAAATTTCCAACCTTGAGGTCCATTCCACTACCAGATGTACATGGTAGCACTTTATTCATAAAAAAAAAAAGGATTATTTGAGTTGAATACTTGTAAGAGTTGCACAATTTAAGGGCAATATGTTCATGGATGCAAAAGTGGATGCTGAACTTGTCCCACTTCAAACAAAAATTTGAAATGTCACGTAGATCTTTTACCTGTGAGGAATATGGAGCATTTCCCATTTTCCATGTTTTTTCATGATCTTCACCTTTGCAAGCTGAGCTATGTTCCTGCATTTGAATTCAACCACCCCAAAAAAAGGAATAGTCAAATTGCAAAACTACCAATTTGAACTAGATCCCAGAACATTATATTAAAATTTCATGATGTTTATGAGTAGGTTAATCATATGAACATTCCAACCAATTAGTTGTGGTTGAAGTGGCATCATAAAAAGTAGAGACGGAACATCAGTCTATGAGATGTGTAACATCTAAAATCTTCTAAAGACAACATTACGGGCCTGTTTGGATGTCTAATTAAGTTGCCTGTGAGATAAACCCCAACACAGTAAATTACAAGAAGAATTTCATTCGATTGGGAAGCATCTAGCTAGCAAATTTACAAACTATTAGGATATGCAGTTCCATTTAAAAGGTAATCTATAGTATCCCAATTATTTTGGGATTCTATGAATTTAAATTTCTCAACTTGGTACAAATTCTCTCCTGCACAGTTTAACTTCTCCGGTATATGGACTTACCCATCGATAGGCTGTTTGAGCATCCAAACAGACCCTACAGGTTTTTGCCACACTTGATAGATGAGATAACACTTGTTAATAATGGTTATCATTAATCAGCTATACTTAATTTTATCTTTATCAGAACTACTTATCTTTAACTTATGTTGCAGAAATAGTGATCTCTTATAGCTTAATTAACACCAATTACTATGAACTGAGATAACAAAAACACTGAAAAACAATTAGCATTTCATCTATTTTCTACAAAAGAAAATGTTTACCTTGAAGTAGGATGAAAAAGAGAGGCACAAAACCATCCTTGTGTACATCCAATCTTGACATAGGTACTCTGAATTATAATTGGGATAGAGGTGTGTATAAGAATCCATAGCGAGATGACCGAGAACATAAAGGACACATATGAATCTATTTCTATTTGTTATAAAGATAATTACTATAATCAGTATACATAAAATTATTGTTAAGATTATTAAGCAAACAGAAGAACATTTATCAGCAACAATGACTAAGAATTTTCATATGCAGCATGCGCATTTAGACATGCATGTAGAAAAACTGACCTGATTAACCAACTGATTCTTGAATTTTTCTGGACACAACTTGCGCTTTGAATGAAATGCATATGAGACCTGGGCATCCATCCCTATAAAAAAACAGGAAGTATGTCATTTGCATTCTCTTAATAATTGAAAAAAAGAAGTCATTGGTTTTTGCATATCATATAAAAACTTATTTGGTATATCTGTTTGTTTTCAAATTAAAAACGATCAAAAAAAATTTAAATATCTTAGCAACTAACCATAAGATACATAGTATTAGTATTCAGTGAAATATTTAGATACAAAAGAGATATCATCAAAATTTGGAAAACACTCTTTACAAGCCTGCATGTCAGCATGAAGACATTCACTTTCAGGCGGCATATATTTAGACATCGATATAACACCAAAAGTCAAGTTCGGATGCAAACGACCATATTCAAAGTGTTATACAAGATTCATTTTGCATTATTAGTATGCCTTCATTCATTATAACTAAATCACAGTATATAAAAGTTACATGTTACTGTTTTATGTAGATGTTTTACCTCATCCTTCATTATTTGCTTTCATAAGATAGCATTTACATAGCACTCGCAAATTACTGGTCACAGGTAGAGGGTTGAGATATGTTCCTAAATGGGTGTTAAAAGTTTAAAGTATTTTCCAAAAGAATCACGTATTTTCTAAATGAATCACAATGCAAGCATAGAGCTAAATGTGTGCAAAATAATACATATTGCAATGTATAGTGACAACTGACAAGGCTGTCTGGATTCTTTTATTTCGAAAAAAGGTATGAGTAACTAATGCATAAATTTCACTCAAGACAGCAAATGTTATGATGAGGACTCAGAAAAACATTCAAAAAAATGCTTAATCCAGCATTTTCCCGATAACAAATCTCTTATTCCATGTCATCTTATTTTATCTGCATGCACAAGGGAGTGCAAGAATGATGGGTATATTATTATTAAAATAACAACACTATGCAAATATCTTCTTGAATTAATGAATATAGGCAAAACTAAAAGTCTAATCATAAATATGCAGCTAGGTTTTCCCATTTACGGAAAGGACAAATCAAAAGATTATTAATGTAATCTACCTAATAAGACAATATTGAAGCCTCTAAAGCAAACTGATTCAAATATTTCAAAATATCATAGAACCACTCCCCTTAATTCCCCAAAAGTTTCGAACCATCATGAGATCCAGTTATGTAAGGGCAAAATGGGAATGTTTCCCAAAAAACACTGGAATGTTCCCCTTAACAGGATATCACCTCAGTTTAAACATTGGGTGTACATGATACTGAAATTATAAGCATCTGCTTATGTTACAGTTATAAGCACCCATTTTGATATTATCCAATATTTTCTTATAGTTATAAGCAAACGCTTATGTCCTCTTTCAAAGAAAAATCTTACCCATACTGAAGTAGTTCCAAAATCCTCCACGATATATCTGATAACCTTCCTGAGCACAGGTCAACATGGATTAGCTAAGCTAATTAAACAAATGTAGCATTTGGATCTCACATTATATGGAACTAAATATTTGAAAGCAACTTTAAAAAGTTAACCCATTTAGTGTGAAATGATACAAATGAATAACTATGGCTTCAAATATTACTAATGTTTTGCATTTTTCCTCAGCCCACTTGAATGAAAGATTGTTGTTTCTTCTGATGCATTCATCGAGAACATAAATTGGATGTTACTCTTTCAATACAATCCTATGGAAGATGGCTTCTGTAGAAATGTCGTGACTGTCAGAGTAAGGTTACTTTCATCTCCAGTCTCGCATGCAGAAATAAGTGCTCTCATTCCCATGGTAGAAGCAGAAACTTAATTGAAGGGAACCCTAGATGAGGCTCAAGGGTGTGCTCTGATGTAGCATATTAACTATACATCACCATAGCCATCAAGCCTTGTCCCAGTTACTTGGTGTTACCCTTATAGATCCTCATTTGCCGCATATCTTATTTAGGGTAACTATGATATTATTTCAAATTTCTCAAAATCCTTGTCACTCCATTCTTAGAGATTCCCCTTGCTAGATCCTTCAACAAATATTCAAGGGCCTCCTCAAATTTTCATTGTACTTGCCTACACCATCTAGGTTGCAACATTACTTTGTTCTCTACCACCGCAATTCCTACAACTCTTCAAATACACTCATTCCTCACTCTCTTTTCTAGTTTGATTACAAACTCATATCAGTATTCCCATTTCTGCTGCATTGGTTTATATTCTTAGATCCTTTATAACGCCCATGTCATGCAGCAGAGAAAATTGGTGCTTCAGAGAACAATTTGTCTGTAAATTTCTTTGTCGATCAGTCATTGATCTATTTGTCCCACCCACTAAGAGCAACATGACACAACTATTGTAAACTATCCACATTCACAATATAATGCAGAGATACAAAAATTGCAGAGATGGTCATGTATAAACAACAAATCTAATGAGTTAACTGTCTCGAGACCACTTCTCAAACTCAATTTGGAATATACATTCAAGAGTCTAACCATCTGAAATTCAAACCCACTCAATAAATAATATTCGGTTGATGGGCAAGAAGGATCAAAAGAAGGGTGATGCAGCACACACCATGATGGACTAGAATAAAAGGCAGAGTAATTATGATGATAACGTTCTGTATGACCAAGGTAACAACAAGATGATAAAGGCTGTATTGATGAGACATTATTAAATTAATGTTATATAGCTAACCAAATCCAACCACTACAATAGCCTGAAGCCATGGTGTCAATGTTTGAAGATCACTAAAGGACGGCCTCGACAATAAAGAATTATAATTTGATATTCATTAATATAGAAAAGTAATAGGATGCAAGGTTTGCCGAACCGGCCCGTACTGGCCGGTATGGGCCGGTACGAACCGGTCCGGCTAGCTACTGGTACGCCGGAGCCGTGGGAAATCGGTACGGGGCTAGTTCTGTGCCGGAGACGAAGAGAATGAGAGAGAGCACGGGGAAGAAGGGAGGAAGAAGATCTGTGGCCGCCATCGGAGAGCCGCAGAGGGGCGGTGGAGGCCGAAGGGGCGGCAGAGCCCGACGGGGGGCAGAGGAACCCGCGGAGGGGCGGCAACCGATTTGCCGATTTCACTCAAACCCCCAAATTAAAAATCCGCGGCCCCCTGTTTCGCCTCGGCCTTCGCCGCGCCCCTGCGGGTTCCCCCGCCCCCCCGCCACCTCCGCCGCCCCTCCGCGGCTCTCCGATGGAGGCCACAGGTCTTCTCCCTCCCTCTCTTCCCCGCGCTCTCTCTCGTTCTCTTCTTCTTCTCCGGCTCTGGTAGAAAAAGAGCTGGCCGGTTCGTACCGCCCGGATTCCAGTACAAACCAAAACCGTACCGGTCCGGTTCGGCAATCGGTATGCCTACCGAACCTGGTACGGGCGGTCCTTGATAGGATGAGTTTACTAAAATGAAGCATAGCAGAAAGCTCTAGTACTTCTCAACATAACATTCTCCTATGATACTCTCATAAATTATCCTCAATAATGTATCAAGAACCTTATAGATATGTCCAGAACAATGGAGTAAGAACTTTAATTGATACCTCTTTATTCAACAAATAGGAAGGATGGAGCAGGGGGAGAATATTTACTTGAACAATCAACACTCCAACAAGTTCGAACATGTAGGTCGCGTAAATACCTCTTTGGAAGCAAAAAATCAAGACTTGGTTCATGGAGTGTCGATTCGGTGATTTCAGAAGTTTCACTCTAAGTTCTGGAGTTTCAGCAAAAAAAAAGGGAAAAATAAAAAAAGAACAATAAAAGCCAAGAAAGTTTTACATGATATTTGAAGTATGTCGTTATGTAAGGTTCTTTATTTGTGTCATTTCAACAATTTTACGCTAAAGTCGATATGCATACAAGAGAAATTCATTAAGTGTAATGATATTTTGTATTGTGGACATACATACATGCATACATACATACTTTACTTGTTTGACAATGCATTATATATGTTGTGTGTGTGTGTGTGTGTTTTATTACTTTCTCAAACTTTACTTGTTCACAATTCATTATGTTAGCAAACATGAAACTTTTTAGTGCCGGGTACATTGACCTTTTCTTCATCTTTTTCAGTAGAAGTAACAAATATGTTCAAGTTAGGCATTTGCTTTTCACATATTGAGATTAAGAGACTATTCAATCAAAACACATTAGCTATGAAATCTCACATTTATTTTATATAAAAGTATTATTTTTGTGAAAAAATACTATATTAATTGTTTATGGTATGGTAATCTATGTAAAGTACTTTAAATAAGTGTCCATTCTAGAGTTCTTGTCCAATCAATCAGAAAGGCCCAGACCACGCTGGGGAAAAGAATGGCACTTTACAACTATTTCTTCTGCCTTATAACGGATTATGTATGCCCTCTTTAACCCAAGAAAAGGAAAGAAAAAAAACATAAAAAATTGACACGATATACGCCTATATACAACCAAATATAGGTAATGCCTACCATATGATATCAACAGTAAGATAAAGCTTTATAATAGTAATCAAAAGCTAGTTTTTGGTTATACGTTCTGCTGAAATTGACTGAAAACCACTGAAATTTAACCAAAATCAGTCCGTTATGATACTGAAACTAAACCGAAACTAATGAAACAAACCAAACGAAACTAGGGGTCAGCAATTGGCATCGGCCAAAGCTGATTCAGTTTCCATTTCGGCCAGAATGGATTGGTTTTGGCTTAAAACTTAATACCTTGATCAAGAATGTTGCAACTAATACTCTCTTCATTTTTTTTCCTTTGAATCAAGATCTTCTAAATTCTAGTCTATCGACCATATGGCTAAAATCCTTCTCATATCCTAGATGCCTACTCACTCATTTCTCTAACTTACAAATTTTTCACATTCACTAATTGATCTTAAATAAAGAAAGACATCATGCATGTACAAAAACGAACAAAGAAAACCCTATGTGCTCTCATGTAAACAGTCCTTTAGCTGAAGACTAGTAACTTTGGTTGCATGGGCTGGAATTAAGCAATTCTAATGACAGTATCATGAGCTATTTTAACAACATTGACAAATGTCCCAAATTCCACCAAGTAATTCAACTAAAACTATAGTTGTTTTGGTTGCAGGTTGGTTCGCAGTTTTGAGCTTCCTTTTGAAGCTAAAGTTACATATGAATCTTAACTTTAAAAAAAACAATAGCTGAAATTCCCAGCTACAAGCAACTGAATTTACAGGCATTCTAATTACATTCAATCAAATAGAGCATAACGTATTTCCATTTCTGGAAGAACAGATACATAAAACAACAGATCCAAATCCTGAAAAACATGTTATAATATATCAACAATATTAATATGGAATAATATGGAGAATAGGATATGTCTTACCATATTAAGTGAGTCTGTATCTGAAACACGACAAAAAGCATGCAGTGAATGTGGCAATTCCAGAGGAGCAATTGGATCGCAAGTACCCTCCTTGGAGCTCGCATTCTCATGATGATATGCCAGCTGAAGTGAGAAAATAATATCTTTTAAAGAATAAATTTTGAACCTCAAAAAATTAGAATGCCCATAAAAGAATGCACATTGCTACACTTATCCTTTACCAGATTCTTCAAAATCAAATAAGTGAAATGAAAGAACAGAACTCCTACGAACAAAAAGAAAATGAGATGACATATGAGATAATGCCAAGAATTGTACTTCTTATCCTAAAAAAGGGGGTGCACAAAGTGCTTAACCTATCAACTTTCATTTCTCTTGCTTTCATCACTTGCTCTAGGAATGATTTCACAGACTGACGGTCAGTGCCAGGATTCTTTTTACCCTGCAAGTAATGAGTGCATGTTATGAATGAAAAAGTAACACAAACCTCTAACAAACACTGCTTGAATTATATCTTTCTTTTTCCTGGTCTGACAGGAATTAAGAAGTATTTTTTATTATAATATTGGATCGCAATCTCCAATTTCTCCTATACTGTTCTAAAGTTTCTATAGGAAAGAACCTTATTCTCATAAACTTGCAGAAAACACAAAAATATTCAAACAATGGAGGTGTGCATATGCATGCATTCTGTCAATGACCAAGTATACATCTATATTTCTGGCTTATTATGAGGCTTGGTCCCAAAATAGTGCTAAACCACCAGGCTGCATTATTACATGGAAAAAAACAGCTGTTGGATAGACTTAAAAGTTCAAAAGAACTCTATTGTTTGACATACCCAACCAAATGAAAATGGAAGGTTGTTTCCAGTTCCTAAAGGCACTGTAGCAATAGGAGGTGGGTGATCCAGTTGAGATCACAAACAACTCCAAGCAACCAACTTGCTGTACCATCACCACCTGCAACCTAATGAAATACCTGTATGTCAAATACAAACCAAAGAGGACAGAAAATTTCAAATATATTACATGCAAAAAAAATATGGGGATCGAGGAGGGATATTTTCTTATTTTATTTTGGACCCTTTTACTTACTATCAGTTTCAATCTCCTCTGAATTTCAGCAGCAAGATTATCTCCTCAGACTTGAGCTTCCAAATTGTGATAAAGCTTGTGCAACACCTGTCTGGTGCTCCTCACTCAAATCAAAAACCTAAGAATTATACAATTTAAATACCACCAATGAATTCTGCATGCATTTTCAGTCTAAATCAGACAAATTATTTTAAGTTTAAAATCTGATCATGCAAGGCACAACTCTATGCAATAATCTTCTGTAGATATAGTGTATTACCTGTACTCTGTTGAGAAGCTCACGATATGTTACAATCAAATCACCTCCAAGTTGGCCACCCACTTTGGGGGTGATAAAAACTATCACAGGACAACTGGTGTATAAGAAATATGCTCTGCTGATAACTCTGTAGTATATATTCCGGAATATAAAAGTCCTTCAGCACTGATCGTCCCCGAACTGCAATATCCATTCTGGTAACCAACCTGCAACATTACATCATACATATTTGAAGAAAATAAGAACAAAATCAGCAAAAGCAGTACTGGCATCATTGATTATGAAATGCCCCAAAAGTAACAGAAGCACCAATCTACTCTGCCAATATATTATGCAGCAAGCGCAGAATTAATCGACGCCATTTCCAACGGGCAAGAAAGAAATGTACAGTAAAAGAAGAATAGTTAAAAATGCAACTTCCAATTGATTCCCAGCCCTAACAGAGAAAGAAGTATGGGAGTCAACTCCCAGATGGATGGAAATCTAGTTCCTCCCTTATTAAAACAAGACAAAAACAGACATAAGACCAAACACCAACTCACATGCTCCGAAATAAGAACATCATACATCTTGATCCATGAAACATGGATAAAAACCCTAATTCAAACGAGAATATTAATTTTTCCAAGGAAGTCCAGCTCTAGGCAGAATATTAAACATCAGAACCTAAAAAATCGAGCAAGAACACGAACCTTAATCGACGAAACGCCGTTAAGGAAGAAGCTCGCTTTTGAAGGATTGAGAGAAAACCTCAGGAGATTCGAAGCGGCGGCCTCCTCACTCGATTCCTTTCCCTGCGAGTCCAAAGCCGACACCAGAAGGAATTCGATTGAGGCGATTCCAAGTAACCTTAGAGTTGTCAGAACAGTACTGAAGGCCGCCAGCGGGTCCGGAGTCCGGACATTCAATAACCACCTGCAAGGGCAAAATTGGGATTTTGAAAATTTGGAGGAGCATTTCTTTCTCCTTCGATATTCTCGACGCTCGACGGTTCGGTGGATCCGCTACGTAAGAAAGGGATAAAAAATGTGATTTAGTGTGGGACCCACCATAATATCTTTGCGTGTCGTTTAATGCGATATGGAGAAGAATTCTTTCATGCTTGATGGTGTCCGTGGGATACGAGATTCCAGAAGCGGGCCCGCTGAGATTCCGAATTAGTGAAAAAAAGCATGCCCGAACGAATAAAGCCGCTGAGATGATAGCCCAATAGAATTGGATGATTACTTTTATTCATGCAATTCAAATTATGCGGGCGTCCATTAAATACTCTCCATTTAGATACGTAGAGTGAGAGAATTTATTGGTCCACTAATAGCTTCGATGGAAGTATACAACCCCGGATTTGCCTTTACTACGACTCAAAACGGTGACCATATGACACAAAGAAAAAGCAAGCACTCGCCACAGGATAAGGTTTCCTTGTCGTTTTCCTGCGCGGCTCAGTCTCGGTTTTTTCTCCCCCATTACTTCGAACAGCAAACAGCCGATCTGGTAAATGTACTTCTGCAACGTATTGAGTTTTAGGCCTATCGCGGATGATATCGATTACGTGTCGTGCCGAGAAAACGTTAGATTACTGGTAGTCCGCATTGGAATCAAGTAGGGACGGCTTCAAGTCCTCGCGAAATGGATGCATCGCTAATGTCGGCGAATTTACGGGGTGTTCCAAACATCCGCATAGAATTCTATGCGGGCTATCAACATTTACCGTCACCTTTTGGGTTTTAAGTTGGATGGTGACGAACTTGGCTAGCTTGCAAGCACGACAATAATATATGATTACGAAAAATTACATACTTTTTTTTTTCTAGGACAAAAATTACATACCTTTCTCCAAAATAAGATAGACTAAAATTGGGCATGTAGGATGCAAATAATTTATTTAAAATATGAGAATAAATCATCTAATGGATGATAATGATACCATCAATCATAATTAGATAGAATAATTTTAGTAGACGACATTTACATTATAAAGCATTATTTTTAATTTAATTTTACATTTATTTTTATGAATGAAACATTGAGAAGGAAAACATAAAAATATTCTAGTAGATTTATTTTGATTTCCAATTGAGATGTCCCAAAAATTTAAAGTAGTTGAGAACATTCTTTCTATTAAAGACAAGGAAAATTACTATCTAATAATAGCATTGCAAGCATGACAATAATTTATCATTGTAAAAAATCACATGCTTCTCTCCAAAATAAAGTAGGCTAAAATTAGGCATGTCGGATACACATAATTTATTTAAAATATGATAGTAAAGCATCTAATGGATGATAATTGATGGAAGAAATATTAGACACCTTGACCTTAGATCAGACCTACTACATTGACCTCAAATATAAACCGTAGAGAACAACTTCGGCCCCGGCCGAGCAGCCAACCAGCCGAGGTGAGCAACTTCGGTTTCGATTTAGGAAAGATATCAGCCGCGATGGCAAGCACCACGACCTACGTCTCACCAACGCTGCTTACTGCCCATGCGGACTAGCTCTCATGTCGCAGCCGTACTACCAGCAATTACTTGGCCATCATTGCATGCCACGAGAAGTCAAGTAACGACAAAATGAACTCTTCTATATAAAAGGACAGCTTGGAGGACCTTAGACACACACGATAATATACATCACACAACATATAACACATGCAATATTGCTCAAAAAGCCATCTTCTACTGAAACCCTCTTCCTTTCATATTGTTGCCTCATTATTCTGACTTAGGCATCGAGGGTCCTCTGTCGAACATTCTTCGGCAAGCGGACTTCTTACAGGCCATCTCTGGAAGAACTTGACACCCAACGTGTCAATCAGCCTACTCAGCTCATTTCCAGCCGATCTCAGAGTCGACCGAGCTACTCTCCCACCTCGGTTCGGATTCGACGGCAACAATAATGATACCATCAATCATGACAATATAGAATAATTTTGGTAGATGACATTTGAATTATACATTATTATTTTTAATTTTATTTTACATTGCATTTTCCCAAATGAAAGATTAAGAAGGAAAATAATAATTATTCTCGTAGATTTATTTTGATTTTGAAGTAAGATGTGCTGAAAATTTAAAGTAGATGAGGACATCCTTTTTATTAAAAACAACAGTAATTACTATCTAATAATAGCACCGTAAGTATGACACTAAGATATAATTGCAAAAAATCACATGCTTCTCTCCAAAACAAGTTAGGCCAAAACTAGGCATGTATGCATAAGAATGGAGCATCATTTCGGATGGCAATGATGCCATCAATCATAATTATGTAGAATAATTTTGGTAGATGATATTTGATTTATAAATTATTATTTTTTAACCTTATTTTACATTTGCATTTTCACAAATGAAATATTGAGAAGGAAAACAAGAAATATTCCTGTAGATTTATTTTGGCTTTCATGTGAAATGTCGTGAAAATCTAAAGTAGATGAGAACATCCTTTTTATTATAGACAATAGTTATTACCATCTAATAATATCATTGCACACATGCAGTGAGTTTTTTTTTAAAAAAAAAAACTATTTAGAACTATGAGGATAAAACTCCAAAACCTTCATACTGACTGTAATGCCTCTAACTGGTGCACTTCAAGCTTCTCAAGATTCAAGTAGAGTCTTGATTATCATAGATAATTTACTAGAGTTGCTTTGCTTTCTTAGTATAAGATTGGACAAGGGTCTGACAGTAAAAATGTATAGTTTTGAATTGGCCAAGGAATCCTAATTGTGATACAACTAACAAATTAAAATAACATGTATATAATAGAGTCAGCATGCATGAGTGTGTTGCAAATGTACGCACATCAATTAGGCATTTTCTCAAAAAATATGTTTAGGTTAAGACCCCTCTCCTTGATGAAAGTGACACATGGGAGTTTGACCATTTGAAAAAAAGACTTGGGTTATAGAGAATATGGATAAAAAGAGGGTTTGTCACAGATAATGGTGAAAAAAAAAATATTTGCAAAGGGATCTAAAATTATAAAAGCAAGTAAAGTTGGTAATTTTTGGTGATGTTTGTATTGGGAACAAAGTTCAAAGCAATATTATACGAGAGCTCTAAGATAAAATGGAAGTATTAATTAAAAGAGAAGAGTAAATCATGGACAAGATAGAGCTCAATAACTAACTGTTCAAGAGTCCTTTAGCTCCTCCCATGCATGTAACATATATATAGCAACGAATTTTCCAACATGTGACTGCCTCCTACAAATCTACTAATTAATTTTTGATCAATACAATTATATATATGGAGGAGGTATATGGTGAGCCGATTACTCCAAAAATTCTGATAAAAAAGAAGGGATACTTGAAACCTAGCTTATTCTTTGTATTAATTGTTTTTTCTCTTGGACCTGGAAAGTTTTATTCCTATTTCTTGATCTCAGTGGCTATTTAAATATTTAATCTCGATCTAAACCTGTATGCACTCAAGTATAGTTACATACAAAAGAAATATAAAAAACATACAGAAACATATATGTGTGTGCAAAGCAAATACAAATATCTGCAAAAACACTGATCTAAGTAAAGGACGAAACATGAAATACTAATCATGGTAGAGGGCCTAATGTCTCAGTCATCCAAAGGTTTCTTAAGGAAAGCAATGAATGCAAATAAATTTTAGAAACATATATAAAGTTAACAAGATTAAAGATTTATTTTGAGAAATATAAGTTTTTTGTTTTGTTTTTTAGCAATTAAGCATGCATGCATCTAAACCATGCGCCTTAAAAATATAAAGATTGTTTAAAAAGAACAACAAAGATGAGGAGGAGTGATTGACATTCTAACTTGAGATGCTTGAGAGTTCTCTACCTCTATAACTAACTATGGTCAATACCCTCTCTTATATAAGCAGGCTGCAACCCTTAGAAGCAGATAGTGGGATGCAAAACTGAAAACCATAATTAGTTTTAGGTCTCATTTTGGTTCATGGAAAAAACGAGGAAAAAAAAGTATGGCCAACAAAAAAAATAGAAAAATACCACTATTTTGTTGGATTTTTTTATAAAGATAATAGATAGGAAAGTAGATTTTCTATAGGAATAAGATTTCAATATTTGTGGAAAAAGAAAACTCTTATGTGGAACATGAAAAAGTCTAATTCCCAAAAGTTAAGAATTAATTTTTTTCTCCAAAATATACTTTAGCTTTTAGATAGAAGGGGTAAAATTTTCTTTTTTATTAAGGACATAACAAGGTATTTTTTTAAAAAAAAGTAGACGCTTAACTAAACATAAACCTCTTTGAAATATGTTATTTTTCATGATCAATTCAAACATACAAAAACTATTTTCAAAAAATTTTATATATAAGCATCAGTTTTTTTTTAAAAAATATTTTAGTGAGAATCAAACCAGTCAGAAACCCAACTCTAACTTATCAGGTCTGATAAGAAGCCTAACTACGGCTAGTTTGGACTGACCTCGCAGAAGTCACCAGGGTTTGTCTAAGAGATCAGCAACACCAGAAAAAGTCCATTCAGGTCAATGATCGAAATGAGCAAGAAGAGGAGTAAAGCTGCCCCACATGCCAAACCACACAAACCTAGATGAAGAAAACTTTGTAATGTAGAACCCTCTATACACCCCTAGGATTTGGTGTTTAGGTGGAAGACGAAGCACCGGAACAAAATCAATCAAGCAAATCCTTTAATAAAAAAAATCATAAAGACAAAGAATTATAATATATTTATATAGTTTATGTCTTTCACATTGTTGTCTGGGTTAACTCTGCAATAATGGATCAACATATATATATTGCAATAATCTAGGATCTTACCTAAAAAAAACTAGCCAGAAAATATTATTTGGGTTCCTTGATCCCATATAAGGAAGGCGTCGGGCTGAGGATTTAAATTTATTCAAATCTAATCAAAAGCACTATGATCGGCTCATGGTCAGTTTCAATAAATTTGTGCTGCAGTGTCTTTTAGTCTACATAGGTTATGGGTTGAGTTTGGCTTTAATACCATTTGTAACAATGCAGGAGCTCATCCAAAAAAGCTAGCAGGAAAGAAATTATTTGGATTTCTTGATTCTATATAAATATCCAAGATCTACCTAGCAAATAATCAATATGGAACTAAATACACATCCGCATAAGTCCCTCAGTTTAAGTCCTTCTCTATGTCCTGTAGAGAAAGGGTCCTATGTAGCCAGTAAAACTAATACTTTTGGTGGCTAGAGTAGTTGACCCACTTATTTCGTTTTCTTTTGTCCCACCCCATTGAGCCTCGGAGGGACTGCTGAACTCGTTAACTCTAGGTGCTAAATAACTACCAATAGTTTTCCCTGATATTTATGCGAGTCGTTTTTTTTCTTTTTTTCTTTTTTTTTTTTTGCCGGACCAGATACCTGAGTTCGATTGTTAAAGACCACATATATCAGCAATTTCCAACCACAAACCCGCGAGGCAGCTTACCCAATCGAAACACTCCACGTGTAACATCTTCCTCCAAATCACCTTGAAGATAAGGCGAAGATAAGGCCCGTGCATCTACAACCGTCAGATAGATCTCCATCCCCCCACTACCCATCCGATCTCCCCTCCCCAAGATTACCCAGCCACCCTGCAGCCCACCACACGAACCCCAAAACCATTAAACTCCTTCCCAATGCTCATTTGGCAAGAGAAAGGAAAAAAAAAAGAAGGAACAGAGCAGCGGAAGCAGCAAGAAATGGCCTCCACTGCCGCGGCCACCTCCCCGTTTTTGGGCGCCCGGGTGCCCGACTCCCACCCGGTCAAGACCGGGGGCCGGTTCCAGGCCCGGTTCGGGTTCGGGTGGCAGGAAGAAGACCGCGGCCAAGAAGACCGCCAAGTCCCCCGTCCCGGACCGGCCTCTCTGGTTCCCGGGCGCCACGGCCCCGGAGTGGCTGGACGGTTCGCTGGTGGGGGACTACGGGTTCGACCCGCTCGGGCTGGGCAAGCCGGCCGAGTACCTCCAATTCGATCTCGATTCTTTGGACCAGAACCTGGCCAAGAACCTGGCCGGGGACGTGATCGGGACCAGATTCGAAAACGCGGACGTGAAGTCCACCCCGCTGCAGCCCTACACGGAGGTGTTCGGGCTCCAACGGTTCCGCGAGTGCGAGCTCATCCATGGGCGGTGGGCAATGCTGGCCACGCTTGGTGCGCTCGCGGTCGAGGGGCTCACTGGCGTCCCATGGCAGGATGCTGGAAAGGTAAGTCTCCTACCCGACATTTGATTTAGGATTGAAAGAGAGAATTCCATGTCTCTTGTTTAATTTTAACAATATATATATATATATATATAAAATCAATTTTATCTTAATCATTAGATATATTATCGATATTATATTTATTTATATATTCATTAATTAATTTTATTTTATTGATTTTACTTTCAGTTTTATCTTTAGTTATTCATATTTCTTATTTGTTGTTTAAAAATATTTTCTAGTTTCAATTTCATAATTTTGTTATTTATCATTATAGTCAATTATTTTATTAATTTTTAAAATTTATCTAATATACTTTTGTTTTATGTTTGATTTATTCAGCAACTTAATTTTCTAATTTTATTTTTCTGTAACATGATATCATTAATATCACTTCCTCTTATATTAGTAATATTTTTTTTATCTTACTTATATTTTATATCTTGAACCAAATATTTTAATTTTGTTTTAATCTTTGTTAGCTATATTTTTCTTTTCAGTTTTTTATTCATATTTTTTATTTTTTAATTATATTTTATAATTATTTATAAGTATTTATCTAAGATTTATCTTCTCTAGTTGATAATATTTAACAATCTTTCATACATGTACTTAAGTAATTGTTCATATAATATTACAACATATGCTACTTGATATTTGACTGTTTTATAACCATTGGTAATTATTTATATAAGATCGCATTGTCTGTTGCTACTTGAAGGAAACATAATTCCAAAGAAATTGTGATTCTGCCCTTTATTGTCAAACCAAACCCTGGAAGAAGGTTGGAGTTGGAATAGCAGTGCCATTCTTCATTCGGTGAACCAAACATAGTCCTTCAACATTTTAAGATAATGAAATTGGGGCAAGTTATGGATACCAAGGGCTAACAAGACCCAATCTAACACACAACATTAGACACGCAACTTAAAACTGATTGAATCAGATGAGTTTATTTGATGCATGAGGGGAAGTTGCATGGGTTATACCATTTGATTCTATTTGAAGGCCAAACCCATCTCTGTCCCTGTTCAAACCCGTGACCAATGTCGAGTATAAATTTGTAAAAATTATTCCAAACATCGTGTAGGCGTGTGTTTAGTCTCATATCGATTATTCACTGAGAAGATCTTGAACACTTATACAGGACTAAGAAACCCAAAAAAATACCTTCTGGCTAGCCATTTTGGTTGAGATCCTGGGTTATTACAAATGGTATCAAAGCGGACCTAACCATAATCTATTTGGAGTAGTGGACACTGCAGCATAGATTCATTGGGGCTGACCACGAGCCGATCATAGTGCTTGTGATTAGATTTGAATGGATTTGAACTCTTAGCCTAACGAGGACGTCAGGGCTTGTAACGGGGGAATATGCGAGGATCCATGCGAGCGTGTGTTTAGTCCCACATTAGTTATTCGCTGAAGATTTCTGATACTTATACAGGACCAAGGAACCCAAAAAAAAAGCCTTCTAGTTAGCTTTTTGGGTGAAGTCTTGAGTTGTGACATTTGGTCCAAATATATTCATTAGATCCAACTAATAGTAGTTAAAAATCTAGAACTAGCTCCTTCCAAACTTAGACCTGACTCAGATAAAACATGAGGGGCACAACCACACATTAAATGGATCAAATCTATGTCTGAATCTTAGATGCAAAACCGATAAGTTTAGCTGCACTTAGCCCAACTAGATTGGCCTATGGTGTTAATGAAGCCACTTCAAAGTTGCCCATGAGACTCTTCAATAAAAAAGTATTAAAAAAGAAAAAAAAAAAAACAAAGCATTGCCCAACTAATTGGAATAGCCAGTAGCCATTTTGTTTGATAAATCAGTTACCGAGATCACTAGCTTGGATTTTGTATCAATAATTTAAGTTAAAATCTTAAAATCTCCAAGATCCTCCCTTTAAAAGTACCCTACAAGTGGATCATGCGTATCTATTTTAGAAGACCAAGAATTCTGTGATATAATACTACATTGGGCTTTCGTCATATTTTTAATAATCCAAATGATTCAATCTTCCAAATTTGATACTGTCTTTTGAATTTTTATGTCTCTACAATATTTTTTTTTTTCACGAGTTCATCATTCAATAAAAATTTGCTACTTGGAAATAGTTGGAATCCAAGAAAATGTGAAGACTTCACCAAATGTTCAGAGAAATGAATGACTAAAAACAAGTGTAATGGATGCAAAAATAGTTGATAAACAATGATAATACTATAAATGACAGCGGTATCACTAATCAGTAACCGAGGAGCATTTCACGAATTAGATGTGAATAATTTAACAATAAGCTCTTAAACTTGCGGTTGGTCGAATTTCCAAGATTTAAAACACTGGCTGGAATTCTTTCAGGTAGAGCTAGAGAATGGGCCCTCTTATCTCGGCCAGCCACTTCCCTTCTCCCTTACTGCATTGATATGGATTGAGGTGCTTGTGATCGGCTACATCGAGTTCCAGAGGAACGCCGAGCTCGACCCCGAGAAGAGGCTATACCCAGGTGGCAAGTTCTTCGATCCCCTTGGCCTTGCGTCTGACCCAGAGAAGAAAGCCACCCTACAGCTCGCGGAGATCAAGCACGCCCGCCTCGCCATGGTTGCCTTCTTAGGCTTTGCCGTCCAAGCTGCTGCCACCGGGAAGGGTCCTCTCAACAACTGGGTTACCCATCTCAGTGATCCACTCCACACCACCATCCTTGATACCTTCTCCTTGTTCTCTTAAAGTTCTAATGCTCTCCTTCGATCTCCATCCACTCGTATCCCTTCGTGTAATTTTTGTGAGGTCGTCAAGTTAGTAGCTGCATGATCCACGTCACCTTGTATATCTTATCTTTTTAGACCTTCGAAGAATGCGTCATTCCACATGATGTAATATATAACTTCATACAGTTAAATGCATGTCTAAACGTGCTTAAAGTCTTGTATGTAATACGTGCACAAGTATATTTATTTATTCATTAATACTGTTCTAGGTAATCTTAGAATCAACATATCTACAACAGGAAAAGTGATCTTTTTCGGCATATTTACATCTTTTACCGATGCTTATAAGCGTCGGTAAATATCCGCCCGACGCTACCTAAAGCGTCGCTAACACTTGAGTGGAAAAAGTTTTTCCCGACGCTTTTGAAAAAGCGTTGTAAAAGGTCGGTTTTAGTGATGCTTTGCAGAGACGCTTAAAAGCATCGCTAAAAGCATTAAAGCCGACGCTTATAAGCGTCGGCGTTAGCCGACAATTTTTTTTAAAAAATTATTTTCTTCGGGTGGACCTGGGGACCGCGTGTAGGCCGGGATTCGAATTCCCCAGGCTTAGATCCAGATCATGGTCACTGCGCCGGGATTTCAAAATCGAAAGAAGCATGCAGAAATGGAAAATCGGAAAGAAAGAAAAGAAGGGGGAGGTGATGTCGAACCTGGTGTTGGAGAACTCGTAGAGAGGAGGAGATCTGAACACTATCTTTCCTCCTCCTTTTCACCTGGAGTCAAGTTTCCCAAAATAAAAAGAAAAATAAATAAACAAGAAGAGGGAAGGAGATCAGAACACCAGCATGAGGAAAATAGGATTTAAAAATAGAAAGAAAATTAAATAAACAAGTCCCTGCTCGCCTCAGTATGCGTAGCCCCTGGCCACGGCCCGCCCCTTTCCGGCTACCGCCTGCCCCCGGTGGTGCAACGCTGGCGCTCCAGCCCCCGCGACGGCGAGGGAGCAGTTGTCCCTCCTCCCGCTCTCCTTGTCCATGCATATCCATTTGCTCCTGTCACTCCTGCAACAAAAATAAAGAAAATAAAACTTCTAGAGAGAGAGAGAGAGAGAGGAGTTTGTACTCTCAAAATACCCACATAGGGGCCGAGTGGAAAGATATGCTCACCTGGGCTCGGAGGAGAGGGATTGGAGATGGAATGGAGGAGAGAAAGTGTTCGTAGGACGGAGCTCTTGCTGAGGATTTGGGTGTTCTTTGGGGAGTTCTTCTGGGCTTCCAAACCCGCCATCAAACACTTCCCTTCTCTCCCTTCTTCTTCTTCTTCGGAAGCGAGGTTGGTGGTGAGATACTCTGGCTTGGATTCGTGGCTCAGATCCAAGAGACAGGGGAGGCGATAGATTGATGTCGGCCAGAGGGAGGAGGAGAAGAGAGTGGCTTGGATTCGTGGCTCAGATCCAAGAGACGGGGGAGGCAGTGGATTGATGTCGGCGCCGGAGGGAGGAGGAGAGGAGAGGAGACGCTTATAATTATAAGAGCTAGGGCATCGAGAGGGGTTTGAGATGGGGATCGGTTTTGAGATGGTTTTGGCCTCCGATGACGCTTATAAGCGTCGTCGTAGGTTCCGTCTTCAACGACGCTTAAAAAGCGTCGTCGATTCCAAATCTCTAAAAAGCGTCGGCAAAATTTGGCACTGAACCAAAATTTTTCGACGCTTTCCCTTAGCGTCGGAAAAAAAGCATCGAAAAATCTCGCTTTTTCTGTAGTGAGACTGCCTTGCCAATATCTATGAACGTGGATGACATTAAAGAAGAGCTGCAAAACAAAGAGAGAAGATAGAATCTACTGCCATAGGGATGAGCAAAAGAATACATTGACGTAAAAGTGGAATTAGTAAAAGCGAGACTAAACCTTCACGTAAGCCGTTTAAAAAATACATTAATATACTTGCATGGTCAAGTATAAAATGGTTCCTAAGTATCGTCACAAAAATTAAAAAAAATTGGGTGCTAGTATCATAGTATAACATATTCAAGTACCAAAACATACTGTATTAAAAGAATAATAAAATGGAGAAAGGGACACCTCATGCTAGCTATTACGTGGTTATTAACTACTCTATTTATACACTATTGCAATTGTATTAAGCAAAGAGGAGACGGAAAAGCCGCCCGGCGCGGTGGAGACAAACTCCTTTCTTTTTTTGAAACAAAAAAGCGAACAATGTGTAAAAATTCTGAGCTCTCTCATGCTCTACTAATGCCACGTCACCTATATTTTGAGACATGGTCTAGTTTCCTCATGCATTTCACTCTATTTTTGATATGGTTTTAAAAAAAATTAAAAACCTTCCTTCAACGACGTCATAATTCCTCTCTCTCTTTCTTTTGTTTTCGTAGAATAGATACTATACATATCGTGCATGTATAAATATATTGATAGAGTCGGCAGACAGATTTTCCTAAGAAGGAGAAGGAAGACCAGATAAAAACCCACAGGGTAACTCTTGTGGTGATTGGCCACATACAAATCTTCCCTCTCCAATATTATCTCCATTAACACATAACCATCCTCTCCCATTCTCATAGATATGGTCCACACGCTCTCTTCTTCAAGTTGCATTCCCATTCCAATTTTTTTCTCCCAAAATGCCCTAACCTAATTTCATAAATTTTGGCCCGCTTCCTCACTATCTTTTAACATGTTGGGTGGCAATCATTTGGTTCAACTCCTGTTACAAAATTAATAGATTAAAAGGATTTCCACATATATGAATACCAGCAAGATTTTTTTTTTTTTTGGTATAGAAAAGAAATAAGTTTTCCTTCGAATAGAAGCACCTATACAGCATAAAAAGGGCTCCTGAAGTTCATCACGATAGTGATCATTGTCTATTGTCACACCCCAATTTCATGAATTTCGAAAAACTTTCCTATTTGAACAGTCTAATTGATTGAACATCTGTTCAGCCAATTAAAATCCCAGTATACTCTTCTGTATATCAAAAAAAAAAAAAAAAAAATCTAATATAAGGTTCTAAACCAAGGGAGAGAGATTAAATCAACCCGTTATCCTCAAGACCCCTCCCTCCCTTCTCTCTCTCTCTCTCTCAAACTTCTTTTGTTTTGTGCATGTGTTAACTCTATAACCAATGTCCCTTCCGCTTGGGTACCCACTGGCAATATTTATTCTCTATTTCTTACAGAAGCAAAATGTCAGCTTGCCAAAGCTATGTTATCATAATTTGAGGGGGAAATGGAGGAGGTAGAATACCTCCTGCCAATATTATTATCGAAAAGCACTTAAAACAAGAGATAGGGCAAAAGTTATATACAAGAGGGACTAGTGGTCAATCTTGGGCAACAATGAACTAAAGGAGTTTGCTCTTTCAATTGCTCTTTCGCAACACAAATTTCCTCCAAATTGGAATCATGAAGAGGATTTTATTAATAGAAGACTTCTTACCAAGAAAGATTTGGGAGGTCCTTTCCAACCAAATGTGCTAACATAGAGCCATAACGAGTTGGTCCCATGCTCTTCTTGAGTGAGCTTTTATCTACCTACAACATCATGAGGTCCATAGAAACCGAATATTTGCCGGCCAATCTCCCATTTTGAGTTACAACTTCATAGTGGACTAGATACTTCAGGCAAAGAGGCATTTGAAAAAGATGTGTCATGGTTTCAGCATTAGCACCATATAGGGAGCAACTTGTAGAAATTCCTCACCATTTTCTAGCCAACACGTCTTTGTAATACCAACCAGATAAAGACTTTGATCTTTTCGAGAGCAGCTGCCTTCCAGATAGCTTTATAGAAGGGCCATAAGGTACCTCCTTGGTTGAGAAATTTATAGTAGGTGTCCGCTATATAATTTAATTCCATTACTTGTAAGTTTCCATTTCAGTGGACATCGGCTATTGTCGATGATCTGATGGGATATCCAACACTTGCAACAGGATCGCCAACTATTTTGTTTCACAGAGAATATATAGGCCATATACTTTGATGCACGATTTCAATCTTCTCCGGTTCCATTGAGAAGCTACCAAGGAATTAATTGACTTGCACCGCTCTTCTGTACAAAGGAAGGAAATTGTACTGGACCAACCTATGTATCTTCCCAAAATCTGATGTTATCATCATCACTGTCCAACTTGAATGAGGTATATTCCAAAAAGATTTGAAGTCCCTATTGATAGCCTTCCAGATTGATGATAAATTCATAAAAGATTTCCCTAACTCGCATTCTTCCTTCGAACCTAATAAGCCTTTTTGATCTGCCTTTCAAGAGAAGCCTCCAAACATAATTTGACATGAGAACTCAGAAAAGGAATTGAGTTAATCTCTCACGGATCAGGCTATGTCTCTACCATAGTAAACTAATCTATGCATTTAACATCCAGTTTCTTAACCTCCGCATGGTGCATGCTTATGGGAAGGAATACAGAAAGCAAGCTGAAAGACAGCAATGAAATGGGTCAGCAAACCCTATGGTGCAAGTTGTCGTAAAGGCACTATTTATTCCTTTGGCTACTCCTTCTTGTGATTTTTGGACACTCAATATTTTCTATTAGCAAAACAGCGGACTGAACACTCAATAGTTTAATTTTGTGCCAAAAAAAGAAAAAGAAAAAGTTTAGTTCAGTTTTACATGTAATTTATATAAAGTGTGATGCAATTGATATAATGAAATGAAATCAGTAAACAATAACCGAATTGTCACACTTATTGTGCAGGAGCTAGTCTTCTAAATAATATATATAGTATACATTGACTATAGTTAAATGGTTGACCTATGACTCAACATGTTCCCAAGTATAAATAAGTAACATGGGTGGCAGAAAAGATTGACAATTGGTCAGGCTTGTGGAAGTCTTGTTTTGTAGAGCTTTGATTTTAACAAATTGAGATAATCATTTACAATTTTTATATTTTGAACAAAAAATTATGCCACTTTACAAAAAGTTGAAATATATATTTTTTTTATTAGGATACTCATTGAAATCATTCAATGAAAAAGCCGGAGAGAGGAGGATGGTTTCTCTAATATAGGCAACCTTTTGTACATGGCTAGTAACATACGAAATGATAAAGTTAGAAAAGTAACTACATTATATATGATAAGAATTACAATGAGGCCCATGCTAGGATATCATATAAAAGAAATTAATAAGTTGTGGTCATTATTTATTCGTAGCTAGGAAACAGAAGCATTAAATCAAATATGTATACTGTGCCATATGCATCATTTGAATGGGACAAAATTTTAGTCAGCACTTGTTTGGCAAATGATTGTGCCACCGCTCTGCCTTGATAGAAGACGACCACAAGTTTAGAGGATTACTGGTACTTTTGAATGCTGATAAGCTACGACTTGTCTCAAGATGATGTGGTTGTCCGCGAATGACATAGTTATTTTCTCAGTAGGATTAGAAAACTATATCATATACCGCATGCACCAATATAATCGACCATGGAATATATCTTTATGGGTCAACCAATGAGACAAACGCATAATGAATAAAGTCCATAAAATTATATGTCGGTAATTGATGTGGAGCAAATCCACGTGATGTATGTAGTGCAGAATATGTTGGGAATATACTGTCCCAGAAAATTTTAAATCTATAATACTCTACTTCAACAAATAATAGGCAGAAATAGGCTTATAGAAAATAAATAGAGAAAGTGGAAAAATGGAACCCGAGATGCTGAGGCGTGGTATGTTGGTCACTTTCCTTGAAGTAGATTTCGCCGCCTTACAGTGCACTAGGCTTGGATGGCGTTCTACTCCTGAGATACAACAGCCTCTCGCACTGTTCCTTCTGCCTCAATGATTTGCACGAATCAAAGAAGCTTTCGAACCCAGAATCAGTATGCAGCAAGCCCGTTGATTGAAAGAAAAATAGCAAACAGGGAGAATAGTAGTTTTCTGCTTTCAAATTTTATATATATCTCCTGTCTAATCCGAAGAGGTCTATTTATAGACTTCTTCGGGACAGACGCGACCCAAAACCGATCCAACGGTCAAAACCGGTAAGAAAGTTTGAAAAAAAAAACACTGGGAGTATGGCCAGCAGATGCGAGGTCGGTTGCGAAGAGGTGCTATCGAGGAAGCGACGTGGCTCCTCGTGCTAAGGGTGCGAAGCACGACTCATGCGCCTCTTGGCTCATCGCACCTGTTGTCCGACCTCGGCTCCTCTGGGCTCATTGCACCTGTGGTCCGACCTCAACCTCGGCACCTCGGACGAGCACAGGCACAAGGAACCTCGGACGAGCAGGGCCGACGAGCAGAGGCACGAGCGCAAGGAAACTCGGACGAGCAGGGCACATGCGCAAAGAACCTCTGGTCGCACAGGCACAAGGAACCTTGGACGAGCAGGGCCTGTGAGGCGCAAGTAACCTCGGACGAGCAGGGCCGAGCGAGCACAGGCTCGAGCGCAAAGACCGTCGGGTCGGACGAGCACAGGCACAGAACCGAGCCTTCACGTAAATAAATCCTCCATATGAGAGATTTAAAAAAGGAGGGAACAGAGATTCGAACCACCTACCTCAAGCACCTCAAGCGGGCACACCAACCATCCACACCACACTCCCTTCTTAACATATATACATAATATATATGTTTTAAGTATGAAAACTTTTAATTATTATTTAATAAAAATCTAACATTCCCCCACCTGATTAAAATGTTTTCAAAAACTATATAAAATAAAAAATAGTCAAACTGGGCTTGTTTATGTCACGACTTCAATAAAGGTAGCTTGCGGCTTTGAACCTTTACCTAGTGAAAGTATATTTTCATCTGAAAGGTATAGTGGTAACTAAAAAGCTTTGAACCAAATCCTTTGGTTCAGATTTCTATATACTTCACCCATGACAAATGCAAATACTGGGTTCATTATAGGTGGTGCTTTTTCTAGCCTTATGCACCAATATCTCAGTTTCATGAGTGCTCTAGGGGTTAAACCCTTATCCCCATAGACTGCGGCCACACAGTCACACTCACATAGGTGAGTCCTCCAAAGGTGCTCGCAGCACAGCACCTTGCCATAGTCTCGGACTCATTCAGAGTTTTAAACTCTTCCGTATACCTCTGCTGTATTTAGCACTCACATCACAGGGAGAGACCAAATGACATAAAGTCATTTTATTATAGTGCTAACTAATCATTAAACAACTTGTTTTTCCCGTTGAACCTTTCGTCTTGGGATCTCCAGTCAGAATAGGTTGGGTTACCATTGTCAATGATTCCTTATGGGTTTCAATCCCATCCCCTTTGATGTTTCTATGACTTTGCTTCTAGCCAGTCCTTTAGTTAAAGGATCTGCTAGGTTATCTTTAGATCCAACAAATTCCAAAGTTATGATACCATTTTTAATTAGGTATCTAATAGTCTTATGTCTCACACTAATGTGTCTTCTGTTTCTCTTGTTATACTCAGTATTTCTACAAGTATTAATTGCAACTTCATTATCACATAACAAAGAGATAGCAGGTATAGGCTTTTCCATAATAGGTATTTCAGACATAAGATTCTTAAACCATTCTGCTTCTTGACTTGCAGAATCTAAGGCTACAATCTCAGCCTCCATAGTGGATCTTGTGATCACAGTTTGTTTGGATGATCTCCAAGCAACAGCTGCACCACCCAACATGAATATGTATCCACTAGTTCCTTTTCGATTCACTGAATCAGTGATCCAACTAGCATCACTGTATCCTTCAAGTACAGTGGGAAATCTTGAGTAATGTAAACCATAATATATTGTACCTCTCAAGTATCTAAGTACTCTATCCAGTGCTTCCCAGTGACTAAGACTAGGGCAACTATTAAACCTACTGAGCTTTCCTATAGCATAAGAAATGTCAGGTCTACTTGTATTTGCAACATACATCAGTGTCCCAATAATTTGAGCATATTTCTCTTGGGCCACTGGATCACCTTTATTGCACTTCAAGTTCAAACCATGCTCATAAGGTGTACTCACTGGTTTACAGTTGTACTTATCAAATTTCTTCAATATTTTCTCAATATATTGTGATTGATCAAAAATTATACCATCAGGTATTCTGGTAATCCTGTTACCAAGAATTACCTCTGCCTGACCTAAATCTTTCATATCAAAATTATTAGACAAGAAAGTTTTGATATCAGTCACCATATTCATATCAGTACCAAAAATTAAAATATCATCAACATATAAACACAAGATAATACATGAATCATTTTCTAACTTTGAATATAAGCACTTATCTGATTCATTTGCTTTAAAGCCATAAGAAATAATTATTTTATCAAATTTCCTATACCATTGCTTAGGAGCTTGTTTTAAACCATAGAGGGATTTGACTAACCTACAAACTTTTCTTTCCTGTCCTTGAGCCACAAATCCCTCTGGCTGATCCATATAGATCTCTTCCTCTAAATCACCATGAAGGAAGGCAGTCTTGACATCCATTTGATGAATTATCAAATTATGGATTGAAGCCAGTGCAATTAAAGTACGAATTGTGGTTATCCTAGTCACAGGAGAATATGTATCAAAGTAGTCAATACCCTCTTTCTGAGAAAAGCCCTTAGCAACTAATCTTGCTTTATATTTTTCAATAGAACCATCAGGTCTTAATTTCTTCTTAAATATCCATTTACAACCTATAGCCTTACTACCAGGTGGTAAGTCAGTTAAAAACCATGTTTTATTAGTCATAAGTGAATTCATTTCACTATTAATAGCTTCCTTCCAAAACATAGAATCTAATGAGTTCATAGCATCTTTATAAGTTTTAGGATCATCTTCAACCATAAAAGTATAGAAATCAGATCCAAAATCTTTCTTTTTCCTAATTCTTTTCCCTTTACCAAGTTCATTAATATCATTAAGTTCATTTTCATTTTCATTATTAGGAATAATTAGAGAATTAGATGGCGAACTACAAGATGCATCATTAGATCTATCTATTACATGCTTTTCTATTTTATCCTTAAATGGAAAAATGTCTTCAAAGAAAGAAGCATCTTTAGATTCAATTATAGTATTCTTTTCTATGCCATTAATATCAGAACTAATGACTAAGAACCTATAAGTAACACTATTAAGAGAATAACCAAGAAACACGGCATCAAAAGTATTAGGTCCTAATTTTCTTTTCTTGATTAAAGGAATATTAACCTTAGCCAAACAACCCCAAACTTTTACAAAATTTAGGTTAGGTTTTCTTCCTTTCCAAAGTTCATAAGGAGATTTATTAGAACCTTTAAATAGAACCCTATTAAGCAGAAAACATGCAGTAAGCATTGCTTCCCCCCACCAAACCTCAGGTAAACCTGAGTTGGCAAGCAAAGATCTTACCATATCTTGCAGAGTCCTATTTTTCCTTTCAGCCACTCCATTAGACTGAGGTGAATAGGGAGGTGTAACTTCATGTAGAATTCCATTAACTCTACAGAATTCATTCAAGTCATTAGAGGTGTATTCTCCTCCTCTGTCTGACCTGAGAATCTTTATTCTCTTGTCAAGTTGATTTTCTACTAAAGATTTATAAGTCTTAAACATCTCAAATGCTTCATCTTTAGATTTCATTAAATAAACTTGACAATACTTAGAATAATCATCTATGAAGGTAATGAAATACCTTCTACCCCCTTTAGTCAAAGTTCCATTTAGATCACATACATCTGAATGTATTAATTCTAATAAAGTTGAATTTCTATTTACTATTTTAAATGGTTTTCTAGGTTGTTTAGATTGAACACAAATTTGGCACCTTTCCTTTTCATTTAATGAAACATTAGATAATAAACCAGAGCTAATCATTCTTTTAATAGTATTATTATTCACATGTCCTAATCTAGCATGCCAAAGAGATGAAGAACATATTGAAAGCACAATTTTATTATTATTATTAGAAGAAAAATCCAAAGATATATTATTTATTACATACAAGCCATCACACTCATAACCTTTGCCTACAAATGTCCCATTCTTTGTTATAATCACTTTCTTAGATTGAAATAACAAAGAATAACCACTTCTATTTAGAAGAGATCCACTGATCAGATTCCTCCTTCCATCGGGCACATGGTACACATTAAATAGTGTAAGCACATTCCCAGACGTAAGCCTTAGAAGTACTTTTCCAGTTCCAAGCACTCGTGCCGAGGTGGAGTTCCCCATAGTTACTGTTAGGCCGCTCCGGACCTGATAAGTAGTAAAAAGGGTATGATCAGTACACATATGAACATTCGCACCTGTATCCACTAACCAATCGGTAGAGCAAATTGCCAAATTTAATTCTGGACTTAAAGTTACATACCGATCATCAGTACTAGTAGGACCAGTACTGGATAGCACCATGTTGGTTTGTGGATTTGCAGGTTGAGAAGGCGCATGTTCATAGTTCTGATACTTCTTCTTCTTCATCCGGCATACTCGAGCCATATGACCGAGTTTCCCACAATTGTAGCAAATCGGCTTCCGATCATTCTTATTGATATGGTGTTTTGGCTTCATAGGTTTTCTTTTGTTTCTAGGTCCACCCTTTTCAAATTTGGAGTTCTTGAACTTATGGGTCTTATTTTGGCTTTCTACAAAGTTCACCTTGGTTAGAAGCTCAGGATTCATGAGTTGCTCATTATCTTTCTCAAGGTGTTGTTCTTGGATCCTAATGGCAGACAATAGAGTTTTCATTGTCATATCCTCAGTTTTATGTTTCAGGGATAACCCAATGTCTTTCCAAGAAGGTGGGAGCTTGTCAATGGTACAAGCAACTTGAAGGCTCTCAGTTATTCCCATTCCCCTTAAGCCTAACTCATGATAAATCACTGTTAACTCATGGGCTTGGTCAACTACGGGCTTGGTGTCAACCATCTTATAAGACAGGAATTGACTAGCAGCATACTTGTCCATTCCGGCATCTTGGATACCATATTTCTTATTAAGATCATCCCAAATCTCCTTGGAGGTTTTAAAAGTGCAGTAGACATCAAAAAGGGGATCAGTAAGATAGGACAGAATCCTTCCCCTACACAGGTAGTCTTTCTTCTTAAATTCCTCCAAGTTACAAGTTCTAGCTGGTTCATTCTCTTCCTCATTTGGAGGAGAGTCAAAGATTATGGAAAATAACCCAAGTGTGGTTAAGAAGATTTCCATCTTCTGTCTCCAACGCTTAAAGTTATTTCCATTAAATTTTTCAGGAGGAACCGGGTCACTTGCATTGGCCATTGGGGTAACTCTAAGTACTAGCCTATTATATGTAGGAAAAAATCTACTTCAAGAATGTTGGGAATATACTGTCCCAGAAAATTTTAAATCTATAATACTCTACTTCAACAAATAATAGGCAGAAATAGGCTTATAGAAAATAAATAGAGAAAGTGGAAAAATGGAACCCGAGATGCTGAGGCGTGGTATGTTGGTCACTTTCCTTGAAGTAGATTTCGCCGCCTTACAGTGCACTAGGCTTGGATGGCGTTCTACTCCTGAGATACAACAGCCTCTCGCACTGTTCTTTTTGCCTCAATGATTTGCACGGATCAAAGAAGCTTTCGAACCCAGAATCAGTATGCAGCAAGCCCGTTGATTGAAAGAAAAATAGCAAACAGGGAGAATAGTAGTTTTCTGCTTTCAAATTTTATATATATCTCCTGTCTAATCCGAAGAGGTCTATTTATAGACTTCTTCGGGACAGACGCGACCCAAAACCGATCCAACGGTCAAAACCGGTAAGAAAGTATGAAAAAAAAACACTGGGAGTATGGCCAGCGGATGCGAGGTCGGTTGCGAAGAGGTGCTATCGAGAAAGCGACGTGGCTCCTCGTGCTAAGGGTGCGAAGCACGACTCATGCGCCTCTTGGCTCATCGCACCTGTTGTCCGACCTCGGCTCCTCTGGGCTCATTGCACCTGTGGTCCGACCTCAACCTCGGCACCTCGGACGAGCACAGGCACAAGAAACCTCGGACGAGCAGGGCCGACGAGCAGAGGCACGAGCGCAAGGAAACTCGGACGAGCAGGGCACATGCGCAAAGAACCTCTGGTCGCACAGGCACAAGGAACCTTGGACGAGCAGGGCCGAGCGAGCACAGGCTCGAGCGCAAAGACCGTCGGGTCGGACGAGCACAGGCACAGAACCGAGCCTTCACGTAAATAAATCCTCCATATGAGAGATTTAAAAAAGGAGGGAACAGAGATTCGAACCACCTACCTCAAGCACCTCAAGCGGGCACACCAACCATCCACACCACACTCGCTTCTTAACATATATACATAATATATATGTTTTAAGTATGAAAACTTTTAATTATTATTTAATAAAAATCTAACAGAATATACTTCCTAGTTATCTTTATATATATTTAAGTTATACATATCCTTTTTCCTATCCAAAAAAATATTGACGCTGCTGAAAATTTTCTCCTAAGATATTTTATTACCGTCAAGAATCGATATGACCGAGGCGCCGAGCTGGTAAAGTCAATGAAGGGCTCAACGATCAACCCTTTTAGACGGTAAAAATTGGCAAAAAGTGGAGATATGCCTGAGATAGTGCTGGAAAGCTATGATCGTGCTTGAGCCTTCGCTCCAAGATCGAGCCGGAAATAACAAAGATGAAGAAGTTATTTTACAGGAGAGTATCCGACAGAGACTCCTCCGATACCTAAATTTGAAGGACTCTCCGAGAGCAGTAGAGATTGTGAGAATGGCAGAGCAATAGGACGAGGCGTATGAGAGCTCAAGAGCACTTACCTGGAGGGTCTCCAAAATTGGATTATATAAGCAACGGCCAATGGCTATCACCGAGGAACTCGGGTATGCAGATCGGCCATCTTTGGCAAGCTACCACATGCTCCAAAGATTACGTGCGGTCGTTTCGCATGTGTATCATGCCTCACGCATCTCGTGAGCGCAACTTAGAAAATCGCTTGTGATTATAGTTGAGGTGTTGCCAGCTAAGAGAAGATTTTGGAATTTGAAGAGCTCTCCGTGTACTTCTAGACGGGCCACATGGCGGGCTTCGATTGATCGGACGGAGGCTTCGTAGAAGAGTCAAATTTTCTTTTTCCTACTTTATCTAAGTTCAATATGATCCAATGTACTATTGATCCTATATTCGGCAAGAATGCCATAGGTCTAGACTTGGGGGATATGTTGGGACCATATTTGCCTGCAATGATCAAATTTATTGTCGGAGAGCCAGCAAATAATAGATCCCACAAATGCTACGAGGACAACCTTTAGCACATACCAAGTCTAAAAGGAATCTTGACATATACGTTGCGGAAAAATCAACTACTTCCGAATCCAATCTTCCAATTTCCCTGAATCAAATGGTAAAAAACACCAGCCAATGAGCCAATATCCATTGCAGCAGCCCGTTAGTCACCAATTAAGTGTGTATCACTACAACATCATCCATGTGAAGACTCACACCAGCCAATGAGCCACGCAAGGACGCCGTGAACGTGAAACGCCCCCATCCATCAACGTCCAAACGTCACCACGAAGCTCCATGGCACCACGTGGTCAACGCCAGCTGATGGAAAAAAGGCTCAAGCGGAGATTTTCGTTTTTTTTTCTTTCCTCTCAAACACGAGCATATGCGGCTTGCATCGCAGGATACCGTACAGTACTTGATAGCTATTGTCTAACAAGTAAGATAATTTTTGAACTATTGGCGTACCATAGATCCGGTTGTTATTGGAGTAGAGCTACGGACAACTTGGGAAGGCATTTTTTATGTAAAACGCGTGCTAGGTGTCGATAGAGTATGCCTCGAGGGAGACTTTTTCAGGATGATTTACTATTGTAACAACTCAGGACCTCTCCCAAAATGGCTAGCTGGAAGTTATTATTTGAGTTCCTTGATCCTGTATAAGTACTCAAGATCTACCCAGCGCATAACCGATGTTGGACTAAATACACGCCCACACGGGTCCTCACATACTCCCCTCGTTCAAGCCCTAACATCCTCGTCAGACTAAGGGTTCAAATCTATTCAAATCTAATCACAAACACTACGATTGGCCCGTAGTCAGCCCCAACGGATCCGTGCTGCAATGTCTTCTAATCCACATAGATTATGGGCTGGGTCCGCTCTGATACCATTTGTAACAACCCAGGACCTCACCCAAAATGACTAGCTGGAAATTATTATTTGGATTTCTTGATCCTGTATAAGTACCCAAGATCTACCCAGAGCATAACCGATGTGGAACTAAACACACGCCCATACGGGTCCTCACAACTGTATTCGGAGAGTGGATAAGTTTGGGGAGACCATCCACTGATTTGTGAGATTCTCAGACTGGTTTGGAAGTTTATCTCTGTCCAGGCAGCGCATGCGTTCCGAGAGACAAATAGAACAGTTGACTGAGTCGCCTCATTTGTAGCCTGATACTCTGAAAATTTCATTTAGCCGTCATCGACAGTTTTACCTCTTTTTTGTTTTTTTTTTTTTTTTTTGACTTGGCCGGATGTAAATGAAATGCTGTTTAAAATAAAAGCACATAGCGCAGAACTGCACCGCCGGGGATCCTGAGACTTTTTGGGCTCCCTCCTTCCTCGGAGGCCCTCAACGTTTTAAACGCCCGAGAAAGATTAAGACCCTGGGAGCGAGGCAGGTCTTCTTTGTGATAAGCAAAGGTCGGCACCGAATCCTTTTGACTTTCTCGCTGCAATTACTCCTTCCTTCTATTCTATATAAACCATGCGTACGCTTCCATCTCCAATCCAAACCCCCCTTGCTTTCCATTGAGCTCTTCCTCTCCTCCAAACACCAAGGATTCTAGCACAACGAAGTTAAGTCGTTGGCTCCATGGGACGAGCACCTTGTTGCGACAAGCATGGATTGAAGAAGGGGCCGTGGACGCCGGACGAGGACGAAAAACTTATCGACCACATCCAAAAGCATGGCCACGGAAGCTGGCGGACCCTCCCCAAGAATGCTGGTGAGCGACTCTTTTCTTGTGTCCTTGTGGTTGTGGGTTGCACTCATAGTTGTGTGTCGTTTTTGGATTATAAATGATCAAGTTAGGGGTCTTGCAAGGTCGAATTCATATGAAGTGTTTTGTGCACAGGGCTCGCGAGGTGCGGCAAGAGTTGCCGGCTCCGGTGGACGAACTATTTGAGGCCTGATATTAAAAGAGGAAAGTTCTCATTTGAAGAGGAAGGAATAATTATTCAATTACATAGTATGTTGGGGAACAAGTAAGTTTGTCCGCCTGAACCTTTAAATAGTTTTGTTTTCCTACCCGCGACCAAAGGAAAGGCTTCCCAAACTGATTGAGAGGTCTTAATTCTCCGATTGTTCCTTCATCTTTACAAATTCGCATGGTCTAAACATGGTCTTCACTGTTTTGAGTTTTAGGTGGTCGGCGATTGCTGCTCGCTTGCCAGGAAGAACAGATAACGAGATCAAGAACTATTGGAACACCCGCATCAGAAAAAGGCTTCTAAGGATGGGAATTGATCCTGCAACTCACAGCCCTCTCCTCGACCTCTCTTCGCTTCTAAATCGATCGTCATACAACCCAAATTACCAACTCGACTTCTTTAGATTAGCCACCAATCTCCAATCATCTCAAAGCCAAAACTTCAACCTTCTTGGCCGAAAGCTCCAAGAGCCACAGCTCCCCAACCCCCAAGTCCAAGACCCATTCCCATCCTTCCAAGACCACCAGCTACAAAACCAAATTCAAGAGTTTCCTCTTTGCACCACTTCTAACGCTAGATTCCTTGATAAAGCCCAGCTTATGCAAGCCAACGAGGGGCAATTCCAACCACAGGCTCAAAGCCATCTATGGCAAGACGTTGTCGCTCAGGCTAACTTTTCTGAGAATTTTGTGCCCGGTGCAAGTGTTAGCTTTGACAATTTGGACCCATCCATTCCCCAGCTGATCTCTGGGAACTCCAACTTTCAAGCGACCAACAGCCTGAATTATAGGCAAACTTCTGTTCTATCAGCACCAGCATCGATCCCAACCCAATTAAACTCCTCAACGACGTACGTGAATGGCAACACCCAGGATGAGAAGGATGGCTATTACAGCAACTTATTTAAAATCCAAATTCCTGATCTATTGGATGTGAGTGCCTACATGTAAAGAAAATAGAGAGAAAAAAAGAGGTGCTGATGAAGGAGAAAATATGCACAGAGAGAGAGAGAGAGATTAGTTTTACCCTTCCGTGAATGTATGAAACACATACTTTCCACAGTTTTTTCCTTTGCGTTCATCCTGGAAATTGAATTGCCATATGTTTTCTATGTTTTTTTTTGTTCTCGATCTCCACGGCTTGTGTATCATGCGATTATGGAAGCTACATCATGCAGCGCTCTGTGCTGCTTAATAATGGATACTTGTTTCTCAAGTTATAAGAATAGCTTTCTTGATGTAAAAGTTATAAGAATAGCTTAAATGATGAGGTGGCGTAAATGTTTTTTTTTCAGAAGTAGTGAGATAAATTATGTTAATTATTAGAAAAAGAATGGGAAAATCAGAATAAGGACACACGTAAGTGTCAAGCTCACGTGAGATGCAAGCGTGTTTTCCTGAATGATCTGATTTTTTATTGTTCGAGAAAATCGAAGAATAGAAGATAAATATTGTAGGCTGTGCGAAGCTAGTTTTCTGGGTGTATCGCATACAAAAACACGAAGCAAATTAGGTCTCTCTCTCTAACGACACTCAAACATACGCATGCAAACAGTTGCAATAAATTAACAAATGCCATGCAAGCATATATACGTGGAATCTTATAACTTCTCTTCTTTCTCTTGGTATTTCCACAACAAATAATATGGTTTCTCTCTTATTCTTGAGTAGTGTTGTCCCGAAAAAGTGATGACATTCGTATCAAAGGAAAAGTATGAAACACAATATCTTAAGTTACAAATCAATTCTGACCACAAATTATATTAGGCTGCCCTGCATTAGAATGGAGAAGATTGGTGGCTACTTGCTATGTATGCACCATGAGTCATGGTAGCACATGACTAATTCTTTGGCTTGCATGTCCTAGTTATCATAGGCATTACGGTTGGCAGCAAAAATCAAAGTGATCTAACCCTCATGTGGTCCTAACCACTCTCCATACTTCTTTGGATCATGCAATAAGACCAAGTCACAGTCTTATATCACATCTGTAATGATACAACACATTGTAAAATTTTGATTAAAAATGCAAGTTTTAAACTGACCAGTAAATCATCCTTCATCTTTACCAACTTATGAGAAAATACATATATGACTCATTTGGTTTGCAGGAAGAATTTTCTCTCACCGAAATATTTTTTCTGGAAAGCTGATTTCTAATAATATGATGCTTGAAAAAATGATTTTGGCATGTTTGATTGATTATAGAAAAATGGTACCTTCTAGAATAGCCTATATTTGGTTAAGTAACTACTTTTCTAAAAAAAGTTGAATAAAATATATATTATATCGATCCTTAGTAAAGAGAAAAACATTATCAATGGATTTTGATGGCTTAAGAGTAGCTTTGGAAAAAAAATCTCAATTCCCAACATGTGAAAAAAGTAGCTTTTTTATGATCCTCGTGGGTTTTTCTTTCTCATGAAATATGAAAATTTTATTTCCATAGAAATGCTACTTTCTCATCTCATTTAAAAATTCTAACCAAACAAGAGATTTTTCTTCGTTTTTCCATTGACCACATTTTTCTCATTTCTGTTCTCGCGAACCAAATGAGTCGATAACGATATTTTGATGGTTCAACACTATAACATAAAATTCATTGACTTTTATCTCTTATAAAAAAAAACCGTTGATTTTTATCCATCATTACGCAAGAGTATAATTGTTAATAACTTGTAAATTAGATTGTTGCCTAGCATTGCATCCTTCCTTGGCTAAGTGAAAATTTCGTATGTGGATTTTGGAAGATTTTTCTTTTCTCCTTTCTATACTTTTCCAAGTGTGTGACATAGGTAATTTTTATAATTGGTTATTCTCAAACCGATGCTCCTAAAAAATGGATAGGAGATTAGGAGGCATGATCCTTAGTAGCCCTGTGTTATCACATTGTATTACCCTGCAAATAATCTGTCCTTTGCTAAACATCACTGTTTCAATCAGTGAATTGCCTTTAAGAGTCGTGTACGCCCGGTTTAATCCTCCTTTCCTGAGCCCACCTAGAAGAATAAGAGAAAGAGAAAGGCGATTTTAGGGTACACTGTAATTTCCCTGCACAGCATAAAGTCCACAGGAAAGCTACAGCTTTGTCTCATCTCAGCCGTCCAATGTCGAGGCAGGACAAGAGGGACACGTGGTCTACCATTACTGCGATCTCCGTCGACGTGGGCCAGACCTCGCGGAGGAATAATTATTTGTGGGCCGACCATATGTCCTTGAAGTTGGACCATTCGCCGAGTTATTATTTGTGGGCCGTGCATTTTCCTGACGTTGGACCATTCGCGGTACGTCACGCGTTCGTCCAGCCTCTTGGATCCGGTCAAAGCTAGAGCAAACGAGCAGACAAAATGTACTGTGCCACGTGGATCCAACATCTCACCCGCTCGACCTTCCCTGGGTATCGTTGAGAGCAAGGTCTAAAATAACGGTCGTTATGTTGCTATTTTTTTGTGTGTGTGTACGGAAAAATTATTTAAAATTATCCGTAAAAGATACAAGTTGATTTATCCGGGTTAACAACATGGATGAGGGCAGGAGGTACTGCACTGCTCAAAACCGAGTGCCATGATAATTATTTACAGCAAAGGAGGCAAGCCGATCAACATCCTATAGTTTGGCTTGTGTGCATATATGCATAAAGTCGAAGTTCATTGTACTCTTGTTATTATGCTAGTACAAGCATTTCACTAGCTTTCTATTAGTTACATTTTTCATTATGACGATCCATTAGTTAGGATTTTATTTTCACAATAGTTATATTTTAATTGTTACGGTAAGGAAGTGTATCTTGGTGCAATGATAAAATTGCTTCATTGTTACTTAATTTCTCCACATGCGGAGATAAAGCTGCATATATTCATCTTTTCATGCTCTATATTAGAGGAGCCTCCAGAGCCACCCATTTATATCAACAAAATAATACTATAAAATTCAGATATTAATGCAATAAACAAAATTTAATATTTTTAGGATTGCTTTTTTTTTTTTAACCAAAATCAACGTTTTTGTTTCTAAATAACATCACACCAGATAGTAATATCACACCGAAACTTTAGAGCTTGGACATGATTTTTTGACCAGGACAAACAATGGATGCTCTTGCTTACGCAGGGGTAGTGGGTTGGTAGAGGAGGCTTATGCCTCATTGTGTCCAATGTTCAAAGAATTGTTGGTAAATGACCTTTTCGCAATGATTGTATGCTGATTGATCACGTTTAAATTTCATTCTATGGGGATGGTTGTCTAGATGTACAATATTCTTGCACTTGTTATGTGGATAATGTGTACCAAAGTTTTGGGGTCTAGTTAAATGTTCTGAAAGTATGCTGATAGTTTTGCAAACTTTAAACCAAGGGACAAGCCTATTTTACAATTAACTATATAGTACAATTAAGTTGGCCCAAAACTTGAGGGAACATCCATACCAATTGGAGAACCTAGAACCTCCTCCAGTGGCAAGCGTGGTGTAACCACTGCTGGGACTGCGGTTCACTATTTTCGCTTACATACCACGTTTCTATACATCTCCAACCATGTTTTCATGTACTAATTTCTTGCGAAAGAGTAATTTTTATAGAAATTATACAAATCGATAAGTTGACACATCATGATCTTAGCCTCTTAGATGGCTCTTATAAATAAATCATGATGAATTCATCTAGTCTAGATAAGAGTTAGAGAATTGAGATGTTATGTTTGAGTGGTAGTACCATGCATGCAGCACGAAAAATTGTGGCAGTACATCATTTTAAAAAGATTAAAAAAAGTTTAAACACACTTAAGCTATTTATTAAAGAAAATTTTTAGAGTTATTGACGTAGGCCAGTTGACTATAATCCGAAGCTAGGTCATGAGAGGTGAAAAAATTTCAGTGGACGTTAGAGTTTCAGAACTTCTCCTCTTGCAGTGTAGGGAGACCCGTCGGATGTCTTAAAGTAAGTCTACGGAACGGCGTTGTCATTGTACTTGACATGTGAAGGAAGTTAAGAGGAAACGCTGTGGGTCAAATGACAGCTCGTGACTCATCGTGTTCATCCCATTGTTGACAACTAAGCTTGGATCTCTCACTCCTCCCTTCATCTGGATCGTATCTTTTAGAAAAGTCATGGTGGCCTCTAGGACTGCAAAGTAGCCATCATTAAGTGTGGAGAAAGTTTTAGCTCATGACTTTGTGATCTTGTGTGCTGAGATGCAAGTCAGGGAGCATATTATATTGCTAGAAAGTAATTCTGGCTGCAATCTTTGAAAATTGCAAGGATAGCTGTTTTGCATGCAGTCAGAGATTGCTAAGAAACTTAATAATCCAGCTCTAGAATGCATTTATACTTGGGCTTGATGCCCCGATTGAATGGAGAACTTTTCCATGTCAGTTATCTCCTTTGTTTAAAGGATGCAACGTCTAAAGCGTCGAGTCGTTATTTCCACCAATGTATAACATCCAGCAGGGGTGATGGAACCCCAGGATTGACTAGGCGCGGGTTAAATTTGAAGTCTCATCTCCCAAAGTGAGTTTGCAAATGATTAACTTGGGTTACACATATGGTTAATATATATTTGATAAACTCATATCCACTCTTGTAAAGGTATAACTTTATGTCTAGCATAAGCTCATAGGGATGCAGTTGGAATTCCAGTTCAGTTTTCAGATCTACGTCCCTTGTCCTCATAAAGAGCATAGGCCAGAAGAACCAGTGAACCTGGAGATTTGTTACGGCCTAGATCAAGTTTATAAACGTAAAGTGCGTGCTAAATAGGTCAGATACATATCTGAAGTACAATTTCTAGTGTTCCCAAATCCAGGTCATTATTGAACTACTAAATCCACACTCAAATCTCATATAAAATAGATCCATGCTGCAGTATTCTTTAATCTATAATGGGCTATGAGCCAAATTTGTTTTAATGCCATTTGTAACAGTGTAGGACTGTTATCACATCTAAAAACTCTTAGTGAAAGGTATTGTTTGAAATTTTTAGGGTTAAACATATCCTTATAAAATATATTTTTTTTGGTTAAAATTTGACCCCAAAAGAGCAATCCAAGAAAAAATGATCAATAGTAGGGAGGATCAGCTCATAGGCTTGGCTACAATCTTTGTTGTACATGTTCTAAAAATGGCCAGGCCACGTAACATGCATCTTGAATGGCTGTTTATATGATGATATGGTATTTGTAGCTACCAAAAGCTTGAATTGCTTTAGCTAGTGGGTAAGGATTCCTCGCTAAACTAGAGAATCCATGCCATCAGCAATGCATCGAATGGATGTCTAAAAAAATGATAGCTGCTCGAGAAATTATATCCTAGATTCGGCCTACCAGCTCAGCTATAAACCGAGCCAATGACCGGCTACACCACAGAGCTACAATACCATGGTTTGTAGTTGGAGAAGTAGAGGGGAGTGGGGAGTGGGGAGTGAGAGGAGTAGAGGAGGGGGAGCAGAGGGAGGGGACAGCGGGGGAGGAATGGCAAAGGAGAAAGTGGCACAGGAGAGTCGGAAAGGAGGGGAGAGAGAGAGACAGCTTGGGGATCGGGCCGAGCAGCGCTCGAGGATGATGATCGTAGAGATATCCGTTAAAGATATCCGGGCCATGGTCCGAGATGGGATGGCTATTCAGGCGAAGTATACTTTCCGTGAGGCGAATGAGGCGGTTGATTGGGTGGCTTCGTTTGTTGCCAATCATTCTGAAGGACACCTATGGGTGGGTGAGGTGGAGTTGCCTAATGCTCTCCGAGATGTACTGCTTTTTGATTTTCTTGACTGTATTCGTACCCGTGTAGTATGATTCTTCTGGCTTAGCAAAAAAAACAAAAAAGCTTTTTTTTTACTTTTAAGTATCGTAGCACCATATGGCGGGCTGCTATAGGCTCGATCTATAACAGATAAAATCTCTGTAGAGTTGTTGTTTGGTTGTAACAACTCTGAACTCTATTCTTGTTTAGCGTGTTACAACATATAAGACCTATCCGTAGAGTTCTTGTTTGGTTGTAACAACTCTAACTCTATCCTTGTTTAGCGTGTTTGTTCAAATCTGTTAGCTAGGATTATGATTACTTTTCACGTATATATTTCTCGTGTGTGGTCAATAAAGCATTATCTCTTCCACTTCTATACGATCCACAGCTGAGTTGGTAGATGAAGTCTAGGTGTAATTTTTTTTTGTAACCTCCGAGGGATAACCCTCCACCTGGGGATATCGATGCGTGGGTGTCAAAAGTCTCCACAATCTTGGCTTAGTGTGCGTTTTTCAGAGGGTGAAAACCTCCGTTTGATCAACTCTTTTTCCGACTGACCCGGTCCTCTCCGGCCGCCCAAATAAAACGAAAAAAACTTTCCCTTGTTTCCACCAGACCGCCAACAAAAGGGGACGTTTGTCCCATATGACGCTTCCAGCACAAGTGGAAGGCCAAAAGGCCAAAGCTGCGCGCGCGGAGAGAGAGCGAGAATGTGTTGGGAGTACTCATTGATATAGTGGAAGGCAGGTAAAATGACATGTCAAGCTTGACTCCAACATCAATGGCATCCTCTTGCCGTTGTTTTGGTGGAGTCTCAACTCTCAAACCGATGATGGTCTTTGGAATTTGCGATTCTCAGCTTTACAAGCAAGATCTTGTTTTCGACACAAGACAAACTTGCAAACAACGCCTAGTTACTTTCATAGAGACGTGAGAGTTCGAAGAACATCCGAAAAATTCCATCTTTAGTGTGTAAACGAAACAAGTGGGTTTTCTTACGGTCACACTAAAGTTAGTCTAAGTGGATGATGATGCATTCATTGTTGTATTCCTGTTTTTGTTTCTGGATAAATTAATAAAATATCTCATGAATTGCATGAAACTTTTGATATCCCTTACTTTTATTTTACTATTTTTCGAAAACAATGAATCTTTGTTATGGAAGCTATAAACATTTTACAAATAATTTTGAAAAAAAAAAGGATTCTTCATATATGTCCAGTCTAGTTGACTTTTTTCCTTGAGTTTTGAAAATGAAAAATAGAAAACAAGAACAATACCAAAAAGCTCCTAAGTGACCCTGATTCCATTAAGTGAAACGACAAATCCAAACCATAGAAGAGTTTAGGGGAAAAGAACAAGGGAAGAGAACCTTGCCAACAGAAAACTACCCTAGATTAAAAAGCCCAATGGGCTTAGGACCCAAGCAACCCACTACGCTCATGCAATCTTGAGAACCCAGTAAGTTGCGCTTAAAGCGGCCGAGGTTTTGACCCAGATGGTTCATACAAATTTAGTATAGATATATCTAATAAAGTGAGAAAACAACAAGTCACATAGTGCTCTAAGCAACTCTCTTCTTCAATTCATAGCATGCCTCCAGAGTGATTGGCCACATACAAAGCCATCCAGTCCGTGGCTCCATTTGTCCTCTCCTTTTGTTCTAGATAAGAAAAAAAGGCACCAATTACTGCTTCTTTGGCGTTGTTCGAAACGTTTACAAAGGAAAATATATAGTGAAACATGCCCAAGGTATAGCTCAATCTCCTTGTAAAGATCCGAGCATCTATTTCACGCCAAATAATCCATGTCATCGCCACCTTTCCATCTAATTTGTGGTTGTTTCCATGCTTGGGATCCAGTTGGTTAAGTCTGGCTAGAATATGTGAAGGTGTTTATACTTATAGGCAATCAAATTAAAGACCCATCAGGCGCACGCACACAATCCCATGGTAGAAATCTTTGGATAATCTGTAAAGTTGTTTGAACTAATTTGCCCACTCAAGAAAATGTCTTCGTAATAATTGACGTAACACCATCATTAAGCCCTTTCTCGTTGAAATATTCTGGAGACCAAAATGACGTGAAAAAAAGAACATCTTTGTTTCTTAAGCTCGATTCAGGCCATATCATTTGAGTCATATTAACCCATACTAGATAATTGTAACATGTTTCTTAGGTTGTCTAATAATTTGTACAAAGACGTACGTCCATACGGGATATATTCTTTTTAGAAAAAGAATTAGCTATGTTCCATCAAAATTCATTGAGATCATCTTAAGCCCAGGCCACTTGCAGCCAACCTTGGAGGCTTTAACAGACCGAAGAGTTGGTACCTTCAACATCGGACAAACAATTAAGATTTCCTTTCACTTTAGTTGCTCGTGTACATAGGTTGCGTGCATTGAAGAAAGCTTTGTAAACGTTTTATTGCACCCTGATGACCAGTGTCTGTGCAGAGGGCAAAAGCATCTTGCAAAGACTTTGACGTACGTACACAGGTAATGATGTATCATTTTTAGATAAGCTGGAATGGAATGCTTAGTACATGCATGGAAGAATTTATTTAATCCTTCCTAGCTGCCTATGGCCTTAAATCACTTTAGTTGATTGTGTAACCAGAGATCTGTTTTGGTTTTGTAGTTGGCAAGGGATGTCAGAACCGTGCAGTGAGCATGGAGTCTTGTGGCTTGTTTTGGCTGATGAATGACCAAAGAGAATGGCGAACTGTGCTCTGCCCCGCCTTCAGACCTGCGGCCATGTAGTTGGGAGACCAAGTTTGTCTTTGATGCCCCACTAAGAAAACTGTTTGTCATCCATCTCTATCCATCTCTCATGCAGGAATATATAGTTAGTACTATCGCTCTAATGGCATCTTGGCTGGGACCAGAGCTACGCAAAGAGACAGCAGGGTTTAATCTGTCTATCTACTGTGCCTTTGCTGTTTGGGATTGAAGTTGCCGCAAGTTTTAGATCATTCTTGGAGAGTTAGGTTAAGCCGTTTTAGGAACTCATCATACATCTTTGCAACTTACCCAGTTGCTCATTCTTTGGGGCCTGCTTTTCATTGCCTTTCTTATTTTTCTGTTATTACTATTATTTATTATTATTTTTAATAGAAGCGGGGTCTTGGTATGATAAGCTTAGAATTCAAGATGGAAATTGGAAGCATTGCGGTCTTGGAGAGGTTTGTTTCAGGGTAGCCCAATCGCAGACCTTGCTTCTTGTTTTCCTTAAAATTTGTCAATTGGAGTCGCGGCAGTGCGTTGGGTTGTATCCACTTCTAGACCCCTACGTCATCTCTCAATAACTATGGGTTGGATCCCCGACAAAGCAACCCAATATGTACCTAATTTTTATTTAATAGAACAGGTTCACGGGTGGACAGTTTAATATTGTTCAAGAGTAGCGACCGTTAAATGTGCCCACCTTTGGGCTAGGTTGGCCGGCTAGCCGATCGTAGCTTCCAAAGCATTCTTAGAACACACAAAAACATGCTGGAGTTGCTTCATTTTATTATAATGGAAGCTCTCTTCTTCATCGGGTGCAGCTTGCATCCTTTTTGAGAGAGACTCGGCTACGGTGATCGAGTGAATTCAAGATCGGCATATATATTGTGGCAGACGGACAGTTACTGCTCCATAATATCCGGAGGTTTCAAGAGGATGTGGCTCCTTTCAGGCCACCTATGTTTACCAGAAAGCGAACAGTGCAACTGATTGGGTGGCTTCGTGTATCATTCTGGTGGATTCTTCTGGAAGAACCAAGCAGATGTTTTTTACTCTCTTCATCAACTTTTTTTTTTTTCTAATTTTGTTGGTTGTACTCACGTGCATGTCATGTGAGGTACTGATGTACAATGTAAATTCTCCAACATATCCGTCGTGCAATGGATAAGGTTACCATTATGGGTTGGTTCTATTAGGGTAAAATATTATAAAAAAATCTATCAACTTTCTCGCTGACCAACTTATGCACATTCCCGTGCTTCCGCTAAAAAAAAGAGATTGCTAAGAAAGTTTTCCATAGTCAGTATTGAAATACTTACCCATCTGGAAGATAAGTAAAGTAGTTTCCCATCAGCCGAGTAACTTCATCGTATTTTTTGTCCCTAAAATACCTCTCTTGTGTTGGTACGCTAACAAATCCTAACTGCTCACTTCTTCTCTTCGTCTCTAATGAATTCTAATCCATTCTAATCCAGGCAGTATCGCTGCAATTCCCAGCCTATTTTAGGCCAAAAGATCATGGATTTTGGTGAGCCTTTTATATTTTTCGCTTAAAATATCCCTTTCTTTCGTATTTTCACTGATTTATATGGGCAGCCTGGTTTGGTTAGAAAAAACCGGGCTTCAATCATAAAGGGGCAATACATATGCAAATTGGATTTGAAAGCATAAAGAGTATTATAAACAAAACGGATATAAATCTTAACAACTTATCCAAAGAGTCATAATACAAAGAAGCATGGATAATAGGTTTCGGAGCCACTTTTCAATATATAAACGAATATTGATAAATTATTTTTCTAACTAATTATTGCTTGGGTAATACTTATCCAAAAAAAGAAAAATGTAGATTCCTGCATAAAGTTTTACGTTACGGAGGCTCATCATGTCAAACCTCTCCATCCAACAAGCTAAGGTTCTTAGCTTGAGCCCATGTATCCGAGAAATTACAATGACGGTATCGATTATTCATATTTTGCATAAGATCTTCTACTCCATACAGGTCATGGGCCACATCTGCTCTGATACTATATAGGTCATGGGTCGAAATGGCTAGGCAAAAGCTATTATTTAAATTTTTGGATTCTATATAAATATTTAAGATCTATTCAGAAAATAATTAATGTGAAACTAAATATACGCCCATACAGTCAGAAGCTACCATACATGACATAACAGCTTGTTTGTTAAAGGATGAAACGCAAGCTGCATGCAAAGGAGGTAGAAAACAAGGAGGGCTGAAAGCTGGGCCAAGGTCCAGCGGTTAGACCTTGTGCATTTTGGCAATTTGACCGAGATTATTCATGCATGGCTTTTATGAGATCATTTGGGGGACACAAGCTTCTGCTATAATGCTCCAGTGAGCGCTGGGACCCACCTAATGAAACTTGGTGAAACCTTGAGGTTTTAATTTGGAGGCTGCAACGTAATCCAAAGGAAAGAAAATCTATGGTCCTGGTCTTCCGATTGAACCCAGCAATGTAATCCAAGGGCTTAGGTGGCCTTTGATGTTAAGTTATATCAAGTAGAAAGATGATTCTTACATCTAGAGTATTAGATATAATGGTTCCTACTAACCACACCACAAATTTATGAATTTTTGTCAACATCTTGATAGATTAGAGAATAGCAGACTTCCAAACATTTACAACAAGGTAATATTTTGTTACAAAAATCGATTAATCTTCGATCGACTATAATAAAGTATTAAGATTTGATTAATATCTGATAACCAGAAATTTAGAGAGATCATAGTTGACAACTTGTCACTCATACAAGAAGCCAAATTTGAGTAGTTGATCACCGATATTAATCACGAAAGAGTTGTTAGGATAGTAGAAGCGAAAGTATCAAGGAGGGAGTTACTAAGACAAGAAATCACTTAAAAAATAAAAGTTATTGCTGGAAATAACTACTAATCTACAACATAAGAAGAAGACGGTTTCATTCAACATCTCTATCACACTTTACATGTATGAATTTTTTACTACCCTAACATGGATAAAGTTTTTAAGCATCTCTTACCATGGTGAGCATCAAGAGGAACCTGTATCCCTAATCTTGGTCTAAAATTCTCCAACTTGAAGTCTAATCCTAATTTAGACCTAGATCTGGAGAGGATTCTGCATCTTTGACCCTTATTGGCTTATCTAGTTCTTCATCATGACAATTATTCCACTATGAAGGATATTTTTCTTATTCTCAATTATTCTTAATCTTTCATGTAATCAAGCCTCTATTTGGCTAGTTTCTTATAAGATATTACCCACTTATTTTATTTCTCTGTAATATTCTTATTTTATTAGAAATTTTAAGTCTTTTTACTAAAGTAAGCCAAATCTTGTCTCATTATTAACCTAATTCTATGGATCGATGTGATCGATCTAACATGCCAACAATCAAATCAGCCACTAGTTTTGGCATGCCCGATAGGGCCTAATAAGATAAGTGTCAAAAGAAAAGCACTAAGGTAGTAAGCCAGTTGGGAATGAAGATAAATTGTTATTGAAGAAAATTGGGAAAACTTTTGATACTCATAAAGAAACCTCAACCATTTCTCGAAGCCAAAAAGTGGGAGAAACTTCTCAACAAAGCACAAATTGGCCAAAGCACATATCTTGACAATAGAGGCCATGGGATGTCTAATACATCACGTAGCAAGATTTAGTTTCATGAAATCAGTCAAATAGTCGTTTCTACAATGTAGTCTTTCTAGGCCATTTTCGATAGTCATGGATGTCATGCCATCATATTTATCAAATGGCATCATACAAAGATCAAACAATATTAAGTCATTTATTCATCATGGCAAGCTGCCCAGGGGGAAAATGCGACGTGGCTTGGAAAGGTTGACCAGTCTACGGCAAAATTACCTAGGGGCATCATTCAAATCAGCATGAAAAAGCTGATCGACTAAGGGCATCAATCAAATTGGTTAAGAAAAGTCAATCGAACTGAAGAAAATGATGCATAAGAAGTATGGCTTGAATTGGTCAAAAAGATTAAGTCATCAAATTACTAATCGATAAAAAGGTTAATTGATCATAGAAATTCAGTAGGCTTAAATGTATATCAATCGATGATAATGATCATAATCGTCCACTTACATTAAATCATGATCCTGCTATTTTTGCATGTTTTGGATATTAGGGTTACTCACACTAAAAACAAAGAGTAGGTGTTTAATAGTCGATCTTTCAAAAATCAATAGTATCTTTATATGTTTTTGATGATTAAAAATAAAAAGCTTCTCATTGAGTAATACCATGATCGACAAACATAATCAACAGGCATAATAAATGAACCGTGAATATAAGCTCATTATCATGGTGTTGGGTTCCTTTCGCGTAGGGATGCCGTAAAGAGATAACAAACCCTGCAGCCAGTCTTGTGATCGTGGAGAGCGTTCGACCGGCATCAGATAAATAGAAAAGGAGATAAAAAGGGAGGGGATAATTATAATAGTATGAGTTTAGATGCTTTGATCTACAATCTGCACCATAAGGAAAGGACGGGGGCTTCATTCAATCTCTCTCTCACACTGTATATACGTGAATGTTTGACTATCCCAACAGGGACAAGGCTTTTTACACGTCTTCTATATATCACAATGATGCTGAAAGGATTAATTCCACATTTGTTGACTTAATCTTAAATTTTTCAACATGAAGTCTCATCCCACATTGGAAGAAATTGATTGAGCATCCAGAGCATTTTGCATCCTTGAGCCTAAATCAGCTTGTCTAATTATCCAGGTCATGGCTATTCCATCTTGGAGAATAATTGACTTGTACTTAATTATTTTTAATCTTTCATGTAGTCAGGATTTTGCTTCTTTCTTTTTCTTTTTTGGTACATCGGCCACTTATACATATCATGTATGGGCTAGGCCAACAGAATCAAAAGAAAAGTAAATGATGCAAAGCGTGAGGCACCTCGTCAATGCCAGCATAAATGAATCCTCTAGTATGGTGAGCAGCATATGAGGCTACCCAGTTAGCCACACTGTTCGCCTCTCTGTAGATATGTATAATCCCGGAGAGTCTACATGCAGCTAAAAGACTGCGAATATTACGTAGCAGCGGTTTGAAGCCAGCACCAGTGCTCGACCCGGGTCCACTTGGCTGCCTTGTCTTTAAGAAAATTATTATTCTCATATTTATTTTTTTTTGTAATATTTTTATCATGTTAGAAATTTTAACTGTTTTTACGGAGGCAAGTCGAGCTGGTGCGAGTTTTGCCCGGTGGCCCGACACCCATGACACGTGAAACGACTGAGAGGGAAAAGGCGCGCGGGGGGGGGCGGGGGGGGGGGGGGGGTGGGGTGGCGGGGGGCGAAATAAAACAAAAACAAAAGGCTGCAACGTCCGAGGATGACAGACGAAGTTGATTGGTTTCAAGAATTGAGCTGTGTGAGAGACCACCCTGAACCAGCTAAATGTGTGATTCGGAGATCTCCTTCTTAGGCCTGCCATCCCATAATCGCCACTCTCTCTTCTGTTTTAAACTGATTTATAAATGTATAAATGTGCGTCCCTCCTCAAAAGCTTGGCATTTGAAATGGGGAGCCACCACATCCCACAGGCACTACTCGTTTAAATATGGTTTGAGCCCATCTTCCAAGAGAGAATCCCATGAAAGTAGCTCCTGTAAAGCTAAATCCTCATGGGATTTGAGATGGCTTTTAGCACTTTGATTGAATCTTTGAATGGGTATGATTGTAATGGGCTTTGGGGTTTGATACACGAGGAGCAGATTCTGGTGGCTTGTCACTGCGTCCACACTGTCCCAAGCTCTGATGGGGTCAATATATTTAAGTATATGCGTTTGTTTGTCTTCTGGTTTTGTAGTTTTCTCCATGGGTCCCTACCTGGTGATTCCAATCTCTTGTTGCTGATACGGGTGGGAGAGAGGAGAGTACTGATACTAAGATAAAAGAAATGACAATAATAACATCATACGTACTATTAGTGGGGGCTTCGAGGGTAGAATTTTTTTTTGAAAAATACTTTGATAATGTAAGAAGATATTTAGAGACAACTTCCATGAGGGGTGAACATCAAGTAGACCTTTTGTTTTTTCTTTTTCTCTTTCTTTTTCGGATCCTACCCTCTTTCTCCATTCCAGTTGCTTCTTTTCTAAAGTATCTTCATTTGCTGTCAAACTCCACGCAGACTTGTGTCTTGCTGTCTCCATGTGGGATCCTACTTTCTTGATTCAAGGCATGAAGACTGCTTAAATTAAGAAGGCCATTCCAAATGCGCGATGCTTTTGCTTAAACCGTTCCCACTCTCTTTCCAGTCACCAATCTCCTCTGGTTGCTTGGATAGCCGGTTGATAGGCTTGTTCTCCTCGTCCTCTGGATTCATCATGGCACTTTTTTTCTTTTGGTGCAAGCATCATAGCACTTTGATTTGCTATGTTTCTCTTTCTTTGCTATAATTAAGGCTGACGTCGGGCTGCGGTGTACAACACGAGGATTCGTAAAGAAGGGACGCCAAACAATCAAGTTTGGGTGTTTGCAGTGGCCAGGGCTGCCTTACGGCTAATTGGGAATATACAAGGTTGGCTTTAATTTTTCTCACGTTTCAACATTAAAAACCAGCTGAAAGGGTCCGGTCCCTTCCAATTCCGGAATATGCGGATCCTGATATCTGGATGTGGAGCACGTCGTATAAGACCAGTGTGAAGGTGGGGGAGCTCTCCCGTGTGCTCCAGCCGGAGCATGAGCCAGGTCCGGAGTGTGCCTGGCTCTGGCGCTAGGCCTCCATCCAAGGGCCGCACTGTTCTTATAAAATGTCGTATGGGATTGGCTTCCGACGAAAGTAGTACTTAGCGGACGGGAATTGAGGATGCCTCTTGAATGCACGGCATGCGGAGCCGATGAGTCGGTGGACCATGCACTGTTTCCTTCGCAGCATCTGATGCAGCAATGTACTATCTGCTTCCATGGTAGAATCTACAATAATCGGTTGCTTGGAACTCTTCCAATTTACCGATCCTCCATTGCATAAGAATACATATCCTGATGTAGACTTTCTATCATCAGGATTAGTCATAAAGTCTGAATCAGTATATCCTTCTACCTTTAACTCTGTGCCTCCCCCAAAGACCAAAAACATATCCTTAGTACTTCTCAAGTACTTAAGGATATTTTTCACAGCTATCTAGTGCTCCTCACCTGGATTTGACTAATATCTGCTCGTGACACTCACAGCATATGCTATATCAGGTCGAGTACATGGCATGGTATACATGAGGCTCCCTATTGCCGATGCATAAGGGATCCTACTCATTCGCTGAATCTCTTTAGATGTTTTGGGGCACATCTTCTTGGAGAGATTTATCCCATGCCTTAGGGGTAACAATCCTTTCTTAGAGTTTTCCATACTGAACCTCTTCAGCACTTCCTCTATGTATATTTTCTGTGATATGCCAAGCATCCTCTTAAATCTATCTCTATAGACCTTAATTCCCAAAATATAAGATGCTTCACCTAGGTCTTTCATCGAGAACTTCTTAGACAGCCATAACTTGACCGATGTGAGCATACGAATATCATTCCCAATCAGGAGTATATCATCCACATACAATACGAGGAATACTATAGCTCTCCCACTGACCTTTTTGTACACACATGGTTTCTCTTCGTTCTTGATGAAATTAAACGATTTGATCACATCATCGAAACGAGTGTTCCAACTCCGAGATGTTTGCTTTAGTCCATAAATGGATCTTTGCAGCTTGCAGATCTTGTGATCACTATCTTTGGAAGTGAAACCCTGAGGTTGTTCCATAAAGATATCTTCCTCAAGATATCCATTAAGGAATGCAGTTTTCACATCCATCTGCCATATCTCATAATCATGATAAGCTGCAATGGCAAGCAACGTTCGAATGAACTTCGGCATGGCTACCAGTGAAAAGGTATCCTGATAGTCAATGCCTTCGCGCTGACTATAACCTTTTGCCACCAACCTTGCCTTATAGGTCTCTACCTTGCCATCCGAACCCATTTTTCTTTTGTAGATACATTTACACCCAATAGGTACTATACTTTCAGGCGGATCTACTAAGGTCCATACTTGGTTGGAATGCATTGAGTCTATTTCTGACTTCATTGCCCGCAGCAACAGCAGCAACTCTTGCTCCATTGCCAACCCGTAGGGTTACCGCACCTTCCATAAGCCTTCTACTTTCCTTTAGACCCTGCATGGTAGTGCACAAGTGAACACTAGAACTAGAGTCTATAACCCAACTGGAAATAGAAGAAACCGTTAGATTAGTTTCAATAATGAGCATACTAGACATACCTTCAGAAGGTGTGTTACCCTTCTTGCTCTTTATGTTTTCCATGTAGATAGGACAGTTCCTCTTTCAATGGCCATCTTCATTGCAATGGAAACATTTTTCTTTGGGTTCGGCCTTCTTCTTAGAAACTTTCTTCTTCGGCTTTTTCTCGGTCTTCTGCTTCCACTACAAAAGAAAGAAGCAAAGCCGACTCTTCAATGCCGACGCTATGGAAAAGCATCGGCAAATTTGGCCTCCTCTTATACTTTTGCCGACGCTTATGATAAGCGTCGGCAATTTAAAGGAATAAACGATGCTTTTAAGCGTCGTCATAGTCCATATTTCCAACTGACGCTCGTAAGCGTGGGAATTGGTTATAGGGTGACGCTATTACGCGTCATTGTTCTTCCAGACCTACAACGATGCTTATAAGCGTCGTCGAATGCAAGCACACCACCCTAACCCAGCGACCGACCCCGATCGAGCCCTTATTTCAGCTTCCGTGTTGCTCCTCTCCGGCGCTGCCCTAGGTTCCATCTTGCTCCTCTCCGGCGCTATCATCACTTCCGTCTTGCTCCTCTCCGGTGCCGGCCGTCCGACTCCAACCCCTTCTCCTCCTCCCTCCTCTCCGGCGCCGACCGACTGACCCCAACCGAGGTATTTTTCTCCTCCTCCCTCCGCTTCCTTCTTCTCGCTTGTTCTCCTCCTTCTCCGCCTCCTTCTGCAAAGCTTCCGTGTTGCCGAACGACCGACCCCAACACCCCTTGGGCCTTTGAGAGGAAACAAAGGGGAAGCTGGTGAAGCGCCCCTGGATTCGGTTCTTCGTACCATATCCAGAAAAAAAATTCCATTATGGAAAAGAAAGAAAAGAAAAGGGGATTCCTCTCTAGGGTTTCAAGTTGGGACGGTAGCAGCCTTTAATTTTAGGGTTTTTGGGCCACGGTAAGGGTATCGTTTGCTCTCACTTCGCTGCTGCCCGCATTCCCATACCCAATCTCACCTCTTATTCTTCACCCCTTCTTCCTCCCTTCTTTCAATCTTCGCAGGGTTACAGTGGATCGATCCAGAGGCGTCACCAGTGGCTGGATTCCGAAGCTAATTACCACATCGGAGCTGTTGGGGAACAAGGGTTAAGATTTTGGAACAGATTAACGGCGTTGAGATCCGAGTTTGAAGCTCGCGAGCCGTTGTCTTCTCTGATCTCAGGTATGCACTTCTTTCTTGGGCAAATGATGTTTCTCGGTTTTTCTGAGGATTTTAATCGGGAAAGTATCGGGTTCCCTGTTGTTCATTCATGTAGTTCAAATAATTTTTGTCGCGGTATCTATATAACCTGCAGCCTTCTAGCTCATCATTGCAGCACAAAAATCAATTGACAGCACATATTTGTGTTCTGATGAAACTGTTGCGTGCCATGCATCTGTGTAGTCATCTTCCTAGCTATCTTTTATAGAATAGATTAACTGATTAATGTTTGCACTACGATTTTTGCATGTTAAGGGGATAAATTAATTGATTAGCATGTGGATTAGCTATTCTTTCCATGGCACATCAGCCTTCAACCCCAATCTGGTGATTGCCCTGGTGTTTATATACAAGAATTTACCTCACGAAAACGCTTGATTTACTGACCTAAAAAACATAGCAAGTTGAGCATCCCCAGGCATTCAAACAGGAAGCATTCTTTCACTTAAACCAGATATGTACTTGTACCTGCTACCAATCAGTCCTCTAATTATGTGGTATCTAAACAACAGAGGAAGCTACTCCACTTAAACCAGCAGGATGGTGTGACTGATCCAAGAAGGTGCCCTCTCCATTAACATCATCTCATTTACTTGTACTGCAGTGGTCATTGTTCTGAAATTGATGTATAGGATTTATCTGTGGTGTTTTATTTATGGAAACTGATAGAATGCCTACTTGAGCACTCCTCCCCAGTCAGCTTCTCAGGATGAGAAAGGGATCCCCTGTTCAAGGATTCAAAAGAAGTTTTGGTGAGGGATTGTAGGAAGTCCTATTGTTTGTTTCATGTAGTATCCTCTATGTCAAACAAATAGCTATTAATGGATGAGAGACTATGGAAAGTTTTTAGACTCAGAGAAGAGAAGCCAAATTTGGTAAATGTGTAATGGTCATAAGCCAGCAGCTTGAAGTCTCTTTGTATGTTGATGCAAAAGGAATTTGATTGCCAATTTGCCCAGTATGCTGAGAACACCAAGCAGTATCAATGCCTTTGTCAAAAATCCGATGCTATCATCGCTTTAATGCGAAACGGTATAGCCAGAAAAGTTAGTATGAGCTATAGTTTGTCTGCCATTTTAGCCTTGGAGATCATACAGTAAAAACACTGGGATCATTTCTTCGAGTTGAGCGTTTCCATGGATATCAGTTGTTTTTTTTGTTGTCCTTGATTGTTGCTCCACATTTTGAACCAATTACTCAGAGAACTTTGACATACATCTTGACCGGATAAGCTTTACTACCTCTTGCATTAATATATTTAGCAGTAGTTGCAAAGTCCTGCTCAAACTAATTAATATATTTGACATACATCTTAACTAGATAAGCTTTACTTCTCCAACTAATTCAACTGCACCTACCTTCTAGATTTGGTTTTAGCCTGGCAATGATAAAGTCATTGTCAAGAGCCTCTTTTTTTTTTTGTTTTGTGTGTGTGCGTGTGGAATGAAAGGAATGCTATATGTTTTTGAAGAAGAATACTTCTGTTGTGAGGGTGGTAGCCTCTTTTATAGTTAACTCTCTACTTGTTTTGCTTCATGGACGGCCGGAAGGTGTCTTTCTATTGATAATGTTCTAAATCTTCATATAAAAGCAGAATAAAATTGGATGCTTCATATGAAGCAGAATACTTCATATGATAATGGTGCATCCAATTCACATTCAATAAAAGCAGAATATAAGTTGGAAATCTTCTCTTCTTTTTTGTATAGGTTTAAATGTACAAGATGAAATACAGCCTAGTGGGATTATAGATGCTTTGATTCGTCCCAACTGTCACATGCATATAATATGGATTTTTGTTTTTTTCTGTTTCATGCATATACTATGGATCTGTTTCATGTATACTGTGGAATGTGGATGCATTATGCATTACTTGCCCTTATGCATATTAGATCTTGATTCGTAATATCTTGGATTGGTGCACTTACCCTTATGAGAAATGATAAGATCAACTTTAGGCTCCTATGAAACTACATATGTGTATGGGATTAATAGCAGAGGTTGAAGAGGATGCTGACAACTTTTTTGAGAATGAAGACAACATATATGGTCAGGAAACAATGGCAGCATCTACACAGAAACAACTATGGAAAAAAAAGAGCATTTTCTTTGATTTACCTTATTGGGAGTATAATCTTCTTCGACATAACCTTGATGTGATGCATATAGAGAAGAACATTTGTGATAACCTGATTGGAATATTGTTAAATCTTGATGGAAAGACCAAAGATAACTTGAAAGCGCGTCTTGATTTGAAAGATATGGGCATAAGACAAGAGCTTCATCCGACAGAGCTTGCCAATGATAAATTTTATACACCTCCTGCATGTTATACAATGTCTACTCAAGAGAAAGATCTTTTTCTAACAGTTCTGAAAAATATGAAGGTTCCTGATGGGTACTCATCGAATATTTCACGATGTGTAAATCTCAAAGAGCGTAAACTTTCAAATCTTAAAAATCACGACTGTCACATTTTGATGCAAGATATCTTTCTATTGGCTTTAAGATCGTCAACACCGAAACAAATTTTCGCAATTGTTTCTCAATTGTCATCATTCTTTAAGGCATTATGTTCTAAAGTTCTTGATCCTAAGGAGCTTGACCAATTGGAGTCTAATGTTACACTTACACTATGCCATATGGAAAAGATCTTTCCTCCTGGATTTTTTACTATTATGGTTCATCTACTCATTCACTTAGCGGCAGAGGCTAAACTTGGTGGACCGGTTCACTACCGATGGATGTATCCTATTGAGAGGTGATTTTTCTAAACTCTAATAGCCAAATTTAATAATCAGTTTGATTTTGATATTTATTTTATAAATTTATTGTTGAAGGTTTCTTATGCGCTTAAAAGATTATGTACGCAATCGAGCCTATCCCGAGGGATCGATTGCTGAAGGATATATTGCTGAGGAGTGTTTGACATTTTGTTCGAGATATCTTGAAGGTATTGAAACGGTTTTCAATCGACCTCAAAGGAATTGTGATTTTATAGAGAATGCAGATGTTTACAAGTTCTCATCTGGTGGAAGAGTTTTGGAAAAAGTTAAAAGTGTTGTTCTTGACCAGAAATCGTTGGCACAGGCACATCGCTATGTCTTACTTCATAGTGATATAATATCCGCGTCTCGCAGGTTAGTACGGTTAATGAAAATCTAAATTTACTGTCATGTCAGGAGAATGTAATATTGATACTTAATTAAAGATTTTCTGATCGTGCAGAGAATTTTTAATGGCTCAGCGAAGTCTCAACCATAACATTCGTCCTACACCAAGGATTGAGCAACGATGGTTGGTTGAGTTATTTCCAGAATGGCTTTTCAAACAGGTTAGATATCTAATATATTAAGTTTTTTTTTAATTTTTATAGAGAGAAATTAATCATTACTTCTATAATTCTTTTTAGGTACCAATGATGATGGAGAGGAATTGTTCCGAGGAGTTAATAGTCATTGCTCGAGGTCCGAATAATATTGTCAACAGATATGGTGGGTTCATTAAAAATGGTTTAAATTTCATACTAAAGAGCGTGAGAAATTTAGAAAAATCCAAAATAGTGGGGTTATGGTTGAGGCGGATGGAAAAAATTATTATGGTGCTTTAACAGATATTTATGAGCTGGATTATTATGGAAAGTTTAAGGTAGTATTATTTCGATGTGATTGGGTGGATATAAACTCACCTAGAGGTTTGAGGCAAGATATAAATGGATTCGCACTTGTAAATTTTTCAAGGTTGATACATACTGGTGTGTTATTGAAAGATGATCCATTTATTTTTTCATCTCAAGCTCGACAAGTATTTTTTGTGCAAGACTCAAAAGATAAAAATTGGTCTCTCGTTATTAAGACGAAATCTAGGGACTTGTATGATATGGAAAAAAGGTTGGAAGAGGAGGACGATAATACTTATACTCAGTGTATGCCTTATAATGTTGTGCCAACTGATGAAGTAAATGCGCCAATGAGTTTGATTAGGATGGATGTTGAATGAGAATGTAGTTTCATAATGGTAAGTAAAATTTATGAAACATACGTTGAATGAGTTATTATATTATCTTTTATTAGCCCTTTATTTAGTATAAATTTATCATTTAACCAAATATTGATTCTTTTTTGTACATACCAGGTAACAATATGCCCCGAGGGAGGCGATTTAGAGATGTGGAGTTCCAGCATTCTCAGGTGGGATCTACTTCTGAGCAGTCTCTGCAGTCCCAGCAGCCATATGAGCACCAGCAGCACGAGTCAGGATCTCAGCGCGAGCCTCCTGCTAATTTTCCGGAGGATGAGCTCCGGATCCAGGATAATTCGATTTAAAGTTCATATTTTATGTTCATATTTGTCTTCAACTTTTTAAGACATTTTATTTAATTTGAATAGATGGACAAGGGACAGTGAGGACGAGACGGAGACCCACTCAAGCAAAGGATGTGTGGAAGCTTCCTCCGGGTAGAAGATCATCATCCGATGCAACGAATTGGAGCAGCCAATCAATAGAGCTGGAAGTCTTCTATCAAGCTTTTTAGGATCGGTTGCACGCAAGGGTCAGCTGTGTCCGCTCAACTATACGAAGTGGAATGACATGCTTCCTTCGTATAAGGTTGAGCTTCTTAGACTCATACAGGTAATGAATTGAATTTGTTCTTTTTAATTTGACACATTCTGTATGTTAATTTGCTTACTACCATGATTTTACTTTTGAGGTTTAATATTATTATAACATTCTGTATCTTGTTGTAGGGTAAGTTTGTACTCCCTCCAGAGAGCCATGATTGGGTGCTAAAGTCTCTCAACCGCAAATGGAAAGAATATAAAGCAAAATTGAAGACGGACTTCAAGCGTGAGGGTATGACAGAGGAGGAGGTTGCTCGTGTGACTCCTCCTGATGTATACCCTCAGCAGTGGAGGAAGCTTGTTCACTAATGGTTTTCTGAAAAAGGACAGGTCACGTATATTATTTCAATATCTTATATTATCTTTATTATTAATATAGATTGCAAATATATGCATTGAATAATATTATACTGTGTGCTTTTATTTTGGCAGACATATTCTAATATTGGTAGAGCTGCACGAGCATCTCAAGCAGTTCCTCATACTTCAGGCTCGAAGAGTTATGCGAGACGTAGAAATGAATTCGTAAGTTTTTTTGAAACTATTTGAAACTCTACTAACATATAGCACGTATCATGATATATAGTTTGGCAATATACTTTCCGTATGTGTAGATAGTAGAGCATGGAAGAGAGCCTGGTGAGGTAGAGTTTTATAAGATGACCCACACTCACCGAGATGGCAGCTTTGTCCGGGACGAGTCGAGAGATATAGTTGTATGTATTCATTTTTTATTTGATCATAATTTTTTTATTAATTTTACTTCTTTTAAATTATTAATGTGACTGTTTATTTTTTTGAGAGAGATATAGGAAAGAGCTACAAATCTCATTTCAGAGCGCGTCGGGGAGTCATCATCATCCGACGTGGCCAGTCGCGTCGAGGCTCAGGTCTATGCAGAATTGATGGGCCCAAAACGTTATGGTCGCGTGAGGGGTTACGGTATCGGAGTTACCCCCACTCAGCTGTCTGCAGTGAGCCGATATACCCAAGATGCCAGACAAGGTACTAGCACTGCAGAGGTTTGTAGTTTGAAGACAGAGATGGCACAGATAAAGCAGTCATATGAGACAAGGATAGAGGAGATGAGGCAGAGTCATATGACTGATATGGCGGAGTTGAAGCAGAGCCAAGAGTTGAAGATACAATCTTTGCAGAATCAGCTTGACCATATTTCATCTTTTTTGCAGAGATTTGCTCCTCCGGTACATAACTAAATATATTTGAATATTTTATATAATTATAATGTATTCTTGTATGAGCGTGATGACTTTCGTATTTTTAGTTTCTAAAGTATTTTTTTTCTTGTAGGTTGCTGATACTTCATCTACTCGTAGAGATGATGATGCCGTCGACTCTTGATACATCGTAGATTGTGTACTTACGAATTTGAGATGGATGTTTTGAATGAAAAGTTCTTGTTTGTGACGTGTATTTTGTTATCTATGTGATTTAGTGTATGTGTTTTGTTAGGAATTAATGTATACAGAGTATTAAAAATTGCTTTTACAAAATTTTTTTTTTGATACTTACCTCAATTTCCAAAATATGATTATGCCAGAACTTTGATAAGTATAGATCTTGGAAAGGACTTTAATTAGTATGTTCTATGTTGACTTGACAGGAACATGGTTTCAGGACAGGCAGTCCGGCTGGACGACTTGACTCCCACGAACTAGATGAGGTAACTGGAATACATCTTCTTCATGAAAGTAAACTGTTCATTCTATTTATCCCATTATGTTCATTCAAACATTCAAGATCAACTCAAGAAACCTGTCTTCTTCCTGGGTGTGGGAGAGTTCTTTTGGTGCAAACCACACACAAGCAATGGTTGGACTGGTACTCTTTTAACCTCTTCAGCGCTGCTGGTCACAGGATTAATTGTATATTTGGATTTGTGAGAAAATTGAGAAAATATTTTCAGTTATGTTAAACCAAAAGGTCTTTGAAACAGTATGAAACTCATTTAAAGGATTGCATTTCAATTTGGCTCCTTTGGCTTGATATTTAACGACGGTGGCGGTGGAGTTGTGAGCAGCCAGACCGAAAGCCTTCCCAAACTATGGAAGAAGTTTGAGAAGATCAGCTGCTCGTCACTTATTGAACTTCCAAGAGTTTTGAAACTTCAGGTAGTTTCTTTGTGTAGCAAGTGTTTCTGAATTTTGGTGCTGCTGCTGCTGTTGTACCTTGTATTGCAGCATGTTGTATGAGAAGATTTGTTCAGCTGTTGAGCTGTTGCTTTTGGTACCATCAAGATACTGAGTTCGGCCTACGTGCAAGGAGAAACTTTACCTGGGCCACTCCTGTATTGCAGTATATTTTGTGGGAACTGGTCAAGTTTGTTTCCTTTTGATGTTGGGAAGTGGGGATTGATATGACATCGTTTGAAAGTGCTAGTTTTAGCTTCTGAGTTCTTATTCGGCTTAGAATTAGTTTTTGATATCTAATTTTAGTTTACAACTTCGCATTGCATTCATAGCAAGAAAATGGTTACTAAGAGTTTGTGTTAACTTGCTAGCCATTGAAACCCATTGACATTATGTTGACCAGTTCTTACTTCTTAGGAAACCAAGATAAATGAAGAGGTTTCAAGTGGGATCTTCAATGCTGATAGATATATGCAGGATTTAGGTGAAATCTTCAATAATAATAAGAGCTTGTGGAAATTGAATTTCAGTTTAGTGGCATGATGAACTCATGAGCAAGTGCTTGATGGTGGTGCTTGTAAAAAAATTAAGTAATGCTTTGAAAGTTTATATATGATAAACTAAAACAACAACATCATATACCCTTTTTCTTTTTTTGCTGTAAGAATTGTGCATTTGTCTTGTGTTTTCTTTAGAGTTTCCTCCCTCCTCTTCCTGATGCTTGTCTTTGTCATCATGATTAGAAACTTGTTTGCAAAAGGTTGTGCTTTCAGGTCACCAGATTGTTGGCTAAAGGTATGTATTTCTTCATACTGTAGATGACTAGTGTTTGGTCTTTTGGCAGATCACCAAAAGGTACAAGCAAGCACTGTCCAAATCCAAGAAATAAAAATAGGTTGCTCTACCAAGTCCATCACCAACAGTTTGGACTCTGAATCGCATTAAAATCTCAGCTTATTCGCATTCTTCACCACTCGAAATGTTTTCTGGCTTCGGACCTTGGTGGGGGCATGTGAACCCTGATGATGGTATTCTTTCATATTTTTTTTTAAAAAATAATTCTTTTGAGCGATGACCGCAACCCAAAAAAAATGGGAGCGGTCATAGGTTTGATATTTAACGACGCTTTATTGCGTCGGTCAAGTAGCATAAGCCGACGCTTTTAAGCGTCGGCATAGTCCAACACAAACTATGCTGGGAAGCGTCGGTTCAAGTACGCCGACGCTTTTAAGCGTCGGGTTCGTATAAAATGAACGACGTTTAAAAGCGTCGGCATAGAGCGACGACGCTTTTTTGACGCGTCGGGTTAAACCCGACCCACGCCCACCTGCCCGACGTCTGACCCACGCTTTGCGGTGCGTGGGCTGGAAATTCGCCGACGCTTAAAAGAGTCGGGAGAGACCAAAAAAAGCGCCGGGAGATATCCTTTCTTTTGTAGTGTTCTTCGCAGGCTTCGCAGGCTTCTTCTTCTTCCCAGTAGATTTTCTTTTGGAAGTAGAAGCTAGCTCAGCAGCGAGAATTGTGCCCCTTGAACCTTTCAAGGCTCCCTCAGTTGTCACCAACATATTCAACAATTCAAGCTTGGTGCATTCAATTTTATTCATATGGTAGTTTACAATAAACTGTCCATATGAAGATGGCAACGATTGTAGGATCAAATCCGTTTGCAAATCCTTGTGCATGGTCCTGCCAAGCTTCTCAAGCTCCTCAAGATCCTTAATTATGGTCAAACCATATTCATGGATAGACTGCCCATCGCGCATCTTGGCTTTGAAGAGTCGCTTGGATACTTCAAACCTCGCTGCGCGACTCTGTTCACCATATAACTCTTGTAGGTGATCAAGTATGCCCTCAGCAATTTTCATGCTCTCATGCTGGCATTGCAATTCATTGGACATTAATACCAAAATGTAGCACCTAACCTTATTGTCGTCATCCAACCATTTTGCATGCGTGTCACGCTGCTCATTGGTTGCACGGGCTGGTAACACCGGGAGTTCATGGTCAAGGACATAAGCTATCTTTTCGCAACTCAAGACAATCTTCAAGTTACAGAGCCAATCTTTATAGTTTGGTCCAGTCAACCTATTGTTATCTAGGATTCGAACTATCAGGTTGGAAGCCATTGACATCTGCAGAGAGTAAAGATTCTAATTAAAAATTTGTATTTGATATTAATTTATTTTAGGGACTCTAAAAATAAAATTGGATCAAATCCTCCCACTATTTCTCGAATCTCTCACACTCTCCTGGTAAAGATACGGAAACCTGCGATTTAGGGTTTCGAGTGGGATGCTGCGGTCCCACCAATCTACATGTCACCTCACCTAACAGTTATTGGAGACACATAAACAATGAGTGTACAACTCTTGTACAATGCTTCGTAAGCATATTGAGCTAACCTGGTCTCCAAGTCATAAGGACCTCACCTAACAGATATTGGACCCATTCCTTAGTTAAGTCAGACCCATCGTATATCCCGCGAAAATAAAGTTGTGATTGGGTCCTCACCTAACAGTTGTTGGAGCCCAACCCCATCCTTACCCCATAATATCTCATGTTAATAGAGAGGTCCAATCCTCTAATGCAACTAGCCCACTGTATCCAGCCGAGACTAATCAACGCTGGAAAGATCTTAGCAACTCTACTATGGTGGAAGACCAATCGACTTAATATTGGATAATCAGATCTTAGTGATTCCAACTTTGAGCTTTTCATAGGAGGTAATCGATCAATTAGCCATGTAAGCAGGTGGAAGGCTCCCCTTACTCAGAGAGTAAGGTCCTAATTAAGTAACCACCTTTGAGCTTTCCTAGACACAAATTAGATCAATTAATCAAATATGGCTAGCTCAATGTATCGTTCACTCTCGATTGATTTAGGAAGGTTTTAGGTCTCTTGGGATTTACATCTAATGTAACCATCTACCCCATACCAAATGTCATTCGATTTACATCTTATGTAAATGTCATATTGGTTTAGGTTTACATCCTATGTAATTATGAAACCCTTTTATATATTATGTGATTACATCTTATGTAAATGACATAATTGTTTCAGTTTACATCTTATGTAAATGTACTATTATTTAGGGGTTTTATTTACATCTCATGCAAATAAATTTTGTTTAACTAATACATACATCTCATGCATACATTGTTTTAAACATTTAACCTTAAACAAGTATAAACATTGTGATTACCACATGCATCTCATGTATATTTTCAGATCTAAAACTTTAAACCTATTATGCTATTCTCTAGATTTCAGATCGTGCATTACTTAATTTAAAATATTGTAATCTAATTGCAATTCTAAAATAATTTGCAAGATCATAGCAAATAAAAATCTGCATGCTGAAAATTTCAGCAACTTGAAATTTCAGCAACTTGAAATTTCAGCATGTAGAAAATCTAGCAAGCACAATTTGTTTAAAAATTAGATTAAAAACGTGGTAATCAATCCTTAAGTCCTAATCATGCCCCTAGAACCATGGCTCTAATATCACTGATGAGTTACGCCCTGTTCGATGCGACGTTCGCAGCAGAATTCGAACGGAACGTCGTTCATCGTATGAACGTGCCTCGGATCATAGAATTCAAAAAATTTTCTAGATCTAAATCCAGAAGATCTTTGAACTCATTAGGGAGGGAAGATTAGGATCTGAGGAGAGTTGATTAAGATTTATAAAACTGAAACAAAAATCAGAAGTTATAAATTTGAAGATCTCATCTTTAAAAATTCTGCAGGTATAGAACACCGCAGCCCGATAATCTTTCTAGGTTCCTGGTTAAGCCGCACATGTGTCCGGCCTCTACAGGTATCCACACGAGGATCTAATCATCCGAGATAGGGTCTTACCGGAGTGCTAGCTCCTTGCAAAGATCTCTCATGACTATCAAATAGATTGGAAGAAATCTGCAACATACCTCCTTGAAGAAGAAACTTTTCTTCTTTGATCTTACTCGCAACGGAGGAAGAGGAAGGAGGAACCTTTGTGCATGGATCTTCCTTGCCTTGATGTCATGGAAGAAGAGGATGCAGAGGACCCCCTTGCTGCCGTGGAGAAGGAGGAAGAATGGGCTTGGGCATAGAGGAAAGAACTCCTTCTTTCCTTGGGCGAATTGATCTCTTCCTTGGTTCTTCTTCTTTCTTTCTTTCCAACACTTGGAAGAAGATGAACTTGATCTCCCTTACTGCCGTGGGAAGAAGAGGGGAAGCCTTTTGCTGCCGTGGGAAGGGAGAAGAAAAGAGAAAGAGAGGCGTGGAGAGGAAGAGGAGAGAATAGATTCATAATAGATCCCTTGCTACCCTTTTATAGATTGGGTTTAGGGCTTCTCCTAATCTTATTAGGAGTATGGGACTATAACCCACCCTTGGATTAATCCCAAGTGTCCAATCCTTGTGCTCATAGATGCATGACATGTGTCCACTTAATCAAATGATTAATTTTCTAATCACATTAGAATTCCTAATCTCATTAGGAGAATTAATTGATTTGGGAGCATGCATCCTATGACACCATGTGGACTTTAAAGTCCGCATAGTATGAACACGACTTAAGTCATATTCATCCTACGACGATATGTGGTCTTTAAAAAATCCGCACAATTCTTGGTTTAATCAAATTGACCCAATCATGAACCCAAATCAACTTGGGTCGAACCCAATTTGATTTGGCTCATTAAATCAGCCCAATTGCAATCAATTCCACTTAATTCTTCTTCCATTAACTCACTAACACTTAGTGGGTTAATTCAATCACCAATCATATTGATGATTGATCTCTATTGTGATTCCAAATCACAATTATAATAGTCTGACTAATTAAATCCTCTATGTGTGTGACCCCGTAGGTTCTATTCTGACTGGTAGTGAGACATATTGAGATCTCCATCTCAATATCACTGAAACTTCTTTCAGTAGACTGAAACGATTTCAGTTCTACTCTCAGGGTTCACTGATCATCAAGTGAATGCCTTCGAGTCTCACAATCCACTAGTGACACCTAGCAGTATGTGGTGGCAACCTAGCATAATGGAATGTCTGAACCTTTAGGTGCAGTTAGCGTATGATACAGTCCCTCTATCATGGATCCCGACGTGGTGGAGGTTATGGATATCTCGTCAAACCCCATCATCCGTCATATATCAAATTTATACGACTTCTAGTTCGAGATATGGAAAACTCTTTTTCCAAAATACCTGGCTAGGAATTTATCGAACTCAGTCTCATAAATCACATAGGATCACTCCTAATCTATCAAGGTCGATAGATCCCATCTAGATGCAACCCTATTCCAAAATGAACCTACTGTAGCCAATCTGCACTACAAGGATCCGAATGGCGGTTAGGGCCCAAGTTCACATGCTCGTCAAACTACAGCAACCTCACAGTGAATAGCCGAGGCATCGCAGGTCAAAGGAACAGTCATACAACTGCAGCATAAGTAGTCACTGACGAGTGGATAGGCATCCATGTGACTACTATCTTTGGTCACGCTCAGTACCTTGTTCTCTAACAAGTACTTGCATAATCACTCCAGTGTCTCTACACCGTAGACTCGAGACTCGTCCATCTGACTAAGTGATCTGTGCACTAATCTCAGCGGATCGATCACCGTCCCTCGTGATGGATTCATTGATCAGGAGCATTTAGAAATTAATCTCTAAGGACACATGCCTCAAATTATCAACTTCTTGAGAATATGTATCATCATCTATTAATTTCTTGGACAATTCATGGACACATGCAAACATGAATGAAAAACAAATTGCCCAATCTTATTTATTAATAAGAGTCAAAATACAAATTTTGTGCCCCAGATTACAAATATGCGCCAGCCACATTGGCTTCTAGGGCATACTTCTAACATATTCCATCTTGGAGAATACTTGACTTGTACTTAATTATCTTTAATCTTTCATGTAGTCAAGACTTGGCTCTCTTTTTTTCGATACATCGGCTACTCATGCATACCGTGTATGGGCTCGGCCAACAGAATGAGAAAAAATGTAAATGACACAAAGCATGAAGCACCTCGTTGGTGCCAGCCCAAATGAATCCTCCAGCATGGTGGGCAACGTATCAGCCGTACTGTTTACCTCTCTTTAGATGTGTGTAACCCCAGAGAGTCTACACGCAGCTAAAAAACTACGAATATCACATAGCAGCAATCTGAAGTCAGCATTAGAGCTCCGACTTGGAACCACTTGGCTGCCTTGTTTTTAAAAAAAATATTATTCTCATATTTATTTTTTTTATAATATTATTATCATGTTAGAAATTTTAACTGTTTTTACCGAGGCAAGTCGATCTGGTGCGAGTTTTGCCCGCCCGGTGGCCCGACAGCCATGACACGTGAAGCGACTGAGAGGGAAAAGGGGGGGCCGAAATAAAACAAAAACAAAAGGCTGCAACGTCCGAGGATGACAGACGAAGTTGATTGGTTTCAAGAATTGAGCTGTGTGAGAGACCACCCTGAACCAGCTAAATGTGTGATTCGGAGATCTCCTTCTTAGGCCTGCCATCCCATAATCGCCACTCTCTCTTCTGTTTTAAACTGATTTATAAATGTATAAATGTGCGTCCCTCCTCAAAAGCTTGGCATTTGAAATGGGGAGCCACCACATCCCACAGGCACTACTCGTTTAAATATGGTTTGAGCCCATCTTCCAAGAGAGAATCCCATGAAAGTAGCTCCTGTAAAGCTAAATCCTCATGGGATTTGAGATGGCTTTTAGCACTTTGATTGAATCTTTGAATGGGTATGATTGTAATGGGCTTTGGGGTTTGATACACAAGAGGAGCAGATTCTGGTGGCTTGTCACTGCGTCCACACTGTCCCAAGCTCTGATGGGGTCAATATATTTAAGTATATGCGTTCGTTTGTCTTCTGGTTTTGTAGTTTTCTCCATGGGTCCCTACCTGGTGATTCCAATCTCTTGTTGCTGATACGGGTGGGAGGGAGGAGAGTACTGATACTAAGATAAAAGAAATGACTATAATAACATCATACGTACTATTAGTGGGGGCTTCGGGGGTAGATTTTTTTTTTGAAAAATACTTTGATAATGTAAGAAGATATATAGAGACAACTTCCATGAGGGGTGAACATCAAGTAGACCTTTTTTTTTTTTCTTTTTCTCTTTCTTTTTCGGATCCTACCCTCTTTCTCCATTCCAGTTGCTTCTTTTCTAAAGTATCTTCATTTGCTGTCAAACTCCACGCAGACTTGTGTCTTGCTGTCTCCATGTGGGATCCTACTTTCTTGGTTCAAGGCATGGCGACTGCTTAAATTAAGAAGGTCATTTCAAATGCGCGATGCTTTTGCTTAAACCGTGCCCACTCTCTTTCCAGTCACCAATCTCCTCTGGTTGCTTGGATAGCCGGTTGATAGGCTTGTTCTCTTCGTCCTCTGGATTCATGGCACTTTTTTTCTTTTGGCGCAAGCATCATAGCACTTTCATTTGCTATGTTTCTCTTTCTTTGCTATAATTAAGGCTGACGTCGGGCTGCGGTGTAAAGTTGAAAACACGAGGATTCGTAAAGAAGGGACGCCAAACAATCAAGTTTGGGTGTTTGCAGCGGCCAGGGCTGCCTTATGGCTAATTGGGAATATACGAGGTTGGTTTAATTTTTTTCACGTTTCAACATTAAAAACCAGCCAATTTGAAATCTAAAGTCTGCTAAGCCTTAATTACTTTTAATACTTTGAGATGTGCAGTCCCACTTAACCTTGTTGGTAAAGTGGGGTGTATATAATATTTACACACATACTTATATGTGTGTGTAGAGGGGGTGAATTAGAAGATGTAGGAGGAAATTCATTGACAAAATTCATAGTACAGTGTAAAAGAATTTTATGCAATAACCAAAAAAATTGATTAGATGAAAGAGCTTTCTATCAGCATCCTTCAAAAAAAAGAAAAATCAACCAATAATTTTTTGTACTAGAAAGTAGTAATTTTTTTGACTAACACGATAGAAAGGAAAGTCATTCCTATAATTTTATCGTCTTTCTTTCCAAGATGTTATGAACTTTCTTTCCATCTATCTATATGCATGCATGCATGCTTGCATGCATATGTATGCGTTAAAGTTAACATAAAGGGATGAATTTTGAGTTTATTTGCGAGTTACAGGAGGAATGCCCGCCGTTGCTCGGGATAGTTTTCATGTTTTTTTTTGTTTTTCTTTTGTGCAACGACAGCTCATATCCGACGGGTATGAATGCGATCAACAAGATCAAAAAACATAAAGCTATACAAAAACTCTGGTGCAGACTTATGATCCACCTAAATGAATCTTCGAGTGATAAGCGGCGAAGGAGGTAACCCAGTCAGCAGCATCATTTGTCTCCAAAAAAAATATGTGGCCAGATAAGAGTCACACTCTCCTAGTAAGCGGCGGATGTCATGAAGCAGCAGCCGCTCCTTAATCGCGCATCCTCGATCTCGGACCCATTCAATGACTATAGTTAAGTTTTCCTCTAGCAAGATGCAAGCTGCACCCAGCATCTGTCGCGCATAGATGATGCCCTTCTATGTTGCGCGGAGCTCGGCATACACCACAGATATATCGAAAACCCATCACCCTCATGTTGCCACCAATCTGACGTTACGGTCTCTGGTGATATCGCAGCTCTCTCCTCGCTCACAATGCGTTTTAAAACCCATCCCCAGCCACATTCACGTGAACCATAGCCGGTGACCAACCTAACCCGCAGCGAGCCTCGCATGTGGCGTCCCCTGCAGCGTCCACGCTCCCCGAGGGTCGGGTTTTTTCTCATCTCCTAATGCCCCTGCCGAACATTTCGCCTTCCCGACACGGGAATCAGGGTCCGACCACAATAATCTAACCAAATGCCCCCGAATATTTTACCCATCTCCATCTGCAATGACACGGTTTCAGCCAAACAAATTAAATAGTGATAGTTCCGATGATGAATTTAAAAACTAGAGCAATCGTTTAATTCCAAAATTGAACCCAAAATCGAACCAGACATCGAATCCGGCACTCAATCCGAAACCATAACGAAAATCAAACATACCTAAGGTTTAATACTTTTATTTTTTTTAATATATTCAAAATATTATATTATAAATTTGGTTAGATTATGGATTACTTTATAAAAATTATAGATGATATATTTGATTATTTATTATAAAAATTTTGAAATAAATAAAAGAATAAATAATTTTTTATTTTGATTTTAGTTTTAGAGACTATGGTAAATTTTCAATTTTTTTACTAACTGCAACAAATTCATCCCGTTAACATTCTTATTTATACTGGATGATCAAACTTTTACCCTAAATCCAACCAATCTCGAAATATCTTGGTTCCATCGCGGCTTGCATTAGTTCTACATTAAAAACACACTATTTACATCTTGTTGGAATTTGAATAAATTTTGAAAAGTTTTAAAGAGGTGTAAATAAAAAAAGATTTGTAACCCCCAAATTTTTAAAAGAGTTGTTATAACCTTTAAGTTTTTCAAATTCCATTTGGAAGTTTCAAAACTTCCCATTATCTTTCATTATGGCCTTAATGAGGCCATAAGTATTCAACCGTTATGGTTGGATGACAAAAGGCCTATAAAAGAGCCATTCCTTGTATCTAACAAAAAATACAATACAAAACCCTTCTTCTTCCTCTCATTGTTTCTCTCTACCACCATTCTCTCTTTTACAATTTTCTATATTATTGGGCAACCGATATAGACTAGGTAATCTGCCTACTACAGACGTGCACTGTAGATTAGGCCCGCTGTGAGCCGTTTGGGTTGTATCTTGGAGCCGTCGCTGACCGCCAATACCTGCACGTGGGGAGGCAACAACGATTTTAGGACAGTGCGCGCGTCTTTTGGCGTGCCTCTCACACCTCACAGGCCAGATATTTTCTTACCACTATTTTATTATAATTGTTAGATTTTCTTTTTATGCGATTTAAATATTTTACAAAGCATCTTGTTAGATCAACATTCTAAAACCGTTGTTATATTGTTTCATCTATATGTTTATATATTCTGCAAGATGCATAGTTGAACACTGTTTTTGTTCATCTTTGATAGAAATCATTGTTGAATACACTTTAAATAATAATATATATATAGTTTAGCTTTAGATTCTCAATTTTAATATTAAACTGCTTAATTAAAAAAAACAGTTTACTGTTTAATCAAAGGAAACAATTTACTGTTAAAAAAAAAAAAACAGTTTACTGTTTCAACAAAAAACAGTTTACCGTTTAATTAAAAAAAACAATTTACTGTTTTAAATAAAAAAACAGTTTACTGTTTAATAGAAAAAAAAACAGTTTACTGTTTAATCAAAGAAAACAATTTACTGTTAAAAAAAAAACAGTTTACTGTTTTAATTAAAAAAAACAGTTTATTGTTTTAATATAAAAAATAACTGTTTTTAATTAAGAAAATAGTTTACTGCTTAAAAAAAATAGTTTACTATTTAATATATATTAAAAAAAAAGTTTACTGTTCTGATTTAAAAAAAAAATAGTTTTGGTGAAGATATAAGTATTAAATCTAATTGGTGACATTAGGGTTATTTTCCTTTACAATTATTAGTAAAGTTATTGTTACATAGTATATTATTAAGAGATACTCTTAGGAACATCTTGTTTAAATTTATTCATTAGTGACATTATTGTTATTATTTTTCGTCACAGTTGAATACTCTACTGCCCTTTTTAAACTTTAAAAACTTAGAGTTTAAAATTTAGAATGGCAAATATGGAAGAAGCTAATAGTATTAAGCCTGAAAAATTTAGTGGACAAAATTTTCGTAGGTGGCAAAGACAACTTAAATATTGGTTGACTGTGTTAGGACTTGTATCTGCAATAGAGGAACCACGGTTTAATCAAGAGTTACCTTCACAAATGACTAATGAGCAAGTAGAGTACCACTGCTATAATAGAATATTTAGTGCTTTGTCTGACCACCTTTATGATGAGTATCATGCCACTACCTCAAGTGCAAAAGAACTTTGGGATGCTTTAGAGGCCGAATATGGGATAATAGATGCTGGCATTGATCGGTTTACTGTCTCAAACTTTAACAGTTATAAAATGGTAGACAATAAACTAGTGGGAGATCAAATTCATGAGTATCAAGAACTACTGAGAGGAGTTGAGAAAAAAGGAACCAAATTTAGTGAAGATTTTAAAGTCTCCTGCCTTATAGATAAGTTGCCATCATCTTGGAATGATTTTGCTAGGACCCTTAGGCATAAACAAGGAGAGTTAACCTTAACCCAAGTCATAAACTCTCTTAGAGTTGAGGAAAAACATAGAGCCAATACTAAGAAAGAGGATGAAAAGACTCCTAAAATGAACCTAGTTGAAAATAACACTAAGAATTTTTACAAGAGAAACAATTTCCAGCGTAAGGGTAAGAACTTCAAGAAAAATAATAGGTTTCACAATCGTTCTAACCAAAACCAAAACTTTCAATACCGTAATAATAATAATAACAAAACATTCAAGGGTAAAGGAAGTGAGAAAAGGCTATGCTTTGTTTGTGGGAGAACTAATCACATGGCGAAAGATTGCTTCTTCAAGAAGACTGAGGAGTATAAGCCCAAGCCCAAGTCAAATCACTATCAAAGAGATCCAAAGGCTCAAGTCTATATGTTGATGGATCAAGAAAATTCAGCTGAACCATCCTTTAGGTATAACTTTAGTTCTTCTTCTATCAATTTTACTTATGGAAATAAAGATTGGTGGTTAGATTCTGGAGCTAATGTACATATTTGTTTTGATCATGGTTATTTTAAAACTTATCAGAAATCAAGTGGAGGAAGTGTAACATTAGGTAATGACTCTGTTGCACGTGTGCTTGGAGTTGGAGACATAGATTTGAAGATGACGTCTGGAAAGATCTTAACTTTGAAAGGAGTGCGACATGTTCCAGAAATCAGAAGAAATTTAGTTAGTGGGTCATCCTTAGTCCAACAAGGATACAAGGTTGTTATGGAATCCAATAAAGTTGTAATTTCAAAAAATAATGTATTTGTTGGGAAAGGATTTATTAGTGAGGGATTGTTTAAATTAAATGTACTTTCAGAAGTTAAAGTTATCTCTTCAAGTGTTTTCAATGTTGAATCTTCTAATGTATGGCATGAACGATTGGGACATGTAAACTTGAAGAAAATTAAAAGAATGATGGATCTAGACTTAGTCCCTAAGTCCAATCTAAACTTTAAACATAAATGTGAAGTGTGTGTACAAGCCAAACAACCTAAAAGGCCTTATAAGTCTGTAGAAAGAAACACTCAACTCTTAGAGCTCATACATAGTGATGTATGTGATTCGAACAGACCACCTACTAGAGCAGGAAATAAGTATTTTGTGACTTTTATAGATGATTGTTCGAAATTCTGTTATGTGTACTTAATAAAAGCTAAAGATGAGGTGTTTAATAAATTCAAGATTTATAAGACCGAAGTAGAGAATCAATTAGAAAAAAAGATTAAGAAACTCAGATCCGACAGAGGAGGTGAGTATACCCTTACTAATTTTAGCATCTTCTGTGAGGAATATGGAATAGTACATGAAATAACTCCGCCATACTCTTCCCAATCTAATGGAGTAGCTGAAAGAAAAAATAGAACTTTAATGGATATGGTTAATGCGATGTTGATAAGTTCTGGGCTACCTGAGAATTTGTGGGGAGAAGCAATTCTTACTGCATGTTTCATATTGAATAGAGTAACTGTAAAAGATAATGATAAGACCCCTTACGAAATTTGGAAGAAAAGAACACCTAATCTTAAAATCTTGAAAGTATGGGGGTGTTTAGCTAAAGTAGCAATCCCTGAGCCTAAGCGGAAGAAGATAGGGCCTAAAACTATAGATGCTGTCTTTATAGGGTATGCTCAAAATAGTAGTGCCAATAGATTCTTAGTTATAAACTCTGAGATTAGTGAAATTTCAAACAACACAGTTATAGAATCTAGAGATGCTACTTATTTTGAAGATATATTTCCTTATAAAAATAAAATTTTACAACAAGTAATAGATAAATCATCTACTAATGATAAACCTTCCACGAGTACAAGTGCATCTAAGGAACCAGAAACACAATTAGAGTTAAGAAGGAGTAAAAGGTCTAGAATACAGAAAAATTTTGGAGATGAATTTTATACCTTTTTAACAGAAGGAGATCCTACTACCTATAAGGAAGCTATGTCTTCTTTAGATGCCCCATTTTGGAAGGAAGCTATACAAAGTGAGATAGAGTCTATTATTCAAAATAACACATGGGAGTTAACTAATTTACCTCCTGGAAATAAAGCTATTGGGTGTAAGTGGGTGTTCAAGAAGAAGTTAAAACCTGATGGAACCATAGACAAGTACAAAGCCAGACTAGTGGCTAAAGGTTTTACACAAAAGGAAGGAATAGATTACTTTGATACATATTCACCTGTATCTAGGATAACTACGATTAGAATTTTAGTTGCCTTAGCATCAGTGCATAATCTAGTGATTCATCAAATGGATGTTAAGACTGCCTTTCTAAATGGAGACATAAATGAAGAGATATATATGGAGCAACCTGAAGGTATTGTAGTTAAAGGTCAAGAACATAAGGTCTGTAAGTTAGTTAAATCCTTGTATGGTTTAAAACAAGCTCCTAAGCAATGGCATGAGAAGTTTGATAAAGTGATCTTAGAATATGACTTTAAGATTAATGAATATGATAAGTGTGTGTATTACAAAGAGAGTAATGGAGAACATGTGATCTTATGTCTTTATGTTGATGATATATTAATATTTGGGACAAATTTGGAGATAGTAAATGATGTTAAGTCTTATCTTTCTAGAAAGTTTGACATGAAGGATTTAGGAGAAGCCTATGTAATTTTAGGAATGAAGTTGGAAAGAACACCTAATGGAATTACTCTTAATCAAACCAGTACAATAGAAAAGATGTTAAAAAAGTTTAATTATTTTGATTACAAATCTATATCAACACCATATGATCTAAATGTGCATTTGAAGAAAAATAATGGTGAACCAGTATCTCAACTGAAGTACTCACAAATGATTGGATCATTGTTATACATAGCAAATAAAACTAGGCCTGATATAGCATATGCTGTTGGGAGACTTAGTAGATATACTCATAATCCTAACAAAGATCATTGGATTGCTTTAGAGAGAGTCTTTAAATATCTTAGAGGAACCATGGAATACTCATTGTGTTATAAGGGATTTCCGAATGTAGTTGAAGGGTATAGTGATGCTAATTGGATAACAGACAATATGGATGTAAAGTCCACTTCAGGGTATGTATTTCTTTTGGGTGGAGCAGCAATATCTTGGGGATCTAAGAAACAAACTATTATCTCTCGGAGTACTATGGAGTCAGAACTTATAGCTTTAGATACAACTTGCTCTGAGGCTGAGTGGATTAAGAACTTGATGCTTGACATGCCTTTAGTTAATAAACCCATGCCTGCCATTTTCATACATTGTGATAGTAAGGCAGTAATAGAGTTAGTAAGGCAGGCACATACTAATAAGAAAATGAATAGACATTTGCAAGTGAGGTACAAATCAGTTAAAAGCCTATTGAATAAGAATATTGTATCTTTGGAATTTGTAAAGTCTGAGAAAAATATAGCTGATCAGCTGACCAAAGCTCTTTCTAAGAGAGCTGTCATTGACTTGTCGAGGGGGATGGGCTTAAGCCCATAAGGGAGTCACCTAGGGAGGTAACCCAACCTTTATGATTGGAGATCCCATGAAGAAGGTTCAATGGGTAGAAACAATCCATATTGCGTGACTCATTTCAGCACTACTTTTAAGGAGAGAGTCTCCTGCTCATCCCTATGGCAATAGTGCTTTGATATGTGACGTTAAGGAAGGGTGTTACCCTGAATGAGCCCGAGGCAGGCATACTCCTGCAGGATACAGGTCACATGTATTCTTGGAGGACTCACCTAAATGAGAGTTGTCGTGAGGCCGCGACCGTGAGAATTGGGCTGTTCTCTAATAACTCTCATGAGAATCAAGATTCAGCGCATGGCCATAAATAGCGCTAACCCGCACAAAGTCTATATCAATACTATGTGTGTGGCATGTTAAAATCTGGTCCAAAGGGTCAAGTTCAAGACTTAGTTCACTATGATCCTTCAGGTTAGAACTGTCTACACTAAGTGTAGGTTCAAGTCCGGAAGACACCTGCACCCATTGCATAGTATAAAGCTGCCCAAATTTCTCTCTATATATATGTATATGATTTTATAAAGTTTTGAAACTTGTGGGGGACTGTTGGAATTTGAATAAATTTGAAAAGTTTTAAAGAGGTGTAAATAAAAAAAGATTTGTAACCCCCAAATTTTTAAAAGAGTTGTTATAACCTTTAAGTTTTTCAAATTCCATTTGGAAGTTTCAAAACTTCCCATTATCTTTCATTATGGCCTTAATGAGGCCATAAGTATTCAACCGTCATGGTTGGATAACAAAAGGCCTATAAAAGAGCCATTCCTTGTATCTAACAAAAAATACAATACAAAACCCTTCTTCTTCCTCTCATTGTTTCTCTCTACCACCATTCTCTCTTTTACAATTTTCTATATTATTGGGCAACCGATATAGACTAGGTAATCTGCCTACTACAGACGTGCACTGTAGATTAGGCCCGCTGTGAGCCGTTTGGGTTGTATCTTGGAGCCGTCGCTGACCGCCAATACCTGCACGTGGGGAGGCAATAACGGTTTTAGGACAGTGCGTCTTTTGGCGTGCCTCTCACACCTCACAGGCCAGATATTTTCTTACCACTATTTTATTATAATTGTTAGATTTTCTTTTTATGCGATTTAAATATTTTACAAAGCATCTTGTTAGATCAACACATCTCACAAGAAAATTAGTTTCAGATCGGTTGTTTTATAGCTTTTAGATAATAATATAATGGCTGTTACAGCAAAACAATAACTAAACAAAAGACATTATATATATATAATATAATATAATATATCTAGTTCTATATTGCTCATGCATTAGATAAATCTTGAATATTATACAAAATTAATAAATTTAAATAATATCTTCCACAGTAGGTTTTTAGAATGAAATTTTGGACTGCAATAAATGATATCATAGAAGATTTGGCCGATGATGGATTAGAAAATACTGCAGCATGAATTCATCAAGACTAATCATGGGCCGATCGTGAATCCGTGATGCCTGTGATTGTATTTGAATGAATTTAGATATTTAGCTAAATAAGAATGTTAGAGTTTAAAATTTAGCATGTGATTATGCAATAGATAGATTGCATATGCTTGTGTACAATAAAAAAATTTAAATAATATTTTTTGGCTAAATTTTTTTAGACGGATAACTATGGGTTCTCATGCCTTTCTTTCCGCTTAATCTTGAAAGTGTAGAGCCGTATATTATTTCCTTTTGTTTTAACAGTTGATTCATAACCTGAGAGGAGCTATATCATTGATGCGCCCGTCACTAGAGGGAACGATGAAAGACCTGGACCCAAGAACCTGGGCCTCCTCCCGATCCCTTTCATGGTCTCGCGGTTCTCGCCGTACTCTTCAGAGCCTCAAGGACGGTCTACTGCATGGACCCTAACCTGAAAAACGCCTCATTTGCATACGTTTCAGTTTCCAATTAGCCAATTTAGCTGTATTCTGTCTGTAGTCTAACAGAGAAGAGAAAGGTCGCGGTCCAAAAGCACCCTCCCATGCCTGCTCGCCAGGGAATGACCAAGAAAAGGACACCGCCCATCTCCTCCCACGAACCACAGCTTTCCTTCCAGCTTTTCAACACCATTTCCCCTTTTTGAAGAGGATTGGTTTAATATCTGAATAATTCCCGAATCTTCTCTGAATCAGCAGAGTAAGGAAAACCAAGAAGATGACAACAACTTCGTCCCTGTCTCTCTCACTCTTCCTTCTCTCGGCCGCCCTGTTGGCCCTCCCGGCCTCCGCTGGAATCTCCCCGGAGGTCCTCTCCGACGAGAAGCTTCCCCCGGACCCTGGGGACCTCTCCTCCACCCACCCCAACACCGTACCGGCATTCCCCGTTGTCCAGACCGCGAAGCAGACCTGCCACCTCGACCTTTCCGACGAGCTCTTCGGCGGCGTCGGCGAGGCCTGCGGCCGCACCCTCGACCGCAGCCGCTGCTGTCCCGTGCTCGCCGCCTGGCTCTTCGCCGCCCACGCGCGATCGGCGCTGGACGTCCGACCACCGCCGACGGCGACGGCGGCGACGGTGGACGGGCCGCTGATGCCGGACGACAACCAGAAGTGTGTGGACTCGCTGCAGAGCTCGCTGGCGCGGCGCGACATCCACCTGCCGCGGCCCAACGCCACCTGCGACACCGTGCTCTGCTTCTGCGGCATCCGCCTCCACCAGATCGGTTCGCTCCGCTGCCCGGCGGCGTTCAACGTGAGCGGCGCCGCCAGGAACGCCACGCCGACGGCGGCGGTGCGGGAGCTGGAGCGCAGCTGCCGCAACGCCTCCTACGCCGGATGCACTCGCTGTCTCCAGTCCCTCGAGAAGGTCAGTCTTTTAGGCCGGGCCTTGCAGTCACTTTAGAGTTTAGGCCTTTTTTTCTTTTTCTTTTTCTTTTTTTGAAAAAAAAGTTAAATTTAATCGACTTGGCCATTTCATAAGATAGAAACAAAAATTATTCAATTGTCTCCTTTATTTTTTTTTCAAGAAAAGGCCAATAACTCTTGATTTGATATTTTTTCTCATTTAGTGGGAAATAAATATTAACGGTTTTGGGGAAAATTTGATGCAACTCGTGGCAATAAATACACATTCCCCACGTACTACTCTTTAACACTTCAAGGAGGAGGAAGATAAATCCCACTTCCCAGTTCCAGGCTCCCAGCCGAATCTGTGAACGCTGTTCGCCGGCCGGCGAACTCCATATTTACCCAAAACACCCTCTCGTTCCATGTTCCATGTTCCATTCAGTATCAAAGAAATCCATATATCCGTTATTTCGCTTTCCTAAAATATGGACATCAGGAAACATGAGTTCTCCGTGAACATATTTATTCGTGGAAAACTTGATTGATTAGGCTCTTACTTTTCGGCCCTCTCATTTTTCATCCTTGAAAAAGAAAGAGAAATTTTCCGTTGGTTAAAGCATTGGTTGTAATTTTCACAAGTATAGGGACTGCCCCGTAACCATCCGGTGTATATCTGAGAGAAAAGGGACGAACTGCTAGATTCTGTATTGCTTTGCAAACGACAACGATCTGGCAGCTTTGTGATCAAGAAAAAATAATCGTGGGTTCTCCCGTGCTAAAAATAATAGGGTGATGACTCGAGATCAACGGCAATGTGGATGAAGATAATGAGATCGCCACCTTGGGGATCTTACATAAAAGTGATCTTACGTCATCTTTGCTCTTAAAATCACCGTCTAATCTAGTGATATTAAACCTGTCTTTTAGGATAGATTTTCAAGATTATTTTAGGACAGTGATGTGAATCTGAAGTTTGGAAACAAAAATATCCTTCATTTCAATGGAAGAAATTATTTCAAAAAATACTGATCTCTATAAGAAAAGTTCTGCAAGTTGGAAAGGATTTGATAATTTCATAAAAAAAATTCTTCAAAGTTACTTTTACAGATTTTGATTAATTTTTCGTCTTATTGAATTAGTCTAGAATAACATGTTTTGATAATTAGATTCACGTCAGTATGTGTTTCATATCATTTTTTTAAGAATTGTGTTTGATAGTTGTAAACTACTTGGAATATATATAAAATAGTTTTGGTATTATATAGACGGAGGTTTTAGATTTTCATGAGTACCAAGAAAAAGTTAGATTTCTTTAATTATTGGAACTTAGCATACCAAATGTGATAATCTTAGATTGTCGAGGATTAAATTATTTCGATATAAGAATTATCAGTGTTCTAAAATCTTTTTTTTCTGTTACTAAATGCCACCTAAATGATTTCGGCTCATGGCAATGATTTCTGTTTAGTAACCTTTGGATAACGGTTAATGGGATCAGACGGCTGACATTGAAATAAAAGATGGTCGGACGATCTTATCGAATTGTTTGTGTGTGGTGTTGGTGGTGATACAGCTGAAGGGCCACGGATCGGGGGGCAGCGGCGACCGGACGACGAGGATATTCGGGCGGGACTGCCAGCTGATGGGGCTGACGTGGCTGCTAGCAAAGAACAGGACGGCCTACATCCCAACGGTGTCCGCTGTTCTGCGCGCCGTACTCTACAGCGTCCACCCCCCGAGCCGCGACGGGGACGCCAACTACAAGTGCAGCCTCGACCAGGAGAACATGCCCCTTGCCGTCGATTCCCTCCGCTTCCGGAAGCTCGACGACTCCTCCACCTCCTCCTGTTCCGCCCCCGTACGCTTCCCCCTTTTTTCCCTTCCTGTTCTCGTCTTGATCCCTCTCGTGAGCGGCCACGTGGTGCTTGGAGGCACCTGAGAGAAAATGACAAAAGGCCTGTCCTTTTTCGTCCTTTTGCCCGCTGTAAATTTTCCAGTTACCAGGGCCGGGCCTACGGTACATGATACTTACAGTATATTGCTGCCGATTCATACCACCTTTGTTGTGGTCCTTTATTTCTGGATGGTCATGATTTGATGATCTTTTTTCGGTTATATACGTGGTTTGGCGATGATTTGTGATTACTTTCTTCAATGCAAACGGGGGAGGATAATATCTCTCTAATGGCTAACAGGAGTAATTAATTGAGCGTTGAGCAACAAAAGCAGCGATCCAATCTGCAGAGAATCAGCGTCGTGGTAAACATGCATGGGTTGGAAACATTCAGGTTCAGTAAACAGTATCCACAACTTTTGTAACAAAGGGCGAATATTCATCAAGCCAGACTTTTAGAAGCATGAAAATGGCTAATAGTGACGGTCATTCCTTCCCATGCCACCATGTTGCTAGGAGCTAAACGCTATTTAGCCACTCTAGGAGCAGCTAGCAGCTGCTCGTAGCCATTATGGAGAAATCCTTTACAAAGGAGATACATTAGTTACATTTATAGATGAAAAATCGAGATATGCTGACATAATGCAAGGTCATCCAAAAGAACAAATCTTAAAAGTGTGTTGGATTGATTCAATATTGATAAACCAAGAAAAAAGAGTTGAAGGTTGGAACGAACATATACAAAAAATTTCTGAAATCTTTTAGGAATTCTTGATTGGAGCTGAGCTAACTATAGCCCTAAGTTGTATCTTTTGGTTAATAAGATCCAAAAGAATTATTGATCTTAAAGGGTACAAATCCATGGTAGACATATAGAAATTATTATACATCAAAGTGTTGATTTTATTAGACGGAAGGTATATATATATATATATATATATATATATATCATTATAAATTGTAACAAAAACTAATTTGGCAAATTTTCAAGAAGGAAATTCACAAGCTGTATACAGATGTTTAACAACTCAGAAAAAATTCACATTTTAAAATGCTAGTATGGAAACTAGCCTTAAATACATTCATAGAGAACCCCTTCTAAGAAATTTCTAGTAAAAATATTTATAATTTTTGCTTTCTCACAGGCTCAGTGACTACAGCCAAGATAAGCTACGGGACAAGGTTCCAAAGAGACTAAACTTCCAAAAACAAATATATTAGTGATTGACATATGCCAACCATTAGCAGCTCATTCGGACTCATTTGAGGTAAAAATATACATACAAATTTGATTTTCATACAAATATTATTTTATTAAGATAATATATTATTTTATTTGATTTAGCATCGTCAGCAGAACACACTACACAGACGGAATACAAATGCAGCACAACGTTTTCTCCATAACCGTAGCAGCATGAGCATAACTGTAGTAATTAGTATCAATGGGGACGATATTATGAATAGCAATACTTGCAGAGACTTCTTGTAAAATGTTGTCATCGCAGCATTCTAATTTTGTTAATACAAAATGCTGTTATGTCATTTATTAATCACCCAAATTTTGGAAAATAGTATACTCGATAAGTCATATTTCCAAATAGTTGAAAATCCAGCATGAAATCCAGTTTTGTGGGCGGTTTAAAAGGAAACCTCACCCAGTAAATTGGACGCCACCCAGCTTTTTATTTTAACTATTTCGAGAATGAGATCTTGGGAGTTTTATCATAAGCCCTGAACATTTCTTGAAATAGAAATATGATTGTACATCTTCTGTGCTCACCCAAGTTCACAACCTCTCGCTAATACATTCAGCATGCAAGGCACGTCAAAGCCAGAATGATGTTCCCATAAGCGAACCTTGCGTCACAACAATGAAAATAGCGGTTCTACCAATGATACAACCACTTGCACCTTTCCAACTTTCCATCAAGGATCATATTCGACAAACAAATATTCTGCTATTGGGGATCCACGTTAGCATTCATGCCTGTATGCAGCATAGCAGTAGGGAGTGCAAATGCCCATCTGTGTGTAGTTTCCTGCACTTCTTTTATCTCCTCTTTTTGCTTGTACGATCATCTAATCATCTGATAGAAGTTGCCTACTCTCAATTGTCCAGCTACAAACTGATGCATATCCTATTTTTAAGAAAAGCAGCTACAATAATGCCCGAGATTCACTCATGGACGCCAACTTAGCATAAGATGGGTTCCTGCATTTCTCAGAAACAGATGAGGGAAAAGCTTGAAAATATGTAGCAGGAAATTTGATTATATAGATGAAAGGGTATACGTTAAAGTGAAAAATTAAAGAGCAATAAAGGGGACAATACATCCATGAAGCAATGCAGCAAAAATGAAAAGCTTCTTTGTCACGGCCATTTCCCCCAGATTTACCTCCAACCCTGAAGCAACAGAAATTTTATGCTGCGAGAGAGGGATCGCCTAACATGGTTTAACTAGATTAAGTTCTGCAGGAAACTAGATTCCTGGACAAACCAGCAACTTCAAGAAAAGCAATCTATAGAAAAACAAGAATATGAGCTAATTAATCATATTCATTGCATATAACCGTGTCAGAAGTGAGTGAGAAAACAATCATCTAAGACAATGTTCAATTATAAGTAAGGTAGCAATGAACAAATAATATAAGTTCTGTTGGAAAAACAGAATAAACGATGGATGGTAAAAGGCTTCCCATAAAATATTGATAAGAATAAATGATGCTTATAAGACTTCCCCCTAAGAGACTCAAGAGCCTTCCCGTAAAATAATACAACCATGGTAAAAGGCTGATTAGTGTAACATCTTCTCCACGTATGCATTCACTAAGATGTTGCTTGATAAGAATGAACAGCACATGAACCTGAAGAGCAACTAAATGGATTGCCTGTTTACGGTCAATGACTGCAATAATTAACTAAATGAGGGCAACAGCCAAAATATGTCCTTATTGCTTGTATACACGAGACTCACATGTAATAAATGCAAATATGACGTATGCAGAAATGTACACGTACAGACACAACCACACATGCTAGAGGGGGAGTTAGACCTAATACAAGTAGGCATTACTCCATTAGTGTGGCACTTGATGAATAAAACTACAAAAACAATATACTTGAAGGAGTAAAGGCCATATCAGCAGAAGTAACATTGTCTGCTCAAAAAAAAGTGTAGGCTTTTGTGATTAGAGTAGCAACCAAACCATCAGAATGGAGGGCTATAAAACTAGAGAATCCTAGCAACTCATGTGATAAGTAAGAGGCCACATCTTGATTCTTGTTAGTCAAGGATAAGCTAGGGATAATTACTAGCGTCACTAGCTCAATCAACATCAGCAGAAAATCAGAGATCAAAAGTAAAATATGATGAAACGAATCAAGCAACTCTCATATTGATTTAAAGCAAGAATCTCCTCCAATCAGGTGGATATGCTGGCAACAGATTGTTAGTTGGTTAAGACAAGCACCAACTGGATATGCCTTCTGAAATTTTCAAAAAGGCCACGTATCAGTAAGATGCAGCATGCTGTTTTATTATGATATGCAACTGATCAAATTGGGGTAGCACATCTGTTTCAACAAGTACCATAAGAGCTTGGGAAACTCCAGCACAAATATTGGAAATGAAATCCTTCTTAAAATTGATTGACAACCTTGCTTTAGAAAGGCAGTAAGGGAAAAATAATCACAAACAATGAATATTGTGTTGCCATAGATTGGTTAAATAGTGACGCAATTTTCTGCAGTACCTGAACTAGATACAGGGAAGATTTTTAACCCATAGAATACATAACAAAGGTGAACAATTAGCTGAATACTGAAGACTAGGAGAGGAGGCACCTAGAGTTCCTTGTAGCGTGGAAGTTTTGCAGTAGATAGAAGTCATTACATTTAACATGCAAGAATTTTTAATTGTGTCAAAAAAGGTTCTTATAATCCCATTCCATAAGCATGGAAGGTTATAAACAGAATGAGTGACGGACTTTTCTGCACAAGACGATACACATGGTTGCATATATTAGAAGACCAACATAGCCCATGTAAGCAACAATCGTGCATATACATGTTGCTAGTGAAGTTTATGTATATGGTCTTTAAAGATATGACAATTAAATAAAGCATATTTATCTCATGAATCAGAATTTCACCATGTTTATTAACATTGTAAGTTTCAAGTAGAAAATTCCAGTATGGTAAATCGAGTCAAAGCTCAAAGAAACCATCAACGATTAGGTTGCACTTATTAATAGCTATTAAAGACCAAGTCCAAGGTTAGCACGACATCTACTATAGATTTGTGCAATCCAAATTAGATAAGCCAAAGTTCATATAGAAAAATAATAGAATAAGTTGACTGAAACAGCATATGACGTCATCTGTTATGAATGCTTCAGGTAGATACCAATTACCTCAACAAATCTGAGCAATCAGCAGCTTTTGCAGCTTTACTAGCATTATTGGCACTGATTTCCAAGAAAAGCATGGAACTTGGGCAGCTAATGCTGTACTTCGAAGAACACTAGGAACAGCTTTTATTCCAGTGTAGGGTGTTCGAGACCTTCACTAATGCAAATCATTTCACCTAATCACCACTGCAACCTATGCAGCAAAGGCTTCTTGCACGCTTACACGAAACTGCAGAAGTTTGTTGTTCATTTTAACATAAGACAAATAGTGAGAGAAAACATCTAACTTTTCAGGATACTTATACTCACCAGCAATTTGTTCTGCACTTATATCCGATTCCTCAGACCAGTTGAATGGCAACATGAAGACCAAATGCATAAGACCATTGCCACAGCCACCAAGTTCCTTGGATGGACAAGCAATATGGCCCTCACTATTTTCAGATTTCCATTCAGGCAACAATAGTTTAGTTGACAAAGATGACATATCAGGAGACATTCTAACGGAGAGTTTTTGCTTCAATCCATTAAGTATCTTGCCAGCATGTTTGTTGGCTTTTCTCTCATTGCGAAACTTTAAGGTAGCAACTGCAACTTTTTTAAGTATGTTTGCCCCGCGTATCTCTTGACAACAACTTAAGCAAAGTTTATAAGGGCATCTTGGGCAGCTTCTAAGAAAATCAATGATTGAGTTCTTGCAGTGATTGCTGTTCCAAAAATCGATATTCCATTAGACCATAGTCACACAGTCAGTATTAAGGACTGACTGAGCCAAAAAAAAACCCACAAACTAGAAAAAATTAGACAAATTAGGCGATAAGTCAAGAGATCAATGAAGATTAAGACAAATGAATGAAAAATATATTAAGAACATCAAAACAAACTCAAGCTAAGGTTCAAATTTATACTTGATCGTGGAAAAATATTTGAATACACATATAGTAAAGAAAAACAAGATAATAAATATCTAAACACTTTCAAGGGAGAATACCTAATGTCAAAAAATTCAGGAACAATTCAGAGATTCTGTTACTAGAAATGAACATTAGCATGTAAAAATTTAACGAGATTTTAATAAGTGTATGTTTCTCATGTTGTTAAATTTACCAGTAAAGTATCTCATTGGGGCCACGTTCTGCCACTTGAATCTGAACGCCTGATAATCTTCTTCCTAGTTTTAATGAATTACGTCAAAAATCAAACTAAGCAATAGAAACAAGAAGCTACTAACTCCACACAAACCTTGGTTGTTTGCTTCTATTTCCAGCTCAGTAATTTGTTCTTGGCTTATCTGCTTCAGCACTGGCAGCAGCTGATTAATCAAGTTGTAAGCATATTTAATTTGGATGAAGTTTGTTTGACCAGTTGAAAATTCCTGAAGATAAAAAAAGTAAAGATTCACAAAAATTACCCAGTCTTGATAGAGCAAAGAAAGGCTCCCATGCAGCAAATGGAGCATTCTGCGATTAAATGTAAAAGAGCCAGCAAGGAAGCTGACCTTACACCCACCAGCTTTAGCTCCAGCATGCATGCATGTTTTGCAATCACAATAGCCACAACAGTTGGGACGAGATATCTTTACTCCCACCTCAGACATCTCAGAGTACCTGATGATGTTAAATATTCTAATTTTTCAACTAACAATAAATAGTTTAAAATATCAGTACACAAGAAACCAGAACCAAGAGTAAATTCCACTTCTTTACTCAAAATTACAAATACAGCACATAAGTCTTAATTAGAGATGCATCACATACATCCATTGAGATGCATATATCATAACAACCAGAATACATACACAACCTATGTCAAATATGTGCTTCAAGTGCACCTACTCTACATTCCAATATCACTTATTTGTGCCATTCTCTTCATGTCAAACAAAATTAACATCAAATTGCACCTTCAAAGCAGTAGCACAAAAAGGGAAATAAAAGGAGAGACCATTTTTGGTGCAGATTACTGTCAGAAAAGAAAGGAGGTGAAGTGAGCCTTGCTCTGGGCTTAAAAGAAGCCCTGAACCTAGGAAATTCTAGGTGATATCATCAGATCATTGCAAATTACTCAGCTATTGTTTTAGTTTAAGTCTCAAATTTATTTTAGACAAGGAGAATATTTAGATCTGGCAAGCCAGTAATGGTAATTTTCCTTCTTTTTTCTTCCCCTTCCTAAATACTTCATTTTGAGTTGGTTTCTGATTATGTAATAGCCCTAATAGGACTCGAATAAGGAAAGATATGTGACCGGCCATAGTCTCTTACAAAAGAACCATAATAATGGACAAAGGAATGCATATTGGCATTTGTTTCCGACATCGAAGTGTAACAAAATAGGTTTTAAATATTGCAACATGCTCCCATATCATTCATGTATTGGTATGATACAAGGTATGTATGCCCCCTATCAACTCATGGTTCACCAAACCGGATGATACCCCTATATTGGTATGGTAAACATGGTGCATGGTACAGGGTTGAGACAGTGTGGCACAGAAGAGACTTCAAACCTTGAATAAAATGGAACCTTTTTCCTCTAAAACTTTTCCTCTCCTTCTCTATATTTTTTTCCTTCACTCTGATTATTATGCTTTTAGTTGATGTTTAATGCAGTTGTTTAATCATTCAATCAGATATGTCTAGGTCTAAAAAAGTAACAGACCTAATCCATAGGAGTAGCCTCCATCGGTTAAGACCACATTCAGGTGCAGAGGTAATTGGAGGTACAAGGAAAGGGAGAAGAATGAAATGTACTCTAAATCATGTTAAAATGCTACATGATGGGTAACGGTTATGAAGGAAGAAACAAAAAAGTTGCTAGGGTATAATAACACCATAGAATAACACCATAAGGACAATTCATTGCAGCAATAGCTAGTGGTACCATAGAATGCCCAAAAGTATTTAATAGGTCGAACCCAAGGGCCTATCATACCGCCCCGTACCGACCATGCCATACTGTCCAGGTAAGATACGGGTATGATACCAAGATTTGATTCAATATACGAGTCAAACGGATCAGAATGAAGTGGAACTGCCCTGTATCAATCCATACGCTGGGCTTGAGACAGTATTGTAAGAAAATATAAAAATATATAAATAAATCTATCTCATCCTATCAGCTTAAACTTTTAGGACGAGTGGTGATTTCAACATGGTATCAGAGCAGAGATCTTGAGTTCAAACCCTGTCTCCGCACTCTTTAACCCCATTATTAAAAATTTCACATGTTGGGCTCACCCATTAAAAGAAAGTTCGGCCCACATGTGAGGGGGAGTATAAGAAAATATGAAATATATAAATAAATCTACCTCATCCTATCAGCTTAAGCTTTTAGGACAAGTGATTTCAACAAGTACCATGGTCAAAAGTGAGAAAAAGGTACTAGAACTTTGTCTTGGTACAGGATGCATAGCGTACTGCACGATACCGACCATATTGTACTAAACTAATAATATACCTGTACAGTTCCTAGGACCGATTTTATGGATCATGGTTGAGCTAGATTTAAAGTAAGTCTCTGTTGCAGATAAGATAGCTAGGGAAGAAGATTCCTGCCACTATAGCCCAAAGCAACCCATGTTCATGGAAGGAAAAGTATTTGTGGAACAAATAATCCCAAGCCAAAAATGGTCCTATGACAAGGCCCATCTCCTTAATTAGACTGCTATTTTTGGTATAAACTATAAAGGCCATGAACAGGTGCATTCTAAAATAATCATAATGATAATCCAATATGCTAATAAATTCAGAGCATCCACATGACTTGCATGCGCAGGTTCCTTTTATGAACATGAGTTTGAGCATATCAACTAGCAAAGCTAATGAGTTTTTATTATGGTAATCAATGAGTACCAAAGACACTATTGTCCAAGATGGAAAGGAACATTGTTCATGCTGCAGTCTTACAAGATAAGATGATGCAGCCAAAAAACAACTCTATCATTGCTCCATAAACCCAACAGATTTCTAGTGAACTAACCATTCAAAATTGGCATTATGTAGTAACTGGCAAAACAGCTTTCTTGCATGCAAAATGATCTGGGAGCAAGTTTCAAGATACGACACGATCGATAGATTTCGTTCAAGTTTTATTTATCAGGGATAGAAATATTAAAACATCAATTTATTCTTTGAGGCAGTCTCCTAAAGCTTGATTCCAGAAGTTTTATGAGGTGATCTTATTCTAAAGGTTCAAAATATTTCAAATCAACCGGTCCATGTTTCCAAACATAGTTTTCATGGTCATGACACACTCGGACTAGAGATTGATCATATAGTTCCAATTGAGCATGATAGAATAGAAAGGTTTAGATTTTGCGAAAAACTTGGACACATGACATGGGTATCAAGTCTCATAAAGGTTATACCACCGGGAGACTTGACGGGTCTGGTACCATGATGGCGAACCTTGGTGAAATAATTATTATAGATGATTTTTCCAAAATCCATCAAGGGTCTATTATCATAATTAGACAGCGGTTTGCATTGTCATAGTTTGATTTTCATGGAAGAACTAAGATTCAAAAACTTGATTACAAGTTTGGTTCTTGCCAAGAAAAAGAAGCTTTGATTTCCATAATTTCATTGTTTTCACCTCTCACATTGACAATTTTGCCCTCCCACACCATAAAAACAAAAGAAAGTAAATTAGGCATCATTCTATAGCATGCATCAGCTTGGTTCGCATAGAAAAGATTAATATGTTCACATCGTTTTGATATAATATATCATTTTATTGCTTAAGGGTAGGCCTGCAATGCTAACATTGCTCTATTATAACCTATGTGTCATAGGTACGAAACACGGAAATAGTCACTCTGCACGTGAGGGTAAGAATGCATAAATCTGACCCTCTCTAGATCCTGCGATGGTGGGAGCCTCGTCCACTCAAATGTTCTTTATATCATTTTATTGTGTGATGATAAACAACCACAATGGAATCTCCATGTTGACAAGATTCAGATTTTACAACAGCCAAACCTATGTTTTCTTTTAAAGGAAAAAACATCTATTTCTCTGGGAGCCAACATCGTGATGCTTCCAAATCTCCCAAAAGTTGCAACATCTTAGTTTAATATTGACAAAGTGATTTTATAATCTGGAAATATTAAAAATTGTTGGAAAAATAAGCATAAGTTACCCATGTATATGATACATTTGGGCCATGAAACAGTTTAGGCATAAATACTGGAAACTTAGAAACCACCTATGAACTTGGACTGATTTCAACCAAAATTGACACATTGAGGTTTGGAGATATTTTTCAAACCTTAAAGGCATGATATGCATGCTTACATTTACCAACTCTGCATAAGCTACCAATTCTGTCTAATATTTAAGTTTGGATCACCTGCCCAAATTTCCAGCAACGCTATTACCATTTGAAGCCAGAAAAGTAGTGCCCAACCTGGCAATGGTAAAGAGTTTGATAGCGTAACAAAATTAAAGTTAAGGATCTGTTTGCGTGATACAAAGAAAGATGGAAATTTAATCGAAAACCTGCTTATTTTCCTTTTCACCATCGCAGTCTCATAAAGGTTAGACCATTGGGGCAGTCATCTAGAAAATCAAAGAAAAATTGACAACAGCAAAGCCTTCATTTTTCAGATGTGAAGTAGGATAATGGCCAACTAATATCCTACCATTACGTGACTACCATCTTACTGGAAGAAAGGAGCATGAATTATACAGAAATATAATTTATTGGTGACTCTTAGAAGGGCAACACTTTATCATTTGGAATACTATATTGGAGCAATAAAAACATGGTGCTATTGATAGTGCAGTTTATTTTTTGCATCAATGGTTTCTTCTTTTAAATGCACTGCTACTATTTGGTGGTTGACAGCGTGAGAATCATATAGTTAGTCTCTTAAGGAATTCATCTGGAGTTGGGCCGAAAGATACTAAATTTGGTCCAATGTCTTGGTGAAGACACAATGACGCGGGATCATAATATCTACCCTCTATAGTTCACATGAAACAAAACATCTCCAAGGGAGATAAGGGATTGAAAATGGATGATTTGATTGAAGTGTTGAAGTTATCAGATTCATCCTATGGAAAGGCTTTTTTTTTAGAACTTTTAACAAATTCAAAAAGTATGTAGCTAATCACCCATGAGATTAGTGAACGTTTAATTGAAAGAGTTCAATTAAGCATTGAAAACTAGAGAAGACAAGGAGCAATTGGAACTTTCGTATTACTCAGAAAATGCTTGAAAGGAAGAAAATAGCTAGTGAAGAGAGAAGAGAGAGAGAGAGAGAGAGAGAGAGAGAGAGAGAGAGAAGAAAAGGTAATATAGAAGGCAAGAATTAAAGTGGAGAAGGTTGAGGGTAAATAAAAAGTATGGGCGTAGGAGAAGGAAACAAATAGTAGATAGCAGAAAAAAGGATGAATAGTGACTAAGCAAACTGGCAATACAATTAGCAGTCCAATATTTTTTACGGGCCATAAATGGTGGAGATGAAAGAAAACAACCCCCAATAATCCATTATTTGTGTCGAGACAAGTTCCAAATCTTTAAGCAACTTAAACTTCCCTAGTAAAATTATGTTCAAGGTAAAGTCAAAAACAAGAGAGACACCTAAGTCCAATTTATACATAAGTAGGTTCCAAAAACCTTAAAAAACTCAAAATTTGTTACCCGCATCCCATGCAATCTCCTTCTGCACTTTGACCATTGAAACCTGAAGAAAATCACTGGCAACTAAATAAGACATCAAAAACTTTTCACACAGGATTCTTGAGAAAGAGAGTCTACTCATACAACAAGAACTTTATCAACATGATGATTCAAGCACCTAAATGAAGAGATTATGATGCCAAGAGCTGTTGAACTTGTGCTGAAAATTCAAAGAAGGAAGAGAAAGTGAACACAACCGATTGTGGCGAGTTAGAAACCCCACTATAGCACATACGATAGGAGGGCAGACGATAATTGGAAGAGGAGCAGGGGCGAATCAATCTCTTCCAAGGATGAAATCATCACTTTGGCCAACCACTTCAAAGATACAGCTCTCACACACCCATTTACAAACTGTAAGAATCCACCAAAAGGGAGGAGAGAGAGAATAGAGAGAAGGCAAGAATAATTTCCGCAAGAGAATACTCACAAATCAATAATTCAAGTATCTTAAATATTATTGCAAAAGGAGCCGCAATAGAGGTATTTATACATAGTAAAAAAAACTCTTTTCTTCAACTTTCCAATGTGGGATTCCAAGCCTCATTCAAGATCGAAGAATTCTAACTACTCACTTTCTTAATATCAAAATTTCTTTAAAAAAAGTTCACAAAAATCAATACTAACATCAAACTTTCCTAACAAGACTAAACTCAAGTTGGACTTCGAGACCCATGCAATAGGGAGCTGCGACCTGTACGGCAGCACATGCGCCCCATGCGCTCCAGCATCATACTCCCCTAGTTAGAGAAGACTCACCGTCGAGGTTCGATCTTCTTGGTCCCCTGACCATTATAGTAAGACAATAGATCAGCTATATTGAACGTTGCAAATCCTCCATCATCTCCAGAAAGTTCAACTTTGTAGGTATTATCATTGATGCATTTCAGAATTTTGAAAGAGCCATCTGCTCAAAGAAATAACTTGGCATTCTTAGAAGGGAATCAGTTTTTCCTCAAGCGCACCCAAACTAGGTCACCTTCTTTGAAGATGATAGGTATCCTATGCCTGTTGGCATGACACTAGTATTTCACTATGTGTCGAAGAACCCTCTCACACCTCTTCATGTAGCTTCTTGATCTCATTAGCTCGTGCATTAGCATCTCCACTGAATTGACAAGTCGTTGATAAGGGCACAAGGTCTAACGGACTCAAAGATTGTATACCGTAAACAACTTGAAACGAACACTTCCTAGTTGCTTGGCTTACTGAATTGTTGTAGGCAAATTTAACCTGAGCCAATAACAGATCCCACTATCACGTATGGTTAACAACAAAACTTGTCCACAGATTTCTTAAACTTCGGTTCACAGCTTCAGTCTGACCATCTTTCTAGGGATGGCTACCTGAGCTGAATTGGAGTTGAGCATCCATCTTCCACCATAAACTTCACATCCCTATCAGATGTAATCGTCTTAGGAATATCATCAAGACGCACGATCTTATGGAAGTAGAGTTCAGCAATAAAGAGGCATCATGCATCTTCTGGCAGGGCACAAAATGAGCTATCTTGGAGAATCGATCAACCACCACCATGACAAAATCCTTGTTGTGTTAAGCCCACAATGAAAGCCATGCTCACATCTTCCTACGACACCTCTGGAACCGGCAATGGCAACTAGAGTCCAATGTTTTGTCCTCCTAACATGGCAATATAGCAAACTCGACATCATTCAATATGACGCATTATATCCTTTTCCATCCTTGGCTAATAGAAATTTTTCTTGATAAGCACCACTATCTTATCTCGTCGGAAGTGTCTAGCAAGTCCACCGTCATGGACTTCAAAGATAATAACCTGCCACAACGAACATTGAGGTACATAGTTAGTTACCCTTGAACTGAAATTTCTTTTGGCGATAACTTTGCCGATATGAACGTTCAACAATAAGCTTCCAAATCTCTCCATAATCTGGATCTTTCTTATACAATTCCTTGATAATTTCAATTTTGAGAACTTTCAGCTGCATGGTGGAAAAAAGTGTACGTTATCGACTCAAACCATTCGCTACTAGATACTTGATACCCAATTTATACTTAAGGAGAGAAAAAAGCTGAAGGAACTGACTCCAAACAACATGCCGGCAGCTAAATTTATGTTGAGAATTCAGGTGTTTGAGCAGATCATGGTCAGAGTAGAGAAAAAACTTCATGTGCAATAGATAATGACTCCGATGATCCAAAGCATGTATGATAGCATAGAATTCCTTATCATATGTTTAGTACTTCAGCTTGGCATCCTGCAACTCCTCACACAAGAAAGCAATCTGACGGCTTTCTTGGCTAAGGATGTCACCAATATCGACACTGGAAGCATCGCAATCAACTTCGAAAATTCATTCACAGTTGAAAAGCATTAATACTAGTGCTTCAATAACCCTCTTTTTCAAATTTTTGAAGCTCTATTGTTCTTTGTCGGTCACCGAAAATGTCTTCCTTCTTATATTCAGTCATTAGCGCAACAGTAGATCTGAAATTTTTAAAAAATCCGCAATAAAAAAAAAGCTAAACCATAAAAACTTCTCACCTCACACAACGTCTTGGACATGGCGCAACTAGTAATGGCGCTAACTTTGCTAGGATCCACTTCAATACCTCGGCTTGACATAACAAATCCAAGGAATACCAACTTATTAGTGAGGAAATGGCACTTCTTCAAGTTGGCTAACAGTTGTTGATCTCTTAAGACCTGGAACGCTTGTCAGAGATATATTAAGTGCTCTTCCTTCCCCTTGCTATAGACAAGGATATTATCAAAATACATGATAACAAATCTCCCAATGAATGACCTCAAGATTTGATGTATCAGATGCATGAAAGTGCTTAAAGTATTGGAGAGACCAAAAGGCATGACCGTCCACTCATATAGACTGCCTCAGGTCTTGACGGCAGTCTTCCACTCATCACCTAGGTGTAGTCAAATTTGATGATAGCCGCTTCAGAGATTGATCTTGGAGAAAATAACCGAGCCATGTGGTTGATCGAGCAAATCATCAAATCGAGGGATGAAAAATTGGCACTTGATTGTGATCTTGTTAACAGCTTAACTATCGATGCACGTGCCACAATCCATCCTTCTTAGGTACCAATAATGTTGGCATGGTATACAGACTTATGCTTTCCTAGACTAGCTCTTTCTTCGTGAGCTCTTTCACTTGACGCTGAAGTTCTTCATCTCCTTGAGACTCATAGTGTAAGCAAGCTTGTTGGGGATGACAGCACCAAGTAAAAAGTCAATACAGTATCGGATGTCGCACATAGGAGGCAGTCCGACGGGGATCTCACCAAGCACAAACCCTTCAAGAAGCGATTTGATCATCCTAGGAAGCTTCATGGACTTCTCATCTTCTTCTAGCACAATCAGGGCACATGCAGTAGTAGACTCCTTACATGCCTTTAGGAGTTCAAATTTGGAGGCGAAGACGCTAGTCTCTAATGGAGACTTGGGGCAATGATCTATCTTCAAGGGTATTAGGATGATCTTCACACCATCCATCCCAAAAGTATAAGTATTCTTAAAGCCATCATGAATAACTCTGCGATCATAATTCCATGGACGTCCTAACAATATATAACAAACGTCTATCGGAATAACATCGCACCACGCTCCATCTTGATATCATTTTCTAGTGGAGAATTGGGCCAAACATGCTTTGTTGCCTTTCCTTAGCCACTGCAACTTGTAGGGATAGGAGTAATTAACCTGCTTCTTTTACTGTTTACCATTGTAGTCTCATAAAGGTTAGACCATTAGGGCAGTCATCTATAGAATCAACGAAAAATCGACAACAACAAAGCTTTTATTTTTCAGATGCAAAGTAGGATAATGCCTACTATCTTGCTCGAAGAAAAAGAGCATGAATTATCACAAAAATATAATTTATTGGTGACCCTTAGAAGGGCAACACTTTATCATTTGGAGTACCACACTGGAGCAATAAAAGCATGGTGCAATTGACAGCGCAGTTTATTTTTTGCATCAGTGGTTTCTTCTTTTAAAGGCGCTGCTACTATTTGGTGGTTTACAACGTGAGAATCATATAGTTAGCCTCTTAAGGAATTCATCTGGCATTGAGCTGAAGGATGCTAAAATGGTCCAAAGTTGGCATTGGCATTGAGCTAGGATCACAATATCCACCCTCTACAGTCTACATGAATTAAAACAAGATAGGATGAACCGGCCTATACTGGCTGGTTCGGACCGATCCGGCCTGTAACCGGTACACTGAAGCAGTGAAAACCGGTATGGGTCGGTTCTGTACCGGAGACGAAGAAGACGAAGAGAACGAGAGAGCGTGGTAAAGAGAGGGAGGGAGGAGACTTGTGGCCGCCATCGGAGACCCGTGGAGGGGCGGCGGAGCCTGCAGGGGGGCGAGGAAACCCTCAGGGGCGTAGCCGCGGCTTTTTAATTTGGAAATTTTAAGGCAAGTTGGCACACATGTTCCAGTTTGAAGTGAAACAATTTTGTTAGAGATAAATTGAACCTTAAAGGCATGAATCCATAAACTCCATCTGGTGCTGTAGAGGGGTTGGAGCAAAGTGTTCACTGGGCTAGTCCAACTAGAAGGAAGATGGCTACGTTATGCAAAACACAATTAGAGGAAACACATCCTAAGGAAAAGAAAGGCATACACTCTAACTGCTAAGCCTTTTGAATAACAGATGATCGACTGGTAGCAAAAAGATTAGGTCAGGCCTATGAGAGAAACGACAAAGATGGTCTAATATTTTAACTCCATGACCTGTGAGGGTTATTTTAGAAAAACATGGATTGCAGTTGCAAAAAACCTTATAATTCAGAAAGGTGAACAATTTGTCAGCTGCATTTGCAAAGCTGTCCAGTGTTCACACTGTGAATATGAACTTTACCAACAGTGAATCAGAAGTTCCCATGGGCCTACATAAATCAAATTAAGGTTCCCTTAGAAAACCTCATTGCATTACCTCGGTGAGGCCATAGACTTTCATAGATAATTCCACCATCAATTAAATGAACATCTAATGATTAACAGGGTTTCTTTAAATCTGTTCTTTCCTCAGACACTTCCATTTATCAGAAATTGAAAGGTGATCTTTTGTTTGAAGGAGTTGGTTAAATTTGCTGGGTTAAGAATCTCAAATACTTCAACTGAATCAGATGAATGGCATTGTGAATGCCAATGACCAATGCACACTTGTTTATTATACAGGTGCTTCTGTACATTATGTATTGCAGTTATACCTCAGTAAAGACTTAATGTAATTGTTGCAGACATTAGTGATGGGATAGATAAGTGTCAAGAAAAGACTAGCAACAAATAATCGAGCATTTTGTCACATGATGTTAGCAACAATTATTTGAGTCATAGATAGTATTAACCACAGTCCTAGATCAAGGAAGTTCAAGAATCTGAAACGGAGAGGCGGGAGTTAGAACGAGACCATTTCTTTATGCAGCTCGAGCACGACTCCTTCCGGCGACTCGAACACCAGACCTTACGAACCACCTTACTCTCCCCACATCTATGACAAATCCTCTTTCGTCCCCTTCGCAGACCCTTACCACAAGGAAATTTCTATACACAGGAAAAGGAACAAAATTTACACAAAAATGTAAGGAAAGAGGAGATTCAATAAACCATAAAAGAACGCATAGACAACGAAATCGACCTTCAGGGGTCCCACGGGGAGCGGCTCCACGTTCTTGGACCGGATGTACCTCCTCAAGAACGGTTCTTGATCACACCCTAGCTTCCGGTCCAAGGGCGGGCCGGCATTGCCGGAATCCCTCGCAGGAGTCAGGGAGATGGTCATTACCCCATTAGGGAGGTCCCTCGTCAGCTCCGTCTGCCCCTCGGACTCCCCCTTCTTCATCTCTCTCTCTTCCCTCCTCTCCATCCGCCGCCTCAGCGCCACCGCGGTCAGCTCCTTCGTCGGAGGATCCCCTTTCCTCCGCCGCTTCCTCGGCGGCTGATCGGGCGGCTTCGGACGGGGGCGAGGGGGAAGGCCGGGCTTCCGGTGGGGCTTGGAGGCGGATTCAAGCAGCTCCTTGTGCTTGGCCTGGTTGCGGCGGGCCAGGTGGTAGTGGTACTCGCAGAAGCTGACCCCGGCCATGGCGCGCCTCGGGCACCTCCATTCTCGGCCGTCGGACCGCCTGCAACGGAGCTCGTCGGCCACGGGCACGGGCGCGGCCTTGTTGCCTCGGGCCATAGACTCGCCGGAATACCGCCTAGGAAAACCGCTTTAAAGAAGGAGTAGCGGGGGGGGGGGGGGGAGAGGGAGAGAGAGAGCTGTTCTTGGAAGCGGAAAAGACGAAACGGCGATTCCCCCGAACACATACGAAACAGAAAGAAATACGGGCCTGGGTGTTTCGGAGGGTTTAGATTTTATCCAAGTGGCATTTCCGAAAATATGCCCCACGGGAGTAACGTGAAGTCGACACGAGCGACAGAGCAGACCATCTTAGCGCAACTAATTTGCGCAGAAATTTATTGTTAGATTAGACTGAAGGTCGGAAATAAAAACTTTATCCATGGTAAGTAAAATCGTTCATATCAAATAGTGTTATCTTTATTCCTCCATCTCAAGGCTTTATAAAAGCTTTACTTTAAAAAAATTCTAATGCTAACAATTTTATTTAAAGCTCTACTGTCAATAGCTCCTCCAAACAGAGCCTAAATCTATCTTACCCAAAAGTTGTGGAGAAACTCTATGGTCTCTTTGAAGTTTGAACAATTCAAGGATAGTGCACTTGCTTTCGTGGGATTGGGTATGTCATCCTACCCTGAATACAGACCAGGGAAGCCCTGCTTTAGCTGCAAGAAATGTGATGATGATGGCCAAATATGTGGCAACTGGCAAGATTCATGCTGGATTAGGACAACTTCTGGTGCTTGCTCATGAGAGTGAAGTATGACCCGTGGTCTATCTCCTCCCTCCAGTATTGACTCAAGAGTATCTCCCTTATTTGAAAGAGAATTTGTTCCTATGCCCATGTCAGTTACTCCAATCTCAAATGGGGCATTGGTGACGGTACCTCTAGTGATGTTGTTCATGACCCGTCGATGCGAGTACCATGCATGGCTTATAACTGATTCATCATCAACATTTTACTGAAGATTTAACTGATTGAATCTTGTCCATGGTGATCCAGGGCTTCGACAGTGCCGACGGATGAGGGTGGGTCTGTTCTCTAGTTTGACCATCAAGGCAAGAGACTTCTTCAGACTATTCTCATGTACGCCTCTTTCAACCCGAGTACTGGCTAGATATGGAGGCTTCGTTTCATCCAAGGATTTCCCTGTTTATGTGGAAAGTTGCTTGGAATCGGCTCTTGTATTGTACTGTATTGCATTAACATGGACTCATACACCACTTCATTGTGATCTCGATCCTAGTATTAAGGAATATATTTCATATATTATTCTGTAGTGTAAGCTGGATGCATAGGCATGGAGGTAAACTTCTTCTCCCTTGACCTCATCTGTGATTCCTTTGCCCTCCCTTGATGCCTTTCTTCAGTCGCTTAAAGAGAAATCTCTAAAAACAAGTAAAGGGACCTTGATTTGTTGCATTGCTTATCATATTTGGTTGGACAGGAATGAGCTTATTTTTCAAAGTATCCTTTGAAGCCTATATTAATTTAGTTGAAAAGTCTTGTCTTCGGGTCTCTAGGTTTATATAGACCGCTTTAGCTAAGAGATCCTTGATAGAATGGGAAATTTGTAGCTCCCTCTCTATAGGTTCTATGTTTCCCAATATGATCTTCCTCTTCTGCATTTTGGGACTCATCATCCTCTTACTTTCTTAAGATCAACTTAATGGTAGCATGCATGACAAGAGAGCTTATGGTGGTGCAGGTTTCATCATCAGGAAGAAGTCATAGTTGCTCTTTTCTTGCTACAAGCGATGCTCGAGTTTTTGATACTACTATTCTGATGGCTAAACTATATGGACCATGAGAAGGACTGACATATGCTAATTCCAAGCTATCCTATATTGTATCAAAGGAGAGATTCTAGAGCTGTGGTTAAGTAAGTAGTTGTCAGACATAGCATCTTGTGATGGTGATTCTCATCCCTTGATACAGGATTATTGGCAGATGGTGCTACCCTAAACTCTTTCAAGGTGGCGCTTGTCTATAGAAAAGCAAATAGTGCAGCTAATTAGGTAGCTACTTATGTTGTTAATTATACTAGGGTCACCATATGAGATTTTGCTTTTGTTGCTCCTCAAGTTTGCATGTCTTGCTAATAAGAAGAAAAAAAACCCTTGAAGATCTTTTTTTTGCCAATGCACGAATGTAATTGGAATTTCGATATAATACTGCAAAATTATCCAAACAATGTCGTTTTAAGGTCTCCCATGGCAACCAACATGATGTCCCATCAACTATCTCATGTGTCTCAAAGCTTGTAAAGGCTGATTATAAACAGGTCAAGCATACATTTTGGATCCACATAAAATAAATTTCTTTCTGTCCTACCAGTTTTGACTTAATTATGAATAGGTTTAATTGGATGTGAGGGTTTTCTAAAACTAATACTCATACACCTTGCAAAAATTCAACCAAAGACAAAAAGGACTGAACATCCTTCGGTATCTGCATAAGAAATTGTATGAGATCAATTAGATAAATAATTGCGAAAGTGTCATTCTCTGAACCTGCGTCCTCACCCTTGATGATTATAACAAGAGTATGAATGCGACTAATAAAAGTATGAATCCAGCTCTTTAGTTTTTCTTGAGAAATGAATGCAGTTTATGGTCTACTGGCCACTCCTTTTATTTTTTTTAGTGTAGTTTGTGGTTTTGCTACATACTTTATTTTACCAAATGAATCATTGTTGTTTATTTTACTATTTCATGACACTGTATAATTTTCCTTATTGCTTCACAAAGTTTTAGCAACTCCGTTGCTCTTGGATTAAAAAGAAGAAAGTATATTTGAAAGATTTTATTCATTAGAAACCATTATAGAAGACATTAATGGTAGATATATATGATATTTAATATGATAGGATAAATTGATAGTTGCAATCGGTAGCACGATTGTCCTTGAATTAAATGTTAGACCGATAATCATATCTTATTAGTTGTAGCTTATATAATGATATATTATAAAATTATAATATTCAAATATAATAATATAATATTATTATATTATAAAAATGGTATAATATCATACTACTATAACATTATACTAGAATAATAACATCAAATTATTCTATCAGAATATTATTATAATACAATAACATTATGAAAATACTATTATATCTAATAAATATGAAAAAAATATTATTTATTATATTATTTAGATTAAAATAGTAAAATAAATAATTTGTAAATAGGAGTTTTTTTGATAGTGCAATGGTTAAACAATTGAAAGGACTAGGCAATATCTTTTATTGTCATTTCTTGATACTAAAACTATTTTCTTAGTTTTGTCACCAAATAGATGTTAAAGTTCACTTCAAAAATATGGTTACCAAATAGTAAATAGCTTTTTATTAAAAATTATACTAGCAAAAACTCTACAAATTAATAGAATCTTTACCACCTATAGTAATATGATTGACAAGGTAAATAAAATAATAATATAAATAATTGATCCAATGACTCACAGGCATTTCATAACACCACCGCTTAAATAGATATATATAGATAATTTATTTTTGAAATAATATAATATATACTTTCTTGAGCCAACAGCATGAAGGGCCTTCATCCGAACCCAACTCAATCCACGAGCCCAATATGCGGGTTGGATCTCGATCAGATAAATGGGTCTTGTCGAAAGTTGCCACCTCTAATTGTAACAATCACCAATTATGCTATATACTCTAACATCAATAATATAACATGGACTTGAATTTCCACATGATCATATAAGATCACTGTTCATCTGCAAAGATATTCTAAGATGAAAAATTGAGGTGTTGGGAGACGTGGGGTTAACTCTCGGTTAGAATCTTGTAGGCAGGAATCCAACAAATTAAATAGTATCAATGCAAGATGTAAGACTTGCAACTTCTAGTACATGCTTGATAACTTACTTGAGCCTATTTGAAATAATTAGGTACAATTAAGAAGAGAGTTTCCATTGGCAAGTCCTTCATATTTGCTTCTCAAATTTGATGAGTCTTAGGAGAATTGGCAGGTTAGAAGCTTGGACACCACGAGTTAGTTGTCAAGCTGTGAGAAGAATGAATGGAAAATTAGATTATCTACAGCATCTAGTTGTTTGAAGGACCAAAGGATGTAGGGCAACGAATGCTATAGCTTGGGCAATTTCTCACATTAGAGAGACTGTCTTGGATGGTTATCCTAGACCATTTTTTAGAGTTTGTTTGGATATTCTACAATCCTGCAGGAATTGGACTTGGCCTGCCCAAGTTCCAACCTGCAGTCTATAGCCCAACAAAAATCGAAGTCCCGGCCAAATGCTATCAAGCTTGCATCCCTCGTTGATAGGAAGAAAAAGGCCATTGAAGATTTTTTTTTTCTCTCGTAGGATTGAGGTTAGGGGGTGTTGGGTTATGGCAGGAATTCCTTCAAAATTGGGAACCCACGGGTTTTTAAGATTTTCAATACCCATGTTTCCTGAAGTGACACTTCGTTCCACTCCTTTCATTTATACTCCAAGTGCGATTGATATAATATATACTCCCTTGACCACTTCAAAATAGATCGATCTTAAGAAGGCACAGTGGTCGAGTGAATTTATGAAGGCAGAAAGAGGAGACCCTCCGTTTACGCTTCAAAACTACATGTCCACTTCATTGAGTAGTGAGTCGTTGTGACGCAAGTGGAACTTCGGAACTTGCGTCCACTCCACTAACACACCACTTCACTGGTTTAACAAAAGCTAGAAACTAAACTCTGAGGAGCATTTCAGAATCATACAACACCTAAATGCAACATCAGTTTATGCTACTAATATAGGCTATCCTGAAATGTTTCCCAAGCCACGAATATAACTGAAATTCTAGTCTAATATTGCTGAATTATCCAAACAATACTGTTTTAAGGTTTCCATGGCAGCCAACATGATGCCCCATCAACTGTCTCATGTGTCTCAAAACTTGTAAAGGCTGATTATAAATAGGTCAAGCATACATTTTGGATCCATACAAAATAAATTTCTTTCAGTACTACCAGTTTTGACTCAATTATGAATAGGTTAAATTAGATGTGAGGGTTTTTTAAAACTAATACTTATGCAATCCAGCAAAAATTCAACCAAAGACAAAAAGGACCGAACATCCTTTGGTGGCTACATAGGAAATTGTATGAGACCAATTAGATAAATACTCATGGAAGTGTCATTCTCTGAATAGAGCATGCTCACCTTCGGTGATAGAGCATGCTCACCTTCGGTGATTGTAACAAGAGTATAAACATGGCCAATAAGAGTATGAATCTAGCTCTTTAGTTTTTCTTGAGAAATAAATGTAGTTCATGGTATACTGGCCACTCCTTTTATTTCTTTGGTGTACTTTGTGGTTTGGTTACGAACTTTATTTTGGCAAATGAATCATTGTTGTTTATTTTACTTTTACAAGATACTGTATAATTTTTCTTATTGATCCACAAAGTTTTAGCAACTCCATTGCTCTTGGATTAAAAAAAAAGAAAGTATCTTTGAAAGATTTTATTCACTATAAACTACTATAGAGGACATAAATAGTAAATATATATATGATAGTCATCCTTGCATCAACTGTAAGACCGATAATCATATGTTATTGGTTGTAGCTTATATTGGCTATCTCTTTTACCTTGGCCTACAATACAATACTTCTGTATTTGAAAGTATTTCTGAGACCACTTCAGCCATTTTGGTTTATTCTTACGTATTGTGGTTGATCATGGCCATGTCCAGAGATTTCAGCTTGCTTATCAATCACCGAACTCTCTTTTTTTTTTGATCTATGCATCCACCTGGTGAAATTGATCACGATCGAACTCTACCAAGTCCAGTAAGGATCATATGACTTTCAACTATTTTGACTTAATCTAATATTAGTCCACGTGGAGCTTGCTCATAGCTACCAATTAGATTGTTGAAATGAGGTGTGAACAAAACCACGACCTAGTTGGACAAACTTATTCTTTTTAACTTCTCTACTAGTAATTGGGGAAACTATCTCATTTATAATTTGAATTATGTATTTGATTTTCCTAAAATTTTCAATGTTGTAATTGTTACTGACTTCCTAAATCAAACCCAGTTCATGGCCTAGCATTTTTTCCATCATAGTTGGATGTGGCAACATGAGGGTAGAACCTGGCGCAACAGTAAAGTTGTTCCACTAAAGCTTAGGTTTTATGGGTTCGAAATAGAAAAATAGCCCCTACGCAAATGGGGATAAACTTGTGTATATATGACCCTCTCTAAAATCTACGGTGGCAGGAGTCTCGTGTGCTGGATCACTCTTTATAGTTGGATGTGGCAACTTCTGAAAAAGGTGGGTTTGGAGTTTTTTTTGGTATATGCACTGTCCTTAGAGCATTAGGATGCTTCCATTCAAGGGGGGTTGATTGGTGCTTTGTCCTTGATGTGTCTGGGGTTCATTCCGGTTAGATGTTGGCAAACTACGTACATCCTACCTATTTAATTCAGTACAGTGACATTCATGAGTTTTTTTTCTTTTTTTGTCCCTCTTTTCCTTTTCTAATGTTTAATTGCAGTCATTCTCATCTGGATTGCCTGCAGCAGGGGCACTAACCTCAGCTTTGAGGTTAATTCCAGAGGCAGCTTTTGAGAACACCCAAGATGGTCTTCACAAGGGAGCTAGTTAGTAAAGATATCACTTAACCTTGCATGAGGGGTCACATTAGCAGGGAAGTAGAATATTTACTTTGGATTGCATTTGACACCTCCAAGGGAAATGATTTGTAAACATAGGCCAACTGAGAGCTTTGACCTACCTGGTTGTATTGTACCATTCTCCTTCATTTTAACCCTGACCTCACCTGTAACCAGCATGTCCAAGAATTAGTATACAGATTAACAAACAGAATAGAATGTCTGTGTGTGTGTTAAGATGGGATGGCCTGTTGATGTATTCCAAAGCAGCACTTGCTCGAAGTTACCTTTACGAGTTTTGATAGATGAAGCTCGCAGCTTCCCATTATATATTGAAGTAAAACTTCGTTAGTATTTAAGCACACAAGTAAAATTCCTCTGATTTCAAAATATGCATGCTACGTACCTATCATACCATGCTTGTTACGTACCTAGGCTTCACAAGTAGTATCAAATGACTGCTCATGATGTCATTCAGATAATGAGACCTGTTAGATTCTACTATTTTTTAAGACCTTGTAAACCTGCATCATGAATTTATGATGCTGCTAATTCTCTCATCATTTCTTATCTTTCTCCAGTATTTTGCTCAGTAAATATGAATCTTTGATGTCGCTTCTAATATCTCCTTGCAGTGATGTTCTTTATGATTTCAGTGTTTTTCAAGCAACCATGTTCTTTATACGCATTTATCTTCCCCAAACTGCTGATTGTGAAGTATTATCGCTCAAAAGCAGGTTCACAAGGATATATGACAGTTGCTGCTGCCGTCATTCCAAAGCAGCGTCATGGACTACATATCTTGCCAATGGTCTTACAATTATCCAAATTCTTAAACATGTAGAGTACTGCTTCTTTGAAAAAGCAAAGATAGGATTCTTGTCTGAAGATATCTGAATCCATAGGTTGGGGTCATGGTCAGATTCTTTATTTTCGTTCATAAATGCCAACAATAAGTTATTGTGTGACCCATGCTTGTGTAGTAATTTAGTATCAGCTTTATCAAAACGTAGAACCCTGAGTTAATGATGTTCCTCTCCTATCTTTTCAAAATGTAGATCAAAAGGGCCTCGCAGGGAGATATATATGTACCCCTTTAGACATGGATCAAGTTGACAACACGGAAAGGACTTTCGATGATTGCAGTGCTTTCAGGTTTCTTACTCATTCCAGCGTTTTGCTTGACATCGAGGTATGGGGCCCAAGGATGGATGATCATCTATTCATCTTAACACCATTCTGAGGACTGAGTTCCGGTTAAGTTACTGTGTTCTTACTGCAGCGCCCGAAGGATACAAGCTTAGTGAACTAGACCTCGTTGTTATATCTATTATTAGTAATCAAATACTATTGTAGGCAATCCATTTATACTGAGATATGAGTGATTTTGGTTGTGTAGGGGCCTGAACAAAATTCATCAGGGAACGTTCTTGTGCTGTCGCCTAGCAGGTATATTCTTAGGAGTTATTCTTGAATGGCTGTGGCTTGTAGTGAAGGGCTGATGATGCTTCAGCAGTGACTACTTGAGTCTATGTGAAACAGCTTATTTACTTGTACAGATAAAAATTTTCCTTCAGTTTAATTCTGCATGTTTTATATAATCTATTTTAGATCCTGGAATAGAACTGAAAGTGTTCTTGGTCTTTGACTTCATTATTTTTTCCTAGAATCAAGCAACTAGCTGAAATGCACTAAAGAAACTTGATTGTTTCTTTAGATTTATTCAGCACTGAAAAATTTGTTCATGAGATAGAAGTTCAATGAAAGTTTCTTGTGCCTACCTTCATGGCAAGATTACATATGGACACATCAGACTTGATTTCATGGATCAGGTGTCAGGCATAGAAGTGCAAATGAAGTAGTGTCTCCTATAAGGATGGGGTACTTGGTACTCTTTGTTACGAGAGTTCAGTTTTTACATTCCAAATTGAGCTTAAGTGCTGGCTTTAAGGTTAGGTATTTGTAACATCTAGCATTTTGTCACATTAAAATTCGTCCAAACTGATCATATAGCAAAATCCACATCAAAATATGGAAAAGATGGATTTTCTGTATGTTCATTTTGCTCTCCCTTTTTTTTTCCAAGAGGCGGATTATATTTATAAGTATCAAAAACTTTCTTCTTGGGCCCCCACCACCTCTCCAGGTGTAGCTATTTCCTTTGATACAGAGGGTATATTTAGTTGGGGGGAGTTGGCCTATGAAATAGAAATAAGATTGTGTAACTCTCATTCCAATTGTTTGGTTAGGGGGATCCCATTTCTACTCCGATTCCAGGAGAAGAAGGAATATCTCAATCCCACAACCCTAATCCAGACTTTTATCTAGTATTCAAATTTTATTTTAATTTTGATTTTGATTCCGATTCTAGTCATGAACGAATCTTATTGGAGAATATAACAATTCTAATTTTCATTTCAATTCATTTTGATTCCAATTCCAATTCCGGTCGTAAACCAAACGCACCCAAAGTTTCTACACTTCATTCTCTCAAATTTTGTATCCACTACAGTAAACACTAGCAGTGATATTCAACGAAGAACATGCCAAGTGCTCTGCACTTCTATTATTCCCGAAAAATATGCATGAGGTCTTACTAATCCTGTTTAATCAGTCAGATAAATCTGTTTACTCCCTCGGCATTTGTCTCAGGAATAAACAAGCTTTACTGAACTTCTATTTCTCCATGCATGTCTCATCGAATAGTCATTTAAATATGGTGCTTGACTATCATTTGTGGATACTCCCACATAAAACAAAATGCACCTCTCTCTTTTTAATTCTCAGTCTTTTTAAATAAAAATAAAGAAAGAAGCAACCAACCGGGAGAGTGTAATTGTAGTGTCACGTTAATAACGGGGATATATACTTTTTTTAAAATTTCTTTTTAAGGAAAGAGTTAAGATATACCTATCAAAGAAAAAGATGAGCTGGTTTTACACGGCACCATAAACCATACCAACATTCGTAATTTTGTGAGACTTGAAATTAAAAAAACACTTTCTTAAAAAAATTCTTTTTTTTTTGGATCAAAGCCGCAAGGTTAGTCTTACCGAAGCAAAAAGCCGCAAAGTTAGGGGTGGGGATGGCAGAGTGCGTCCCATCCATTGCACCCCGACTCAATAGAAGATCGGATCGGATTGAGTCGGATCCACCGCTAACCCAACAGAGCATTCGGATCGGATCAGATTCATGTATAATCCGGACTCAACCCAAAAAATTAGAATTCAGTTCGGATCAACCCATCCATGGTTTTAGAACTTGTTTGCACCCCCACATGCCCAAATAATTTTATAAATTCAGATTAGAACGGGTCGGGTCGGATTGTAGGATTGAAAACTCAAAATTATATAAATTTTAAATGAGTCGGATCAGATCAAGTTGAATTTAAATTCAGTAAACTTAAATCTAATCTGAAAAATAAAACCATATAATTTTAGAATCTGATCCAGCCCCGAAAACTTTTCAAAATTAATCAGATTAGGTGGCAGGTCAACCCAAACTAACTGCAGCCTTACTTACCGAAGTAAAAACCCGCGAGGTTAGGGGTTGGGATGGCCGAGTGCGTTCCATCGATTGCGCCCCGAACCAACCTACCAAAAAAAAAAAAACCACGTGAGGTTCCATCGTGTTTTGACTTCTGCGACTTTGGAAGCGCCCATGGGAACAAGATCGGCCGCCGCGAACAAATAAGGATTTTTTTTTTGGGGAAGAAGAAACAGGCCCACCCCCGCGTAGCAGCCCCGACCACTGGGCCCCCTCCCGCCAGAAGAATGTTCGATGCGAGTAAACCGAGTCGTGTGTTGGGCACCCCGACCTATTTTACTCATACCCTCCCCACCCGTGGGCCGGCTCGGTTACCCAACCCGATCCTCCGTGTGAGTACGTCACATCTGGTACCACCCAGGCTACCAGCCGGCCAGTAGCGCTTCCAGACCCCGTATCCAGGCGTGGGGCATCCGGTCCCCGAATTTAATCGATGCCCGCACGTTTCAAATCTAGAACCACTTGGTTGGAAGCAAACGTCCTGTTCCAACTGGGCTACCACCTTGGTGGCAATAAGGATATCTTTCTCAAAAAAAAAAAAGAAAAAAAAGAGAGAGAAGAAGAAGGATATCTTTCACCAAAAACAAAAAAACAAATAGGATATCTTCTTCACTTCTTGCATCCCTCCGACTAGCTAGCTGTTCTTCTCCCTTTGGCTGGGTCAAAGACTCTTCCTTTTTCTTGGAGAGATTCCTGCGTCTCTCCCCTCCCAGCGTTTCAGATACCCGACGGAATCTTCTACCCTCCCCCCAACAAAGTATGCTTCCTTATCCCATCCTTTTTCCCATTTGACTCTGTTTGCTGTCTTGTATAAACTGCGTGATTCTTTGGTATTTCCTTTGTCATCTTTGGTTTGGTTTTGTTTTCCTGGTCTCCTTGCGTTTCCTCTGTAAGTATCTTTCTGTCCTGAGAAACCTCTGTTTCTTTTCAGAAGATTGTGTTATTGTTTGTTTTAGGAGTCTGTTCTTGGGTTTCGTGGTGCTTTGTGTGTGATATTGAATCTTGTGAAGAAGGATACAGTCTTTATTCCTTGGATGTTGGAGAATTGATGAGGTTTTTGCCCTCCATAGTTCTTCCATCTCGTCTCTCCATTTAGATGTTTTGAATCTTGATGTTGATAAAGTTCCTGTTGTATGTGTAGACTCTCTCTTTCTCAAGAAGCCTTTGCTATGACAAGATATTGATTCCTTATTTAGTTGGCACTGATGCTCCTTTGGTTTCAATGGTCAAAGTGCAGAAGGAGATTAAATGTGATATGGGTATGGAGTGGAGTCAAGCTCAGGACATCAAGATTCGATCTTTATTTGTTTCTATCAGGAGATTGATATAAGAAATTTGTGCTTTATTTCTTTTATGTCATGGTTTTCTTTCGTGTAGAAATCAATGTATTAAATTTATATCTTTGATTTTAAAATTTAGGTTTTCTCTGCAAATATCTCCTGATTTGGTGATAGAAGGAATCGGATGTGACCTGGCTTGTTGAGTGGGTTCAACCCTTCACATATGATTATGCATAATGTTGTTAGGAAAATATATTATTACTATCTTTTGGCAGCGTTGTCCATTATTTTTCTTAACTTACTTTACGCAATGGGGCCCTTTCCAGCTGATCTCTTATTTAATTGGTAAAACATCTGTCTTGTGTATAGTTTATGATTTCTCTTATCAGTGTGGCATTTTAGGCTTTTGACTTCTGTTTAGGTTTTCTCAGTGAGTATCTCTTTGCTACGAGGAGCCTTTCATTGAAAAATCAACATAGATTTTTATCTCTGAATGTCCAAATGAAAATTTGATTCATTTTGTTGTGTATGTGGATATTATAATGATTCAAGTGCATGAGGAGCTTAAATATGGAGAAGCTTTCTGAGTGAGGTTGGACTTATTTGTTGAATAATTATATAATTATTCATATTTTTATTTTGATTTCTGATGATATTTTTTCTTTTGGACATTGATGATGATCTGCTTTCAAATCCTTTACTTTGATGTGGATCTTAAATGCATCTTTTTTGTGAGGTCACCATAATCAGTACTTTTGATTTATTTAATATAATACTATGGGCTGCATGGTGTAATTTCAGATGCTGATCTGCCTGTTGATTTATCGATCACTGGTACAAGTGACAGGTTAATAGTGTTGTCTTTCCAAGAGAGAGAACAAATGGATAGAAGAAAGTACATTGCTGCCAAAGTTTATGTGAAATATACTTTTAAAGCATAAAATTGGAAGTTTTCAACTCTGCAGAAGGATCTGTGATCTTATAGATCTATGATATTTTGGCATCTTTCTGATCTTTTTTGTTGCTATATGCTCAGTGCTGCTAGAGTACAGTGCTGTTTGTATTTGTAGTTGTTACAATTTTTTCAATTATTTTTAGAATTTAAACTCTCAAATTTGTGGCATGGTATGCCGCACCATACTAAACCGGACGGTAAGGGACATACTGACACTCGGTTCACTGAATCGGCCCCATACTGGGTTTATCGACACAGTGACAGGATGGCACCAGTACGGGAGCTGCTACCGAGACGGTGTACCTTATTTGTTAGGATGCTTATTAATAAAAGTCATGTTCTCTGTGGATGAAATTTGCATCATTTTGTCACCAGCAGCATGTGGGCTTTGATATCAGTGTTTACTGGAAGCTCCTTGAACCAGAGAGTTGTCTAGCCCTTGTTTCCTCTCAATCTGCTACATTATGCTATCAGAAAACTTTCACCATGTTGTTATTCATCTTCTCTTTTTCTGTTGGGTGAATTTGTAGGAGTGGTTGAAGGAGATCAATCATGAGTTACCAGACTGAAACCAGTGAAGTCATTAGAAATAAGGTTCGTTACCTAACCCTTCAGTTTCTGCTAAATTGTTACTGGCACTCTGGCAACTTCTACTCAAAAAAAGCAAGTTACTGGAAACTATGCACTATTCGGTGATTGTTCTGAGGAAACCACTAATTACTCTTGCATAAATGAACAGGGGAAGTACTTTGCAATTTTCATCTGCTGGCTTCTAGGAAATGGATGCCTTTTCTCATGGAATAGCATGCTAACAATTGAAGATTACTATGTTTACGTTTTTCCAGTATGCACCTTTTTCCCTTATTCACCATCGTCCTATTGCGTTCAATCACTAGCATTATTTTGTGTCATTCTGGCTCTATAATGCATCTCACTTTTATGAACTATGTTCTGTTTTCTGCTATACTATTTCTTGAAAACTGCCGTACTGCTGATATTTGTTGTTTTGATCAATTTAATGAGATTTTGATTTTTATGTTCCTCTGAATCAGTTATGATAGGCATCCTTGCTCTCACAGTCTGCATAGAATGTCAACTTGTATTTATGATATAATATAATATAATGTTATATTATACTATATATGTTTGTCTAATGTATGCATATGTATGTATGTGTAATGGTGATAAAAAATTAGATGTGGTGATTCCATGACAAGTTGTCAAAAGAAATAATAAGAAGTCAGGAAACTAACATGGCGTTGTTCAGAACTAAGTCTTAGGATTTAAGGTATGAAATTTGAATAAAATCAAATTTTATGAAATATGTATATACACTTTCTAGCTTTACTTTCAATTTAGCATTTCAAAGACCAAAAGTTTGGTGTTTTTGACGTATATTTTTGGGGATGACATATAAACTATGAGCTTTATAGTTTGGGGACAGGAAAGGTGTTACTTGATGGCAAATTAAATATTGTTGTTTTTATAGCTAGCAATACAACCGACGTATATGTCTTGAGAATTTATTCTAGCATGCAAAGTTCCAGCATATCTATTCTATTCAAGAGATGATGCAAGATGTTAGTTGATGTGGCACCATTCTTTCTTGATCGTATCATTCTTGCAGTCATCTATGAGTCAGCTCTGGGGAATCAGTATAGAAAATGTTAGTTATATAATTTGTTGCTAAAGTGATTTCGACCTTCAACAAATTGTGCCATTAAACCTGGTTTTATCCAACTTGGGGACTAGGAAAGCTGCCCGAAGTGAAAATGTTACTCAAGCCATCAACTAATTTGTGTAACGAGACTGAAATTAACTTATTCAGAAATAAAATTTTTTGTATATCTTATTAAGATTTCATTTTTATGTTATTACACATATTTTTTTAGCACTGCAGGAGAATGTATTGTAAGAAATACTGATGTGAAGTTCCTGATCAATGAATATTAGATGAATTTTTGAATGAATTGCCTGAGGATTTCTCCTATTGCAGAGGTACCACCCCACAAGAGTTCTTACACTTGTTTATCAACCTTTTGCTCTTGGAACGCTTGCAATACTGGCATACAATGAGTCAAAGATCAACACCAGAAGCCGCAACCTAACTGGATATACTCTGTTCTTCTTAAGTTCTCTGCTACTAATTGTGGCAAGTATCTCCGTTATTTTTAAATCATGTAAATATGGTCTTTCCTAGAATTTTAACTGTGGTTACTCCCAAGGTTTTCTCAAATTTTCATGACATTGCATGTTTCCATCATAGTTGGATGTGGCAACATCTGGAAGAGGCGGGATCGGAGTCTTTATCGGTATATGTGCCATCAGTGGAGCATTTGGAGTTGCCGATGCTCATGCTCAGGGAGGGATGGTTGGTGATCTGTTCTTGATGCGCCCAGAATTCATGCAGGTCAGGTGATGGTGGATTACTTCTATATTTTTTTATTTTAATTTTCATTGGGAACATTATTATAACATTCGTGACCTTTTTTTTTCTTGGGAAATTGCAGTCCTTCTTGGCTGGCTTGGCTGCATCTGGGGCTTTAACCTCTGCTTTGAGATTAATAACAAAGGCAGCTTTCGAGAATACCCAAGATGGTCTTCGCAAGGGAGCTAGTGCGTAATTTTAGTTTATCAAATATGTAATCTGATAAGTAGAGAATATACCATCCATTTCATTTGAGACTTTGATATTTATACCATTTGTTGTGCATATTCAAACTAGTATTTTGCCAGAAGTGATTTTTGCTGCACATACATCTAGTAAAATAATCTGTAGTGTCTGACCCACAAGTTTTTTTCTCAATCAATTCCAGGATTATAATGTCTTAGCAAACTATTTTAAATTAAATTCTGACCTTCTAGTATAATTATTTAATCATTTAAAAATACCGCAGATTAATTGCAATGCACATAATACCAAAACTAGTCTCTTAAGCTTCATAAGTAGAACACCAAATGATTCATGACATCCTTCAGGTACCAAACCCTCCAATTTACAATTAATCTATGAGACATCCTATACCTGTATCATGAATGGCCTTTGATTATATCGGCTAATTCTCATATCAATTTTTGTCCTCATCTCGTATTTTTCATGGTAAAATGTTAAGATGTATCTTCAGTAAGTTTCTAAATGATTGTGATTTCTAACTTCCCCTTGCAGTGATGTTCTTCGCGATCTCAGCATTTTTCGAGCTACTCTGTGTGCTTTTGTATGCATTCATCTTTCCCGAACTGCCGATTGTGAAGTACTACCGTTCAAAAGCAGCTTCAGAAGGATCGATGACAGTTGCTGCAGACCTTGCTGCTGCTGGCATCCAAAAGCAACGTGATCAAGGGGTCTGTATCATGTTGAAAGTTTCGCAGCTATTAGAAACCTTTAATTTATGAACTGCTTGTTTTGGAAACAAAAGATTTGTTTCCTCATTAAAGTAAACATTCCTTGCAGGCTGAAGAGGACCCAAATCTTCTAGAGCGTTTGACGAACAAACAGTTGTTACTGCAAAATTCAGATTATGCAATTGACATATATCTGATATATGTTTTGACATTGTCAATTTTCCCTGGATTCTTGTCTGAGGATACTGGGTCCCACAGCTTGGGTTCATGGTAAGTTTTCATGTCAGAGCTATCATTCTCTGTCAATAGTTTCAATTTTAGATTTGGTTATAAATGTAGTGAATTCATGCCTGGAAAGTTTCTTATAATTTACATGCAAAACATATATGCTGGTAACTCTGAGCAGATAGCAAGCATTTCAATATTTTCCAATTTTTTCATGTATTTCAGTATCTTGCTTCTTACAACACATTATCGATATTCATTTGCCTGTGAAATACCTTTTTCTTTGCAAAGAAATTGACCTGTGAAATATTATGCAGAGTTAATGTTGTTCCATTTTGCTATCTTTTCAAAACTTGGAGGTCAGAATAAAGGAAAAATATGAGGATCTTAGGATGTTCTATATAGTTTATGAAATATATTACTAACTGATGTTGATCATCTTTTATCTTGTTTGTCATTTAGGTATGCACTTGTCTTGATTGCGATGTATAATGTGTGGGACCTCATAGGGAGATATGTACCTCTTGTGAATTGGCTCAAGTTGACATCACGGAAGGGCCTCATGGTTGCAATTCTTTCTCGTTTCTTGCTGATTCCAGCATTCTACTTCACAGCAAAGTATGGAGATCAAGGATGGATGATTATGTTGACATCATTTTTAGGACTCACCAATGGTTACCTTACTGTGTGTGTGCTTACTGCAGCACCAAAAGGATACAAGGTTAGTTAATTTTTTCCCTCTTTTCTTTTAAAAAAAGGGAGAAATGTTAGTAAAGATGTTGACAACGTGTGCATTAAGAGTAGTAGTTAAATATTATTGCAGGCACTTATTTTGCACCGAGGACTGAATAATTTTGGTTGTGCAGGGACCCGAGCAAAATGCACTGGGGAACTTGCTTGTCCTATTTCTTCTAGCAGGTATATTCTCAGGGGTGACACTTGATTGGTTGTGGCTCATAGGCAAACGCTGGTGATGTTGCAGAACTAGGGGCACATGAAGTCTACCAAGAGTAGCTTATTTATTTGTATAGATAAAAAAATTGTCCCACGGTTTCTTTCTTCTTTTTTTTTCTTTTATTTGCTAGTGACAAGAGCATGATTTTTATTTCTGCCTCAAAACATGGGACGAATTGAAAGTTTTCTGAGCTTCATTGAGTTCAGCAGAAATTTATATGGAACAAAATTGTTTCATCAAATAAAAGATCGATACAAATGTCTTGCATGTAGTTTTATGGCTGGATATCATGCAGAATGTGTCATGCTTAGGGGTAAAGCTGAAGTAATGTCTTGCACCGTAAGGATGAGGTATTAATGTTAAGGTTAGATATATTCCAGTATTTAGCATCTTGTCTCATTGAAGTTGCAAGTCTTCCCCCACATAAAAAGTAGATGCATATAATCATCAAATTGCTCTTTTTGTGAATTATGAAAAGTAAGGACTTGAGGATACTTGAATCTAGAACTTTGAATCTAGAAAAGAAATGGATTGATTGCTCGGGTCACTTAAGACACCAAAATTGCCCACTCAAAACCATTGTTTCTGAATGATCACAAAGGCCAGTCACAACTGCCCAGCCTGTGTGCTCAAGGTACTGTAAGGTGTCAACTACAAAAGAAATGACCTCATAAATCAAATGACAACCCTTGGGCCTCCCTTGCAACCACCTCTCCGAGTTAACCCATTCCATCACCCATCTCTCTCTATCTCTTTCTGTGTGGGACCCATATAATGGTCGAGAACCCAGCACAGGTGTAGTATAATAATTATGCTCGCTGCATGGGGAAGAAGCATGAGAGCATGCACTCATGTGGCTACACAGGAGACTAACCCAACAGCCATCATTTCCAGCGTGCGTACATGCATTTGGACAGCCAGATTTTGCCCTGCCAACACCACGCAAAGCCCCCAAGGAGGAATTAAACAACCACCCGTAAAACCACGGAGAGGGACTCGGGGACATAGCAGGGAAAAGCAAAAGCTCCTTCCTTTCCTCTCCCAGTGAGTGGAGATGGAGAGTCCTCCCTTGCCCTCTACCTTCGAGGCACATCAGCTTTAGTCTTTCTCTTGCTTCTATGCAGCAGGGAATCGACAAAGGAGACGTTCCATAGGAGGAACGAGTTGAGGGGGAAGAGCATTTGAAGAGATATATAGGACTTTTGGCATGTATAACTATGTCATATCAGGAAAATGTCCGTGTTGTCGATAACCACACTTCTGCTTCAAGAAACACAAAACGTGTTCCTTGAAGGAGCACTAAGAAACTGTAGTGTTGCATCCTCATGCCAAAACAAATGCTCTTCCTTGATAGCAGTTAGGAAGGAAGTCATCGAAGTGATGCGTTGCAGCGCGATCACCATCGAGGAAAGAAGCTAATGGCATATAAGACATTATGGTAGCATGAACATGTGGTTTTGTTTATTAATCAAGTAAAACAGGGATTATATCATGGTACACTTTTATTGAGGGAGAATACCAAGGCATTCTTATGCATGTTTGTGCATAACTACTACTACGATTGCACGAGCAGTTCTCTTTGTAAGCGTGTGGTTAAATAGAATTAAGATTCAGTGAACTCATATTGGAGAGTATACTGCCTTGTAACTGGTCTGGCATGGTAGGAGTCTGCATCATATCATTTTGAAGTGTTCTAACTTTTTTTTTAATTTTAAATTTTAAATTAAAGTCAGCAGACAATTTGCCGAATTCATCCAAAAAAAAGTAGGGTCTGCTGCAGCCATATGTATACGACGGGTGGTCAGCCCAGTTAATGGTTGTCAGATAGATGGAAGATGTTAATCAAAAATCAGAAGACATGCCTTCAAGTTAACAAGCAAAATTAGGACGGGTGGAAATGAGGCAGTCATGAAGAAGCTAATAAGTGATGAACTTTTTTTGGGTTTGCCTCACATTTAGCTTTGCATTTGCTTGAGATGACGAAAAGACAAGGACAACTTGGGGCTATTTAAAGGACCGAAGGAAAGGAAGGAGCTTTTAGAAGGTTCCCTGGGGTCTTCTGTGTCTGCCCTTGCCACAACAGTAATTGTGAGAATTCCTTATCGGTCATCTCGGCGAGTCACCATTGAACCGTTATCATGATAATTTAGCAGTTTCTGCACATAAATTAGTTCGTACATGTATCTCAAGCCATCAATAAGTAGACTGGCTTCAATGTTTTCAACGTACAGGATTTATCTTCAGGTAATTCCACCAGATATTTTCAGTGTAAAGAACTTACACTACAACAAATGTGGGTTTTGCCGACTATCTTTTTCCGACGCTAGGGGAAAGCGTCGGTAAAGTTTGGCTCGGCGCCAACCTTTGCCGACGCTTTTTCATAGCGTCGGTTAAACTCCAGAAACAACGACGCTATAACGCGTCGTTAAAACGTTCAAAAACAACGACGCTAAAAAAAGCATCGTTAGAAAACATAAAACCCCCCAACCCGGCCCCCTCTCCTCATTTTCTATCGCTCGTTGCCCTAGCTCTATCGCCTGGCCGTCTTCTCACCTCCATCGGCGACTTCCCCGCTGCCGTCGAACTCGCCCTCGTCTGAGGTAAGTCTCCTTCTTCTCCTCGTCGTCGTCCTCCTCCTCCTCCTCCTCCTCCCCCCTCTCCTCATTTTCTATCGCTCGTTGCCCTAGCTCCATCGCCCGGCCGACTTCTCACCTCCATCGGCGACTTCCCCGCTGCCGTCGAACTCGCCCTCGTCTGAGGTAAGTCTCCTTCTTCTCCTCGTCCTCCTCCTCCTCCTCCAACTCTTTTTTTGTTTCTTGTCTTTAACGCTCGCCCGGCCCCGTCTCCTCATCCTCTGTCGACCGATGCCCTAGCTGTGCGCCGACATCTCACCTCCATCCCGCGCGAGCCCTAGCTACTCCGCCGCCGTCGACATCGCCGTCGTCTGAGGTAAGTGATCCTCATACTCTCCGTTCATAACTGCTTGCTGTGAACATATCTAATGACTTTGCTAGATTATGCATTTAGAATCCTGTAGGAAAATTTGTTCACCAGTTGAGGGTGTATAATTATGTTGTTTTAGGTTTTTTTTTTAATCTGCTGTTTTATCCCTGAAAACAAAAAAAAAAAGCCTCATAATAATTATGATGCCTCATGATCTCGTGCACCATTATTACCGGATTATTCAAGAACAGAATATGGGGCCTCTTTGGGATCAGAAGGAGGAGAATCAATTCCATCATGGATGATGTAATTGGAGAACCAAACTATGCTGAACAAAGCTGCTCCATTTCTACTCTCAGTCCTCTCTTATCTTGGAGAACCAAACTATCTTAGGCTTTCATTAAGATTTGTATTTGCTGAATAAAGCAGCATGAATATGTATAGAATTCATTAAATCCTACTAAATCCAGATAACATTATGGATTGGTCTATTATTTGTGAGTTGCAATGGTTCGGCAGATTCACGAGCCAGTGATTTAATCAAGTGTGAGAATTGTGCTCTTGATAATGGTCAGGATATATACATTCATCAATTTATCTTTGATCAACTCACATCCCTAATATGGATTTGGTTTGGTCTTGGTTGAGCCTAATGAGTTTCGATTTCATAAATCTCAGTGGTTTTGGTCCAAGTTTATATCAGAAAAGGCAAAATAGTAAAAAACAAAACAAGCAAGCTACTGTCAAAGTGCTTCAATCTTTGAAATTCCTAAAGTTTATGTTTTATTTTCTAGGAAAAATTGTTGATGTTGAATTTTTCATTTTGTCTTCTTTTTAACTTTGAAAAGGAAAGAAAACGAAACACATGACCAAATTGACACTAGTTAACCAATCAATATGAACAAAGAGCTAATGGCCCTAAAATGATGAGAAATTTAATGTCGACGCTTATAAGCGTCGGAAAAAGCAACCGGAACGTAAACTGGCACGCCTTTAACGACGCTTTTAAGCATTGGCCTAACACCATAGTAACCAACCTTCTTGCCGACGCTTATAAGCGTCGGAGTCTTATAAAAGGAACGACGCTTAAAAGCGTCGGCATAGACCCACGACGCTTTTTTGACGCGTCGGGTTAAACTCGACCCACGCCCACCTGCCCGACGTCTGACCCACGCTTTGTGAAGCGTGGGCTGGGAATTCGCCGACGCTTATAAGCATCGGTAGAGACAAAAAAAACCGTCGGGAGTTATTCCTTCTTTTGTAGTGTTAGTTGTATTTAATTAATTAGACAAAGTCTTGAACTTGTAAAATGTAGCCATCCATTAAGAATTGCTATACTAAAGCATTCAGGCTTCCATAGTGATGTCTCTATCAAGGCTCATCAAATCCTAAATATTGGAGATGAAGGAAGACTGCATGGTATACTCAAACCGATACGCGTTGTGACTACAGTATCTGGACTACGCGATACTCCATGCTTTGGACTCCTTCTTGTCTTGCATTTGTAAAAAGAGACCAGAGAGGCATTTTTCCACTTTAAAAGAGAAGAAAGAAGGGATATAGCTAATTAGTAGGAAGAACTAATGAACTAAGATATACTAGTTTTCAGTGAATGATCTGCTTGCTTTGAAAAACCTTATTTGTACAATTAGGACAACTAAATGCAGGACAACTAAATGCCAGGGAATGCTGCCACGATCACAAGCAAAGATTACCATATTTTCATGCTAATTTTCTTTTACATGGAGCCATATATGAAATGTGTGGCATATATATACAATACACAAGTATTTTATTCTTTAGAAAGAAATTTTAAATAAATAAATAAATAATAAATGTTAGAGGAAGGATTTGAACCTTGAATCCCATGGTTAGCCCTAACCAATACATGTTGAGAAGCACGGATAGCATAGGATAGAAATCGAGGGGTTGGGAGATGTGGACAGTTAGACATGCCTCGTGTCCATACATCAAGGAGAGCTTGTGTTATATAGTAGAATAGATGTTTTTCGATTAAGATGGGAGGAGAGGCTAAGTTTTTTCTTGCTAGGCTCTTTTGTGGCTAAAAAGGACCCAACAACTTCTATGTAGCGAAAGATATGGCATCCCTTCATTCCCCACGATCGCCTTGGCTTCTCCTTTTACGAAAAAATTATACATTGTACTGCACGGGACAACAATCTGAAATGAGCACATGATGCATAAGGCCCATAGGAACCAGAATGTGTGATTGGCATAGTGCACCGCCACGTAGTGCATACGGTGTAGAATATGATTTCTTCCTTTTGTGATGTAAAAGGAGGCAAAAAGAGCTACCCGACTTTATTTGAAGATTAATCATATTTACAATAGAGATGAGGGGCAGAGATGAGTTACATTGTCAAAAAAAGATAGGAACAAATGCGAGAAAAAGAAGCTAAATGGCTCCAAACCAAATGTCTGATAATCAGGACAGGAAATATTGATGCTCGTAAAAAGAAACAGTGGAGGAAAGAACCTCATCTAGACCAACAACCAAGAGCATTCATTGCCTAAAAGTTCCAAGCAATTTCATAAAGATTTCCAGGCTAACACTTTCCTGCTATCCGAATGAGACTTTAAAATGAAAAAAACACCAAAATTTAGAATAGCCGTGAGCTCCAAATTTCACAGAAGAGTCTGACTTGAGAGAGTTTTTGAAACGAAAAACCGCCAATTTTCCACAACCAATTTCATACCATGTCTGGTACCTCCTCTGAAGCATAATATAATTTGCTGGAAGACATAAGAGGACGAACAAGAGCTGTAGCTTAAGGAAAATAAAGCTTGCAATCCCTCAAACATTAAAGAGGCTGATTGCAGCTGAGGCACAGATCAAAGGCGAGACTGATCTATGCTGCAGTTTCTTTCCTTTCTAGGGCTGCATGACAGTTAAATAGTAAGTAGGACATAATGTGCTCCAATCATATTTGACTTCCAACATGATATCTTAATAGGGTCTTCCACCAGCCTTTTCATGTTGGTAAGAGAATGTTTCATTCCCCAAGCTTTTCCATCTAACACTACCAAAGAAAAGAAGAGGATGTGGAGGCCGCGATTGCTGACCTCCAAAGAAAAAAAGATCAGGTGGGTGCGCTCCCTAAAGCCGACATGTTGGGGCTCCGGGGCTTCTCGCCACTCACTACTCGATCCTACATCAACATGAGATCTTTTGGAGATAAAAATCTAGAATTCAATGGGTCAGAGAGGATGACCAGAACACTAGTTTCTTTCATTGATCTACGACATCAGAAGGCAGATAAATATGATTTGATTCCTGCAGGATGAGCGGGGCCACCGGGTGGAGGGTGATCCGGCGGTCAGCTAGATCTTGCTCAATTTCTTCCGTTCTCGATGCATGGAGGATAGTGGGTATTGTTAGATGTATGCCCTAGAAGCCAATTTTTGACTGATACAATATTAATTCTGGGACATAATTTGTATTTGACTTTATTATTATTGAATAAATAAAAGGCATCTTTTTCATTCATATTGTTTATGTGTCTATGAATCGTCCAAGAATTAATAAGATGATGATGCATATTCTTAAGAGTCAAGAATTTGAGCCATGCATCATTGGTGATTAATTTCTGAATGCTCCTGATCGATGGATCATCTCGAGGGCGGTGATCGATCCGATGAGATCAGTGCATACATTACTTTTTTTATGGATGGACGAGACTCGAGTCCACAGTGTGGCGACACTGAAGTAATAGTGCAGGTGCTTGTTAAGAATAAGGGTACTGAGCGTGACCAAGACAAGAAGTCACTTGGATGTCTATCCACTCGTCATTGACTTGCTTGATGTTGCAGTAGTGTGACTGGTCCTTTGACCTACGGTGCTTCGGCCACTCACAGTGAGGTTATTGTAGTTTGACTGCACACATACATGGTCTCTAGCCATATGGGTCCATGCAGTGTAGATTGGCTACAGTAGGTTCACTGTAGGAGTAGGGTATGCACCTATAAGGAATCTATCGACCTTGATAGATAAGGAGAGATCCTATGTGATTTATAAGACTGAGTTCGTAAGACCTCGGCCGGGGCAGATTGCACAGTAGAGAAAGAGTTCTCCGCTTTCGAACTTAAGTCGAATAAATCTTGACATATGACAGACGATGGGGTTTGACGAGTTGTCCATGACCTCCGTCCTGTAGGGATCCACGATAGAAGGACTGTATCATATAATAACTGCACCTAGAGGTTCACCATTCTATTCTGCTGGGTAGCCACTACATGCTGCTAGGTGTTACTGGTGGATGGTGGGACTCATAGGGATTGTCTCGATGATCGATAAACCCTAATGAGTTGAGTTGGAATCGTTCCAACCCATTAAAAGAAGTTTTCAATGATATTGTGATAGAGATCGCAGTATATCTCACTACCAGTCAGAATAGAACCTATGGGGTCACACACACTAGAAGTATTGACCGATCCGATGGTTGAATAGTGATTAGGAATCACGAGTAATCAATTCGATTGATAATAAGTTGAAGAAGAAATGGGAATTGATTAATTGGACTTAAAACACAAATCCTACTTGGAATAGGATTCCTAGAGTCCTAATTGGATTAGAACTGGAAATCCTAATTGGAGTAGGACTGGGATTCCTACTTGGAATAGGATTCCTACAATCCTAATTAGAGTAGGAGTTTTGAATTAAAATTAGATTCCTACTTGGAATAGGATTCCTAGAAGTTCTAATTGGATTAGGACTTCGAATTCAAATAAGAGTCCTAATTGGATTAGGACTAAAATTAAATATGTCCTAATTTGGATTAGGGTTTCTTAAGTCACAATTAATTATTAATCTAATGAATCAATAAGACTCCTAATTGTATTAGGATTGAAGAGTTCAATTGAGTCAAAATTGTTTTAAGTTCTAATTGGATTAGGACTTACCTAGATTGGATCCAAATTGGTTCACCCTTGGGCTAAGCCTAATTGGATTAGGGCTTGACCACATTAGGGCATCCAAAACCTTACTTAATGAGGATTAGGGCAACACAAGAGGAGGGGCTCACGCCCTTCCCCTTTTCTCCTCCTTGGTGCGGCATGAAGAGAGGGGCCGGCGCCCCTCTTATGGAAAAGTGTCAAAGGGCTCCTAACTTGTAGGAGCCCTAGATGCTTTAAAAGGGGAGGACTTGGCGACACCTAGGGCATTGGTATTATTCTCCCCTTGGTGCCGTACGCCTCCCTCTCCTCTCCTCTTGGTTCAGCCGCAAGCAAGGGAAGAAAAAGAAAAGGTGTTGGTGGCCTCTTCATCCTCCCTTCCTCCTTCCAACGCAGGAAAAAGAAAGAAGGCTGCAGGAGCTTTGTTCCTCCTCTGATCTTCATCCTTCTTCTTCCTCCTCCCAAGCATAATCAAGAGTTGATTTAAAAGGGAGTACATCAGCCATCAAAAGAAGTCTTTGCAAGGGAGCTAGCACCCCAAGAAGACAAGAAAGCTTTGATCGGTCCTCTGCTTCGTATGGATACCCGTAGAGGCCGGACGTTTGAACGGCTTCATACGAACCTTCATCCTAAAACCACAAACTTCAGTTTGCGGTGATCATCTACCCGCACAAGGTGAAGATCTGATCTTCTAATTAGTTTAAAAGATTTTTAATCCTTATCTATCTATGAACGGTTTTGAAACACGTTCATGCGATGAACGTTGATCCCGCACATGCCTCTTCCGTTGCCATCTGATTTTGTTTTGAAATATCAGTGGCATGGGTGGGTTCTAACAGGTATGATGCCGCCGGCCAGCTTCTGAGGGCCAATTCTTAAATTAGGGCTGCTGAGAAAACGCTATTGGTTCGACCGGTGATGGAGGGAGAGGTGCGGGAGGCGGTCTGAGCACTAGGTGAGGATAGGGCTCCTGGTCCAGATGGCTTCCCACCTTTCTTCTTCCGGAGATACTGGGGCATTGTCCGGACTGCAGTGGTGGAAGCGGTTTGTGCTTTTCAGTTAGGCAGGGATTTCTGACAACTGGAAGGCCACATTTGTCACGCTAATACCGAAGCGTCAGGATGCAGCGGAGCCGAGCCACTTTAGGCCTACCAGTTTGTACACAACCTTATATAAACTTGTAGCAAGAATGCTGATGGATCGTATGAAGCCCTTCCTTTCCGGCATTATCTATCAGGAGCCATGTGCTTTTGTAGGAGGTAGGAGTATCTCTGACAATATCATGGTGGCCCAAGAGATGATGTGGGATCTCCGGTGGGCCCCGAAGCGGTGAAGCCTGATGGCTATCAAGCTGGACATGGAACGAGCTTATGACAAAATCAGATGGAGTTTTCTTAGGCTAGCTTTGGAGAGTCTGGATTTCCATGAGACTTGGATTGGTTGGGTTCTGGGGTGTGTCCGGGGACTGAGGTTTTCTATCTTGGTCAACGGCTCTCCATGCCCCTTTTTCAAATCTACCATGGGGCTTCGACAGGGATGCCCGTTATCCCCATACTTGTTCATCATTTATTCTGATATCTTGTCTTGGTCCCTAAGGGCTGCGTGCATCACCGGGGAGCTGGAGGCTTACGTCCCAGCTCTAGGGGCCCAACCGATATCCCATTTACTCTTTGCCGATGACTGTATCCTTCTGACTAGGGCTCGGGTAGCAAACGCTCGGACTATCAGGAGGGTTTTGGCTGCCTACTATACTACATCCGGTCAGAGAGTGGATGCCTAGAAGTCCATCATCTCCTTCAACCTTAGCACGTCGCCCAGGGTTCGACGGGGGATCCAAAGGATTCTGGAGATGCCTGAGCAGGATGGAACTTGGACCTATCTGGATGTTCCAATCTCAAGTAGGAGATTGCGGGTATCCGAGTGCACTGGGTTGGTGTGACGGGTCTAGAGCAGGCTAGAGGGTTGGCAGGCGGCGTCTCTATCTATGATGGGTAGAGTAACATTGATCAGATCTATACTAGGCTCCATGCCCATCTATCTCATGGCAAACACGGTGGTGCCGAGGTCAGTGTTATTGAAGATCGAGCGACTTCTTCGGAGCTTTTTATGGGGCTCGCATGGAGGGGATCGAGGGGTGCACTTGGTGGTATGGGAGAGTATCTGCCTCCCTTTCAGTGAGGGCGGTCTAAGGGTTCTGTCTCTCCTGGAAAGATAGAAGCTGCTCCTCACTCGGCATGCTATCTATTTTATTCTGGAGCCGCAAGAGTTCTGAAGCCAGAATGGTTGCCCGTTATGGGGGGGTGGGCCTGGAGGGCGGGGCTCGAGGAGGGCGGGGATATTTCTTTTTGTGGCGTAAGATAGCGAGGTACTTGCTTACGGTGTTGGTTCACACCCGATGGCTGATAGGCAATGGGCGTAGCATCGATGTGGCCGGGGAATCATGGGTCGATGCCCTCCCTCTGCGGCATTGGCCGACTACTGTTAGTATCAAGGCTGGGGAGTGCCTACATGTTTGTGATCTTATGGCCCCCGGGGGGGTAGGTTGGGATGAGACTCGATTAGCCCAGCTCTTCGCGGAGCATCTGGCGGAGCGGGTCTGATCCCTCTCTTTACCAGGAAGTGGAAGACTAGATGTGCGGGTGTGGAGTACCTCTACTAGAACCAGCATCAGGTTGGGCAATCTTTTCCGCATTCTTAGGCGGGAGTATGAGCTTAGGCCGGACTGTGCCTGGATCTGGTGATTGGGACTCCACCCAAAGGTTGCGCTATTCTTCTGGAAGGTGGTCTGGGACCGTCTTCCCACGAGAGCTGTTCTTGGAGGACGAGGACTAAGGATCCCATTGGAGTGTGGGGTTTGTGGTGTGGATGAGATGGTGGACCATGCCTTGTTTCAGTGCATATGGGCTAGGGCGACTTGGCGTCTAGCAAAGGTCTCGCAGGAGGGGTGGAGCTATAGGGACTAGTTCTTATAGACCATGCGTCGGAGCTCGGAGTCCCCGGTGCTTCGTTAGGAGGCAGTTCGAGCGATTTGTACGTCTTACCAGATCTGGTTGGCTAAAAATACTCGAACTTTTGACGACAACGTATGTCGCCCGCGTGCAGGCGGTAGAGCTGTGTCACACATCCTTGTTGGAGGGACTTTGATAGTTCGGGACATATGGGGTTCTCACTCTGATTCGGCAGCATTCCGTACGATATTCATCACCTAGAAGTCTCCACTTCCGAGTTTCCTCAAGGTCAATTTTGATGGATCAGTCCTGGATGGTGGCACGAGGGGAGATGCGGGTTTTGTTATTTGGAACTCGTTTGCCAGGGTTATAGCTGCTGGGGGCAGTCAGCTATTTGACGCTTCGTTTCCTAGTGTAGAGCTGAGGGCTGCTTAGGCGGGCCTTCGCCATGCCTGGTTCGTGTTACAGGACAGGTCCATCATCCTGGAGGGTGACTCAGCCACTGTTATCAGTTGAATCCGAGGTGGTCCAAGGGGTAACGGCTGTGACCACCTATTGCTCCGGGACATTTGGGCTATAGTGAGGAATGGAGGGGCCTTTTAGGCTAAGCATGTATACCGCGAAGCCAATGGAGCTGCGGATTGGGCGGCTGCTTATGTAGCCTGTCACTCCGGCAGTATCCTATGGGCTGGAGATGGAAAGTTGCCCCTGGCACTCCAAGGTATTCTATTTTTTGACTTTATTGGGTGCATCCGTACTTGTCAGGTATGATCCACCTGTCCTAGCAAAAAAATAAATAAATAAATAAATAAAATAAAATAAAATAAAATAAAATACTGCCATTTAGCTAACATATATCCCTTTCTCTTCTCTCTTAGTTTTGGTAGTAAAAAGTCCAAATGTAGGTGGGTTTATTTAGAACCACATAGGTAACTTCCGAAAACTTAAAACAGAGTGACGTATGCTCACCAAAAGCCTAGGTCATATTAAAGAACCCAGCCCACCTTTTCCGTGTCCAAATGCTCAAAGGACACGACGAAATAGCCGGCCCTGGCACATGATATCAATGCATTTCCATCTCCGTTCATAAGTTGCTCTCGCATGGGGGAGAGCGGGGCATGGGCATTAGAGCTTTATGAGTGAAATGGGAACAGCTGGTTTAAACGAGGGAAGAGAGCTTGAGATGACCACACCACGCTCCTGCCTCCCTGGTCTTGTGCAAGTTCTATTTCCCCGCGGGATGAAGAGCTTCTACTTTATTCACCGCAAAGTTTCCATTACCATGTAAATCCGTATGGTGAAAACAAGGGAATGTTTTGTAGTTCTTTAGTTAAAGTTAACAGCAAATTAAAGCATGTTCTTTACTTCCCTTAGAGTTCACTTTGATAACGTAATAAGAGACAAAGAAAAAGAAGTTAAATAATAATAATATTAATATTAATAAGTGGAGTTTTTGGAAGAGTCCACTTTTGCTGCCTCACTCCATCTGTTTCAGGTTAACCAATTTCATGCTATGCTAATCAGTGAATCTAAAGTTAATGAGAAGAAATATGAAGTTTTGAGGAAATAATTGATCTATCCTTCCTACCTGAATAAGGAGATTTAAGAAAGTGGCCATGATCACCTTCCAAATGTTTGTCTTAATTATAAGCTGACATGATGAATACATTAGGAGAATTTTGGTTGTTACTAACTTGAGAGGTTAATCAGTCAAACTTGCACAGTAATCGATTTACATCAACAAACTACTTTATCCTATAATTTTTGTTAACTACCATAATTCAACCTACTACTATTTTTTAACTTCGGTCTCACAGTTGCATTCGGGCTGTTTTTGAAGTTGCACTTATATTTATAAAATTAGTTTATGTGCTTTAGTCAAAATTGTAAATGGGAATCCGAGATCTCAAAATGTTCTTAGGTGTGTAGCTACATTTAACAAACATCAACTTGTCCGAATAGCAATAGCATGAACTAAAGTTTTTCTGGTAGCCGATGAATCCATGCCTCGAGTTTGGTACACAAACAAGAAGCATGGCAGTCGGCACGCGCGACATGGGAACATTGCCTTAAGAAAAACAGCACGTACTCCGGCAGTCATGTAGCTACGTACATATATAATTTTATGAAAACTTAGGTTAGTGTTAAGATAGTAAGCCTTGGTAAACATAAACTACTAGGGTACATTGGTTTGATAGATAAGTAATCTAGGCCGTAGGACTTAGGGAAATGCAATACTAAACTTGTTCATATAGTTTACAAAATTCAAAAAAAAACACTCAAAAAAATTAAATTAAGCTATACAAATTAACATAATTACCTGGTGCCTCCATGTGAAAGGATCTCTATGCATGTTGATACCTGAGCCCATTCATTTCCTCACTGAAAAATTAGAAGAAACATATATTTTCATACTTTCTTGAGGACAACAAATAATATTTATTGCTTCCAAAACTGCACTGTCCAAGAGATATTATCTTCCTGATATAATGAAAATAACCTAATTATTTTTCTTTATCTACATCCTTGCTGCTCCCACCTTAGTTAGATCGATTCTATTATGTTATTAGAAGAACTGAATGAAAAAATTACCGTGCAGCAGGTTAAATCTAGAGTTTTTTAGCTTTATTATTATTATTATTATTGTATTTGGTGGAAATCTTAGCTTATATGATGGGATATTCTTGGCACGATTTATATGGTGGCAGATCTTCTCCATGATAATTTCTCAACGATTTAGGATGGAGACAGGCTTGCGGTTTCGTGGTTTGGATTGATGGATCTGCATATTGGGAGTAATTAGTAAAGGATTAAAACGGCGAATTTGAAAATGTTTGGTGTTCTCCCGTAAATTTAAGCAGAAGCTTCCGTTGACCGTTGCAACGGAACAGAAGCTCGACGTGCAACGGTCAACAGTAGCTCGAGGCAAGTCAAATCGGAGTCATTTTAAACGGCCCCCGATTTCTCGCCTGTGTCGTTATTTTCACGCATCGAAGTTTATGTCGCTAGGATCGCGTCACCGCCGTGACTATAAGAGCACTTTAACTCCCATGCTCGCAACAGGGTCCGATGGTTAATGGATCAACAACCCACATTTCCATATCAAAAACGGAGATGGATACACAATTATCTAATTCAATGTATCCACTTACCTAGGTTTCATGGCAAATTCATATTGCCAAAAATATTTCTCTCCCTTTACCAATATATATATATATATATATATATATATATATATATATATATATATATATATATATATATATATATATATATATATTTCTCTAAGTTGAGATCATCTTTTTTTTGGTTAGTTAATAACATCCGGTACATGTATTGCACATGACATACAAAATTAAAAGACTCAAATAATAAAAAAAAGCCACTTCGCCTGAAACTTACTCAAAATGAATTATCTAATCAATAATACAAATTTTGATGAATTTATTATAACTGATATTAAGTTTTAGAAAATAAAAATACATTTAATTCAAAATAATCAGATTGTATATTTGTAAATTTATAAGCAGCCCTCTCTCACTTATCCACCTCATAGCCATATCAAAATAAAGTTCTCTAATTATGGTGCAGAATAAACATTCATGTATGGTACACATATATTATTTAACCATCATGAGGGACAAATGATGATAGTTTGAAATGAAAAGTAATTTTAAATGGAGATGCATAAAGAAAAAAAAATGTTTTATGTGATAGAGAATAAAACTCATTTCTTCCTTTCCAAACTTTTTACAATATTTCTATCTATTTTATGAATGCTAACGATTGTATCAATTTTTTTCAATCTAAAGGTTGATAGAGTTAAAGTACAAGTCTAAATAAATCTAATTATTAAAATATCAATTGTCGCGAGATAGGGTAAGATCTCAACCATTATTGTTAAAATTATATATATATATATATATATATATATATATATATATATATTCATAATAAATGTACATTAAATCTATTACTAGTTGTGCATGGCAACATTCTCAGTGCACCCTTATCCCGAGCTAAAGCAAAAGTGAAAAAGAAAGAAAATTAACTTTCCCCCAATATTCTATCTTAGTATATGAGTTAGATTATTTACATGTGAAAATTGCTTGTAATGCTTTTTCTTTTTTTCTAAGCAAAGAGAGGAAGTTACCCAACCAGGCACGAATGTGGAGGCAGAAGATTCAAACCCATGTCATTGGATATTATAGCGCAATAACTGTACCAACCAAATACGTTGGCAACCCACAAAACTACTTATCATGCATGCTATGTACTTTTTGTAATCAATGAATACAGACCAACCTTCTAATGTTCAGTTACATCATCTATTCATCTCCATGCAAAATTGTAATAATTATGGATAATTTAATAAATTGTAAACATTTTTCAAATAAGAGATGAATAAGTCGAATAAATTGGTATATTTATACTCATAAGTCTCAGTCAACTACACTCCCAAGAAGCAACACGGAGAACCCGGAATAATTCGAGAATTAAACCAACTATTTATAGTCGCCGCGAGAAGCAAAACCAGCGAAAGAAATCTCTTGAGAAGAGAAAGAGAGATGAGGAGGAGGAAAACCTCCAGGGTACCTCTATTATATAACTCGGAACCCATAATCTCGCCCCATGCAGCGTCACCTTTTGCCCTTTCCCGACAACATCTGAACGCCTACGCTTCGTCCAATCACCCTATTTTTATGTTGTATTAATTAACATTATATTTCTCTCTCACCAAAGAAAGAGCATGAAGATAACAGGCACAGAATTTACTCCACCAAAAAAAAAAGAGGATAAAAACAGAGAGAGAGTAGAGGAGGAGAGAGGAAGGCAGTGCTCCACTTGTGAGGAGTGAAGTTGAAGACTCTCTTCTTCCAACAGCTTGTCTCTTTATAAAGCAAGCTCCTCCCTTTGGTTGTCTCTCCCCCTGTGCCTTCCCTCTCTCTTTTACGGCTTCGGGTTTAATGGCTTCTCCTCTCCTCTTCTCCACCACCACCTCCTCCTCTTGAGCTCTGCCCCTGTTCTTTCTTTCTTGGTGTCGATAGAATAGATTAAGTAATGGAGTTCGACCTTGAGAACCCGCTCATGATCTCCGACGAGGAACAGGACTGCTTCTCCGACTCGATCGCGGCGCTCTTCGCCGTGGAGTCCGATCACATGAGCCCCCTGGCCGGCGGCCACCTCGATCTCTCCGCCCGCCGTGACGCTGTCTCCCTAATCCTCCAGGTAATCCATGAATGGCAATCAAAGAAAGCTCACTCTTTTCACGAAAGCAAGGAAAGCAATTCAATCTTTCTTCGTACTCTGTTCTGTTCCATTGGAGAAGTGACGATGTTTCTGTCGGCAGGCCCAGTTTGGCTGCAATCTGGATCCATTTGTGGCCTACCTTGCCGTCAACTACGTCGATCGCTTCCTCTCTAAGCGAGAAATCCCGGTAAATTTCCCTAAAAAATAGGTAAAAACGATAGAATGAATGCTTGGAGACCCGATCTGACGTAAAGCTGCGACCTTTGGTTACAGAGCGAAAAGCCCTGGATCGTGCGGCTCCTCTCCATCTCCTGCCTCTCCCTCGCCTCCAAGATGACGAAGACCGACTTCAACGTCACAGATTTCCAGGTACTAACCGAAGAATCCGTTCGACTTTGATCTCATTATTACGTCTATGTGAAAATCTTGTCTTGATTTGAATCGATTGTTCTCGATTTCTTTGCCGGTGTGCAGAGAGAGGAAGGATTCATATTCGACTCCCAGACGATTCGGCGGATGGAGCTTATAATTCTTGGGGCGTTGGACTGGCGGATGCGATCCATCACCCCCTTCGCATTCCTCCGCTTCTTCCTCTCCTTCTTCTCGCCCGCCCAGGCCCCTCTCCTCCACGCCCTTAAGGCCCGCACCTCCCAAACCCTCTTCAAAGCCCAGACTGGTACATTCCCAGCCATCAGAAAAGCCATAAAAATTCGATTTCTGTTTCCGCTCTTCCTTGGCTAATTTTTGAATTTTTTGAATACAAAATCTAGAGATCAAGATGCTAGAGTTCAAGCCGTCGGTGATTGCCGCGGCGGCGCTCCTCTCCGCCGCCCACGAGCTCCTCCCCATCCAATTCGCCTCCTTCCGCTCCGCCATTTCCTCATGTGAATCTGTAAATAAGGTAAACCTCGAAAAAAAAAATCTCACTTTTAACTAAAAACCTTATTTCTTGTCGCTTTTTTGGGCTATATTTATTGATTAAATTTGCTTTGGACTTCGGCTTTAATTAAAGGAGAGGTTGTGGGACTGCTGCGACGCGATTGGAGACGCGGCGATGGACGGCTGCGATTCGACGTTTGAGATGGTGTCGAACTCCAACACTCCGATGACCGTGCTCGGCCGCCACTGCTCCAGCTCCGAGAGCGATAGGACCGTCGGATCCTCATCCAATGAACGCGATCTCAAGAAGCGTCGCATCTCCGAGCTCCGCGGCGCCCTCCGCCTCTCCCAGGCTTGAGCCCAGAGGGAGGGAAGGAAAATAAAGAAAAAAAAAAACGATATGAAAAAAAATAAAGGATTTGAACGGTTTGCTGGTTTTTTTAATTAATTTTCTTTCATTTTCCGCTGCAAAGGAGACCAGGGGAGAGGAGAAAAGAAGGCTTTGTATTTGAGATAAGAGGAAAGGAAATGGTTCACAATTCCTTTTCTGACCTTTAATATTATATAAATATATAATTTTGGATAATTTTGAAAATGTTAAATATTTATTAGAGGTAGTTATTTTATTTAAGATTTTGAAACGTTCCGGTCAACGGCGGTGATCTACAGCACTTCACCCGAAAAAAAAAATTACGTGCAGAGCTGGTCGGACGATTAGTCGTTCGGACGAGGAAACGTGGCAGGGGGACGTAGACGGTCGTGGTTTTTGGATTCCACTCATGCATGGGGTTGGCATCGTATACGTACTGTTTTTGATCATATCCTAGTGGTCCTCTAGATTCGTAATTTGACTGCTAGAAACGAGATGATTTGATGATTTTCACGTGAGGCTCTTCCCAGGATAATTGGTACGTGTGTTGATGATACTTCTTCAAGGGGTTAAAGAAACCCCTATCATGCAATTTCCAGTAGTCTCTTCTTGCATAAAAACTGATGTTTACTTTAGCCTTACTATGGGTATCCGGTCAGTTATATAGAATAACCTAGCTGCTCTATCACAGTATTGTCCCCAAATGAATCAAGAAGCTTGACTACCGGAAGAAGAGTATTGTCAAAAAAAGGACCACCATGAAAAGAGAGAGATCTTAGGCCGATGTTTCAAACTAGCTCCTTCCAAGCCTGTGAGTTTATTGGAAGCAGCTTGCAGCATTTGCACCATGCATGACAAGATAAATTGTAGCTAAAATCATGTCAAATCGGCATGTATAGTATATCTTTTTTTTTTTTTTCTTGCTATGCTCTTTCAATTTAATTTTCAATTTATTCAAAATATTAAGAAAGAAAATATGGCTAATAAAAAGTGGATTTAAAATTTCAATATGTAGAATGGCAAGTTGCCATCTATCATTGATGACTGAACAAGAGTTCGCAGAATTTAGCTTTCCCAATCATGGTGAGTATTGTTGTCAAGCATATATATATATATATATATATATATACACACACACTGACCAATCTTGGATCAATTGGTTGCATTTGTAGAAGAGGTTCGGGATGTAAATTTTGGTAGTAGCATTTAATTTCGTCATATTTTCAGAACAAAAAAAGTTTTAAGCACATACAATATACATTTTAAGGACGGAGATCCCATAAGATTCTTCATCTCATATATTGAGGCTCTTGTAGGTTTTCAAAATAGAATAACTAGAATACCTCATGTTGCCCTAGTAGTGCAATCATGCTCAAATGCATTTTATCATTTGCATAGTCACTTAATTACAAATGAAATTTGATAAGCAAAATGATCATTTCTGATATCATGTGAATCTCAGCCTAGTTTTCTTTAATTTCTTCGATAAGATCTAATGTAATAGCAAATCTGGAGGATTTAGACTCCATGCTTGCTCTGCCGCATCGAATCAGACACTATATTACAGCTGATGCATCTCATGTTTTTTTTTTTCATAAGCCCTAGGCAACATTTTTCGTTTTATTTTTTTTCCCTTTTTTGGGATCTGCTGATCTTTTTCTTAAAAAAAAAAAAAACCCTGGCGTAAACCATATAATGATCTCACCTACAAGCAAGTCATGCTGAATTCATAGACTGACGTACTTCTGCTCAAATTTAAATCCGGCCATCCGGCGTCCATTGATATGGACCACGAGAGGGTGAAAGGACAGCACACCACTCAGCCCAACGTGAAGTCACGTGCCAAGCACAAGCCTACAAGAATCTAAACAGTGAGGTACAGTCTCACTGACATGTCCTTCCCGCAAGGACAGTCAGTGAGATATCAAATTCATCGGTAATACATAAATAATTACACAAACAAACACTTGCTGTCAAATCCCGCAATTAATTAATATCCGCCAAGAAACCCGTCTCCATCACTTAAAATCTATGGATTTTTTTTTGCACAAAACCCCTCCCTGAAGTTTTTGTTTTTTAACCGAAGCCGTAGTACCATATCTCACGGTGATGCCTGATGCGGGGCCGCGAGTTTTCTAAGCAGGGGATTAAAAAGTGAATGCTTTGACCGGGCGCAGTGAGATTAGCTGAGATACGGCATCTTCTTGTACGATCGGGCTCGGTGACCAGCTTACGTGATAATATTTTATCTCCATCAAAAGCACGAGAGATGCTGATTACTGTTTATCTGGCCAGAAATGCCTCTCATTTTGCGAGCTTAAGGTATATAATCTTATTCTCCCTTCTTAATTGAGGGATAAATAATTTGTTCAAATAAAGAAAAGAAAAAATTTTTGATAACCACTTAATGGAATGATTGAAGAAGACAAGAAAAATTTTGATAATGGCAGACTCTCGTGTTAGATACTTCCTGTAAAGTCATTATCATCATTGTTAACATCATATCCAAACATATAATAACAGTCCAAAAGCTGGTTAGATCGTGGCCACGTACGTAGTAGTGCCAAAAGTTTAAGTAATAATAATAATCTCTAGTCTTTATATACGATGAGAGATGGGTCGGATGTATAGGTTTGATTAAACAAGATGAGTATGGAGGTAACTGAAGACAAGTACTAAGATAGCTTACCTTATGATAGAGATTAACTTAGATGATCACACATAATCAAGTTTGAGGAAGGTTAAAGTGGTTAGGAAACGGACCAGACGTAGACTGTACAGACCGATTGAGCTATCATGGGGCATCATATAATTAATATAGACCCAATGACATTTTAGAGGAGCTGATTTGTAACAAATTAGGATAGCGTTTAAAATGGCTAGCCAGAATATATTATTTAAGTTCCTTGATCTTATATAAGTACTAAAAATCTACCCAGCGAATAACTGATATAAGATTAAACATACACCTGCACAGATCCTCACATACTTTCTTCATTTAAGCCTTGACGTCCTCGTCAGGCTAAATGCCCAAATCATTCAAATCTAAACATAAGCACTACGATCGGCTCGTGGTTGGCCCTAATGGATCTGTGTTGTAGTGTTTCCTAGTCTAAATATGTTAAGAGTCAGGTCTGCTCTGATACTGTTTATAACAACTCAGGATCTCGCCTAAATTGGCTAGTCGAAAGATATTATTTAGGTTCCTTGATTTTGTATAAGTATCAAATATCTATCCGGCGAATAACTGATGTGGGACTAATCATGCACCCATATAGATATATCCTCACATAATCAAACTAGGTTGAATGACTTCTTAAAGCATAGATCGAGTCCTAAAAAGGATGGGAGCGCCATGGACTGGTTATGAGTATGCCTAATCGAGAGATGAAGTGTTGATCCAAAGGTTGATCATATTTTATGTTGCCCGTGCAGCTAAATCAACAACAGATACAGGATGAAGATATAGAGACAAAACGTAAGGTGGATATCAAGGACTAGCGCATAGAATGTAAGATATATGATCAAATCAAACTTCAACAACTAGAAATAGAAGATGGAAGAGACGATATAAGTAGATTTGACAAGTGTCAAAATATGGACACTATTTGACAATTTACAAGAAGATTTCTAAATAATAAATTATAATTTCAAGAACATGTACTTTACCAATTAAATGATTAGTTCTTTATTTTATCTTCTACTTATTTCTTTTTATCTTTAGTTATTTTTCTCAAGAAGGGGGCATGCCAATAGTGAAAGTTCGTGCTAATGATTTGATTGCCTCCTTTAATGTTTTTTTTTGGTTAAAAATAGTATATCATATATCTCTAACGTGAGTATATCTAGCCACATCAAAAGTAACCTCTTCAATATTTTAAAACCCAACTAGCTAGACTAAAATTTTGCTTGTCATATATATATATATATATATATATATATATATATATATATATATATATATAGCTAGAAGGGGCTACCTTCCACCCTTTACCATGTACCGCACCCAACCCCAGGCAGGCTAGAGCCCAAGATCCGTGGTAGACGGAGCCAAAGCTCACGGGTGCGGGCGTAACATAATCAGATACCGCAAGCTGGCAGCTCTCTCTCTAGTACATACGTTGGGAAGAGTTTTGAACAAGAATGGTGTTGGGAGAATACAGTTTTCCCCCGGTAATATAGTAACCCCGCCACTGGAGGGCCGCATGGCCGCCGACCTCGGACGACTGAGGTCGGCGTCCGACCTCAGAACCTCCGACCTGGAGAATTTCCGACCTCAAAGGTCTGTCCCTGTCGACCACCTACTACGGCCGAACCCCTCCGAAGTACGGTCGAGGGCCATATCCTGCTACTGCCCCAGCAATTAATGCGCATGGCCTCTGCAGACCCCCGGTTCACTCAACAATTAATGCGCCTCTCCGGCCTGCTCAGCAATTAATGCGGATCTCCGGCTTACTCCACAATTAATGCGAAACTCTGGCTTACTCCACAATTAATGCGCGTGGCTCCTGTTATCTACGGACTCGCAGCTCTCCACGGCAAGTCGACCCAGCAAAGTCCAATCAACTATGATAAGTCTCTGATCTCGACCTTACCTCCGACATCAATGCAATGATTCGCCCGATTGCGTGCCAGCTCGGGTCGTACGACGACCTCACCTCCGACATCAATGCAATGATTCACTCGATCGTGAGCCGATCCAAGCAACATGCTGAGCCGTACAACGGCCTCGCCCTATCACATCACAGGTAAACCAACCCCCTATAAAAGGGAGCCCTTGTTTCTCAGGGGGGGACACACCATACTCTACAGATACTGTTCCTTCTCTTTTCCTCAAACACAATCTGCCCCCTCTGACTTAAGCATCGGAGGGCCGGCGCCGGAAGACCCGGCCACCGGCTTTGCTGCAGGCACCCAGACGGAGGACGCCGCCCGCCGACGGACCGCCACTCCCCTGTATCCACCCGCTGCTCCCCCTCCTCGACCGACGATCGCCCCCGGGTCCAATTTCTAGCAACAGTTGGCGCTAGAGGAAGGGCCCGAGTCGCGATCATGAAGTTGAGAAGCAAGGAGGCCTCCAACATCTCCCGGCGTCCCCCACAGAGTCCTGGACATTCTGTCCAGAATTCGCCTACTCCGGCTGACCCGGTTCCTCAGGTCCAGCCGGAGCAATTCAATGTCCTGGTGCAGCAAGTCCAGGCCTTGGCCGCCGCCGTTCAAGGCCTGCGGCGTGAGGAGGCCTTACCAACGCTCCCCCCGCAGGCCCAGGTCCTGCCGGAGTTTCTCCCTAATGGCCCGGTTCTCCCAGGCCAGAACTTTCATGGCTCCTCCAGAGCCAACAATGAGGGGTGGACCTCCCCCCAGAGAGAGTTACCGGGGGAAGGTCTCAACAGAAGACCCCAACCCTCTGAAGCTGAATCCGCCCCAGACCACCGTGAGCCGGAGCAAACCAAGGTGACGATTCCACGGGTTGGGGAGCTCGACAGGAAAGTTGAGCACTTGGAGCTCCAGATTGAAGCGCTCCACAGTAAGAAAGCAAGGCAGGAGGGAGATTTTGAGTTCACCACCAAATCCCCTTTTTCCCGCCAGATCGAGGATGAGCCGGTCCCCACGAGGTTCAAGATGCCTCAAGTGGAGCCCTACAGCGGAACCACCGACCCCCTCGACCACTTGGAGAGCTACCGAGCTCTCATGGCCCTACAAGGATCCTCAGAGGCCGTACTTTGTAAGGCCTTCCCGGCGACTCTTCGAGGGACAGCCCGGCTTTGGTTTTCTGGGCTAAAGCCGAGCACTGTATCTTCCTTCGAGCAACTCGGCAGGCAATTTGTTACCAATTTCGCTGCCAGCCAACGCCAACGGCGGACGTCAGATTTCCTCCTGGACATCAAGCAGAAGGAGGAGGAATCCCTCAAGGAGTACCTAGACCGCTTTACCACCGCCACGTGGGAAGTCCGCGAGCTGGACCAGTCAATAGCCATGTCGGCTCTAAAGACTGGGGCCCGCTCTTATCAATTCCTCTTCTCCATCGAGAAGAGCTTCCCGGCCGACTTCACCGAGATGCTGGCCCGAGCTCGGAAGTACGCTAAGGCCGAGGAGGCAATCGCCTCCAGGCGGGGTGCGATTGAGCCCGCCTCAAGAAAGCAAAAGAAGCGCCGCGAAGAGCGCGGCCGACAAAGAAGCCGATCCCCCCGTCGAGAGAAGAATTTCCCCCGACTGAGGAGCCCGCCTCGGAAGCAGGGACAGCCACAACGGAGGACCCCGCCTCGACCAAGATCTCCACCATAGCCTCGGGCGTACCCAGGGAGGTACGAAAATTACACACCCATCAATGCACCCCGGGCCGAGATTTTGATGGAGATTGAAGGCCGGGACTTTTTCCTACCTCCACCTCCCATGCGGGATACGGGATTTCCGCGCAATCCCAGGAAGTACTGCCGCTTCCATCGAGACCATGGGCACGACATGGAGGACTGTATTCAGCTCCGAGACGAGATCGAGGCGCTTATTCGCCGCGGGGTGCTCAATCGGTTCATATGGAACCGACGTGAAGAGAGGAGGCCAGCAGAAAACACCACGCTCCCTGAGAATCCAAATGACAACAGACCCATCGCTGGCACCATTAATGTCATTAGGAGAGGGACCTCCGCTGGAGAGCCAGCCCAGGAAGTTCCCCCGAAGCGCCCACGCACTTCCGAAGCCATCTCGTTCTCGGACAAGGATTTAGAAGGGGTTGAGACCCCTCATGATGATGCTGTGGTCATCTCCATGATTGTAAATAAGTTTGATGTAAAGCGTGTCTTAGTTGATAATGGGAGCTCGGCCAATGTTTTGTATTACCATGCCTACCAAAAAAATGGGATTACCAGAAGGACATCTCCGAAAAATTAATACCCCACTAGTCGGGTTCGCCGGAGATTCGGTCCCAGTTGAGGGTGAGGTCAGCTTCCTTATTACGGTCGGCCTCGCTCCTCGGGAGAGCACTGTGAGGACGGGCTTCCTTGTGGTCCGTCTGCCCTCAGTCTACAACGCCATCCTTAGGCGGCCAGGGCTAAATGCCCTCCGAGCCGTGGTCTCAACCCGCCATCTACTCATGCGGTTTTCCACCGGCCAAGGAGTAGGCGAGGTCCGTGGAGACCAGTTGGTTGCCAAGCAGTGCTACATGGTGGCCCACAGAGTAAGGCAATCGACCGAGACGTCGATTCAGCCAACGGGCCCCTCGCTACCCATAGAAACCCTGGATGCGAGGGACAACCTTTGGAAGAAGCAAGTAGAGCCTGGTGAGCTTCTTGTTCAAGTTCCACTACGAGAAAATTTTTCCGGGCTAACTGTGCAGGTCGGCTCCGGCCTTGGTGCCTGCGAGAGGGATCACCTCATCAGCTTCCTGCGGGACAATGCCGATATCTTCGCCCGGTCGCCCGCAGACGTACCGGGAATTGACCCTGAGGTCATGGTCCATCGACTCCAGGTGAAGCCAACTAGCAGACCTATAAAGCAGAAGAAAAGGGGCTCCGCCCCGGAACGGCAACGAGCTGCGGCCGAGGAAGTGGATAAACTCCTTGAAGCCGGCTTCATCCGGGAGGTCTCCTACCCAGACTGGCTCGCCAACGTAGTCCTCGTAAAGAAGGCCAACGGAAAATGGCGCATGTGCGTGGATTACACCGACCTGAACAAGGCTTGCCCAAAAGACAATTTTTTTCTCCCAAGCATCGACCAGCTCGTCGATTCTACCTCAGGACACCAACTGCTGACTTTCATGGACGCCTTCTCAGGGTATAATCAAATCCGAATGGCGCCAGAAGATGAGGAGAAGACGGCCTTCATCACCGACAAGGGCACCTATTGCTACAAGGTGATGCCCTTCGGCCTGAAGAACGCTGGAGCCACCTATCAGAGACTGGTCAGCCAAATCTTTAAAGACCAGATCGGCCGAAATATGGAAGTTTACGTGGACGACATGCTGGTGAAGAGCCGAGCGGCGGAGCACCATGTAGCTGACCTCAACGAAACGTTCTCCAAGCTCAGGAGATACCGAATGAAGCTCAATCCAGCGAAGTGCGCGTTCGGAGTCACCTCGGGCAAGTTCCTGGGTTTCATAGTGACCCAGCGCGGAATTGAAGCCAACCCCGAGAAAATCCGAGCGCTGCAGGAAATGACGCCTCCGAAAACAGTCAAGGAGGTGCAGCGGCTTACCGGGCGGGTTGCCGCCCTGGGGAGATTTGTCTCCCGATCGGCTGAGCGCTGCCTCCCATTCTTCAAGATCCTCAAGCGGCCAAAGGACTTCCGGTGGTCAGAAGAATGCCAGCAGGCCTTTGAAGAGCTCAGGAGCCTTCTGACCTCTCCCCCGCTACTCACCAAGCCTCAGAGGGACGAAGTCCTTTACTTATACCTGGCCGTCTCCCCGGTCGCGGTAAGCTCGGTCTTGGTCCGGGAAGAGGACAAACTTCAAAAGCCGGTCTACTACATCAGCCGGGTCCTCAGGGATGCTGAGACCCGATATTCTAGACTCGAGAAGACCATCTTCGCTCTTGTCATCTCAGCTCGGAGACTCCGGCCTTATTTCCAAGCGCATACAATAACCATACTGACCAACCAGCCTATGAAGCAAATACTGCAAAGGTCGGATCGTGCGGGGAGGATCGCCAAATGGGCGGTCGAGCTCGGAGAATTTGACCTCAAATATCGGCCCAGGCCGGCTATTAAAGCTCAAATACTCGCCGACTTCATCGTAGAGTGCACCCTGCCAGACGACCCCGAGCTACCATCCGCATCCATGGAGGAAACCCCAAGGCTACCATGGGTCCTACACTCGGACGGGTCATCAACTTCGGGGGGTAGCGGGGCCGGACTCATCCTCACCAGCCCGGACGGAGTGGTGGCTGAGCAAGCCTTGCGTCTCGAGTCCCCGGGCTCAAACAATGAGGCTGAGTACGAGGCTCTCATCGCCGGGCTCAAGTTAGCGAAGGAGCTAAAAGTGGAAGACCTGACGGCCTTCAGCGATTTCCAGCTGATAGAAAGCCAGATCCAGGAAGACTTTGAAGCAAAAGAGCCATCAATGCAGAAATATCTCCAAAAAGTGCGGGAACTCGCGTCTACCTTGAACTCTTTCAGTATTCAGCACATTTCCAGAGCGGAGAATCTCAGGGCAGACCAGTTGTCCAAACTGGCGACCTCCCGCATGAGCGAGCTTCCCAAGGGGACAACGCTCGAGTACCTTCAGACGCCCAGCACGGAGGAACCCGAGCCCACCATGTGCATCAACTTCGAGCCGAGCTGGATCGACGGGTTCGTCCGCTATCTCCAAGACGGAGCCTTTCCACATGACGAGACAGAGGCTCGCCGGATCAAGCGCCAAGCTTCACGGTATGTCCTATATGAAAATAGACTCTATCGTCGATCGTTTACTTCTCCTCTTCTTAGATGTCTCCGCCCCTTTGAGGCGGACTATGCCCTCCGAGAAGTCCACGAAGGGATTTGCGGAAATCACCTAGGAGGTCGGGCGTTAGCCCATAAGATCCTGCGGCAAGGATATTACTGGCCCACGCTCCAGAAAGATGCGGCGGATTTCGTTCGGAAGTGTGACCGGTGCCAACGGAACGCTAACATCCAACGCCGACCTTCGGCCCTGCTAACTTCAATCATCGCCCCCTGGCCGTTTGCCCAATGGGGGATTGACATTCTGGGGCCCTTTCCTCTGGCCACTGGGCAAAAAAAATTCCTGGTCGTCTCCATCGACTACTTCACCAAATGGGTCGAAGCCGAACCTGTAGCCCGGATCACCGAGCAAAAGATGCGGGGCTTCGTGTGGAAATCCATAATTTGCAGATTCGGACTTTCCCGTATCCTTATATCTGACAATAGCCAGCAGTTCGACAACGTCCACTTCAGAGAATTTTGCTTCGAGCTCGGCATTGACCACCGCTTCACCTCGGTCGCCCATCCCCAGACAAACGGAAAAACTGAGGTAACAAATCGTACCATTTTGTAGGGACTCAAGGCTAGGCTTGATCGATCCAAAGGACAGTGGGTCGAGAACTTGTACAATGTCCTCTGGGCATACCGAACTACGTTCCGATTGTCCACAGGAGAGACCCCCTTCAACCTAGCATATGGCACAGAGGCTGTCATCCCGCTGGAAATCGGCCTCCCTTCTTCAAGGGTGGAGCACTATGACCCCGACTCCAACTCTTCCCGACTCAGAAATAATCTGAATCTCGTTGAAGAGACACGAGAGGTCGCCCGGGTCCGCATGGTAAGGTACCAACAGAAGACGGCCCAATACTATAATTCCAGAGTCAAGCCCAAGCTCTTCAAAGTGGGGGACCTCGTCCTCAGGAGAGCCGAGGCTTCTCAGCCAACTGAGCAGTGAAAGCTCGCCCCAAACTGGGAAGGGCCATATCAAATCGCCCGAGTACAACGACCCGAGGCATACAAGTTGAAATCTCTCGAAGGGACTCCAATTTCGCGGAGCTGGAACTCCGAGAATCTACGGATGTATTACCAATGAAACCCCTAGGGGTTCTGGGCAATCAGGAACATGGACTCAATCTCCTCTTTACAATGATTCGTCTCAATAATCATGACTCTCTCCTAATGTTGGGTCGTTTGTGATCCTCAGATTCCTCGACTAAAGTCGGGATGCCCCGAGGTTCGACCGTAGAGTTCCAAACTCCCTCGACCCCGGAAAGTATCGCAGGACGATAGAGCATCGACTTGACGCAAGATTCCTCGACAAAGGTCGGATGCCCCGAGGTTCGACCGTAGAGTCCCAAACTCCCTCGACCTCGGGAAGCGTCGCAGGTCGATAGAGCGTTCCCAGACCTATCGACCTGACGCACGATTCCTCGACTAAGGTCGAGATGCCCCGAGGGTCGACCGTAGAGTCCCAAACTCCCTCGACCTCGGGAAGCGTCGCAGGTCGATAGAGCGTTCCCAGACCCATCGACCTGACGCACGATTCCTCGACTAAGGTCGGGATGCCCCGAGGTTCGACCGTAGAGTCCCAAACTCCCTCGACCTCGGGATGTATCACAGGTCGATAGAGCGTTCCCAGACCCATCGACCTGATGCAAGATTCCTCGACTAAGGTTGGGATGCCCCGAGGGTCGACCGTAGAGTCCCAAACTCCCTCGACCTCGAGAATCGTCGCAGGTCGATAGAGCGTTCCCAGACCCATCGACCTGACGCACGATTCCTCGACTAAGGTCGAGATGCCCCGAGGGTCGACCGTAGAGTCCCAAACTCCCTCGACCTCGAAAAGCGTCGCAGGTCGATAGAGCGTTCCCAGACCCATCGACCTGACGCACGATTCCTCGACTAAGGTCGGGATGCCTCGAGGTTCGACCGTAGAGTCCCAAACTCCCTCGACCTCGGGATGTATCGCAGGTCGACAGAGCGTTCCCAGACCCATCGACCTGACGCAAGATTCCTCGACTAAGGTCGGGATGCTCCGAGGTTCGACCGTAGAGTCCCAAACTCCCTCGACCTCGGGATGTATCGCAGGTCGGCAGAGCGTCCCCAGACCCACCGACCTGACGCAAGATTCCTCGACCAAGGTCGGAATGCTCCGAGGTTCGACCGTAGAGTCCCAAACTCCCTCGACCTCGGAAAGAGCCGCAGATCAATGAAGCCTTCCCAAATCCTCTCAACTTCGGCGGGCGTCATCGGGTCCGTAAGAAGCCCGAGCCCCCCAACAAGTCAAAGAATGACTCCGAAAGTCGACGAGGAAATGGAACAGCCCACTCCGCTATGTGGGGCACAACTCTGGGAATGCAAAAGGTACATCCTACTCGACACTCGCCTTGTCATATTTTATCTACGTGCTGCTAGCGAAATCTCGGTCAAGGTCGAGACCTTATTTTGGCCAAAAATGGACTACTCCTACGAGTCGGTCTAAGACCAACTCCCCACCATACCCCATCTATTGAATCTCCACGACAACTTACGCAAGTCCTCGTAAACTAGGGCCCACTCAGCCCCCATACGCAGACTCCGATGTCGAGCTATGAAGATAACCTCGACCGCTGGCGTACTGATCGAGTTCAAAAATGCCGAGGTATTCTTTAAGGGTCCCAACCTCGCTCACCGAAACCTCGGCAAGGTCCGAGAACGATAATTACAAAAAAAACCTTTGGTGACAACTCGATTATTAGCTCATGCCCCCTATGAAGGATCCAGGAGTCGAGTTCGGAAGCCAACCCTTCCTGTGATCATACGATCCGGGAGTCAAGTTCGGAAGCCCGACTAGACCCCTCGGATAGCGGCGTATACAAATCTAGCACGACCCTGCTTGAAGGACTAAGGCCCGATTTTGGTGCCTCAAAAACCTAAAAACTAAACATGGCAACCTCTGCGATCTTAGAGCCCGAGCTATAGGACTTAGGAAAATTATCTAAGAACCTAAGCTCGGAGCTCTCTCTGGTTGGTATGATCAGAATTTGAGAAAGCTAAGATATAGCCAAGGAAGAAATGCGCCTCTATTAAACAGCTCGAAAGCCAAGATACAAAGTTAAAAGTCGGTGAAACGATAAGTTAAGATTCCGGCCTCATTTACGACAAGAGAAGGAAAAGATAAACACAAAGTGATAAAAGGAATTCTTCATTAATAAAACGCCAAAAGGTTGAGTACAAAACTGGAGGTCGGCCGTTCAAAAGTTTGAAGGTCGACCTCGATTACAATGAAAAGGAAAAAGTAAATCTAAGTCTTAAGGGGCGGCGGTCGTGTCAGCCTCCCCCTCGGGGTCATCTATGGCGATGACTGGAGGGTCCTCAGCGGGCACGGGCTCGGGGTCTGTGGCAGGGACTTCGGCGGGTACCTCGGGGATGCCCTCCAACTCGGCCGTCGCCGTCGCAGGCTCGGCTGTGCCAAACTCGTCCAACTTCGCCTCGGATGCTAGGACGGCGGGAACCTCGTCCGACTCAGAGCTATAACCCAGCCTCATCCTCGGACGGATCGTTGACAAGTCGAACTGAGGGCAAATCCGGGCCATCTGCCTCCGAAAGTTGTCGAAGCCCCGGAGGAACCCGTCGACGGTTTCCTCCTCCAACATGTCGCGGAACTCCTCCGATTCTTTGAAGGATTCCACGGCATGCTCGGCTCGCTCGAACGCCCTCCTTTCTCGAGCCTCCAACTGCTCGATCTTAAGGCGCAGGACTCCGCCCTCATACCTGAGGCCCGTGGCCTCCGACTGGACTTCCCCCAGGCGCGCCTCCGAGGCACGCAGGGCCGACTTTGCCAAAGAGTGGGCGGCCCTCTCTTCTTCAAGCACCTCGACCATGGCTAGGCGCCCGGCCTCAGTGGCCTCCCTCCGCGCCTCGGACTCGGCCAGCGCCGCCTCCAACTCGGCAATTCTTTTCTTAGCCGGTTCCAATTGCCAGCTGAGCCGCCGAGTCTCTTCTTGACACCCTTGGGCAATGAACACTAGGGTGTCAACTTCGTGAATGTGTTGCAAGAGAAAAAGGGTAAAGCAATTATGATTTGAAAAATGTACAACGTGTTCGCCAATAGCCCAAGGAAAATTGGGAAAGTAGCTTATCCGAGCGGTATTGCGGTAGGTACCGTCGACGATCTCTTCCAGCGGCAAGTTCTGGAACTCGGCCCGGTCCGCTGGAAGCATTGCACGCCGAAACACGGTGCGTGCGACATCGGCGTCGTGGATGGCCGAGCTCCCCTCGAGGAGTGGGGATCCTGGCTCGCCCGACTCCTCCCTCTGGGCCCTTGAAGAGCTCGGCTCGTCCGAGCTAGGGACCTCGGGGCCTCTGGTCAGCTCAGGCCCTGGGCGCCGTAAATGGATTATGGTCGCCCCCCCCCCGCCGGGCGACGGGGGCGGGACAGAGAGGGGCTGCTGGGCCCGCGTCGCCGGCGGCCCGTGTCCGCCCCTGGCCAGCTGCGGAAGCCCCCACCTCCGGGCCTCCCGTCCCGGCCGAGGTGGAAGCACCGGCCGATCTCGACTTCTTCCGAGGCTGGGGAATAGCCCCTCCGGCCTCGGCCTCCCGCCTCTTCAGTCGAGAGAAGAGGGACGTGCTGCTGGTCGGCATGTGGGGGATGTCTGAAACGAAAAATTCTCCCAAGTGTCAAACCAATGTTAGTAAGAAGAGAAAACAGATAGAAACAAAGCAATGCGACTACTCTTACCCTCGGGGCGCGCCGAACTCAAGCCCACGCTCGCCAAGGCGCCCTCCCGTAGGAGCTCGGTTAGGTTGAACCCCTTCCCGAGGGCTCATAGGGAGTCCAAGACCCTCAGCTCCCTCCCCGAGGGCTCGGAAAGCCTATTGAGAGCTTTCAACCGAGGGTGCCCCCACCTCGGGTTAAACCCCCACGGCACCTCGGACGCAAGAAAGAAAAATTTTACCTTCCAATCGTAAATAGAGGAAGGGGCACCCTGGAAGAGTGACATACCGCCCCGAAAGGCGAAGTATAGCCACCCCGCATCCGCCGGGTTTTTCTTTAATAAAAAATACCGGCGGAAAGCACTCACCGAGGTCGGGATCCCGTGCGCAAGACACAAGGACAAGAACCCGATTATGGTCCTCCACGAGTTCGGAGCAAGCTGTGCTGGAACGAGTTGGTACTCTACCAGCAAGTTGTTCACGAACTCGTGAACAGAGAACCGCAGGCCGGCCCAGAGCGTCTCACGGTGGACCGCGATCCGACCTGGGGGCGGCCGCGTCACCCTATCCTTCGGCCCCGCAGTTTCAAGATGAAACCCGGGCTGGAAGAAGAACCGGGAGCGGATTAACTCCAACTCCTCCCCCGACAGACTCGACCCTACATCCTCTGGACCAGAACCCATTTTACAGAGAAATGAAATAAACTAGAGGTAAAGGGAGTAAAGGGGAGGAGGAAGTGGAACCCTAGCTAGCACAGGGTGGGAACCTACGGAAAAGTCGCCGGAAATCGCTCCGGGCACCGTCGGCAAGGTTTGGTCGAAAGGCAGAGCGAGGGAGGAAACGGCAAAAACGAAAGGCAACCAAATAGAATTCTTAGGGCAGATTCGTGGGGTTTATATAGACCCCCCTGACGGCCCAGATCGGCGGGTTCGGTTTCCACCCCCCGTCTGGATTACGCCACGTGTCGGCCTCGGAAGCCGAAGCACCGCATTCACTCCGGATCAATAAGTCGGGTACAAAATCGAAGCGCCGTCCCATCGGATCTCACGGCCTCATCATGGGTCTGCAAAACCGGACCACCTTGAAAGACGAGCGGACGTCACCCCCGCTCCCCCCATTTAATAAGCCTCAGGGACACGTGGGGCGTCGATCTAACCTCCGCCTCCCCGGATCATTATCCTGCCAATACGAGATCAGAAACGTCTGACCTCGGATCAAGCCGCGTGTTCATTTTGAGGCACGAAACGGCGTACCCATTTAAGAATGGGACCTCGACCACGAGATCGAGGCGCCGCCCCATTGGGCCCAGGGACCCTCATCATGAGTTCGCCGTACGGAGCGATCTCGGAGATCCAAAAGGCGCTGTCCCCATTGTAACTGCTTCGGGATGCGTAAGGACGCAGACCCCGTTATAAGTTCACCATCCAAAAAGCGACCTCGAAGTGCCAAAGGGCGCAGACTCCGTTATAAAAGCTCCAAGACGCGTAAGGATGCGGACGCGACCCCCTCCGACCTCAATAACTACAATGACAATTTCTACTTCCCGCGTCCGAGCTTGCAAGCTGCTCGGACTCGGAAGTCGGGGGGTAGTGTTGGGAGAATACAGTTTTCCCCCGGTAATATAGTAACCCCGCCACTGGAGGGCCGCATGGCCGCCGACCTCGGACGACTGAGTCCGACCTCAGAACCTCCGACCTGGAGAATTCCCGACCTCAAAGGTCTGTCCCTGTCTACCACCTACTACGGCTGAACCCCTCCGAAGTACGGCCGAGGGCCATATCCTGCCACTGCCCCAGCAATTAATGTGCATGGCCTCTGCAGACCCCCGGTTCACTCAACAATTAATGCGCCTCTCCGGCCTGCTCAGCAATTAATGCGGATCTCCGGCTTACTCCACAATTAATGCGAAACTCTGGCTTACTCCACAATTAATGCGCGTGGCTCCTGTTATCTACGGACTCGCAGCTCTCCATGGCAAGTCGACCCAGCAAAGTCCAATCAACTATGATAAGTCTCTGATCTCGGCCTTACCTCCGACATCAATGCAATGATTCGCCCGATTGCGTGCCAGCTCGGGTCGTACGACGACCTCACCTCCGACATCAATGCAATGATTCACCCGATCGTGAGCCGATCCAAGCAACATGCTGAGCCGTACAACGGCCTCGCCCTATCACATCACAAGTAAACCAACCCCCCTATAAAAGGGAGCCCTTGTTTCTCAGAGGGGGGGACACACCATACTCTACAGATACTGTTCCTTCTCTTTTCCTCAAACACAATCTGCCCCCTCTGACTTAAGCATCGGAGGGCCGGCGCCGGAAGACCCGGCCACCGGCTTTTCTGTAGGCACCCAGACGGAGGACGCCGCCCGCCGACGGACTGCCACTCCCCTGTGTCCACCCGCTGCTCCCCCTCCTCGACCGACGATCGCCCCCGGGTCCAATTTCCAGCAACAAATGGCATCATTTCCTTGTACTGTCTATTGCTAATACATATTCAAAAATTAATATAACATCATCAAACAACACAAAAAATTACAAAATTCAAAAATCATATACAGTTATTTATCAAAAAAAAATCCTTATTCCTATCTTTGCTCTAAAAAAAAAAATCCTTCCTTCTGCATGTAGAATTCATTAGATCGTCCTAATTATGTTATTTAATTGGAAATCAGGAATAAAGATTAGTTCCAGGTGAACCTGAAAAACATGACTCCAAGTGAGACCAATTATAATTAAATTTTACATCTTATTTTTCAGATCTATTATTTTTCATGCATCATACGATATGATTTGATATGGTTTGTGAGACGAGCTTATTTTTGTTTATTTGGCTCTATAGATTTCCTCTCTCCAAGCATGAAGTTGTTTAACTTAGTTCAGTATTTATGCGTCGTGAGATGAGCACTTAGCTTACAAGTAATTTAGTTATGTTATAGGCTATAGTGGTAATGGATTGAGATGGGTAGGTTTACTTAAACGTAACAACATACAAAATTTTGACTTATATTTGACTTATACATATGTTGGAACCCTTCTACCTATGCACATCCATTTAACATTAATCTAATCAATTTTATAAGACTTAATCCCTAAAAACCTAGCCTAATCTATCAAATTCAATTTTTATAATACTTGCTGATTAATTTTTAAATAGTTTAAATGATCATTTCTAAAGAACACTAACCATTTGAAAAATTTTATCACCCTAACACGGCACAGATCGTTTGGATCCCAAACCCTCTAACTTATAGTGATGGCCAGAAAATACGATTCATGCTACGTCTTAGGGCTCGTTTGGTTCGCGAGAAGTATTTTTTCTTCTAAAAATATAATTTCTGAAAAGAAGATTCCGATGAAGAGAATGCCTGTAAATGTACTTTTGGTATGCTTGGTTAAACATAAAAAAGTGACAGATTTCCAGAGTGCTTATGTTTGGTTGACCATCCCCTTTTCTGAAAAAGTTATGTGTAATTTCTATTATACTCTTAATTAAAATTAGGTTGCCTCTTTAATTTGAAGGGTTTTTTGAAAAAAATAAAGATGGAGTGATTCCTACCTCATATAAAAGTAACTTTTCCATATTTCTTATGGAAGAGATTTTCTCATAAAATATGAAAATTATATTTTCATGAGAATATAATTTTTTTATTTTTTTAAAAAAATTTCAATCAAATAAGAGGCATCTAATTATTTTTTCGTTGATTTTTTTTTTTTTTTAAAAAAAATTAGACCAAAACCGTCGGTTTAGGTTTCGTTGGATCTGTTTAACTTTTGTTTCTCCCTAGGTGTGGGGCTCCGGTCCCGGGCTTTTAATTCTTGCAGCCTTCGTACTCTACTTTAGGCATTTAACGCTGCCTAAGTAAACAATCAAGATAAAAAAAGTTTTTGTCATTAGCACGGCCTTAATGTCCACCGTCGTTGCCTGCGGTTCCATGCAAGGTTGATGTTTTTTCTATTTTTTATAAAACAAATAATTCATATAGATATCAAATAAATACATTCAGTGAAATAAGACACAAAAATATGTGAAACAAAAGTGCGCATATTCACACGGGTTCACACCACTTCAACTCAATTCATCACTCCATTGGCATCACGGTATATATAAGTTGCTCGCAAGAATGTACACTTTTTATATATTACTAAGGTCCCGTTTGGGAGAACTTTTGGAGGGTCAGAAAGTACTTTTGGATGAAAAAGGATATTTGGTAAAAATTTTGGAAAGCTATTTTAGTTTTTCCCGAAAACTGAAAACAGCTTTTTGGAAGAAGCTTCATTTTGGAACTTTCCGAAAATGTTGTTTTCAGTTTTGTCGGAAAGCTGTATTTTTGACTAAAATACCCCTATTTGAAAGTTTCTTTTTCCTCCCAAAATCCTCCATCCCACCACCTCTTCCTCTCTCTCACCATTTCCTCTCTCTCTCTCCCTTTCTATCTCCTTCTTCTCAACGCCGAAGTTCGGCGAGAAGAGGCGCCGATGGAGGATAGAGTTGGGCAACGGGCCGTGCCGGGCCGGCCCGGCCCAGGCCCCCCGGGCCCAAATTCTAAGCGGGCCGTGCCTGGCACGGCCCGTGAGGCACGGAAGGCCAGCCTGGCCCGGCCCCCGGCCCCTCTATTGGTGGGCCGGGCCGGGCACGGCACGGCACGGGCCGTGCCAGGCACGGCCCGTAACGGGCGCAAACGGGCCGTGCCAGGCACGGCCCGCAACGTCTCTAAACGGGCCGTGCCTGGCACGGCCCGTAACGGCTCCAGACGGGCCGTGCCTGGCACGGCCCGTCTGGAGAGGGGGAGGGAAAATAGCCGTTTCCAACGGCTATTTTCGGGAAAAAGTCGATTTTACCCCTCCCAACAGTCCAATAACGGCTGAATGGAGGGGTATTTTGGGAAAAAATTTTTTTGGGCTTCTATAAATAGCCCATTCCTCCCTCATTCTCACCACACCAAACCTCTCATTCTCTCCTTCTCTACTGCTATTATTTCTCTCCTCTAAAGTGCTCTTCTAGCAATTTAATTTTTAGTTTGTTCAAGTGCTACACAAGAGGAGGTTCCTGTTGAGAAGAGAAGGTCGCTTCTGTTGAAAGCACAAGAGGAAGCTCGGAATCTCGGCTCTGCCTCTGCCCTCCGACCCTCTACTCAATTCCTCCTTGCGGTTAGTTTTTATTTTTTGAATTAATCATAGATATGTCATCTTTTGAGGAAAGTCAGTTTGGCATTCCTGTTTCTGAGGGAGAAGAAACTAATCCCCAACCCCCTGTTCCTAGTTCCTCTAGAACTGGTGAACCGAGTGAAGGTCAAACCTCTTCTCGTAAGAGGACTAGTACTGTATGGAATGAATTTGATAGAGTTATGGTTGAGGGAGTCTGGAAAGCTAAATGTAAAAATGTGCCAAACTTTATAGTTGTAGTAGTAGTGGGGGAACAGGGCATTTAAAAAGACATCAAGAGAGTCATAGGATGCATGATTCTCATGCTCAAACTCAAAGTAGCCTTAATATACAAGGGGGATTACTTGTAGGTAATTTTGCATATAATCATGAAAATCAAAGAAAAGCACTTGTAAAATGGATAGTTAAGGATGAATTACCTTTTAGTTTATGTGAATCTTTTAATTTTGAAGAATATGTTCAATTAAACCTACAACCTGCTTACAAAAGAACTAGTAGGCGTACATTTAGAAGAGTAGCTATGACCAATTTTTTAGCAATGAAACAAAATTTAATTGAAACACTTTCTACTTTAAATGTAAAAATTTCATTAACTTCTGATATTTGGTCAGCATCTGTAGGTAGTAATTGTTTTATTGCCATTACTGCTCATTATATTGATAATGATTGGCAATTAAATAAACGTATTCTTGCTTTTCGTGCTTTTGATTTTCCACATTCTGGGCAACAAATTTCAAATATAATTTATCAAACTGCATGTTCATATAATATTAATGATAAAATTATGTCTATTACTTTTGATAATGCATCTAATAATAATTCTGCTGTTGTATTATTAAAAGACTCATTGCATCCCATATTAGATGGAAATTTACTGCATATTAGATGTGCATGTCATATCTTAAATCTTTCTGTTCAAGCTGGCATGGGCATGATTCAAGATGTGATTTCAAAAATTAGAAATGCAGTTTCTTTTATTCATGCTTCTAGATCAAGACTTCAAGAATTTAAGGAATTATGCATAAATCATGGTAAACATTTTAAAAAAATTTAAACTTGATGTAATTATTCGTTGGAACTCCACATATAGCATGATACATGATGCATACCCATATAAAAATTTATTAAGTGCATATATTAATGATCGTGGATTAGGATTTACATTGACTGAAACTGATTGGAATAAAGAAAAAATTTTGGAAGATTTTTTGCTTAGTTTTATAATGCTACCAATGTTCTTTCTGGTATTTATTACCCTACTTCATGTTCATTTTTACAACAAGCATATATAATTAGTCAAAATTTGCAGAACATAGATATGATGATGTTTTAATGCCTATTATTCACCTAATGGAATCTAAATGGAATGAGTATTGGGACAGGATATGTCCTATGCATAACTTAGCTGCTGTATTTGATCCTAGAGTTAAATTAAATGGCGTGCTAATTTTACTTGATGCATACGCTAAAAATATGAATCAAGATGCTGAATCTGCTAAAGATGAGGTAAGACAACTTCTTTATGATATTTATGCTATATATGATGAAAAAATTCGTGGATCTAGAACACAAATACAAACCTCTATTCCTCCTTCTAGTAGTTCTCGTTCGTCATCTATTTTTTCATTCATTGCGCAGAGAAGACACACACATGCTTCAAGTTCCTCTTCATCTTCTTCATCTTTAAGTAGTGAACTAGAATTTTATTTACGAAATGATCTTCAGTCTGCATATGATGAAAATCAAATAGAGAATCTAGATGTATTATCTTGGTGGAAGAGTGTTAGAAATCAATATCCTGTTATGTCTGCAATTGCACGCGATATTTTAGCTGTGCCGATGTCCACGGTAGCATCGGAATCCGCTTTTAGTGCAGGTCGGCGTGTTCTTGACGAAAAGAGAAGTAGGATGACGGGCGAAACGGTGGAGATGCTTCTCTGCTTCAAGGATTGGCTGGATGCTGAGGGCAAGACTTCAAGATAAAGGTGGACATAATACAACATCCTCTGATGATGATGATACAAACACTACTGAAGACTGAAGACTGAAGACTGAAGACTGAAGAGTGAATACTGATTCACTGAATCACTGATGATTAGTAAGATTTCTTAATTTTTTATAATTGTACATTTTTATTGTATTCTGGAGGTCAGGACCAAGGTCCAAACCTCGGCCCTTTCTTAGTTTCTTATTGTATTCTAGAATCTAGAGGTCAGACCAAGGTCCAAACCTCCCTTCATGTACCATTTTTGATTTAAATTAATAAACTGGTAGGGGTCTATGCCAAACCCCCCACCATTAAGGTGGCTTTATATTCATAAATCAAGATTTCTTAGTGTTCAATATTTATTAATTTATTAAAAAAATTTTATCGGGCCGAGCCGGGCCCAGGCCCGGACCGTGCCAGGCTCGCGTGCCAGCCCGGTCCAGGCCCTTATGGGCCGTGCCGTGCTGTCCCGCGGGCCGTGCCGTGCTTGGCCCGCGGGCCTAGACCGGGCCGTGCCTGGCATGGCCCGCTGGCCAGGAACCTCTAGCCCAGCACGGCCCTATCAAAGGGGCCGTGCCAGGCACGGCCCGGCACTGTAGCTGGCGGGCGTGCCAGGCACGGCCCGCTTCGTGCCGTGCCGTGCCGGGCCGTGGGCGGCCCGGCCCAGTGCCCATCTCTAATGGAGGATACCAGAGGTAGAACCCAGCATGAGCAAGGACGACAGCGAACATCAAGCCATTGGAGTGCCCAGATCTGGCGACATCCCGGTCCAAGGGCAAGGAGGAAATAGGGAGGAGCGGGTTCTCGGAACGAGTGAGCTATCAGGGGTTTTCATAGCCCTCTCTGGGGAAGAAAGGGAGAAAACGACCGAATCCTGCACAACCGCCACGAAGCCGCAGGGGTCCTCGTCGGTCTATAGCGGAAGACGCCGCCTGGGTAGATGAATAGACGGAGGAGGAGGGGGCGAGGGGGATCGTGGTTGACTCGGGGTCGTTGCTAGCGGTGGCCTGGCAGAGGGGCTGGGATAGGAGGAGGCGGGCAGAGGAGTTGAGATGGGAGGACGGGAGCGGGCGCAGGCTCGGCTACGGGCATCCTGCGACGCCATCGGCCTCGGCCGGCTTCTCCCGGCGTGTGTCTCCTCCGCGGAAAGGAGAGGGCCGACCATCGCAGGCACTGCCGGCCTCGGGCCGGCCCCTTTCGAGCTTCGATCCGCCTCCTTGCCTCGCAAGAGAAGAGGGGAAAGGGAAAAGAAGTTGGGAGAAGAGAAGAAGAGGAGAAGGAAAGAAAAGTTCGGGAAGAAAAGAAAAGAAAAGAAAAGAAAAGAAAAGAAAAGAAAAGAAAAGAAATAAAAAGAAAAGAAAAGAAAAAAAATAATTTGAGAAATGATTTGAGAAGTTTGAAAGCATATTGTTTCTACATTTCAAGAAATATTATTTCAATAAAGATGAATGTTCCATCAGTATGCCATAACTTGTACCAGAGGAACCAAATTTAAAAATTTCTGGCTATAGTTTTCAAATATCGATAGTATTTGAACACATAAAAAATAGCTGCAGTTTTCAATACCAGTGAAATTCACCCTCCAAATGGCTTTGCCTTTTATGTTATATTTGAAAAATTAATTTACACTAATAATTATAATATTTATACCTTTATTATTGTATTATACTATAAATATAATATTATATTACATTATATCATAATATATTAATATATTATGTTAAATAATTTAATATTATGTTATATTATGAAAAATTAATTTATGCTAATAATTATAATATTTTATATCTTTATTATTGTATTATACTATAAATATAATATTATATTACATTATATCATAATATTTTGATATGTTATGTTAAATAATTTAATATTATATTAAATTATTATCCTATAGTATACAATGTTATAGTACTATATTATAATAATATTATATTACATTACAATAATATTATACTATATTATATATTATGTATTAATACATATTATATTTTATTATGCTTATTATATAATACTATATAATGTCCTTTATGGTCATTTTGTCATATAAAAATACTTTCTCAGGTTGTTTACCAAACACATATTAAAGTGCCACAATACTTAGAAATTTAGTTACCAAAACAGCAAACAGCTTTTTATAAAAGCTCTATTTCAGAAAGCTCTACTTCCAACAGCTCTACTTCTAATAGCTCTACTGCCAACAACTCCTCCAAATAGGGCCTAAATATTTAGAACAGAGATGGATGATCTCTATCTCTAGCCTACTTCCGTACTCAGCCAATTACAGTAGCTAGGTTGTTCCTTATATAATTTTTTTTTTTTAACAAAGATAGGGAATGTAAGAGACTTTATGAGGAGACTGAAGGAAAAGACAAGGATGAGAGAAAAAGAGATAGTTAAATACGAAATCAGAAGAAAGAGATCGTACCATTCGAATCAAAATTTGTGGTTGCTTGATGTTTGAATGAAATATTTGACAACCTAATAACCTTTTCTTCTTACTCATGAGTAAAAAATTTTCAGGTCTACTAAATACAAATTATTTGTCAAACATGATTTGGTGGTGATAAAAATGAGCAGGAAATCTACAAACAAGAACATTTCATCATGCACCCATTTAGAAGATTAGAATAATTCACCTTAGCAGCACATCTTTAATAGCCCATTTGTCTGACAATCATGACTACTGAAAACTAATGCTGATCGTCGAGGGTAAGCATTACTCGAGTGCTATCTGTTATATACGATTATTAATTCTTGGAGATGCTGAAAAAAAACAAGAAAGTTGGTTGTATTATTTACAATTTCAATGACTTGTATTATGTTATTATCAAAAAATAATAGAGTATTCTGCAGTGGAGTTAAACATACTGGTGTCGGTTATAACAAATTCGGCATCCTGAATTAATGGACCAAGGGACCTTGTTAGAATATCACACACAAAGAGAAAGAGAGAGAGAGAGAGATTACAATGAAATAATAAATATATTAAAATCCAGATCAGGTCACCTTATGGTAAAATTATATATTGTTATCTAGAATGCGAGCACTAATCATGTGCATTCGAATTCAATGTGTTAAAACCCAGAACATTCATTGAACTGGAATAGGTGGCCAACCTAGGTTGAACTATGGCATCACAATAAAAAAATAAATATATTAATTATTGTTTATTTATATCAAAAATAGATTAAAATTGTAAATATATTTATATTAAAAATATAACAATTAAAATTACTAGTATTTTCCTAATAAGTTTGTAACCCTAGAAATAAAGCACGACATAATAGCATCATTATCAGATTATTACATTTAAATTCATCAAAGAATGATAACCATGTGAAGACACAAATAGCACAACATGAAAGAAAAAATATATCATTCTACAATATAAATTGAAAAACAAACTTTGATTTTCAAGTTTCAACAATATATCAATTTCTTGGGATAAAATACAAGAACATATAGAAGAAAAAGGATATAAACATATTAATGTATATATTTAATGTTTTTATTCTCGTTACCTAACAACAGGGTCGGGAGGAAAGAAAATGAGAGGGAGAAGAGAGAGAGAGAGAGGGACTTCAACTTATTGATGTTGTTGTTGGTGGCTGGCCACTGGCTTTCTTCTGCTTGTGTTAGTGTTAGAGAGGTTTGAGTTGTCGGAGATGGGAGAGGGGCTAAGGTGTTGGGGTTTAGGGCTTCGAATTGAGGAAATCTCAAGCTAACCCAAAGAAGATTTAAAGTTTTTATTGGTTTTTAAAACCTAGTTGCTTTGCTCAAATTAAAGTGGTTTGGACAAGCTGTCGGTTTAAGGGCAATCCTTTTGTTAAAATGGCTAGTTTTAAGATAGTTTAGGTTTAAGTTTCTATCCGAACCGGAAGCTAGATTGTTGATGGTTCAACCAACTGATCCTGTTCGATCTTCAAAATATTGTTTGGGCTAATATTTTGCCACATGGTTCTTAAGATGGCTAGTGCATGTTTGTGGCTATACGGTGCTCCATAGTTAGTGGCACATTACTATACTTGAAAGGGACCTAAATCATGTGTAGAAGCCAATGCGACAAAGACATACGTTGAAGCAGATAATGGTAAGTTCTTACACTATGCTAGTTGGCAAGCTGCAAATTATAACTCTAAAAGAGTAAAAACTTTAGGCGTATAGGCTTAAACATAAATTAGCCTCTGCTGCTTAGCACTATACTCGCCGATTTGCAAAACCATTGGAAACTAGTTCTTTGGTGGTTTCTTGTTGTTCCTTTATGGATATTTAATATAAATATTCTCCAAGGTGCTAGATATTTTCAGAATATTTCTGTTTTAAAAATTTCTAACGTTTACTTTAGAAGAAAAATATATTCATGTGCATCTCCAATTTAATGACTATAACTTATTATACAAAACACTCATAGACTCTGCCAAAGGAATATACATGTACTCTGAGCCAATGGTCAAGAAATAAATTTGTGATATCTTCAAACGAGAAAAGAAAAGAATTTCAGTAGCAAAGAAAAAAAAAGAATGCTATGCATATAACAATCTTATCATAAAAAAGCTATCGTATTGTCGATGTCTCTAGAGAGATAAGAGAGTGGTACTAAGACTGATGGCTTGGCTGAGCAATTGCGCGAGTATTCCACTGGCATCAGATAGCCAGAAAGAGGATAAAGGAAAGAAAATAGTAAGAGTAGCATGGGTCTATATCTTGACTTTCAAAGATTTTCGTTACTGTCGGATTGCCTAATAGAAGGATGAAAAAGTGGAGTGCAGCATGAACTACAAGTTACTTTTTTGTTATTGGTAAATTAAAATTCTACTGGAAATAAACTAAAGCATTGAATTTAAAAAGTAAAAGCAATGATGACTTGAAGATAAAGATAAAACTAAAAACTGGTTGATTGGCTGATTGAGATAATGGCCCTTTTTCCAATAGATTATATTTAGTCATTTATATTAGAAGACAAATAATATTGTAACTACCTTATCCCGGTGTGGCAACTTATCTCCAAGTTGCTATTGCAATGATTTTGGCAACTGATATCAATTGTCCTCGGCTACTTAAATTGTCATAATTGCTAAAATTTGTATTGTTTGTCAACCTAATAACCATACTCGATCGTTCCTAAACCCATTACAATTAGTCTTCATTCGGCCTACTTATAATAGTTTATCGTAGCTGTCATTTTACTCAGTCTATGGAACGATGCCTCTCTCTCACATATCTTCTAACTAGTTTCAAGTCAGCTCCCCTGCAATGTCCTATGCTTTGTCTTCAGCTATCACTTTCGCCCCCAATTATCATTAGAGTGTTGAAGCCCTATGTGCCATCATGTGCTCGTGTGCTCTAGGTGCCATCATCTGGTACGATGTGGTGTAGATACATAGCTAATCAATATCGCATGTAGACATATGCATGCGTGCTTATATACTCGAACTGGAAACGCAATTCAGATTCATGCATACAAACTTTCATCATAAATCGCAGGAATAAAAGACTAATGATCTCCAAGGTCATGAGTTTAAACTTAACTTATTAACAAAAATCAAACATACACCATACACGAACATGGTCGTGAGTGCACTTGCCCATCAGCATTGCATGTATACGTGTACTGACCGGAGGACGTTGCAATCGCTGCGTGCTGTTCGTGAGTTCTGAGCATATATATCCCTTTCACCGTTCTGGTCCACCCCTAAAATCCATTGTGAGACCCAATAGTCCCACATCGGAAAGGACTCGTTCCAGAGCCTGGGCATATGAGGTGGATGTCTCCTAATTCTGGGTGCCTCACGTGCCCTGAGGAGGCGGGGGCGTGACATTTGGTATCAGAGCCGAGGACAGCTCTTGTTCGATGGTGGAAAGGATGTGAGGCCCAATAGTTCCACATCGGAAAGACTCGTTCCAGAGCTCTGGGGCATATGAGGCGGGTGTCTCCTAATCCTGCAGACGCGTTTTGGGTAGAAATAAAACCGAAAAGAGATGAAGGACGCTTGCGTGAAGCTCCGGAACCGGACAATATCTGGCAGGGGAGCCTCACAGTCCCTCATCATGTGGCCCCCACATGGGCACTGGATGCCTCACGTGCCTCGAGAAGGCGGGGGCGTAACACCCATAATAAAGAATAAGTGACCACGGTAGAAAATAATTTGATTATATTTATTTTAGAAGGGAGCCAGTGAGTACTTTGCAACTGCCACCATCCGCTTTGGGAATTCGAACCCTACCAAACCCTTCGGTTTTGTAGCCCCTTGTTTTACAAGGGTGGAGAAAAGCTTGGCAGGCCTCTGTCCTCATGGAGACCGAAAGGCCACCCTACCACCTTAATTGCTTTCTAGTTACCAACTAACCTTGTTCTTTCTATGGTTTTTATCACCAAGAAATATATGCCAATCCATAACTATTGAGCAACAATCCGTGCCTGAGATACTTGTTAGGTCAATTCTGTCAGTGTACCAAAATTTGGGCTACGTACGCGATGAGCATTAAGTTCATTGAACCAAAGTCGAGCTATTTATCCACATTGGAGGTTTGGGTCTAATCGCGAGTGGTGGATGGGATGCATTGGTCTCGCTGCTCACAAGCACGACTAATCGCGTACCGACACTATGCTTCTATTAAGGAGTCAGGGTTGTGCCTGCTTTAATCCCACGTACTAGGGAAACATGCGTCTCATGAACATATACAATTTCTTCGTTCCCATTGGCCTACCTCCTTGTCTACAAATTGTTGGTGGGGCAGCTTGGACACTGTTAGATCTGTGACAGTGCTTGTGGGTCTTGAGCAAGATAAGGGAGGGTGGTTGGGAAATTTGATGAGAAAAGGACAGGGCCACTTGGCATTAGCTCTTGTTCCTACACTCAATTGAAGTCGTGTGGGCCTGTTGAGGACTACAAGGTTTTTGGGCAACTTCGCACGCTGCCAATGATTCAATCCAACAAAATGAAAGTTCAGAGGACACCAAAAGCAGGGCTTGAACAAAGAAAATATCAAATTTTAAATAAATCTGGTTTGATACCCGCCGGGCTAAAATTAGATATAATTTACACCTAAGGCTCTGCTTGTGATCAACTCTAAGATTTTAGTTTTACAAATACAAGTATGTTGGGGGTCATAATTTACCATAACAAATGACATACATCTCAAGGTAAGCAGATATTCTAATTGTAAGGTCAGCCATTAATATCATTTTCTTCTTATACATGGTCCATGCGTGCATGACTCGCATAAAAGTTTGCACTGCTTGCTATGTGTATATCATGCTAATAACCCAATCATATATGCATAACAAAGTCCAGTTATTTACCTAATGTTTGTAGCTTCTCTTTGGATGCTTCTCCACCCTCAGGGCATTGCACAATCCAATGCTAATTTGGGAAAACATAAACAGTAATGTCTATGTTTACTAGGCTGAAATATATATCTTTTTTAATCTCATATTTCCCGAGAAGGTGACACTTGGGTCAACTGACATTTTCTAGCAGCCTAAACCAGTGTCAGAACAAAGCGACATGTCATAAAATATGGTTGGCTTTCTTGCTTTATTTCAGTAGAACACTCCTTGGTGAACAAAATAAAATTCATACATAAATTCTTGCCAGAATAAATAATACAAGCAATATCTACCTATATGTATGCATGTATTTATATGAAATGGAAGATTTGAAACATTATATGATTTAGTTATCGAAAGCTAGTGAATTTAGATCCACCTATGTTTTAAAATATATAGATCATGAATTATAAAATAGAATTTTAATTTATGCACCTGTCATGTTTTTTACTGTCCTAGAACATTGATACCATTCATTGTTGTATCAATTTAATTCATAGATTAGAGACCGCCAAAATACATAAATTTTGGTTTCTAAATATTTTTATGATATTCAATAATTTAGGATCTTGAATTTGAGCAGCTTATCATTAGTTTTAAAATTCTTAATTTTCTTTTTGAAAAGTTAACATACACACACATATATATTAGATAGTAAGATAAAGCCCGGCTTAATCGCTTTTACTAACCTGATAAGTAACAACATGATATGTGATTACATAATCTATATTTAGCTATGTACATACACTTATTTACATCTTTAGCATGTGTGATATGATGCATAATTTTACTCACCGATTGCGAGTGGTAAGGAAGTATATGCACCATCTAAGTTCAAGGGCTGGGTTCCCTAGAGATATATAATTAGAAGGGTTACATGATAAAGCTAAAGGATGGTCCCATGGCACCATAGCCTATGAGCACGGCTGAGGATTTAAATTTTATAGAAGGTGGTCCATGTTTGATAGAATGCTAGGCAATCATGCAGATTGTGGCCTTCAAGCTTTGTGGGTTTGTCAAGCATCCGTACAAGCAAATGCTGTCAATGTAGGAGAGCATATGGCAAATTTCTACAGTCTAACTTGCGTTCCCTAGCTGATGGCTAGTTCCATTAGAGAGCATTTTGTTCTTTCTTTATTTTATTTGCTTTGGCAACAACCTACAGAATTACATTAAACTCATGAACATTCAAACAAGATGGCACTACATTGACATGCATGAGATCTAGAACGGCGCCTCTTCGTGGAGAATTTAGAGGTTTGATATGATACATAATTTCATTTATAGATAACTATCTCCTAATTTTAGACTAATGACATACCTTAGTATGTAATAAAGTCTAGTATTTCCTGAGCGTGACATTGAATTGTTTTAGGGGTTGCACAATTTGAATCCTGCAATGCGACGAACTTGTCATGGAGGGTCATGAAGATAGCATGTGTCGGTGCCAGGTGCAAGAGGATATGATAAAACTCAATGGAGCACAAGATAGGGTTCGACCGACATTTTATTGCTCAAAAGTCTTCTTAGGTAGCTGGGATCAAAGGAACTTGTGCCCACAGTTGCATTTGGAGTAGTCTCGCTAATGAGTTAGGTTATGACCCAACTAGACCGGACACCTAACCCAACTCAACTCCATCTGAGAACGCAGCCCTACTCGAGAGCACAACCCTACCTGAGAACAACCTAATCTCTAGACCCATGAAGAGAAATGAGAGATGTACCATGTTCTCATCCCGTTCTCCCTAACTCTTCCTCTATGCCACCAGACATTATATCCTACACCGTGTGCACCAATATGGTCGTACACCATGCCAATCACATTGTCTTGTTCCTACAGGCCAATCACCAAAATGAGCGCATAATGAATGGGATCTATAAGAATGACATGATCAGATTGGCATGGTGCACGACTACATGATGCATGCGGTGTAGAATATAATATCTCCTGTGCCACCCTCTTCTCCATTGCATCTGCCACTCATGGAGGCCTCGTCGCCATGCCACCATCACCTCCTCGCCATCAAGGACACAAGAATGAGCTCTTTCAAGCTCATACTCGCCTGTGCCTTCCCTTTCAGCCGCCTCCTCACCCTTGACCGTCTTATGGAGACCCGCCACAATTTTCTCCTAGATGAATTCTTTTGCCCCACCACTTTTATTCACAATCTCGCTGCCCCTTGGATCCTTCTTCACTGCTATCCGCTCTCTCTCCCTCCACCACCGCATCCATCTCCATCATTTATGATGCCATTGAATGTGTCTAGCTTCTCTCTATTGTGCGAGTGATGTGCTTGATCTTATAAAGAGAAGAGGAGAGGAGATGAGGATGAGTCTGGATAGGGGTTGTATCTTTTGCACAAAAGAAGAATCCACCTTTCTTCTTATAAATCCATTATTGGATTGCACAATGATCTCTTCGAGATCTGTGTGAATGGGCGAACGAGAGAGTTAGGAGTGCTTTGAGATATGTGCGGGATGCGATCTTACGGTCAACCTTGTGAAAAAAGATCAATCATTCTTCATGCTAAAGATGCAACCCGAACTTGATGGTTCCCATTTGGTTAAATTTGGGGCAATCTGGTTCCATCTCAGGTCGGGTTGCGTAATGGGTCGGGTCACATCAAGCCCTACCTATTGAGAGGTCTATGAGTATACAAATAGTCACTAACAGTTTTAAATACCAACCTCGAGGTGTATGGACTAAATGTCATTGGATGGGTTAACAAGAATAGAAGCAATTAGCACTTTTTTGTTTTTTGTTTCCATTAATAAAAGGAGGAATAAGGCTTCACCAATCTGATTAAGAAACAAAGGGGTGCTAGAAAACTATGTAAAATACTTCAAAGAATAGAAGAAGGGAAACGAAGATTAAAGCCGGCAGATTCATGGCCAACACAATAGCTTCCCAATTGATGAATACAGATGGCTTTCCCTAGTACAATGTGACTGCCTGCTGTAATCCTGAGGTATTAAGATTCGACATTCCTCTCCTTCCGTATGGAGCAGCTAGCAGCTAATACCAATGAATCCCATGCTGTTTGATTTTTTTCTTTTTTAAATTGTAGCTCTTTTCTCCATTTTGTCCATGGTCTCCTTAGAGCAAGTTTAGTATTGAGGATCAATCCACAGGCTCTGCCACTATCATGCTAGGTTCGAAGGGAGAACAATCAAGTTAACTGGCTCCAATTATTTTTGCCAACAAAGGAGAAAAAAGGGCTCTGAATGCTAGTATGTTTTGGGACTCGTATACCACCAGAGTGTGTTGACATTGTGCTTAATTCATCAGGAACCATCGAAATGTGGTTAGTTGCTGACAATATTTACCATGTCGAGCTTTGGGACATGAACCAGAATAGGACCAAGTCTGTAAGCAGGTTGAGCTCTATTTTCATCAAGTGTGTAAAGGAGCTCCTCACAAAATGGTAATGGCTTGCCATTGTTTCCCTGATTTACCTTTTCTCTGCTGGCTGAAGATACTGAGGCCCAAAGTAAACCAACGCAATTTTGATTAATTCATCATGATTAGATTTGGCTTGAGCATGATCGCCCTGGATGATATCACTTTTGAAATCATGATGTTAAGAAATAGTATTGTGGTCTATGTGGCATTGAAATGTGGATGGCATCTGATGGCAGCTCTGGTGATTTGGTGCCTGACAGGGAAGAGCAGATTGGCTGGCTCAGGTGAGAGGAAGATTAATTTGCAAGCTATTTTTATAGTTTTAGATGCATTTTGTAGGATGAAAATAGCTCAAATTATCACTCATACAAGATTGAGAATTATTGTCATTTTGTAGGATAGCATGTTTGTCATTAAAATTAGAATAGCATATCAAAGTATCACAAAGCTCGAGAGTAGCCAGATTGAGAGTGGCTATGTTCAGGGTTTGAGGAGAATACCGACAACTAGAACGAAGGAGTATTTGTTTTTGTCTTGATCATTAGAAAACATGGACAACGTGATAAGAGAAATGTGCTGAGATTAGAAATACTACCATTCCATAGAAATAACGAGGATTATTTGGTTCAGCTTGGCATGTTTGTCTTGCATGCAGGAGAGGGCTGGGAGTGGACGTAAGGAGGAGAAGAAAGAAATAGGGCAACACTTTATGGCAGCATCAAAGATTCAAGCTTTGTGGAACCACCCTGCTGGCCCTAAAACTAGTTTGTCCTCTCTCTCTCTCTATCTCTATCTCTCTGCTCTTCCTATATTTCACCCCCATGAATTTCATTCCTTAGGTACTTCACTTTTACTTTGTCAACCTAATGAAATTGCACTCTTGTATTCCCCTCTCTATGTAGAACTCCATCATGTTTAGTACAATGGTTTTCATTCTATTTGATTATTAATGTATATGTATGTGTGTGTGAGGTTGGATATTTGGGTTTTACATGGATTAAATTAAGCCTATACATACTCTTTTCGCCTAATGTGATTTGCATCCGCTTCCTCAGTTCATTTTCCTCCTCAAATTAGATATAACCACATACGGTCCTCCCTTACTTCCTTAATCTTCATTCCTACTCATCTCCTTTTAGAGTTAGTGCGTCCCACTACCACCTCAACCCAATTCACTTGCATGTTTTATACCAAAATCTAGTACTCTATACATGTGCACATGTGTAGTGCATGCATGCACAACTGTGTGTGTTATTGTAGAAGCATACGAGAAATTTGTGGCAGTAATTTTGAAATTGTTAAAGTAATTGTATAAACATGATTAGTCTTGGATACTTCTATATTAAAGTGAAGAACTCCTAGTGTAGCACGAGAACTAGTTGAACCTTATTTGTAGGAATCTTCCATTTAGTGGGGGGCACCTGCTTTCTAAATGTTTTCTTCCTAAATCTTTTAAAGAGACCCACTTCCGCATATCCGTCCAAATTCTTTAAACCAGAAGATTTAACAAATTGATGAGTCAATTAGTGATTGTATTAGACTTCATGCTAATTCCGAACGGAAAAGGGATAACTATATATGATATAGTTTATAGCTTTATATGTTGCTTGGATATTGTTACGGATGACAATGTCAGACACTTTTATGTTATTTTGGATTCTTGAAAGTACAAAAAATGAGAGTCAATCGCACAACTATGAGAATATGCATGGAAATAATGTCCAATATATATGCCTATCTATTGTTCTTGTCAATAATCATAAACATCAAGATTTGCCAGAACTATTTGGAAGTAGCTTTCTGAATGCTTATCCGCCAGTTGTTCTCATTAAGAGTTACTTTAAGTGTTATCGTAAGGCTTTTTCACATTGTTTCTAATTTTTTTTCTTCCATATTTCATTATGTTCTTCCTTCCTCTTTTATTCCTTTTACACAAACTTGAGCTCTTCTTCATTGGTGCCTCCACATATCTTTGTTTCATATTCTCATACTATTTCAATTAATGCCCTGTTGCTTCATCGTCCATTGTTGGAAATTCTAAACCTCCTCTGATGTATTCATTCCTTTGCTTGTGTTTCCTAGTTTTACAACAAATTCATCTCTACAAGTCTTCCTAATTTATGCTTTGTCTCCTCAACTTTTATCCTTTCTTATTGCCATCCTCTTATGCAATGGCCATACTATATTGCATCTGTACTCCTCAGTAGGGTACTTCCTTTTGTGTTTGACAGTCAAGGGTCCCAAGAAGCAATATAGAAAAGAGGGTGCATGAAGTAAAGTCATCACATCAATCAAGCTTATTGGACTACTGGAAAAAATAAGAATGAGAAATCTTTGTTTAAGCATGCTAGAAGGGTGGGTTTTGTTAGAGTTTATGGAAAAACTGCATCTTCTTCCTTTTACTCAATGTCCATGCTTTTCTTTAGTCTAATTTTTCCATCTTATGCAACTTGTCCTATTGTAGAGATTTTTTTTTCTGGGGGTGAATTGAATTTATAAGGTATAACTTATTTGCTTATGTATTTTGACTTTAGTTGGGTGCAAAAATGGTTTGCATGACCTAGTTTTTGAACAAATCTTTATCGCAATCGCTCAATGTAATGTAGTTTTGTCGTCCATGATGGCATACCTGCTTCCTAGATTTATTAAGAATGTAAATGAAGAGGAGATCTGCCATGAAGCAATTACATTTTAGTCACTGCTGTAGCATATTATACATGTCTTTTTTTCTTATTGCTACTGGAAACTGTGTTGATATGTAATAGGATATTGTCATTAGTTTAACATTTCTTAATCTTGTTTTACTATTTCAGTTCATTTCTGTTGACTATTTTGGACTTTGCTCCAAATATTGGTTTTGAGAGGGACCTATTTGCAAAATGACATTTGATTATATAAAAGGTACATGTTACCTCTTTTCCCGTGGGATGAAGGGCTTTGTTTTGTTTTTAGGTTGAAAGGGTTTTCAGCCGCCGCCGCACCCATCTTCTTCATCCTCCCGTGCGCTCTCGGTCTCCTGGCAACATTTGACTTGGGTTCCCTTCTGTCTTCACTCGCTGGAGGCTTTCTTCCTTCTTCCCTTCTTCAACCGTGGCTTCTTCCTGTGGCTTCCCTGTTTCCGTGAGCCCCTTTCTTCTTTGCTGTTCACAGAAATTGCAACAAGGGAAGGTATGGTTTTGATACTCATTTGATCTACCATTGGAGCCGTAGAAAGGTTGATTTGCATACTACACTTTTGATCTATCATTGTGGCTGCAGAAGGGTAATCCGATCATGTTGTTTCTTGCTTTATATTGGTTTTATATTGCCTCCTATTGTGATCATTTGGCAGTCCATATTTTGGGCTCTTATGTATCTATGTTTGTACCCTATTGGGAAGATTGATATAGTGGATTGTTCCTCCTCCCCGTGGATGTAGGCACTTGCTGCCGAACCACGTAAATTTGGTGTCTTTGTGCTTATCTGTTCATGCCTGTGATGTGTTTGATGGAATGCCTGAATGAGACCAATTGTTAATTGGTAAGCCGGATACAGTGAGTTTTGTGCCCATTAATCCCAACAATTGGTATCAGAGCTATGGCTACTGTTGGGCAACAAAATTCATCTAGGGCTAACGATTCGGCTTTTGTTTCTCATTCCACTACCATAAGGCATGAAGTGGCTGTATTTGATGGCACAGGGGACTTCTCACTATGGAAGATAAGAATGAAATATTTGTTGGTTAAGGAGGGTGTAGCAAAAGCCCTCAAGGGTATGGATGCAATCCCAGGAGATAATGAGGCTGTCAAAGAAGAGATTAATGAGAGAGCACTAGGAACTTTGTTTTCGGGTTTGAGTGATAAAGTCCTGCGAAATGTTGTGGATCTTGATACAGCTAAGGGAGTATGAAAAAAATTGGAGAGTCTATATATGGCAAAATCCCTTACTAATAGATTGTACTTGAGGGGAAAATTGCACACATTTCGTATGGCAGAAGGGACTTCACTCAAAGATCACTTGGATGAGTATAATAAGCTCCTACTTGATTTATCAAATATTGGTGTTGAAGTAGATGAAGAAGACAAGGCTTTGATCCTCATCTACTCATTGCCTAAGTCCTTTGAGCATATTACTACTACTATGCTCTATGGAAAAGAGACAATAAGTCTTGAAGAGGTAGAAGCTACTTTGTTATCCAATGAGCTTAGATTGAAAGTACAGCTACAACATCAAGTTCAGACTCCAGCTCAAGGACTTATAGTTAGAGGTAGAGATGAGCAGAAGAAAGGTGGACAAGGTAGAAGCAAATCCAAAACCAGATCAAAGTCTAGGTCTAGAAGACCAGGTGTTTGTCACTATTGTAAGAAACCAGGCCACTGGAAATCAGAATGTAGACTACTACAGTCTAAGAAAGAGAGGGAACAAAAGGATAAAGGAACCGTCTCAGACTCGGCAACGGTTGCAGTTTCATCAGCAGGTCACAACAGTAATGATAATGATGCAGTATTTACAGCTGCTTGCAGTGTCAGTCATCCTGATACTTGGATTGTGGACTCTGGAGCATCTTTCCACATGACACCCCATAAGGAATGGTTCTCTTCTTTTAGATCATGTGAGGGGGGCACCGTTCTTCTTGGAGATGATGGTATTTGCAAAGTGGAAGGTGTTGGTATAGTTCAAATTAAATCTAATGCAAACACTGTAGTGACTTTGGACGATGTCAGATATGTTCCTCAACTAAAGAGAAACCTTCTCTCAGTACATGCTTTCGATAGTGCAGGTTTCGAGGGCAGATGGGGTAGAGGATCAATAACTATCAATAAAGGAGTATTGACTTTATTGAAAGGAAAATTGTGTGGGACCCTTTACTATTTGGATGGTAGTACAATAGTTGGACAGGCTTCAGCAGTACAGTCTTCTACTGAGCAGTTGACACACCTGTGGCATCAGAGATTGGGCCACATCTCAGACAAGGGTTTACAGGAGCTGAGCAGACGTGGTTTGCTAAGTGGTCAGAAGGTTGGTGCACTTGGATTCTGTGAGCATTGTGTGTTCGGAAAACAACACAGGGTCAGCTTTTCTACAGGCGTGCATAGGACAGCTGGTATATTGGATTATATTCATTCTGACCTATGGGGACCAGCCCCAATTACATCTAAGGGTGGATCTAGGTATTTACTCACTTTTATTGATGACTACTCCCGCAAAGTCTGGATATACACTATCAGAAATAAGAGTGATGTGTTTGACACATTTAAGAAGTGGAAGGCTATGGTCGAGAGGCATACTGATAGGAAGTTGAAAACCTTCCGAACTGACAATGGATTAGAATTTTGTTCTACTGAGTTTAATGACTTTTGCAAATTAGAGGGCATTGTCAGACACAGAACCACAGTAGGTACACCTCAACAGAATGGTGTGGCAGAACGCATGAATCGCACACTAATTGAGAGAGTCAGATCTATGCTATCTAGTTCTGGATTAACTAGAGATTTTTGGGCAGAGGCCGCTCACACAGCCTGCTACATTATAAACCGATCTCCAGCATCAGCATTGGGCATGAAAACTCCGGAAGAAATGTGGACAGGAAGACCTGCAGACTATTCAGTACTCAGAGTCTTTGGGTGTCCAGCTTATGCACATGTAAGAGATGGAAAGTTGGACCCTAGGGCTAAGAAGTGCGTATTTCTTGGATACGCATCTGGGGTAAAAGGCTACAGATTATGGTGCACAGAGCCTGGATCCCAAGGTTTTTTAGTCAGTAGGGATGTGACATTTCATGAGATAGCTACTCCTTTAAGGCAGCTACAGCCAAGTTCTTCTGAGAGAGATCAGGGTCAGGATCAGATAGATAGGACTGTTATGAATATTGATCAGACTATCAGATCTCAGAAGCAGCAGGCAAATGAAGATACTTTTATTCTGAATGAGCAGCAACAGCAGATAGATGCAGAGATACAGACTCAGGAGGAGGTTACCATGGAAGGTCAGGATCAGATTGATAGCATTGCCACTCGTAGACCCAGGCGTTAGATCAGAACACCACAAAGGTATGGCTTTGAGGATTCAGCTTGTGCTGGGTTAGTTTATTATGCTCTGAGCATTGCAGACACTATTGGTGATGAGCCGACCACATATCAGGAGGCTATTAGTTGTCCGCAGGCTGAACAATGGACCATGGCTATGGTTGAAGAATTACAATCTTTAGAGAAGAATCAGACTTGGAAATTAGTCAGATTACCAGAGGGCAAGAAGGCAATAGGCTGCAAATGGATCTTCAAGAATAAAGAGGGAGCCAGTCATCAGGATTTAAGATATAAGGCCAGGTTAGTAGCTAAGGGCTATTGTCAACGGGAGGGAATTGACTATAAGGAAATATTTTCTCCTGTAGTTAAACACTCTTCTATTCGTGTGTTGCTTGCCTTAGTTGTTTCTCAGAATTTAGAGCTGGAACAGCTAGATGTTAAAACAGCTTTTCTTCACGGTGATTTAGAGGAACAGATTTATATGCAACAGCCACCTGGTTTTGAGGTTCCAGACAAGGAAGATCATGTATGTTTGCTCAAGAGATCATTATATGGTCTCAAACAGTCTCCAAGACAGTGGTATCGCAAATTTGATAAGTTTATGGTCGACCATGGATACAAAAGATCTCCATATGACAGTTGCGTATATCACCAGCGGTTTTCAGATGGATCCTTTTGTTACTTATTACTGTATGTGGATGATATGATGATAGCAGCCAAGGATATATCAATCATCCGAAATCTGAAAGCTGAGCTCAGTACTGCATTTGAGATGAAGGATCTTGGACCGGCAAAGAAAATACTTGGGATGGAGATCAGTCGTGACAGGCAGTTGGGTAGACTTTTTCTTACTCAGCATGGATATATTAAGAAAGTCTTGGATAGATTTGGTATGTCCACGGTCAAGCCAGTCACTACTCCTTTTGCCAGTCATTTCAAATTATCTGCCACACTCTGTTCCCAGACTGAGGATGAGGAGAGATATATGTCCAGAGTGCCATATGCAAGTGCAGTAGGTAGCATCATGTATGCAATGGTCTGCACTCGACCTGATATTTCACAGGCAGTAAGCGTAGTAAGCAGATACATGGATAAGCCTGGAAAGGCTCACTGGTCAGCTGTGAAATGGATACTTAGATATCTAAAAGGCACTTCCAATTTGGGATTGGTATTCTCCGCACAGAGTAATTGCACTGTTACAGGATTTTCTGATTCAGATTATGCTAGTGATTTGGACAGGAGGAGGTCATTAACCGGATATGTATTTACTCTCTCTGGTTGTGCAGTCAGTTGGAAGGCTACTTTGCAGCCTACAGTTGCTTTGTCTACTACAGAAGCAGAGTATATGGCGTTGACAGAGGCAGCAAAGGAAGCTATTTGGTTAAGAGGACTAGTACAGGATTTGGGTCTCGAGCAGGACCGTTTGGATATTAATTGTGACAGTCAAAGTGCTTTGCATCTTGTCAGAGATCAGATGTATCACGAACGCACTAAGCATATAGATGTCAGGTATCACTTCATCAGAGATTTGGTGGAGAATGGTGATGTCCGGATTCAGAAAATCTACACTGCTCATAATCCGGCTGATATGTTCACTAAACCAATCACAGCAGTTAAGTTCAGGACTTTCCTGAACTTGATTGGTGTGAGCACTTGTTAATGCCCTTCCCGGCTTGTGGTGAGGAGGAGGTTATTTTATCAATCCATATTTGATGATAGGTACATAATTTGTCGCAAGGAGGAGGATTGTTGACTATTTTGGACTTTGCTCCAAATATTGGTTTTTGAGAGGGACCTATTTGCAAAATGACATTTGATTATATAAAAGGTACATGTTACCTCTTTTCCCGTGGGATGAAGGGCTTTGTTTTGTTTTTAGGTTGAAAGGGTTTTCAGCCGCCGCCGCACCCATCTTCTTCATCCTCCCGTGCGCTCTCGGTCTCCTGGCAACATTTGACTTGGGTTCCCTTCTGTCTTCACTCGCTGGAGGCTTTCTTCCTTCTTCCCTTCTTCAACCGTGGCTTCTTCCTGTGGCTTCCCTGTTTCCGTGAGCCCCTTTCTTCTTTGCTGTTCACAGAAATTGCAACAAGGGAAGGTATGGTTTTGATACTCATTTGATCTACCATTGGAGCCGTAGAAATGTTGATTTGCATACTACACTTTTGATCTATCATTGTGGCTGCAGAAGGGTAATCCGATCATGTTGTTTCTTGCTTTATATTGGTTTTATATTGCCTCCTATTGTGATCATTTGGCAGTCCATATTTTGGGCTCTTATGTATCTATGTTTGTACCCTATTGGGAAGATTGATATAGTGGATTGTTCCTCCTCCCCGTGGATGTAGGCACTTGCTGCCGAACCACGTAAATTTGGTGTCTTTGTGCTTATCTGTTCATGCCTGTGATGTGTTTGATGGAATGCCTGAATGAGACCAATTGTTAATTGGTAAGCCGGATACAGTGAGTTTTGTGCCCATTAATCCCAACAATTTCATATATGTGTTTGTTTGTGTGCATTTATGAGGGTAAGCCTTGATGCAATGGTAAGGTTGCTCCATTTTGACGTGAATGTTAGTTTGAAATATAGAAACAACACTACCAGAAAACACGCGTATAGTGACGGGACATTAGTGACGGACCGTTATCAGTTACTATTTGTGACGGATTAGTGACCGACAGAAATTTGGTCACCGTGGTGTAAACTTAGTGACCGTTTAGTGACAGACCGGTCACAGAATGCGCGGGTAGGATGGGCGCCAAACCTTAGTGACCATCATAGTGACGAGGTATCTGTCAGCAATATGATAACCAAAATTGCAACCAGACAGTGACAAATGCAGCCGTCACAAATATAGTAACCCTAGTATTTATAAATTTTTAAAAGATTATTTTTGGCAGTAACAGATTATTGACAAAAATTTCTGTCACCAAATTTAATTTTTAATTCCAAAAATATTAAAAATATTATTTTTGAGTAAACCTAAATTAAAAGAAAAGATAAAAGGAGGAATATCCAAAATGAAACTAAGTGTGCCCGCCGTTCCGCCCAAATTTCTTCGATAATCCAAATTCCAATCACTCTCTATAAAACTCAAATTTCTTCTTCTCATTTTAAAATCTCATGGTGTCGGCCATGACCCATTTGCACCCCTATTGCAAGTTTTCTGCTTTATAGAATTTTTTTATCATGCTTTATATTTTTTTTTTTTTTTTTTTTTTTTGCTGAGAACGGGTGCTTCATACAGTACGGGTATGAATACACCCAATAAGATCAAAATACAAAATCTCGTGGAAATCATGCTTTATAGTTCAAAAATATTTTTGCCTTGCAAGTCCCGTCCAATCAGCCTTATAAATAAAAAATAATTTGATATGAAATTTGGCTTGCAAACCGATTTAGCCCAAATCAGCCTTAGATATACAATTTGGCTTGCAAACCGACTTAACAAAAACCCTAACCTTTCCCTTCCCTTCCCTTCCCCTCCCTCGCTGAGAGCCGCCGCCGCCGCACCCACCCCCCCCCCCACTCCCTCGCCCCCCCTCCCTCGCTGAGAGCCGCCGCCGCACCCCCTCGCTGAGAGCCGCCGCCGCACCCCCCCTCCCTCGCTGAGAGCCGCCGCTGCCTCCCCTCCCTCGCTGAGAGCCGCCGCCGCCGGCCCCCCTCCCTCGCTGAGAGCCGCCGCCGCCGCCGCCCCCGCCCCCCCTTTTTCCTCGCTGAGAGCCTGATAGCCGCCTCCTCTCGGTGTCGTCGCCTCTTCAACGACCGGCCGGCGGCTCTTCGCGTCCTTCTCCCCCGGACGGCAAACTCCGCGGCTCCGGTCACCGACTCACAGTCACCGGTAAGAGTTTTCTCCTCCTCCTCCTCCTCTTCAAGCTCGATCCCGGTAGATTTTGCCCAAGCCCGGAGAGAGAAAGAGAGAGAGAGAGAGAGAGGTGGTGGGGCAGCGAGAGAGCTCGGAACAGTAGGTCTCCCAAAAATAAGGGTTCAATGTAACAGGTATCAGGGAGAGAATATTATTTAGTTTTAGTCATACATTGAATTATCTTAAGCATGCTCAAATTCTATATGTTTCTTTTCAACCCTCCTTTAGCACGACCATCTATTTTGATCCCTTAAATGGAGGAATATTTAGCCTGAGATATTTTTATTTTTTAATATGCCTCACCTCTGCTTCTAGAACTCCTATTGTTTGAAAAGAAATTGTGCTAAAATTCCTCTATGTGAGCCTTATGCAACATAGATATTTAAAAATCCTATTAATGAAGGAAGAAACAAGTGAGCACTGAGTAAATACTTGATGTTACGGGCAACCTAGTCCTCTGAGCTTCGTGCATAAGTAAAATTTGCCTGCAAATTTGTTTTATGTACTTTTGATATGTTTAAAATTGTCTTAGTTGCTTTTAATTGTTGTCGTTCATGCTTATAAAATTTCAAGTACTACATTTTCTACGAGGCTGAATTAGCTTTTGTTGATGTTGTCAATTAACTTCTGCTGTCTTCCATTTTCCTGGGCTAGCAAGTAGTCTTTTAGAATGTTAATGGTCATGTTGTTATATCTTATTTGCTGTTTAGTTAAATAACTGTGATTACTATATCATCTGCCACAGGGAAAATCATGGCCACCATGAACATGAATCTTATTATGGAGAACGGGACACAGAAAGTTTAGTTGTGGTATGCTTATTGTTTCGATTTAAATTTGATGTGCAGTAATTAATCATCGGCACTGTCATTGCACATCATTGCCTTATAGTGTACTCGTCTATCATAAGAGTTAGGCATATGCATTGTCACTTTATTTGTTAGCCCTGTTAACTGGTTTAACTGCTTGTTTGGAGTTCTTAATTTTAGGCAATGGAAACTCTGGTTGCACCTGTTCCAAGAGAGTTCCATAAACTAGCATTGGATGACAAATCTGGTCAAACCATCGATACAGCAAAACGGCCTGCGCCATTGACTAGTGGGTGTAGAATAGAAGGTTTTGTGCTTGTCAAAAAGGTAAAATAAGCTTCTGCATTGAATTCATTCACCATTTTGAGTTTGCAGAATCTTCTATGATGTTAATGCAAATGTTACTGTAAGTCTCGGAACCATTTCTATGTACTTAAAATTTTTTGATTGATCAGATACCTTGTTACTGTTTGATGCTCCATCATGATATCAGTAGTTGACGCTTAGTTTAGCATTAGCAGCACGAACACCAAGCCATAACTTATTTTCGAGGAATTGGACAGGAAGTGAAATATTGACTTCCTATATTTACACTGTTTTGATGTTTCTAATGTTAATCACCTGTCAGATAGCAATGAACAGGAGTTACCTATTTGTACCATGCCGATTATGAAACAGAGGCTGTGAAGAGAGATCTAAATGTACCCTCTTTGGATTTGCAGATTGAGCATTACCTTCAATTGGTAAAGACTGAGATAGCATCAAGAAAATCTTCTCGGGAGTTTAAATTGCTAGAGGAGTATGAGTATACAGCCCACAGTAGTTTGGTGCACAGTCTGCATATTCCTGCTGCCAAATTCCATTTTGAGCCCTCTCCTATGCAGGCTGGTTTCTGACACTTGGATACACATTTACCAAATTCAAAATCTGCGAGCTCATCGTTATTTTGAATTTCAGGTCTTGGTAACTGAAGTTCCAAAATCCTTCTCGCACTTCATTACAAATGTATGTGCTATCATTGGAGGCATTTTTACGGTTTGCACTCGATCTCTTTAAATGATATCTTCGGTTTTGTACTGCCAAATGCGTATGAAAAATTTGACCTTATTGGCTTTCAGGTGTCTGGAATATTGGATTCTATCCTGCACAATACGATCCGGCTTATGAGAAAGGTTGAATTAGGAAAACAATTTTGATGGGCAAAGGTGAAATATTGGTTGTACAACGGGTCCAAAGTTTTGCTCATTCCCCTAGTTAGCAATTCCATTTTGAATGCTTTCACTCATAAGAGAAGTGAAGTTGTCATGGTAAGTATAATTTTTTTATAATTCATAAATATTATTGAGCTTGCTCATGTTTATCTCTTGTTTGATCCACCATAATGTTTTTCTCTTCTTTTAAATCAACTTGCAGGCAAAGTATTCAGCTGAATACTCCAAAAAATATGGTGATGCCTCCACCTCAGATGCTCCTCCACGTGATTATGACTTGTGGTTTGACGCAACTGATGTCCCAACTCATGGCTATGTCTATGGCTTTAGTCCCCTAGAGGATCTCACTGGAATTATTGGGCAATCATCATCTGCTTCCACCTCTACAGGTCAAGCTCCAGAGCTGTACACTCATGAAGACCTTTTACGTATTCTTGAGCAGGAAAAGAAAAAATGGCAAGAGGAGGTTCTTCAAAAGATGAGAGAAGAGATTGGCTTTGGACCAAGGCATGCAGATCGGGGGAGTAATGGTGATTCTGATTCTGCTGATCATGCTTCATTATAATTGTTTTTGCCTTAGATGATAGGTCTTTGCATTCCTAGGAAGAATGAAATCTCTGTTGATCTTTATGACATATTTTTAGACTTTGATTTTGATGGATTCAGGACATGTTGATGCCAATTTTGAATGACATTTAAAATGACTTTTGCGTAATGTTGAATGCCTTTGCTATTAATGATATTACTATTATTATTATTATGTGCCAATCAATGTACCAAATGTACCAGGTTATTAGATTGTGATCGGTGACCAAATTTTGGTTACTAAATTGTTTACCAAGTATTGTGACGGATTTTGGTCAATAAAAATTGATTTTGCTCAGCGCGTTTGTAACCAATTAGTGACCGTAAACTTATCACTAGGTCAGTGACGGGATTAATGACAAATGTAGTGACAAAATGTGTGACCATGTCTGTGACGACTAAATCTGTCACTAAAGGTCGTGACAGATTAGTGACCAAACTTGTGACCGCATTCTGTGACAAAATCAGTGACGAAGTTGCCTTCGTCACTAACTCCGCAACTGGATAGTGACGGGAAATACATAATTTCTTAAATATTTAATTCTTGAATTTGTAACGGCTTAGTGACGGCGGTTCTGTCACGGAGGTTAGTGACGGGAATCGCCGCCGTCATGGAGAATTTAGCGACGCGTGTTTTTGTAACGAAGTCAGTGACGGGAGCTCCGGTCACAAATTCCATATTAGTAACCGGAAACACGGTATAGTGACGGGAATCTCCGTCACTATACGCGTGTTTTCTGGTAGTGCAACCTTTCTGGATGTAGGGATAAGGTTGTGTACATCTGACCCTCCCTAGATTCGGTGCGGCAAGAGCCTCGTGCATTGAGCCACCTTTTTTTGGTGTATATCCATATGTTTGCAGCTTGCCTATGTGCATAGATATGTTTCCGTGTAATTAGCTCCTAGGTTTGTATCATGCAACATTTTCTTTTTGGGAACTGCAATTTGGAAATAGTTCTAGTACTATTTCTTGGTGATTTCTCTCCTTAATTCTTTCTTGTATGCAATTAAGAAAGTGGATAGAGCCTGGTTAACTTTGATACATTTGTCAAGTAAGTCTATTTTCATCAAAATGTGCATCTTTCTAGCAAAATAATTTAAAACTCTTCCCCTATATACTCTTTGAAACAAGTTTCTTAGCCAAAACTCAAAAGATAATATGCAAGCTTTTTATTATGAATTGTAATACATGTTGAAAGCCTAGGAGTTTTCAAATGCTTATACATCATGTCTTCATAAAGTTGCTAGGGCAACTGAAAGAGGACTTGGTAGGTAAATATCATTGAAAATTGAGTGGAAATAATCATATGCAAATTCTCATTTTTTTACCTTTTTATTATTTGGTGTAGAATTCTAAGTCTATAGTTCTATAATCATGTTATTTCTTGATTCTTATGTGCAAAAGTAACATGTGCATATTAACAGTTCATTTTTGTGTCCCAACTTTCAAATGGGGTATCAGCATTGCAGATATCACTGACTTCTCCATGCCACCTGAAAAGATTTCCTGTCTCTGGATCTGCACGGTTGAAAAGACTCCTGATTTTCTAATTTTACCATTCCCGTGGATATGCTTTGAGGTGGTATTTCTTTGTTATTTTTTACCTGCACTGGAGTTATCTGGTTGCAGTGCAGCACAGTGATTACAGCAGTACGTACTTGCATCTCTGATATTCCTAAGTTTGATTAACTTGATCTGGTATGCTTCTCATGTCTTGCAACTGACCATACATAAAAGAAACTAACTGAAGTTGTTGCGATTTGGATGAATCCAACCATTCAAACCAAAGTCCAACGCTACACTCAAAGTTCCAATCCAAAACATACAAAGTCATATTGGGCCAGTTTGCCTAAGCCTTCAAGTTAAAGTATTCCAATAGAAAATCTGGTTGATATACCTGAACATAAGACAGATGGCCCTGGTCCAGTTCTGGTACACACCGCCCAAATTATTATTACCTAGTTCATTGGTTCTCTTGGTTTGAGTTTGGACTTATAATTGACAATTTACTTTTAATTGGACTTGTTTAGAGTAGGATGAGGAAATTTGATTTATTACTACAATTTAGTGTCAGAATTTATTTTGATTTATGGAAAATTTGTCAGTTACATGGTTTGTACTCATGGAGGTTATGAGGTCAATAATACAGAAGCATTTTGAGACAGGAGGGAAGAGGAAGAGATTTTGTGTTCAAGACTTGCTCAAATAAACCTCATATATAGAATCGCTGCTTAGCTCATCTTTTTGTATTATATTGTCCTGTACTGTGAGCAGTTTTAGTTCTGCCATTTGCAGTTCATTTATCATTTAAAAAATTAGGTCACTATGGGCCAAATTTGGTCCAAAGTATTGTTTGTTGAGTAGGATTTGGTTAACCTGGCCCAAGTTGCACCCTTTCTGCCTAGTGTCTCCTCTTCCCGTCTTTTTTCCTTTGAAATCCTCTCTTCTCTTTAATTTTGCATCAAAAATTTATATGACAGCATCAAAGTCAAAATTCTTAACCATGTCTACCACAAATCATTTATATCATCTATATCTTCTCGATCTACATTTTCCATCTATTGTTAATGCCTTGTTGTCATCTAATCTTTTTCCCTGATTCTCTTCATTCTCTTCTTTCATTCTGCTTTTCATCTAATCTTTTTCCCTGATTCTCTTCATTCTCTTCTTTCATTCTGCTTTTCAATTTTCATCATAATTTCTTATACTGAATACATCTTCCACTAAGCCCGACCTAACTTTCAGCCTAGGAAAGCTATCCTCTTTATCCTTTCCTATCATAAAACAATATTCAACATTATTGAACCCTATTTCACCTTAACTCAGGACCTCCTCTAAAGAGCAGAGGTCCTGTGTTCAAACTCTGTTTCCGCACTTTTTAATCTCATTATTAAAAAATTTTATATATTGGACTCATCCATTAAAGAAAAGTTCGGCCCACATGTGAGGGACAGTTTAAGAAAATATAAAAAATATAAATAAATCTACGTCATTCAATCCACTTAAGCTCATGGGATAAGTAGTGATTTCAACAGTATTTAGTGCCACTCTTTCCAAATAAGTCGGTGCAATTCTTAGGTACATGGTAATCCTTAACCTATTGCCCTCCAACAATACTTATCTCAATACCCCAAACACATCTTATGCAAATCAAGTATGAGGTTCACAACCACAAGAAGCAGTAAACTTGTGTCATTGATTACTTCAACATGAAACTATATATTAGCTTTGCTTGCCGATATCCAACATCCTCTTAACAACAATAACAGATAATATTGCATAGCTTTGGTGACGATTGTGATGTATTTGGCACATGTGTTCCATGGGAGCAAGATTATATGGTGGTTGTGGTCATATTTGAAGAAGCTTTGATGGCTGCGATCCCATATGACAAGTGCAGTCCCACTTTTAGCCATTCTATTCCTCGTGTTTCTCTCCCTTGAGCAAGATATCGACTAAAAAGTGGGCACTTTTGTTAAAAAAGATACGTACAGGGTGCCTCATAAGTGGCAATATGACAATGCTTGAACCCAATAAAGATTTAGAGCACATGTTCTTCTTAATAGAAGGTTTGACGGATCTTATTTTCTTTCATGTTCTTGTGCATAGGAGAATTACTCAATCGTAGCTTCTTCCATCTAGTCTCTGTTCTGAATGATCAATTGCCGATCCAAAATAAATCCAATATGGCTCATTTGGCTCATCTACTTTTGGTTATGAATTAAGATTGGTTATTGGCTGATATGGCTGGCCCTGTGACTGCTGAAGCAAGAGGTTTGGTTTAATTGTATTGTAGAAGCCAAAACGCTATGTTGCCTATATTTACTCTAATTGCATTTGAATGTCTGTTCCCATCTTATACATTATAAGTGTGCAACCCTGATATCAAAATATAATTAGACTTGGCATGTTCATTGCACATGAGAAGAAGCATGATGTGATTTCAATCTGAGTCGAGTTTGATAAATGCACTCCTGCTTGTATTGGTGCATGTTGCTAGTTCCTGTTTTAAGGAGGAGGGGGAGCAGTCCTGAGATGGACACACACTACAGGAAAAGTCGGTTTTACCGACGTTTTTGGTCTAGCGTCAAAATTTGCGGACGCTTGTAAAAAGCGTCGGCAAAGGACGACGCTAATAAGCGTCGGTGTAGTCGCCGGATAAGACGACGCTAAAAAGCGTCGTCGGAAACGGGCCCTCTCTCTCTTTCCGTTTTCCCGGCCACCGCCCTCCACCCTCAACCCATTCCAGAGTTTTTTAAGAGGGGATCATCATCCCCATTCTTCGTCCATTCCTCGTCTTCTCTCTCTCTCTCTCATCATCATCGCCCCCCTCCCTAACCCCCTCCAGATTCAAGAAGCAGAACGGCTCCGGCGATGATATCTTCGCCCGCCTCTTCGCCGCCTCCTTGGATCCCGACTTCGCCCCCCTCTCCCTCGAACCACAGATCCTCAAGTTCCGCCTCATCGCCGGCGAGACCCTCTACGGCCTCTTCCTCCTGCGCTCCTCCCCGACCCTCGCCGGCCTCGCCGGCTACGACTACATGGTCGTCGACATGGAGCACGGTTCTGGCGGCATCGCGGAGGCCCTCCCCTGCCTCCTCGCCCTCGCCGCCGCCCGCACCCCGGCCATCCTCCGCCTTCCGGAGCTCTCCGCCGCCTGGGCCAAGAAGGCCCTTGATCTCGGCCCCCAGGGACTCATGTTCCCCATGATCGAGTCCCCCGGCACCGCCGAGCTTGCCGTCTCATTCTGCTGTTTCCCGCCGCGCGGCGTCCGCGGGTCCGTCCACATAGTGGTGCGCGCCTCCGCCTACGGCATCGACGACGGCTACCTGGCGCGGGTTGACGAGGAAACCAGTCCTCCTCCATGGCATGAGCCCAAAACCACCATTTCTCTCTCTCTCTCTCTCTCTCTCTCTCTCTCTCTTTCCCCGAATTTTTGCTATTTTATATTGTGTTTGCTGTATAAGAACTGATTGTTTCCTCTCTTTTTTTAACTTTTATTTGTTTGAATTTAGTTTACTCGTTCGAGACCTGCTTGACTCTCTTTGTATCTTTAATATGCTTCTTGATTACTAATATGAAAATAAATGTTCGTATATGTGCCGCTTGTATCTAGTTGAAGTATTATTACTCTCTTATCTGGGTAAGTGCTCCAACTAGATTTGGTCTTTTGTTGCTAATTCAGTAGGATTTATTTAATGTTCTTCCTTTTTCTGCTTTTGAGGGTTTCATTACTTTGTTTTCCATCTGGTGTGGGTTTTTGGCTGTTAGCGTCACCTGTTTGGCTTAATGGTGAAATTTCGATGCAACATCAATAATTTTGTGGCTCTTCTAATGCAGCGGAGGCTATCCTTCTCGGTTTCCAGCACTACCTGGTTATGCTTGGCACTACTGTTATCATTCCTACTGCTCTTGTTCCTCAGATGGGTGGAGGAAATGTATGACTTAATTACACAAATATGCATGATCCATGAGGTTGATGGTTCGTTTAGCTTTTGTTTTTAAAAAAAATTGTACGTGAAACCACTTTTATTGCTTTAGGATGAGAAAGCTCAGGTGATCCAGACATTACTATTTGTGGCCGGCTTAAACACTCTGTTACAGACCTTGTTTGGAACTCGTTTACAAGGTCAATTTTCTAAACCAATTGGCTATCTTGGTTTCTGAACAAAACACTTGAAAATACTAATGAGATTTCATGAACAGGCCTTCTAGTGTTCCTGAAGGAGCTTATGTTCAGTGGGAAATTGAGCTACTTGGCTTTGAAATGCCTAAGGTAATGAAGCTTCTTAAGTGCTCCAAACATCTGGAACTCTTATGTATTGTGGTCCTTCTCTCTGTTTTGCTTAAAAAAGGGGGGGATTCTTGTGAATTTTGAATTGATTGTTTTAAATTGCTTAGAACCTCTAATATGTGCTTTGATCATCTTCAGGTTCTTTTGACAGAGGAAATCTCTGGGTCTCTACGTAAGCTGAAGGTACTCACTAGGTTCTCATTTACATATTGATTTAATTATGATTGGCTTATATTCTAAGTGATCTTCTTCCATGTGGAGTACTAAACTCAAAGGAAGGGTGGCATCTTTCCTTATAATTTACTTCTTCCATAGCCTTATTTAAACAAAACTTGATATTTCTGCACATATTTCACAGACTGGGAGAAGCTGAGAAGGCAATTCACCATTACAAGCTATCACGAAAGGAAACCAGCTCTAATGACTTCTCACAAGAGCATGCTCTCCAGACCCATTTGGCCAAGTGTAATGAAGCACGTAAGCAAAAGGATTGGCTCACTGTGTTAAAGGAATCACAGGCTGCTGTCTCTGCTGGTGCCGATTCTGCACCACTGGTCTTACATTACAATAACCTTTCAGGTTACATGGTGGCAGAAATTATACCTTATCTTGTTTCATGTATTATCTTTGCCTGAAAGTATATATGCCTAAGCTTCCTTATCTATTTCCTTGTCCAAATTGATTCATTATTTCAAAATGTTAGTTTTTACTTAATATTACTATGTTATATGTTTTTGCCACACCGCATATCGTTGCCCTGTTGAGATGCAATCAGGTTCCATTTGAAGATCTAACTGCAATCAAGATTTGAGCAGAACTTACAGTGAGGAACGTCAGTTGAACGCTGTCTACAAGATTTCCTGTGTCATTTTGTTTAATATCTTCATAAGAAGAGTATTAACTGTGGTTGGGTAGAGATAATTTAAGTCTATACATTTTTTCTTGTTCAACTTCATCTTACATGCCCATTGTGTTATGCTCTTAAGGTCTTTGCATTGCAAGAGGAGGAGGCTCTTAAGCTCCTAAGGCATGACGATGCAGATTCAGTGTTAAATGGTGCCGCTAGGAATGCATACATCCTCATAATCCGAGCACAGGTTGATATGGCTTTAATTTACATTCGTATTTTTATTTTTTTTTCAAAAATAGCAATCCCAACGCTTTAAAGCGTTAGTAAAAAAAAGTTGTGGCACGCCTACGCCGACGCTTTAAAGCGTCGGCGAAAACCCAAAACTGGGAAGGCTTTGGACTTTCCTGACACTTTAAAGCGTCGGCGAATGTAGTTTTTGCTGACGCTTCTATTAGCGTCGGAAAAGCCCTGTTTTTGCCGACGCTTTCTCTTAGCGTCAGCAAAAACTGGACCCACGCCCACCTGCCCGACGTCTGACCCACGCTTTGGGGTGCGTGGGCTGGAAATTCACCGATGCTTAAATGCGTCGGTAGAGACCAAAAAAACCGCCGGAAGATATCCTTTCTTTTGTAGTGACAGTTTGATAAAATGCTCTCAAAAGGGGTTCCACACCTTGGTTTGCTTTATGATCGAGATTATGCATTTCAGGTGCCATCGTTTGAGTCTCAACCAACTACAACTCTACTGTTTACTCTTTTCTCTAGCAATCCTTGATGTTTGTCACATTTCCTCCAGTTAGTTGAAATGTGCTAGTATTTGCTGTCACAATCGAAGCTCTAGAAATCTTTTTCTTTTTCTTTTTCCTTTTTTTTTTTTTAACTTTGGCCTTTTTAGTGTTGATACTGCTGCTTGTGTTTGATTAATTTTTCTTTAAATGCAATATTTCTTATCTTTGGTATGAGAGGTTCATGTGAAGGGATGATAAGCAAGACCTTTCTGCACCTTCCGGCAAATGTTTCTATTATTTCAACTGATTTCATGGTAATCCAGAAGGGTATATGCAGCTGCGGAGGTATCCGCTGCTCGTCCTTTCAGGGGTATTCCAAAATTTGCTGGGAAGCTTGTATGTGCCCTAAAATCAGGCCAGTAATCTGTACCCAGAGATTTGTGAGGACAATCGTGTTCAAAGCATTTTGTTCGGGCGATTGCATGGAAGCTTGTTATCAAATTGGATACATTATCCCTGATATCAATTGGAGCAAGCCTTTCATTGTCATAGTCCTGCATAAATGAGTGTCATATCGGTTTTTGGATTCATTATCCCTGGCATCAATAGGAGCAAGCCTTTCATTGTGATAGTTCTGCATTGGCTGATAAATGAATGCCACCTGAGTTTTTGGATACATTATTTTTGATATCAATTGGAGCAAGCTTTTTTTTTTATTTATTTATTTACTATACAACAGGTGTAGGTGCAGCTTATGGAATCAGAAATAAAAAAAAAAAAAAACTTTGGAATAATAAAGCCGCATAAAATCTCATCCAACTTGTGGCAATATTTGCCTCTATGTAAACATAAATAGCATGATGGGATATGTTGGGGGAAAACCCAAGTCGTCCCGGAACAAAGGCGCTGATCAGAAGGCGCCGATCGGAAGGCGCCCGGCCAGGAAGCACCCGACCGGAAGGCGCCGACCAGAAGGCGCCGACCTGACCACGCTCGAACTAAGGGCGCCCGACTCGGCAACTGCCTCGGCTCGGCACCCGACCAGGCACTGAATTCCGAAATGCCTTGCCTAAGTATTCGACCCCAGCTTAAGCCCTTAAAGGAGCCTTACTCCAGATACTCAATCTCACCATATCCTGCTACCGTCGTCAAGCCATTAATGCACATGGCCTTCGCAGGCCTCCGGCACACCCGATCATTAATGCGCGTGGCCTCTGCAGGCCTTCGGCGCACTCAACCATTAAATGAGTATAGTTCATGATGATCTCCGGTTCATTCAGCCATCAAAACGTATGACTTCTCCCGATCTCCGGTTCACTCAACGATTAAAGCGTATGGCTTCTATCGTCTACGGACGTCGAGCCTCTTACGGCAAACCCACTTAATCGCTGATGATGGCATGACTCGACGACGACTTAAGGGCTCCGGCCTGATCTCCAACAGTAACGGTGTTGACTCACACGATCGAACATTAATTCTACTGCATGCCAGACTGTACGACAGGCCGATTGCCCCGTCACATCACAGGTAACCCAGCTCCCTCTATAAAAGGGGAATTCCTCCATTTGAGGGGGGGCTGAACAATGAGAACTCCAACTTCTTACTGCTATCTCCACTCTTATACTGGTCCCCTCTGACTTAAGCATCGGAGGGCCGGCGCCGGAGACCCCGGCCACCGGCTTCTTGCAGGTCTCCCGGAGGATGCCATACCCCGACGGACCATCACCCATCACCGCCGATTTCCACCGAAGCTCCTCCTTTCCGGCCCAGCGGTCGCCCTCCGGGTTCAAATTCCAGCAACAACAGGATACTTATTGTCACAGTGCATTGGCTGGACGGGTGGTATCAGAGTTACGTCTCACATCTTATCACCCCTCGCCAAAGGATGCTAGTGTCAAGTCGGACCCCCCAAAGGATGCCCCCCCCCCCCCCCCCCTACTTGGAGGGGGAGACTATTAGAGTCATCTTGGCCGACAAGAGTGTGTACTGAATGGGTTTATAAGTCTAGCTGGTGTTCCGCTCAATAATTTTTTAGCTTTTTTAAGCTGTGAGTCCCTGACAAGCAGCCACCATTGTAAGACTTAAGTGACCGTCGTAGGCTTAGAGACTGGGAGGGGAAGGTTTGCAGGATTAGAAAGAATGTCCTTGCTTCTATTATTTTTTCGTTTCCCGGCCGCCGGTGGTACGTGTACTTGTCTTTCGAGAAGTCTATTCCGAGCTGTAACTATCTTCCTGGGACAGCTTGTGCTTTTTGTTTCTAAGCTGAAACTAATTCTGTTTTCAGTCTCTTAGCAAACAAAACAAAACAAAACAAAACAAAAATTATTTTCTGTGACAGCTCGGATTACCAGAGCCACTCGGTTCAAATAGCGATGCAATGGCAACTTCTGTTAATTTAGATCATCCTTGACTCAACAGCTGGTTTTATTTTCTATTTTTGATGCAGGTTTTTATTTTCAGTGAGTAAAATTAATTGGACCTAGCATCAATACTAATATTAATTAATTCATCCAACTTAACCTTCCACAGGAAGAAGTAAATTGTAAAAACTTTTCTATAATTAAGAATAAATTACATTACACCTAATAGCATGAAAAAATTATTTTTAATTTTTTGAAGTTTATTTTTATTCAATATTTGAATCCATAACTTAACATAAGGTTAAGGGTGTAAGTATAATAAAAATAAATTTTAGAAAATCTTAGGGTTGGGATGTTGTAGCTCCCATGCTTGAAGTTTTCTATTGCGTGACTTGAATTCGGAGAGAAGATTCTCCCTTGAATACTTGGTGGTCAGCACTAGTTGGTAGCTCAACTGATTGATATCAATCTCTCAAGGTGAGAGATCTGGGTTCAAAGTTGAGTTTGATAAATAACAGCCACATTCTTAAAAAGGATTTAAGTGCCGTATTTAACTTTTGGACACTCTATCAGCCACTGGCTCTGATTTTTGGTTAGCACTCTAGTCATGGAGCACAATTTCTTTCTTTCCTTTTCTCTTCTCTTTTATTAAATATTTTTTTTAAAATTTTTGTGTGGATAAGTGAGCCTATTAACCATTACAAGACTATTCAACTATTAATCACCTTGCCCCTTGACCAGTACTAATGCTACATCTGCAATTAATCATACTCTTAAAACTTTGCCTTGGTAAAAATTGCTTGTACCAATTTGTAGTAGAGGGTTATTTGAAAGATGTTTTGAATCATCTAAGGAGAGGCCCGTACAAAACAAACTTACCAAGGAGTAACTTTTGCCAAGAAAAGTTGACAGGCTCTTCCATTAAAGTTCGCATTAGATCATCAGATTCCTATGGTACACTGGATATTAGAGGGAAATACTGAGAGGCCTTTTGTCATATAATATGATGACAGAAGGAATGGCGATGCCTCCAAGCATCCCAATCAAATGAAAGCAAGCAGATAAGTTTGATGGGGAATATGCTCTGGGGATTAGCCTTAAAAAAGCAACCATATGGGCATAGCTGTGGGGACACTGATGATTGCCCCTTTGTCACACTTTGCACCAAGACGATCTGCACGCTTGCTTTCGACTTCTTTCGATATGGATATGGTTATGGATATGAATTGGTTTCAGCTCCATGAAAATATAGAACCAGCTCATAAATTATGCTTGTGTGATACATCACTCATCTAATACATCAGATTCTTGAGAATTAGATATGCAGGACTATACGGGGACATTTAACATTTTTTTTTAATTTTTTGACAGAGAGATACATAAGAAGTATCAATCATTCAATTCTGCTTTCGACTTCACCATCTTGACAAATTGGTACCCACGTCCATAGAGCCCACCTATGTATTTTATAAAGAAAAGACGATGATGCATCAAAATTCAACACAGAGGATACATTCATCCAGAGCATGATACAACATATTTTATGCTTCAATTATCTTGAGATAGACGATGTACAATCTCTTTTGAGAGAGAAAAAAAAAAGAGAGCATCAAACAAGGTTCAAAGAAAATTAAATCTCTTCCTTTTGTTTGCATCTATCGGCAGTATTGCTGGAAATTGGACCTGCGGGTGACCACTAGCCGAGGTCCCGAGGAGGAGGAGCTCTAGTGCGAATGGTACGTCGGCGGGTTGTGTCCTCCGGAGGACCTGCAAAAAAAAAACGGGTGGCCGAGGTTTCCGGCGCCGGCCCTCTGACTTAAGCCCGGCGCCGGCCCTCCGATGCTTAAATCAGAGGAGGCTCTCTTTGGAGAAGGAGATAGACTGTGTATAAGAGCTTAAGAGTCAAGATCTGAATCCTCCCTCCGGAGGGAGAGGTTTCTCTTTTATAAGAGGGGTACAGGGTTACCTATGATGTGACTGGACGAATTAGGTGAGTTATCGTCATGATTGGGCGTGATCGTCTGAATTAATGAAGTGTCGTGAGTGACTGGACGGAGTTGAGTGAGTCAACTGGTTGCCGTGGATGGCCTGAGATTTTGAGTAAGCCGGAGATCCGTGGAGAGCATGCGCATTTATTGTTGAGTAAGCTGGAGATCCGTGGAGAGCATGCGCATCTATTGTTGACAGTCGTTTAGGCGGAGATCGCGGGACGGGGCCCTGGAAGGCTTGGTTCCCGGTGGAGCGGAGGAGTTTGCCTCGTTCTTTGACCGTGTCTCCTTCTGGGTCGAAATCGATCGGGGTCGGTTTAGCTGAGACCAGGGCTGCACGGCCATAGGGCTCTAAGGTCAGGGATGCTGAGGTCGGATGTCTTGAGGTTGGGCGCCTGGTCGGGCATCTTGAGGTCGGGCGCCGGATCGGGTGCCTTGAGGTCAGGCACGCCGTTCGGGCGCCTGGAGGTCGGGCACCTTGAGGTCAGGCGCCTGGTGTCACATGCCGGCGGTGTGCCCATGTGCTTCGGGGCAATCCATTTTTTCCCCAACACTACCCTCCGACTTCCGAGCTCGAGGCGCTTACAAGCTCGGGCGAAGGAAGTAGTTGCCTTTATTATGTTGGTGGGGTCAGGCAGCTTTAAATCGTTCCGCCGTTTCGCGTGCTTCGGGGCGTCTTTAATGGGGGTCCGAGGGGATGAGGCGATGCCCTTCTGCTTCTCGAGGTTGCTCCGGACCGTGGGCTCATGATGAGGCTCCGGGATCCAATAGGACGGCGCCTTGATTCTACTTTTACAGCGTCGATGCAGGTTGATACGCCGCTTCGATTTTTGGAGCTGACATGGGGTGCGATCTGGACAGAAGGCGGGATCTGGTCCTACTGATCTAGGCCATCGGGAGGGTTTATATAAACCCCATACTTTACCCTAAAAATCCTTATTTGGCCGCCGCTGCTGTTGCCTTTTCTTTCCTCTATTTTCCTTCTCTTCCTTCTTCCAGTCGTTGCCCAGTTCTTCCCGGCGGTGCCTCAAGGTGATTTCCGGTGGTTGTTTTAGTCTCCCATTTCTGGTCGGCGGCATTTTCAGTGGAACCCATAGTAGGTCTTCTACCCACATTTGCTCGGGGGGTTTTTTCCTTTCTTTCTTCTTTTTTTTTTTGTCTTCCTCCTTCTCTATTTTTCTTTTGGGGATGGGTCGCAGTCCAGATGAAGTTGGGTCCGATTTGACCGAGGAGGAGTTGGAGTTGATCCGCGGCTGGTTTTTTCCCCCAAGCGGGTTTCGCCTTGAGCTCGCGGGGTCGGGGGACCGGGTGACGAGTCCTCCTCCGGGCCGAATCGGGGTATACGTAGAGACACTCTGGGCCAGCCTACAATTCCCCCCGCATGGGTTTGTGAACGAGCTCCTGACGACGTATCAACTCGTCCTAGCGCAGCTAGCTTCGAACTCATGGAGGACCATTGTCGGCTTCTTATCCCTTTGTCTCGCGCATGGGTTGCCGACCTTGGTAAATGTTTTCCGCCGGTGTTTTTTGTTGAAGACTAGTCCGGTGGATAGGGAATGGCTCTACTTCGCCCTTAGGGACGGTAGGCCATTCTTCCGAGGTGCCCCTTCTTTCATTCGTGGGTGGAAGGAGAGATTTTTCTTCCTCTCCTCCGAGTGCACGTAGGGGTTTGACCCGAGGTGGGGGTATTCCCGGATCAAGGCTGCCAACAAGCTCCCCAGACTTTCAGAGGACGAGCAAAAGATCCTCGACGCTCTTCATGGCCTCAAGGAGAATATTCTTCTGAACGACCTTCTAAGCGAGGAGGCTTTGGTGAACGTCGGTCTGAGTTCGGCACGCCCCCAGGGTAAGAGCAGTTGCATTGCTCCTCTTTTGTTTTGTTTTCTTTTGTCTTACTTGCTTTATTTCTTCTTTACCATCATTTTTTGGTGACGACCTAACACATGGGCTTTTCTTCTTCAGATATTTCAGGGACCAGCGACTCAGCTCTTTATGCCCAGTACAAGAAGAGGGCAGCCGAGGCTGGGGGCCTCCACCCGAGCCCGGGAAGAAAGCGAGGTCAGCTCCGATCGCTGCTCCCACCGAGGCGAGGGGCTCTGAGGCCAGGACTTCCGACCCTATTCGGAAGGAGGTTCTCCCCAGCGAGCGCGCGGGCTCGAGCTCTGCAGGGAATACTGCAGCCCTTGCCTGCCCAGCCTTCATTTCCCAGCGACCGAGCCGTCAAGTCATCCGTTTGCGGCGCTTGGGCCCCGAGCCGGGCAGCGATCTCGGGGTTCCGAGCTCATCATTGCCTTAACTTTTGTAGTCTTTCGAACTCTTGGCCTTTACTTTTCTCTTTCTTCGTCTTTTTACAGCATCTCCACGAAGTCGATCTATTGATCTCCATGGCGGTTGACTATCAGGATAAGGCCCGGAGGAGCCAAAGACTGCTGGAGGAAGCATAGAGGAGACTTGGTGAGGCCGAGGCCTCGCGAAGGGAGGCCATCGCAAGGATGGAGGCTGCTGAGGCCGAGCGGCGATTGGCGGTCGAGCAGTTCGAAGAGGAGAAGGCCTCGCATGCTTTGGCGAGGTCGGAACTGCGCGCCTCCGAGGCACGTCTGGTCGAAGCCCGCTCTGCAATCGCCGGTCATCAATACGAGGTGGGGGTCACCCGGCTGAAGATCGAGCAACTGGAGGCTCGAGAGAAGAGGGCTTTGGAACAAGCCCAAAGCGCGGTGCAACTCTTCCGGGAATCGGAAGAGTTCCGCGAGTTGATGGAGGAAGAGGCCATGGACGGATTCATCCGTGGTTTCGAGAACTTCCAAAGGCAGATGCAGCGGTACTGTCCCCAGCTCGACCTCAAAGGTATCCAGCCCAGAGTGGGGCTTGCTGCGGACGAGGATGAGGACGAGGGCGAGGGCGAGCATGCGGGTTTCGATGACAGGATCGACAGTGTACCCGCAAGCCCTGGGGCCGGGACCGAAGCCGAGGTAACCGAGGAGACAGCCTGGGGCGTTCCTCCTGGAGAGGTTGCCGCGGGCGCTGCCGAGGAGGTGCCCGAAGGTGCTCCCGAGGCCGTCGACGGGGCCCCTATCGAGGCCGTTGCAGATGATCTTGGGACAGCTCCTGTCGAAGATTCCGAGGTGATCGTTGTGGACGACCCTGAAGCTGATGCTACTCCCTCCGTTGCCTTTTAGGACTTAGTTCCTTCTTATTTTTTCTTCTTTTTTGTAAGTGAGGTTGGCCTTCGCAGTTATTGTACGGCCGAACCCAAATTTTGTACTTAACCTTCGGGCTTTTATCAATGAAAAACTTTCTTTTTCATCTTCTATTGTGTGCTTCCACTTGTGCAACCAATAAGCTATTGTCTCTGATTGCCTGAGTTGAGTTCCTATTCGGCGAATTTCTCCAAGTCTTCAAGCTCGGCTAAGTCTTTAGACCTAGGTTCCGGTAGAATTCGCTAAGTTGTTAGGCTCAGCTCTGAAGTGGTCCCGCTAAGCCCTTAGACTCATCTTTCGGGGAAATTCCGCCGAGTCGTTGAGCTCAGCTTTGAAGAGGTCCTGGCAAGCTCGTTAGTCTTGACTTCCAGAGAAATTTCACCAAGTCCTTGGGCTTGGTCTCCGGAAGAACCTATCAAGTTCTTGAGCTCAGGCTCAGTAGTGTAGGCCGGGGTCGAGTCGCCGTCGGAGCTTGCATGCTCCTTGATCTCGAATTTGTTTGAGGCGTCATTAGGCAAAACTCGAGTTCACGGCCAATGACTTGGCATTCCCGAGCCCGGCCGGGATATTATCGGGCAGAGCTCGAGGTCGTCGTTGCAGGCCATCTTGGCCTAGGTCGGCGTTCGGACTTGGCCGGACCTTTGTTTGGAGAAGTCTGAAGTAGGTGAAGATCGAGCTGGGGATTGACGGTACAGAGCATTCCGAGCTTGGTTGGAAGATCGTGCGCGAGGTCGAGGGAGGCTCGGCCCACTAATCGACTCGGCAATGCTTCCTGAGGCCGAGGGAGCTCGGGCTCGCTGTCGACCCCGCGACGTTTTCCGAGGTCGAGGGAGCTTGGGCTCGCTGTCGACTTGGCGAGGCATCCCGACCTTAGTCGGGGGACCGTGCACGAGGTCGAGGGAGCTCGAGCTCACTGTCGACCCCGCGATGCTTCCCGAGGTCGAGGGAGCATGGGCTCGCTGTCGACTCAGCGGGGCATCCCGACCTTAGTCGGGAGACCGTGCACGAGGTCGAGGAAACTCGGGCTCGCTGTCGACCCCACGACGCTTTCCGAGGTCGAGGAAGCTTGGGCTCGCTGTCGACCCCGCGACGCTTCTCGAGGTCGAGGGAGCTTGGGCTCGCTGTCGACTCGGCGGAGCATCCCGACCTTAGTCGAGGGACCGTGCACGAGGTTGAGGGAGCTCGGGTTCGCTGTCGACCCCGTGACGCTTCCCGAGGTCGAGGGAGCTTGGGCTCACTGTTGACTCAGCGGGGCATCCCGACCTTAGTCGAGGGACCGTGCATGAGGTCGAGGGAGCTCGGGTTCGCTGTCGACCCTGCGATGCTTCTCGAGGTCGAGGGAGCTTGGGCTTGCTGTCGACTCAGCGGAACATCCGGAGCTTGGTCGGGGTTTTTGTTGGAGATTGAGGCTGGGCTCGATGTCAGTGCGGCGAGGCATCCCAAACTTGGCTGGGGCATCCGAGCTCAGTCGGGCATCCTGAAGTTCACAGACGTTCCAATATCAGGAAGAGTATTGAGCAACTAAAGGGGAGTTGTGAATGAATCAACATAAAAAGTGGGGGAGCTTCGGTTGCGTTTTCAAACATCGAAGATCCCTGAGGGTTTCACTAATAGTATATCCGAAGATTTTCGAAGTTCCAACTTCGGAGGACAAGGGTTCGCCGGAGGTCTTGGCGGCGAGTTTTGGACTAAACATCCAGGACTTAGCGCGGGATGCCGGGAGGCATTGGAGGCTCCTTAGCTTCATGGCTGCAACCCGGGCCCTTCCTCTAGCGCCAACTGTTGCTGGAAATTGGACCCGGGGGTGACCACTGGCCGAGGAGGAGAAGCTCCAGTGCGGATGGTACGTCGGCGGGTTGTGTCCTCTAGGGAACCTGCAAAAAAAAAGCCGGTGGCCAGGGTTTCCGACGCCGGCCCTCCGATGCTTAAGTCCGAGGGGGCTCTCTTTGGAGAAGAAGATAGACTGTGTATAAGAGCTTAAGAGTCAGGATCCGAATCCTCCCTCCGGAGGAAGAGGTTTCTCTTTTATAAGAGGAGTACAGGGTTACCTGTGATGTGACTGGACGAATTAGGTGAGTTACCGTCATGATTGGGCGTGACCGTCTGAATTAATGAAGTGTCGTGGGTGACTAGACGGAGTTGAGTGAGTCAACTGGTTGCTATGTATGGCCTGAGATTTTGAGTAAGCCGGAGATCCGTGGAGAGCATGCGCATTTATTGTTGAGTAAGCCGGAGATCCGTGGAGAGCATGCGCATTTATTGTTGACAGTCGTTTAGGCGGAGATCGCGGGACAGGGCCCTGGAAGGCTTGGTTCCCGGCAGAGCGGAGGAGTTTGCCTCGTTCTCTGACCGTGTCTCCTTCTAGGTCGAAGTCGATCGGGGTCGGCTTAGCCGAGACCAGGGCTGCAGGGCCACAGGGCTTTGAGGTTAGGAATGCTGAGGTCGGATGTTTTCAGGGCGGGCATCTTGAGGTCGGGCGCGCCGTGAGGTCGGGCGCACCGTGAGGTTGGGCGCCTGGTGTCACGTGCCGGCGGTGTGCGCATGTGCTTCGGGACAATCCATTTTTCCCCCAACAGGCAGAGATATTTCTACAAAGTTTTTTTTTTTTCGTGTCTTCCAAATTCCAGAAGGCTTGTCTTACATCTCTAACTTGTCTTGAAATATTTGAAAGTTTCTTTTGACTGTAATTCTATCTTCCATTCTATCTTAAACTTTATGTTTTAAGATTACTCTGGATACTTGCGAGGCATCCTTGACAATACAATACCGTTCTCTTAACTATGCATGCAACAGAGGTAGCAAAAATGGTGGCTTTGCTTCTGAAGGACTGAACCAAGAACACAAAGAATGATGTAATAGACTGGTTATCCTCCCAGCTCAACCCCACTCCGAGGACATGGAAGAAGTCATATTTAGATATGGTTAACAGTCAATGACAAGACCACGTACGTTTCTTCCTCGTAGAATGGGAAGAGGACCATCATGGTAAAAATCTCATGGCATTGCACCACTTATCACGCTAAATCACTGTAGCTGAATACCTGCTTTTGTGCCAATCATTTCAGGAAAACAGCTAATATGTATATACCACTATTTTAATAATATCAATATGAGGGAAGTGCTCACTTCCTTCATTTTCTTCAAAAAGAAAAAAAAAAAAACTATGCATGCACCGGATGTTGTCATAAGCCATCTTGTACCATGCTTATATCGAAACCTGTACGGGATTGTTGGGGGTGATTGATAGCAAGTTGCTAGCAGTTGGTAGCTTGGCCACATGAGCCCTAATTAACTATGACTCAACCCTTCAAGAATCAACAGAAGGGTCATCGTGCATTTTGGGTGATTGCTTTAAGTACGTGAATCCCATGAAACTGGGGTTGCCAAGTTATTTTTCTTTTCCTTCCAATAGGTGGCGAATTTTAGAGACGAATAGGTCTAAATGCATTAGAGGATTTCACTCTGGGACTCCATATGGCTAGCTAGTTGAAGAAGATGACAAAGAGCATTGGCATCCCATGAGCTGTCACCTGTGCCAAAGTCATAGAAGAGACAAACCAGAAACAAAAGCCTGCAATCTTAATTCGATAGCTAAGTACTTGTATTATTTCATAGCAAAATAATCTTTTGATAATACTTATGTATTTTAATCATACTGGAATTCCTGTGTAACATAAAATAGTTTGTCTAATTGCTCAATGTTGGTCAAGGCCAACCAGCACTAGAAAGAGACAGAGTCAACGGTTGTTGGGCACAAATAGCCGTGAAAGCAAAAGATAAACGAGATAACCATTAACCTAATCATCCCGTAATTGTCGACTAATCTTCCCTTCCTTGGTGTCCGGTTAGTATGACCAAGGTAACTTATCTTTTTGCACACCATTTTTTGTATCATTTAAAAAGGAGACAGTTTATACCAACAAATGACGAAAGGAAGACAATGATTACTATCATGCCCCGTACCCATCATCCGGGTTCGGCACGCGACCGGCCGCATGAGCCCTAGAGCAATGTCCTAAAGATCATGCAAGGCCTAAGATAAACAAAAATTCAATAAATCCACAACTAATTAATTAATTCAAATTGACAAATCCGACATGTCCAAATAAACAATCGGTTCAATTACAAGATCTTCAAATGTTCATCAATAAAAGATAAACTGCTTCTAACTATCTAGCAGTCTGACTCCAGATCGATCTCACTTCTTGTCCCACCCGACAGATTCTACGAATCCAGTACCTCTGAAAAAAAAATGTAAGTGTAGTATGAGCTTTTCAAGCCCAGTAAGAATCCCAACAGCCACACACAGTAATAATGATAAAATCATCAAAGTAACAAATAAATGTCATTTCATCATTTCAAAAACTCAACAAACAACAAGTATATATAATCATTTCATATATACAAATTCTTTTTCACATTATGTGATCCATTCACATATTACTCTGATTCCCAAGTTTTAGAATTTATCACTTCTAGCTTTGGACTAACCAAGTTCATGTTCCAGTCCAAGACTGCACAAATCCCACGCATAAGCTCGTGGCAGCTATCCCACGCGTAAGCCCGTGGAGGCTATCCTACGCATAAGCTCGTAGAGGCTATCCCACGCGTAAGCCCGTGGAGGCTATCCCACGCATCAGCTTGTGGCAGCTATCCTACGCATAAGCTCGTAGAGGCTATCTCATGACAAGGTTAGTCCAACCCTTTTTTACATGTCTAGTTTCACATGTTTAATCCAATTTCAATCTCATCACATATTTTCATAAATTCTCAAAAATATGTTAATTCTTCCCAATTGAATTATTTCAATATTTTCATAATAAACAAAATGCACACCTTATATGTGTCATATCAGCTCATAAAACAAATAACAACATAATTATAAAATAAATCCAACAATAAATAAAATATATGCATAGAGGTGCTCAGATGTGGGGATTCTTACATAAATTTGTGGACTGACTCAAATACGGATCCGGATCACAACCTACGAGCTGGGGTGCTGAGTCCCCTGATCAAAACCTCCTGGCTCCGCTGACTCCTCCCCTACAACATCAGTTACAAATCACAAACTATATTATTTAATATTTAAATATTCTAAATCATAATTCACATCTATTATGGGGTCCATCATCAGGTCCCCAAACATCTCAATCCTTCTAGATCTAGGGCAGTCGGGGTGGTCCGACTCCCACCCTTGTACCACCGGCTTATGTCGTCGCCAGCCATGGCCGCAGCTACGCCGGCGACGATGGCCGGTCTCGGTGAAAGGACCAAAAGAAGGAAGATCCCTCTCTCTTTATGGTTGGGAGTACACCTCCCCTCCTTCATTTTCTTTGGTTCAAGGGCAGCAGCCATGGTGGCTGTGCCCTCTCCTTCCACCCGACAGCATCTCGGCCACCACTGGCCGAACCATCGCCAGCCGCTACTGTTGCAGTCGCCGGCGATGGTGGCCGGCCAAGGGAAAGAGAAAAGAAGAGATTTCCTCTTCTTCTTCTTCCTTCCAAGAACCGGCAAAGGGTCCCCCCCCCCCTCCTCCATCATCAGCCGAAGACCTCCTGATGGTGGCTCGGCTCCCCCCACCCGCCAGCAACCACCTCACCGTCGTCGCCGGCCGGCGGCCAACCGACGAGAAGAAGAGAAGGGGAGGACGGGATCACGAGGAAGGAGACCTCGGATCCACCATCCCCCATCACATACAAAGCCTAGAAACCCTCTCCGACCCTCACACAAATCTGACCAACCCCCAATGCCAAAGATCCCGACCCATCCCGACGGTCGGCGGCGGCCAAAAACTGGAAAGAAGAGGCCGAAACAGGGGTACCCTATTTCGGATCCCTCTCTGACGGTTTCAGCGGCCAAAACCCCTCCAACGCCACCCAAAATCCAAAATATGAAACATAAGAAAGGGAGGCCCACTTACCTTGGTCCGACGGCGTGCTCCGGTGACCTTTCCGGCGAGCAATCGGAGGAGAAAATCCGTGAGCAACTCCCCCCTGGATCCCGCGCTTCTTCACTCGATTTGCGGGAGGTCTTCACCGAAGAAAACTTCCTCCGCAGCCGGCCGGATCTTCTCTCCGGCGCTCGGTCCTCTCTGGCGATCAACCCTAGCACCGCTGTCGCCCTCTCTCCCGTGCCCCTCTCTACCACGATCGTGCCTAGGGCACGATCGTAATAAGGGAATGGGCCCGGTCTTTCCGGGCCGGCCCGTCACCGTTTCTTTGTGGGGGGGGGGGGGGGGGTTACCAATTACCGCACATTTTTCTGCATAAACAAAGCATCATTCTACACTAATTTCAGATTACAACACCTTTTTTCATGCACCCATCCATCTTTGCTACTGCATACGAGAAGTGAATGACAATTGTAGTATATGCAGTATAACTATAATTAAGAACTGATCAAAATCATTAATGTTGTAGAAAAATCTACTCCTACCCTAATAACAATACTTGAGCAAGGAATATATATTTTGTGGCTTGTTACTGGGAATATATATAGTATTCCATCAAATATAGTGTCAAAATATTGCGAAAATTTCTCTTTTCGAATATGGTCAACCTTAAATTCTATACTAGCCGAGATTTTAATATCATAAAATCATGATTGAGACACCAATCATACTGACGTCCCATACGGATGGTTGAGATCCGTGAGATTAAAATATTTCATTTTGAGGACTGCATTAAGCTTTACCTTTCGAGTTAGGACATAAGGTCTTACTCAATGGAACTCTTTTTTTCAACAAACATCTATTTTTCGAACAGTTTCCCAGCACCTTCCCAGGGGCATTTCCGTCAAAGAAAGACACGTGCGGCACATGCCCCCGGTCAAGCCAAGCAATTGGTCGCATTGTCTCCATACTAAAAGACCAACATACCCCTATCTCGATCCCAACTAGGTCCAACGAAGGAGGGGCAAGAAAGTCAAAACGGAGGCGACGAGGACTCCGAGTCAACGGACCAAGAGAACGTGTCTTTAGTCTCAACCGGCTGTGGATTTATAACGGAACAAAGAGGGTAACCGGTAACCCCTTCCACCACCCGCTCGTTACGGGCAGCCCGGGCAGTTCGGGCATCACGACCCTCGCCCTTAAAAGGCGGCGGCCCAACCTCTCCTTGCGGATAACGGAGGAGACGACAGACGGACGAGGGAGGCGGACCGATACGCAGCCTTCGCCGGCTTCCCACCCACCTCTCCGAAACGCCGCCAACCCCTCTTTCTTTCTCTCTCTCTCTCTCTCTTCCCCGATATAGAAAGGCGATGTTACTCCCTGAATTCTAAACCTGACCCAGGAAACTCTTCTCTTTCCCCTTTCTCTCCTCTGGTGGAAACGAAACCGTCTCCTAGATCTCCGGGAAGCGATGAAAGAGAGAAGGAAGCGGAGCGGCCACTTCCTCTGTTTCGGCGCCGTCGATCTGCCGGAGAAAGATGCGTCCATGAAGACAGGAGAGAGCTCCGCCGGATCTTCCGGGAGAACGGACGTTCTCGTGCCGGAGACCCACCGCCACCGCCGGCGGTGGCTCGACCGCCGGTTTCTCGCGAACATCTTCAGATCGGCGGTGTTTGTTTCCTCTCTGGTATGGCGTTCTCTCATTAAACTATATCGATTTCGATCCGAATTTGGATTCGGAATCCGATTTCTGATGGTTTTTTGGCCTAATTTCGTTCAGAATCGAATCGGGCGCTCGGTGGCGCGGATGGCCTCCGACGATAAACCGGCGGCGGAATTGAGCGGGAAATTTTCAGACAGCAACGATCGGACGGAAGACACGATCTTGTCGCTGTCCTCCTTGTCGTCGTCGACTTCATATTCCGCTTCCTCTTCTTGCTTGTCCTCGGCGTCCTCTTCTTCGTTCCGAGAGCTGGAGCACAAACAGAAGCCGGAGCTCCGGCAGAAGAGGGTATCACCTAGATCTGAATCGAAGAATCCCCCGCGACCGCCGGCGGCGGCTAGGAATTACGATTCGGCCACCGGCCTCTTCCTCCTCCTCCTAAGCCTATCGGCGATGGTGTTCTGTGGACGCCTTTACGCGATCCTGTGGACGTCGTCGTGGCTCTGCCTCGTTCCTCGACGGAACTCCGACGCCGGATTGGCGGTGGAGAACGCCACGGCAGAGGAGCCGCCGGAGCTCCGGCGGAGTCTGGAGGAGAGCGAGAAGAAAAGGGTCGTCTTGGAGGGACTACTGGAAAGAAACCGAAGGATTTGAAAACACACAAAAAATCGACAAAAAGGTCAAAAAGGAGTTAGAGAAATTATGGATTCTTAGAGATATTTGAATTTTGTTGGCAATTAATTTTGGCGTGCGGGAACGCGTTTGCTGTCGGATACTTTTTGCTGTATGGATCGAAGCCGGTATAATGTTGTCTCGTGCTTTTTTTTTCTTTTTTCGGTACATTGTCTCGGGCTTTTTTTTCTTTTTTCGGTACATTGTCTCGGTCTTTTTTTTAGTGTACCTTTTTATTTTTCTAGTAAAGAAAATGAGAAAAGAAATATACTCCTTTGTTTCAAAATAAACGATATTTATGATATCTTTCTAGATCCTGTTCTTTCAGACATTCACATGTTTGATGTACATTTCAAACTTATCTCTGACTTTATTATGGGAAATTTCTTATTGCCTCTTAAATTGTTGATATTATTGAAGTAGGCTGCGGTCCGGTGATTTAATCTAATATCAATGTTGACTAGTTTTATTTATGTTTAATTTGTTTGATATTGATTACGGTTTGATAGGTGACGAGATGTTTGTCAGCAAATTGAAGCATGTTATATTGTAGCATGCGATTTTTACATGTTATCTGACCACTATTATTTGTTTTTCTACATTGAGGGCTTGAAGAAGATATTACTATTTTTTTTCTACATGGTGAAATAAATAAATTTTTAATAATTGTTTATATAGATAAAATAATTAATTTTTTTAGATTTTTTTTACTTGAGATGAAGTCAATTGGTTGGAAAGGCTCTACCAAGCATTTGGGATTGGTGATTTACATGCTAAAGTATATCTTAGTTTCATGACAAAGCTAATAAATATTTATAATAATCGATATGGTACCTAATGCAATTGGTTCATATATATCTTGATTTAATTAGTAAGCTTTGATGGGGGTGTTGAATTCGGGACGTGACAGATAAATGTAACAATCGAACTTTTTGGGTTTGTGGGCCGGCCTGCCGTGCCCGATCCGTGATACCTCATGCGCGCAGCACGTGACGAAATTAGCAATTGTGGAAAACGTGAAAGGGCAAATGAAGCATTTCCATGTGACATTATGTAGATTTTGCTTAGTGGTATGCTTTTCCGGCATGATGTGGTGAGGACAAGAATAAGATTTGCGATCAAATTTTAATAAGATTCTCTTGTGAGAAGGTGGTGTTGGAAGCTAATCATCCCCACATATACCCAATTATTAGTGCACTTTGTCCTATAAAATCTTATCTACTAGGCAAAAATAAGAATATGTGAATGACATGTGTTGAATATATACACACAAACAATTATCGTAAAGGCACGGAGTTATCTAGTTTGATCGGGGGATTTCTAATTCCCACAACAGAAAAATCAACTGATATAGGAGATTACTAGGCGAACCAAATGATTATTTGTAAGAAAGATGAAACCATTTTCTTTCAAGTCTCTTAGGGTATACTCATTGGAAAAATTCAAAGCCTTGATAAACCTCATAAAACTGATATATATTTTTCAAGATTTCATAAATGTTGGACAAAGACAATTCTTGCATTATTTCTTTGAAAATGATTTGTGGTCCTCAATTGTTGCCCTAGAAAGACCGGTAACTTCTTGTTGAATCAATGCTATCTCTAAAATTTACTAAAACTTTTTTCTAGGAGCAACCGCCGTTATTATTATTTCTACATGCAGGAGTCTTTTCAACTATAAAATTATAAGCTAACCTAGTGTATAGCCTTGTCGATGTCCTGCTTTAATATGACTCCCCTTTTTTAAAGTTTGTTTTGCTTAAAGTATCCTATTTAAAAACAATGCAACTGCATTATGAAGTACGTGAAATTATTGACCATCTTTAATGCATTAATTATTCTCAAATCTCTTTGCATTCAGTTCTAAGGTGGGCGCTGCGGTTTCTAAGTTGTCACCTTGGTTCCTGCACTCAGGCAAACGTGTTGCTACTTTCACCCTGCCAATTATTGAATGTGGCGCCGTCCTGTCTTCCAATTTGAGTATTCGTGTAGCTCGCTTGATGAAAGGTCTAGCATTAGGGTCCCTCAAAGAGGGACACTTTTTTGGTTGTGGGCCCTGCCACTACGGTGGTTAGGGGTTTTAATGGCCTGCAAAGTACTTACTTTGTTGAGTGGTGGATGGTGAGAGGTGAGAACGAAGGGTCCTTTTTTCTGTCTTTTAGAAGAAACTATCTTTGGGTCCCATTTTAAGATAAAAAGTTATCCCTACCTCGTTTGCTTTAATCAATGCCCATAGGTGGTGATACTATGGTTGTCCTAAGGACAACATAGGTGATGGCTCAATCTGATGGCCCATATTTCTGAAGATGGATAAGGATTGGTCGAATTGGGCGCACCTATGACCTCAGTAGTCTTCCGTTTGCCAAGGTTTTAGGTCTATTACTTGGATATCGGCCTTTCCTTATCTAATCCATTGGTTTGGGTTAAAGCATGTCTTTGTACTGATCTAGTTCGGGGCAAAATCAGGAATCTTCATTGCAAGCCTGAAATCTTCGGTTATTTTGGGAATGGGATGAATCCGCAAGTTCTCATGGCCAACTCCGACTCGAAATTTTGGTCTAGTTGGGAGTCCAGCAAACCTATTTGCAGCGTGTTGAAGGGCAATTGGGTCCGATTGGCCCAGATATCATGTAATTTAGACCCAGTTCAAGTCCTCCATACGTTCTCAAGGGTTGTGAATCGACGCTAGAATCGTTAACCACCCAAGCATGGGTCTCAATGAACCTGATACAATCTGAATAGACCCCAGAATATAAGTTAAAATAAAAATTTAGGCTCATACTCGAATCGACATTTGTATTTGAGCTCCCTTGACCTTATGGGTCAGTTTAGGCCTTTATCCTGTCATAAAGCTGATCCAAATTAAGTATTTTCCCAGTTTGATAGGACGGGCACTGGCCTTATTGATTTGCCTGTGACACGATCAAAAGCCTGGTTTCTATCTCAAACCAGTGGCGGGCAATCTATTGGATCTTTGCCGCACTGGCTTCATTCCTCAGATAGGCGATCCGATGGTATGGGGTTGGCCTAAGCCCAAACCCAAGCCTAGTTCTGTAATGTGGTCATTTCAGGCCGACTACTACATTAGCCTCAGCCAATTCCCGTATCCAGTAGGAATAAGTCGTCATGGCTCACGAACCCCACAAAATAATGTGGGCTATAGATCCCTCTAACATGGTAAAGAGTTTTACGGTAACCGTGGGAAACCAAGTAACGGGGCATGAGGGAACAGAGAGAAGAAGGAGGAGAAGAAGAGCAGGACCTTAGACTACATAGGCTTCCAACAGCTCATCTACCTTTACTCTTGAATATGGCCACGACCTATACACATCAATCCTCACGCACGCCAGGCTTGGATAGTGTCAGAACCCATGCGGACGTGTATTTAATCCCCCATCGATTATTTGTTAGATAAATCTTGAATACTTATACACGATCAAGAAACTCAAATAATACCTTCCGACTAACTACTTTGGATAAAATTTTATATTATTATAGATAATCCACAAACTCATCGGAGTCTAATTAAAATGGTCTAAAGCTATCTAAAATCAAAAATAGCCAACCCATTTGTAGACGTACATATACAACATAAACTTTTTTTTTTGGTAAAATGGATGAATTAAAACATTCGAGAGTACATACATAGGAACCAGAAAGTAGACTCCTTTATGGACTACAAATGATATGTTCTTGTTTTGCTACAACTTCCAGTCAGTAGATCCAATGAAAATAAGCTAGCTCGAGTGAAATCGGATAGCGAGCTCAGGAAACTTTGGACAAATCTTCTTATCTCATCCCTCAAAAATCAGTTGAGGGATGGCAAACAGGTTCATCACCACTAGATTCATGCAATCCAAAGCCGGATAAAATTGATCTAAGCTATGGTTGGGGAAAAAAGTGCGACAACAAATAGGCTGAATAAAATCTTTCCAGTTCAGTTGCGCTTAGATGCTACAGCTCCCCGCAATTACATATACAGAGGTCTGGTTTTGCCCCTCCCCAAGTATAAATCCACTGCCAGCCAACTGCTACTAAGTCTCGACTTATCATGCTTATTATGATGGCTGCTTCACACCATTGATGCTGGTTAAAATCTTCTTGAGATCTAGACATCAAAGCCTAGGTTGGTTATCATCATAAAAGGCCTGTAACCCATCAGTTGGCATTCAACAGATCATAGTTTTACAACAATAGATGGCTTCTCTGGGCTGGCACACTCGGCCGATAATGCTGTACAGCTAGCTAGCTTAGATTTCATCAATGCTGTTCCAGTAGGGCTGATGGCACCAAAGGTTCTGAATGCCTATCATCTGATTCATCTGTGATCCATGAGTGTGCACCATTGTCTGATGTTCTTTCCATGCTACAGAGCTCGGGGGACCTGGTTGGCATCAAAGGAGGCTGATGGAGAGTAATAAACGCCTTGCTTCCTTCACCACCACCGCCTAAGCATATAGTATCACCCCGGCCATGCCACACACCATCTTGGACATTGTTCATCTCCAGCGTTCTGGACTCCTGCACGATCCAACCCAACTCTGTGTTAGTTTGTACGAATTCAACTACAGATGTTTCAACACAACAATATTGATCAAGATTAGGGGTTTCAGAAGATGATGATTACCTGGCATAGTGTACAGCAGGGGCAGATGAGATGGTTAACACAATCATCTAAATGACCGTCGCTGCCCTGCAGATGACGATTAAATATGTAAGAACAGCATAAGAATACATGCATTAACAATTTATAAGTCTAAAAATGACAGCTTGTAAATGTGTCGGTTGGCATTAAATGCCAGTCGCATTAAAAGTGGAGACAGGAAAGAACTGTGTAACGTCTAATGCAATCATTTAGCAATGATTAGCTAACAAATGAAGTATGTTTACTGCCCAATGTCATTGGAATCTTCACAACAAACATCCACTGTAACCATAAAACATCGATAACCTAATCAAGATTTTAAATCCCATAGGAGGGAGATGTCCCAATTTCTCTATGGAACCCTGCTGTCCCACCCTAACCCGGCGTCGGTTATGCAAACTATTAGATATCCCCATCTCTTTCACCTTTTTCTTTCCTTCTTTTTTTTTTCTTTTCTTCTTTCTTTCCTTCCTTTCTTTCCTTTTCTTCTACCTTTCTTTTTTGTATAAATACTCTTCTAAATATCGAATTTTGCATGAATGGCCTCCTAAAATTAAAATTTGCATATATACCCTCATAAAACATTTGTTTTACTATTCTACCCTTTTTTATCCTTGTTTTCGCATCTGTATCCACGCTATCTAACGTCGTTACAAAATTAACGATTTCAAATCAAAAATGACAAATACTTTTAATGAGCAAATGTGTAAAAAGAAACTAGGCGATTACGATGGTGGACAAAAAAATAATTTCAAAATTTTATCTTATTTTTAATTAAAATAAATATAGTTTTTATTAACGGTATTAGAAAAACCGTTATATTAAAGGCATTTGTGCAAAAACAGTGTTTTATGAGGGTACAAAAATAAATATAAATTTTAACAGAATATTCATGCAAATTTGAATTTTTAGAAGGGTATTCATTAAAAAAACCCTTCTTTTTTTCCTTTCCTTTTTTTTCAGTTTCTTATCCATTTCTTTATTTATTTTTTCCTTTTCTTCTTCTTTCTCTTTCCTTTCTTTCTAATATTTTCTCTTATCCATTCCTTTATTCATTTCTTCCTTTTCTTCTTCTTTCTCTTTTCTTTCTTACTTCTTTCCTTCCTTTCTTTTTCTTTGCCTATTATTCCTTTCCTTTTCTTCTTCTTTCCTTTCACTTTTCCTTTTCTTCATCTTTCCTTTCTTTCTTTTTTTCCTTTTTCTTCTTCTCTCCCTGCATGGATGGGTTTCAGAGTCCCAACATATAATAACCCTGATTTTTAAAGATCGTGGGTCGGTCTGGAGTGGCTAGGCCCAACTCGACAGCGCCCAACCTAGCTCTTGGGCTTGTGGGCCAGCCTTGAAGAGGCCAGGCCCAAGCCAAATCGTGCTTGTTGCACGATGCAGAGAAGAGACTCTGGTTGGAGTCTTCTTCTTCCCTGATTTCCGGCAAAAAATCATAGTTATCTAGGCAATCCAAGTTCAACTAGAACTCTAAGATCCCACCTATTTTTTTTCCTCCTTGGATTTTCTCCACTGGAATCGTCAAGAATAGCCGCTGATTCTAAGCCCTCTTCCCAAGCTTTCTTCCTTGATTCCTCACTGAAAAGAGCCGCAGAAAGCCCCGCCAAATCGATGTATGAATTCTTCATCTCCTCCTCTTTGTTCCTTAGTGTTTTGGCCTTCGTTCCTATTCAACAGGATGGGACGGCCGAGATGCCCCCCATCTCACCGAGACTTACAACCTTGAGCAGAATATCCAACAAATTCCTCCAAATTAAGTAAACATGCTTGCACATTGCCGTTCTAGGAAAATAACTTAAAAAATAAGGAAAAGTTGGAGAATAAAGACATATATCTGACTAATACTATTAACAAATAGTTTTTTTTTAGGAAACTATTAACTACCAAGTTGACAAAAGCGAATATATCACATGTGACAGTATTAGGGAGATGCTTACCCTTATGTTAAACTGCTTTCGCATCCTTGTCCGAAAATAACCCAGATATATTCCAAATGAGATAGCAGAAGCAACTCCAATAAATAGAAAGCTATACCGCTTGGTCATGCTAAAAGCAATGAGGTTGGATAATACAAGAAGTGCAAGAACAAAATAGGCAGTTCCCTGGAGAAAAATAGGAATGCTTTCATGTCAAAAGACTAATAGATCACATAAACATCAAGGTCATGTTTTATTTTATCATAAGCAAAATGCAGGAATAATTTCAACTTAATCATTAGAATAATTTTATTTTTTGGTCAGGTAAGTTTTCTTAATAGATTTACAGCAGTCTTATACCACAGTAACCAAAATTTCTAACAAGACCAATAAGGCAGACGTGGACCACAACTGACACTCCATTAACCAAGAAACACTAACCAGATACAATCCAGAGAAAAGACAATTGATAAAGACATGACTGAATTGGAAGGTTAAATATAACCCCATATGTGCTACAATTTTTGGATATTTTGATTCACATTTTTTTTGACATGAAATTACAGACTGGAGTCCATCAGAGTTTTCTTCATTTTCATATATAAGTGTGACATGCTGTGTTTAGCCTTTGATTTGAGGAAGAAACTTGGTTTTTAGGCCCTCTTTATTGGTGGATGAAAACTCTATCAAATTATTAACTAATTCTAAATGACAACAAATGCATCTAAGAAACTCAAACCAATCGTTTGCACCTTGTACAGGAGTAATGGACAACCGATCACCATTCTCAGCAATGTTCTTCGACTAAGATAGTTTGATATCAATTTACTGAAAAAGTTGACTAATAAGCTCATGGATTCTCCTAAGGGAGTTGGTAGATTTTTCTTGGTTGAAGAGAAGGGTTGGATGTGGGTAGGTGGGCATAAAGGTGTGTGGTCTACAACTGTGAATGCAGAGCCCATAGGGCAAAATCAAGGAAAGAAGAGCTTCTCAAAAGTTTAAACCTTCACCATTGAGAGCATCAAGGACAATATTGCAACAACCAGCAATGGTTCAATGCTGGCATGAAATATTAAAGTTCATAATGTGTAAATGATGCGTCAACCATCATAGATTCCCAAATGAAATTCTCTGCACTCTATATGATGCTGCATTGTTAGCTATCATAGGCTAGATCCTTAAATGTAAATTAGAATTAGTATCATGTCTACCGCATTAAGATCAAACAGCAAATTAGATTAACTCCTAACATTCAACTACTTTCCAACATCTATCATGAAACAAAATGTGCAAAAGTTATTGGTCAATATCCAATAAAAATCATAGAAAAAATCTGGGAGCAGGAATCAACGGTACTCCACCAAACTTAGGCTCACCTGAAGAAAACAAGACCCAAGATTGGCTCTCCGCATGTTCTTCCCAAATCTATAGCACGGGCAACTGCAAACACCAAAATTCTACAATCAAATAAACCATCTAAATTCCATAACAATTTCCGTTACAAAATTGACATATTTTGAATTTATATTTTGTCCATCACAGAAATTAAATCAAAGAAAAGGGGAAAATAAACCAAGTGACTTATGAAAAAAGTACCCTAATTTAAAACATGACCATTTCAGATAAAAACAAAGCGATATCAGAAAATATAGGGATTTGAAAGGAAAAGGACCCAACTTTCTGAAATCTTCTTGTCTATAAACCACAAGTTCTGAAACCGTCAGTTCATCTTCTCCAAAATGAGATCTTTAGCCCAGTAATAACAAAAATTTATTAAAAACACACAACAAAAAATGGTACTCGCCAGAAGCGGAGCTCACCATGCGGCCTCGATCGCGATCCGCCGATCCTCCAAACAATCGAGAACATCTCCCTCCCACATCCGCTGCACCCCACCAAACTCCCCTCCCTCCTCCCGCTCCTCCTCCTCCGTCTCGGCCACCCCCTTCCTCCTCTTCTCCGAGAACCCCTGCGTCTGGAGCGCCACGGTGGCGCAGAGCATGTCGAAATCCAGCACCGCCACCCCCTCCGCCACCCCGTTCGCCCCCTCCTCCTTCGCCTCAGCCATCACCCAACCAGCCCTTCGAATTAGAATAACTATGGTTAGGACTAGGGCTAGAGTTCGCCTCTCCCTCTTGTTTCTCTGCTCCTTGGCATCCCTCGCTGCCTTCCTCTCCCCCCCACCCGCATTCCTCCAACGAAACCCTAATCCTTAATCTATCTTCCTGCCCGTAACCCCAATTGCTCTTCCCTTAAAAGCATTGCGAGATTTATTAACTTTAATTTTATTAGTTAAAACAAAAAAGTATTCCTCTAATCGGGCTACGGAGGGGAAGGCCGTTGGCTAGCGCACTAATTGCAGGTGGGTCCCATAATTTCAACTACTTTTTGACCGCTGGTCCCGTCTCAGTCGGCTTGCATGCTGCCACGCGTCCCTCGGCTTTCTCCATTCTCTCCTGCTTGGAGGCGGGCGTATAAATATTTGTATGCGGGGGCATGACCGTAACGGCCGCACATGTTCGTAGTATTCGAGCGGACGCGATAGCTTCCCACAACCGACCTGGACGGCAGATCCCACCTTAGCGTAAGATTTCTATGAGCAATGATCCATTTTATAATAAAACGATAGCAGCTTCGTAGAACTAATCTGTACCCGTGCCCCGCCCACTCCCTATCGTAGCCTCCAGTAGAGACCTTTCGACCAGATTATACGATCACAGCCGTTGCTTTTAATCGTAAGGTCCATTCTCGACGGGGAACTCTCCTTTTCGACGGATGTGATTAGTGAATCAGGTAATTCATCGAAAGATGGTATATCAGAACCGGGATAGGGGCAATATCGTAATCACGGATGGGGACGTCATTACAAGCGGATAACAGGGAGCGCAGCATGTGAGGGGAGGATATGGCGTGCCGCCAATGGATAGGGATCAAAGATCGCTTTGTCGGTATTCCGAAACAATCTCTATCCGTTGACACAGTTCGCATTATCCGGACACGCCACCGCAAGAGAATATGGAATCATTTAGACCACACACTCGACGAATCCCATTGACAGCGCATATCGTGTATTGTTATGTGCCAGCTTCCTTTGCAGCTATTGTGACGGGTCAATATTAGCTAGAACAAGGATATCCATATGCCATGTTTAAACAAAGCTCCTTCCGGATTGATATGGCCGCAAAATCTCATTATAAAAGAAAGACATATATTTATTCACTTAGATAATTTTAAATATTTATATAGAATTAAGAAACTAAAAATATCTCTTAGCTAGTCATTTTAGATGAGATCCTACATTATTATAAATGCTATCAGAGCAAATCCAGCTTATGGCCCATATAAATTATAGAACACTGTAATATTGACTCATTGAAATCAACCATGGACCGATCGTGACGTTTATAATTAGATTTGAATGAACTTAGATCTTTAAACTGACCAGAACGTCAGAACTTAAACGAAAGAAGTATGTCAGATCCGTACGAGCATGTGTATAATTTCACAGCGGTTATTCGTCGAAAAAATTTTAAATACTTATATATGACTAAAAAATCCAAAAATAGTCAGAAAAATTCATGGAAAGCTCGCGACATGATCATAGAGGTCTTGTTTCCGTTGGAGTGGAAGTGTGTAGATACATTTGTCAAGCGATGTGCTTGCGTGGTGTACTAATATTGCACTGAAGTAAACGTGGATGATAAGGCCCAAACGCAAGAAATGTCTTTTAAATTTTGTCTTTACACTGTGGGAACGCTAATTGGCTTACTGCTCTGTTTTGTCCGGTTGGCCTCGTTATCCGCCAGTGGAGGGATCCTTCGTTATGTCATCAATCTAGGGGAGGTACCGTATGAATTTGTTATTCACGAGGCGCCACTTCTGTTCGACCAGCTTCGAGATGCACGGCATTTTGATTATTTACGGGAAATTTTGTATTTTAGTAAAATGTATATCTACCTTTTAGCAACTGCTACTGCTGCTGTCGTTGCTTAATATATTATGACAGGTTTTCCACCTCTATATCAAATGAACCACTAAAAAAGCTATTTAGTCAGTACTTTTTTTGTGATATTTAATTGTAATTGTAATTGTACATAGTTGGACAGTGAAGAAGCTATTATTTTTTTTTTTAACTAATATAGATGGATCATATCTGATGAGTATGAATACATCCAATAAAATCAAAAAAAAAAATCTACTTTTAATGATGAAAATAACTTGATTTTACCATCACTAACAAAATCTTTAATACAATCTTTTGGTTTAGTGTGTACTTTCTATATTCTCTACTTTTAGAGTGATATGTTTCTACAAAATAGATTTTATAATTTAAATGCAAAATCTAACACCAAAGGTAGGCAATGATCAATATCTTCAATCTCAAAAGCCAATAATCAAGCCTAAAAAGTTTTTTATGTAAATGAAGATCAAAACTTATACCAAATATTGCCTCCCTGGCCTATTGCACCACATTTCATAATAGAAAAAGATTCAATTACCAAATGATTCCTTGGCCACTACCATGCTTGATTAACTATATCACAAGCTCGACTTGATTCCGCAACCAGTCCTTTCGCAGCGAAAATATTGCTTCCGCGTTCTGACTTTATAAAGAATCTGGGTTACATCAGATGGATCACCAATTGGACCCGCACGAGTGGAGAATTTGGCGCTTCGCACGTGCGAAGTATTTCTATGGGTTTTTTTTTTCCTTTCTCAGAAGACCATCTTGAATTTGTTAGCTTTTAAATCATTGATCCAGGTTAAAGAGGTTCTAGGTTTGTTGATTGCTCATCTTACAGACTTTTTATGGTCAAATAAAAAAATATATCATTAGCTTAACCAAGTCTATGGTATTATATGCGTAGCTTAACAGGTTGTATTTTAGCAAATTTAAAATGCCTTGGCCAATTACAAGAGATTTAACTAAGCAAATACGTGGCACAAAAATCAATGATTCACTAATATTATTGACTTCTACTAACAGAGGCTCCATTCTAAAATTTCTCTGCAAACATAAAGGACTGCAGCTAATTGTCAGATATTAGTTTTCTTTCGGTGGATCCCAAGTTCAGAAATCAATTAAGAATCGTGTATAACTTTATTTAGTGGATAAAAATGAGTTCTCTGTATGCCTAGATTATACAATCAGTTTGATATGTACTGATTAAAATGATTAAAGGTGCTATGCGGAACTAGTGGTGGTGCTGCTGGTGCAGTTGGCTAGTGTGTAGATATCATAGCTTCTCAGTTTTCTAGACATAAAAAATTCAAGCTTCTCACACCCCAAAAGTTTTGTTTCGATCAAAGGCCGATTAACCGTGAAAATCATCCTTGTACCTCCTCCAACAAGTCTTCAAATTTTTGACTGATGAGTAATGATGAATCTTCTATTAAACTCACGTATACATATATTCAAATATCATCTCCTTTATGCCATATTTTTATGTTTATCTGTTTCCTATATATTGATAACTGTGGAGGTTGCATACGACTATACTAGTCACCATCCATAGAAGGTGTGTGTCTATTGTAGGAGTTGGGGTTCTCTTCTCCCATAAGGAAAACTGGCAGTCTGATTCTTGCACTACCTGTAGCCTGTATATTTGAAGAACCTTAAAACCAAGGTTTTCTGGCAGCAAAATCTGCGTACTCGCCTTACTCGGGAGTCACCTTAGCTCCTAGAGGAGGATATTGGGATTCTATCTTGTAAGCTTTAGGCAATATGATAATATCCCTTCATTGGGAGTTCCATGTTAATCTTAATTCGTAATGTGGCTTTGTTGACTATGATACTATTGTTGCCAAGATGCTGACTGCATACAGGGTTTTAGAAGTATATTTTGCAGATATATAATATTTTATGTTATATGAAAAAGGCCATGACTTATGTCCTTATGGTATATAATCTATATCTATAATTTATACTATTATCCGTTTAATTTTTTTTTTCCTATCACTATTTCGGGTGTAATTTTGACACTGGTACCGTACAATCTGTTGTGCGTGCAATATTTTTTCTTCGTTTTTCTACTTAAGGATCTGGTACTTGGATCATAGCCCTAACTACTTCTGGAGCCATCTAAAAAATGAATGTTCTTGGGTTGGTGCTTCCAGCTTCACTTTTTCAACGGCAGCAATCTTCAAAATGCAACGACTTGAGGACTAAATGTTCTTCTGTTGGTGAGATATCCAGACCTTTGGGAAATGCAATAAAAGAAGCTTCACGAGGTGTCAAATCCCCAAAGAACATGATAGATATTGGATCCTGCAAGCAGTGTTCCGATGATCTGGCCGTGCTCTCTAGACATTCCTCTGATGGGAATAGATCAGCTGGCTTAGCATCAAATTCATCAAATATGGATGAGCCAGTAAAAAGAACCTCTAAGAAAAAGAAGAAAAAAAAAGGGGAAGTTGCACAAAAAGCGATTGAAAATAACGTTGCTTCAGAAACTGATTCAGCCAGTCTAAGTCCTACTTAGCAATATATCTCCTAACTAAATAAATAAATCTATAAATTTAATTAATAAAAAAAATCTTAAAAGAAATAATATACATGCATATCATTCGGCATCCAAATAATTCTATTTTAATACAAAATAAATCTGTTCTAGCACAAAGTAAATCTATGCATTTAATAAGTTTATATCATAGAATTTCAAATCCTACCAATCTACAAATATTAAATTAAAAATAAAAGTAGAAGAAAGTAGCCTGATTGAAAGTAGGTCGAAGCGCGTAGACGCTGTCCCAAAAAAGTATTTGCCCCCACGTACGGGTCACCCGGCAATTCTTCTCGGAGATACGACGACCCTACAACCTCTTCTTCGGCACGTCTCGGAAGAAGTCAAAACGAACCCGATCGGACTTGCAGATCCAGCAAAGAGCAGTATGAAAAGAATAAAATAAAACTGAATAAAAATGTAAAAATGAAAATCGGAAGTGGCTAAGGGGAAGAAGAATTTCTCCAGAGTTTTTCCACTATTTTTCTATATTTTTTTCGTACCCCAAAAGAGATGAAATGGAGGGGTTTATATAGGGATTTAATCGGGGGCAATATGGTCTTTTCGGCGGACGCGTCCGCGCCTTCCGCGGACGCGTCCGCGCTCTTCTCGCAAACGTGCGCCAACGGGCGCACGCGTCCCATTTAATGCAAACGAAAACGCCAACGAGCGTTTTCGTTTTCAAACGAGCACGCGGCCGCGGCCGCGGCCGTTTCCAGAATGAAATGCGCAACGCCCGCTGGGCGTTACCTTTTTTTTTCTCTCAAACGCGCACGCGGCCAAATTTCGGGCCGCGTGCGCGTTTAAATTTTTCCCAACAATCCCCCACAAAAATTTAAATAATTTTAAAATCAAAATAAAATGCTGGATATCTTATATTATGTAATAGGTGTAGGTACCTTTCGGTTTGAACCTTCACTTAGTGACAATTGATTACATCTGTGGAGTCAAGGTGGTCTTAACCTTGAACCTCGGTCCATGGCTCAGATTAAATCAACAGCACACATAATATAGCCCGATCTGGGTTCTAAGCGGGTTGCGCTATTATGGCCATGCGCAGGTATCTTTCATGTGCTTTTTAGGGAATCGCCCATTTCCCATAATCGCGGCCTCACGACTGCACATATAGGTGAGTCCTAATAAGGATGCTAGCAAGGAAGCTCCTGCCTCTTGGGTCTCGGACTCATTAAGAGTTATACAAACGAACTCATCCTACCGCTTGCTTTTATGAGCACTAGCGCCATAGGGATGAGGACAACATAAAATAGTGCTCCTCTTAGTCACACTTCGGTTTGTTTCTACCCATTGAACCTTTTAAGGTTGGGTTTCCACCGTGGTGATCTATCTTTATGGGCTAAGCCCCATCCCCCTCGACGACTCTAGAACCACTGTTCTAGATAAACCTTTTGTAAGCTGATCAGCCAAATTATTTTCTGATTTTACAAAATTCAAGGCAATAACATTATTTTTCAATTTATATCTCAATGATTTATGACGTATTTTTAAGTGCCTGTTCATTTTTACATTGGCATTTTCTTGGTTGCACTTATCTATTGCAGATTTACAATCACAATGTAAGGAGACAGGTGGTAAAGGTGACTCATCTACAGGAAGGTCTATAAGTAGATCTCTGAGCCACTCAGCCTCAGTGCTAGTAGTGTCTAAAGCTATCAGTTCAGACTCCATGGTACTCCTAGATATTAAGGTTTGTTTGGTGGATTTCCAAGACACAGCAGCACCTCCTAGGAGAAAGACGTATCCTGTGGTGGATTTAACATCTAAGGTATCGCTGATCCAGTTGGCATCACTATAGCCTTCTAGAACAGCAGGAAACCCACTAAAGTGCAAACTATAGGACTTGGTACCCTTAAGATACCTAAGAATTCTCTCTAATGCTGTCCAATGATCTCTATTTGGATTAACAGTATATCTACTAAGTCTATTTACAGCATATGCTATGTCTGGCCTAGTGTAGTTTGTTAGGAATCCTAGTGAGCCTATGATTTGAGCATATAGGCTTTGAAGGACAGGAGTTCCTAAGTTCTTCTTAAGATGAGTAGAGGGATCAAATGGAGTAGAGACAGGCTGACAATCGGAATAATTAAATTTATTAAGTATCTTGTCAACATAATGACTTTGGGATAACTCAATACTTTTTGCACTTCTAAATATTTTGGTATTTAAAATTAAGTCAGCTTGTCCCAAGTCTTTCATATCAAACTTATGACTTAAAAATTGTTTTACTTCATTAATTATCTGAAGATCTGTCCCAAAGATCAGTATATCATCTACATAAAGGCACAAGATCACAAATTTGTGTCCAACTCTCTTATGATATACACATTCGTCTGTGCTATTGATTTCAAATCCAAATGTCATTATGGTTTCATCAAATTTCAAGTGCCATTGCTTGGGTGCTTGTTTAAGACCATAAAGAGATCTGACTAGTCTGCAAACTTTATTTTCTTGGCCTGGAATTTTAAATCCCTCTGGCTGGTCCATATAAATTTCTTCATTTAAGTCTCCATTTAGAAAAGCTGTCTTAACATCCATCTGATGAATCACTAATTTATGAATGGAGGCTAATGCTATAAGGACCCTAATAGTAGTAATCCAAGCTACAGGTGCATAAACATCAAAGAAATCTACACCAGATCTCTGAGTAAAACCCTTGGCAACTAATCTAGCCTTAAATTTATCTACAGAGCCATCAGGCCTAAGTTTTTTCTTAAAGATCCATTTGCATCCTATTGTTTTACAACCAGGAGGAAGATCAGTCAATTCCCAAGTATGGTTTTGGATAATTGATTGCATCTCATTGTCCACAGCTTCTCTCCAAAAAGGTGAATCCAAAGATTTCATTGCGTCCTCAAAGGTAGTTGGAGAGTCTTCTATTAGGAAGGTATAAAAATCATCTCCAAATGTTTTCTCTACCCTGGATCTTTTACTCCTCCTAGGTTCTGCTTCTACTTCTATTTCTCTTGTCCTTATTCTACTAGAGCTACTAGCTATACCGCTATCTACTCTAGTCTTAAGTGGAAAGGTGTCTTCAAAATATGTTGCATCTCTAGCTTCTATGATAGTATTGTTACTGATATCATTTACTTCTGAACTTATCACCAGAAATCTATTGGCATTACTATTGGCTGCATAACCTATGAATATGGCATCCACTGTTTTAGGGCCTATTTTCTTTCTCTTAAAATCGGGTATTTTTACTTTTGCCAAGCACCCCCACACTTTTAAATAGCTAAGATTAGGTTTTCTATGTTTCCAAACTTCATATGGGGTTAGATCATTATTTTTAGAGGGAATCCTATTAAGGATATAACATGCTGAAACAAGAGCTTCCCCCCACAAATTTTCTGGCACTCCTGAGCTTATAAGCATGGAGTTCACCATATCCATTAAAGTCCTATTCTTCCTTTCTGCTACTCCATTTGATTGGGGAGAATAGGGTGCAGTCACTTCATGAATGATTCCATGATCTTCACAGAATTGAGTTATGTCATTTGATGTATATTCATCTCCCCGATCTGATCTAAGAATTTTAATTTTCTTTTCCTGTTGGTTCTCAGCTTCAATCTTAAAAATTTTAAATTTGCTGAGCACCTCATCCTTGGTTTTAATTAGGTAGATGTAACAGAACTTCGATAGATCATCTATAAATGTTACAAAGTATCTGTTACCTCCCCTAGAAGTTCTACCAGAGTCACAAACATCACTATGGATCAACTCTAATATATCTGAATCCCTATTAACGGATTTAAAAGGCTTCCTAGGGAGTTTAGCTTCTACACAAATTTGACATTTCTCATGGTTCTTAAGATCACTTTTTGGTATTAGATTTAGGTTCATAAGTTGCTTAATTGAATTATAATTTACATGACCTAATCTACCATGCCAAATAGAAGGGGGTTCTATATTCATAATCAAATGATTTTCATTTATTAAAGGAGCTATTACATTCAACTTGAACAATCCTTCACTAAGGAATCCTTTTCCAATAAACATTACACCATGAGAAATTACAACCTTATTGGACTCAAAAACAAGACGAAAGCCTTGCTGGACAAGCAAGGAACCACTAATGAGATTTCTCCTAACAACTGAAACATGTTGGACGTCGTGCAGGGACAGGACTTTTCCAGATGTAAGCTTTAAGTCCACACGTCCTACTCCTAACACACGCGCCTCCGAGCTGTTTGCCATGATCACAGCTCCTCCACTTGAGATCTGAAAGCTGTCTCAGAGGAGCCAGCGCCGGAAGTCACCATGTTGACTTGAGCACTGGATGTGTGTGGACCCTTCTTCTTAGATTGAAGAGGTGCAGTCTTCTTATAGAAGCACTGTGGAGACAAATGGTTGGTCCGACCACACACATAACAGAAACGAGCACCACCTTCCTCTTTCTTCTTCTTCTGCTCCTGGGATTGAATAGGCTTCCCATTGTAGTGGTGGTTAGGGTTTCTAGGGTTGTAGGGTTTCTTCTTGAAATTCTTACGGAAGGGTCGGTTCTGATTTTTCTTAGGAGGAGCTTCTACATTATATGCATAATTTTTAGGTCCAGTAGAGGTATTATTTCTAAGCCTATGCTGCTCTTCAATCCTAATGGAGTTTAAGACTTGGGTTAGGGTGAGAATTCCTTAGGTATGGCTCAGGGTCTTAGCAAAATCAGACCAGGAAGTAGGTAGTTTATCTATCAAACAGGCTACCTGGAATGATTCATCCAAATTGGTTCCATTAGCCCTAAGCTGGTGGATCAGGGTTTCAAATTCATGAATTTGGTCATTCATAGGCTTTGAGTCCACCATCCTAAACTTATTGAAATCGGAGGCCTTGAACCTCTTTACCCCAGCATCATCAAGACCATATTTGCTATCTAGGGTGTCCCAGAGTTCTTTGGCACTCTTGGCTGTGTAATAGATATCATACAGCCTCTCAGAAAGAGCACCTAGGATTCTATGGATACAATGATAATCTATCTCATCAGGTGTCCTAGAGGGTGTGCTAGTGGAGGCAGAATGTTCAGTGTTGGAAGAGGTAGTTGGGTTGGATCCGTTATCAACTTCGGTCGTACTTTCACCTATGGCTGAGATTAACCCTAATGTGGTGAGCCAGAACCGCATTTGGTTCTGCCACCTCCTAAAGTTATGGCCATCAAATTTTTCAGGTTTGGCACTAAGATGGTCACTAGTGTTTGAGGCCATAGAATCAGGGTTACAGAATAGTGACAGAAACCTGATTGAAATCAAAAAAATCTATGTCAAAAGATTGCAGTAATATTTATATTGAACTTTGGATGTCTAATTGATATATCCAGAAAACTAATAGCCAGATCAGCTCCAGATCGGTGGTGGAGCACTAGGCTCACTTAAGTACCAGCCTTTCTTAGGCACGTATGCCTTTTTGACAAGCTTTTCTTAGACACTATTAGTTAGTGGATATAATCACTAGAAATCACACAAATTCAATATTTAAAATAACCTAAATGCAAATTTAAATTAGATATTGTGGATTAACTAATTTCAAAATTTTTCATTTGAATTTTCCGAATTAGCAATGATTGATTACTAATTTAGTAGTAGCAAATCAATTATTTTAATTGAGATCTAAAATATCAATTTAATGAATTATATGTTAGATTTGAATTATTGCCTTATTGAAATAATTGATTACTAATTTTATGGCAAATCAATTATTGTAATTAAGATCTAAAATGTCAATTCAGCGAATTAAAATATTTATTCCTTTATTAGAATAATTTATTGAGATCTAATAAGTCAATTCAATAGATTAACTATTATGTATCAACCAATTTCCGAATTTTCCGTTTGAATGGGATCTGGAAATTACTCCTTGAGAAGTCCAAATGGAGGTATAATAAACCTCTTGGAGGTTAACCAAATTATTAACTCTTTAGAATAATTTATTATTGATGATGTGCTAGCAAAAACAATTATTGCAATTAAAATCTAATATGCCACAATTGTAATAAAGAATTTAATTAATTATATATTACTAACAAAAATAAATACTTCTTTGGATTGTTAGCAATATATCTCCTAACTAAATAAATAAATCTATAAATTCAATTAATAAAAAAAATCTTAAAGGAAATAATATACATGCATATCATTCGGCATCCAAATAATTCTATTTTAATACAAAATAAATCTGTTCTAGCACAAAGTAAATCTATGCATTTAATAAGTTTATATCATAGAATTTCAAATCCTACCAATCTACAAATATTAAATTAAAAATAAAAGTAGAAGAAAGTAGCCTGATTGAAAGTAGGTCGAAGCGCGTAGACGCTGTCCCAAAAAAGTATTTGCCCCCACGTACAGGTCACCCGGCAATTCTTCTCGGAGATACGACGACCCTACAACCTCTTCTTCGGCACGTCTCAGAAGAAGTCAAAACGAACCCGATCGGACTTGCAGATCCAGCAAAGAGCAGTATGAAAAGAATAAAATAAAACTGAATAAAAATGTAAAAATGAAAATCGGAAGTGGCTAAGGGGAAGAAGAATTTCTCCAGAGTTTTTCCACTATTTTTCTATATTTTTTTCGTACCCCAAAAGAGATGAAATGGAGGGGTTTATATAGGGATTTAATCGGGAGCAATATGGTCTTTTCGGCGGACGCGTCCGCGCCTTCCGCGGACGCGTCCGCGCTCTTCTCGCAAACGTGCGCCAACGGGCGCACGCGTCCCATTTAATGCAAACGAAAACGCCAACGAGCGTTTTCGTTTTCAAACGAGCACGCGGCCGCGGCCGCTTCCAGAATGAAATGCGTAACGCCCGCTGGGCGTTACCTTTTTTTTTTCTCTCAAACGCGCACGCGGCCAAATTTCGGGCCGCGTGCGCATTTAAATTTTTCCCAACACTACTACCACTCAAATTTGTCCCAGATGGAGTTCTTCTATGAGAGGACCAAGTGAATGCAACCAACACAATTCATGGGTATGTTATCAATCATCTAAAGAGGTAATCGATTGCTATGTTCATAATGAAGTTGCTGCTGAATGTGATAATGCATGTTCACAATCTACTCTTGGCCCAGAAGGATCACTACATATTTCACATATTTATGAATTGAATTGTTATCTAGAAGCAATGGAGAAACCTGAGAGATTGTTGTTTTGCAGGATTCTACCTCGGACTCCCGTAAAGTTGACAACATCGGTACCACAGAGTTGGTAAGAAAGTGCGATAAGGAGACAATTTTTCTAGGTTCTTTAGTTATATCGTCCCCAGGCTGGGAAGACATGGATTCATGCTTGGAGGATGCCGGCGACTGTGAAGCAAAATTATCCAGTAATGCACATTGCCAAGATACCTGCATCATGAGAAACCAAATACTGCCTGAGGCTGGCTGCAGAAGCGTGGAGGCCTGCAAAAATAGGGCAAATGCAAATGCAACAATTTTTGGAACAAGGAGAACAAATACAAATCAACATAAAATCACTGCATAACTGTAGTGATACCATGAATGAATGGCACGCCAAATCACTCCATATGAGATTCAGTCAGTAAACCATTTTGCACATCATATCAGCAGTGTAAATATGCCACTGGATGTGCAAGACTTCGGGAAGGATGGTAGTATCGAGGAGAACAGGTCTGGTAACCAGTATTTTAAGGTGAATGATGATCCTGCAATTCTAACAAATCAAGATGCTGAACATGAGCAGAGGCAAGCTTACACTCTGATTGATGCATCATAGTTGCTGTAAGAATCTGGCCAACTGGGCCTGACCTGGACCAGCCGGCTTCTGATTTAGAAGTGAAAAAAAAAAAGAGAATAGAAGAACAGGGGATCATGATCCTGTGTTCAAGTGGCCAAACGGCCGCCATTAAACCCGGCTCGGAGAGTTGTGGCCATTAGAGGCGGTTGCAACCGCCCAACGGCCCACCGAAATGGCCGGTATGCTCGTTACGTCCGTTGGGACGCTCTTATCCATTCCAAAGGGGTTATAAAAACCTCCGACTCCATCGATCCTTCTTCTTTCTTCCTCCTCCATCTCCCTTCCATTCTCTCCCTCCCTTCGTTTCTTCCTTTTTCTCTTCTCTCTCTTTGCTCACGGTTGTTCGAACTTGTGGCCGCCGGAAATCAGGGCCGCCGAACGCCACCGAAGCGGAGATAACACTCTAGTGATGCAGGACAACAGGGGGAAAGAGGGAGAGAGAGAAGGAGAGAGAGAGAGGAAGAAGAGAGGGAGAGAACTAGGCTTCGCACCTAGCCCTAGCTCAAGGCTTCACACCAAGGCTAAAAGAAGAGAATCACAAATCTTTATTCATCATAGCATAATCCTAAACGATGTATAGGGTCACAAAATAATAAAAAGACCCCTACAAAGAAAGCAATTCTATGAAGCTCTAAAATAACAATATGCAAATAAACCTAAAATATAAAATCAATCCAAAATAAAATCAAGCTAACTGAGCTGGCTGGACTTTCGGTAGAGGCCACGACCTCTTTGCTCTCCTTCACGATAGAGTCGTGGCCGTCGGTGTGCGGCTAATGGCCAGAAGTCAAGGAGTGCCCGGCCGTCACCACCACCACCACCACCTGGCCGGACTATTCCAACCACCGCCATTAGCTACCCCTCTGTTTCTTGCTATTGCTAAGAGAGAAGAAAGAAGAAAAGAAGAAGAAGAGAAGAAAAAGAAGAAAAGAGGAGAGAGAGAGAGAGAGCGCTATCCCACTCTCGTTTTTCTTCTTTTCTCTCATTTCCTCTCTCTTCTCTACTTCCTCTCTCCACTTTCTCTCTTCACCTTTTCTCTCCTCTCTCCACTTTCTCTCTCTACCTTCTCTTTCCTTTCTCTCTCTACTTTCTCTTTCTAGATTGTCCAAAAAATATAGTATCGGGTTCTGTCGATTTGATCTACGAACTCAAGTTGATCCTGTAAAGGATCTGATTTTGCTCTAGTGTCCGGCATGTCTACTGGACCGATCATTCCGGTCTTATTGGATGTCTTTGAAATCTTTATTGATTAACCATGTTGGTCAACCATAGCTCTGATTGAGTCCATACCCTATAATTTGTTGATCGAATTGCTCGGGCCTGAACTATCCGGAACCACCGAACACTGTCACCTGACCAACCATCTCCTTTCTTATTTATTTTAAATGGAAATTAATCTTGCTTGTAATGTTATTAATAGGGTTAAATGAATCACCTAGGGAAGTTTGACAGCTTGAGGAAGAGAGTTGATACAGCTTTTAAAGTGAAGTGACCATACAGCTTGAATTCTATATGGAAGAGAGTTGATACGGCTATTAGAAGCACTCACGAGCCAAGTCGCTATCATACTGAAGCCACTTGTGGAGCGAAATAAGATTAGCCGGGATTCGGTGACAGAACAAATGGACATTGGTGATGGGGTTTTCTTGCCCGATCGGTCTTAGGCCTGTCACTAACTAGTCTTTGTTCGGCCTGCCTGCCCACGATAATCGACCCTCTCTCTTTACTCGTCATGCCCCTGCTACCCGCCAAATCCTACATTTGTTCGCTCAATATTGTGTTCTCGTTGGTTGAGTAATAACCCTATTTAGGATGGGCAGTCAGACCAATTTAACTTCACTCTTCAGCGTTTTTAACAGTTGCTCGTTCTGATAGTTACTTTACTCGATCTATTAGGTACCGTGTTTTCCTTTCTGGTGAGATAGAATGATATCAAAGTTCTCAATCTTGGCCTAAGTAGAATTTCTTATCCCGGATTGCAAGTAGCTAAGTAGAAACAACTTGAGGGTAGGCATCAACTTTAAATCAACGGTGTATTTGATCCATTTACGATTGATATAGTCTGCTAAATATAGATCTCTTTGTGAAACATCATATACACATTTTTACTTGAAACACATGAACATCCTCCCAATGAATGAAGAATTACATTAAAAGTTTCAGTGCTTTTACCGATAATTGCAATAGAAATTTTCTCTATTGCATCAAAGGTGGCTATGTTTTTTCTTTTTCCTTTTCCAAATAAATCGGCTACGAAAGTTTGCAGGCCAAGGGGCAAGGGTATGCAGCCACCACCGCACCTGCAGAAAATCTGTGTTCCAAGTCCCATAAATGATCCGGGAATTTGATCTGCAAACCAGAAGCCTCGGGAGGGTGGAGCATTGGGTTGTTTGCCTGATAAGCTTGAGCGGGTGGTCAAGCTGCAGTACAGCAATCAAAGTACATTATGCTGATAATAGACAAAGGACGCAAACATTCCAATATCTAGACCTTTGTTTGATTGTCAATTATCAAGTTCTTGATTCCATTCAATTGAAATAAACATGGTAAAGTCGAGCATCAAGGATTCAAGCATCAACATTTGGAGAGAACCTACAAATTACACCATCTGAAACATATGAGCCATCCACAATGCACAAAAATATCCAACAAATGTAAGCACTAAATTTGCAGATGATGGGCTTAACAGGGCACAAAACACCCAACAAAGTGTTCAAACATTGCATTTGAAGACGGGCTTCAGAATTCAGAAGAAGACCCAGTACAGTGTTCAAACATAGAATTTGCAGGAGGGGCCATAAACCAAATATAGTGGTTTTATATTCGTCCACTCGCAACTATTGTACAAATCACATTCCAATTAAGTAAAACTAACAGAACAAAAACCTCTCTAATCCATGATTTCAGTTTCTTGGATTCAAGTCCTCGCAGCTGGTCTCACCAGCCCCAACCCACTGCCACTACCCACATGTTTAAAATCTGTTGCTTCCAAACGATCCCCATGTCCAGCGAACCCAGTCCCTCCTTTCTCCAAGCAAATTAAGTTCCTCTCCTTGCACTCTCTGTTGCACGCTAAACATACCTTATCCACAGCTAAAAATTTATCAGAGCATTTCTTGCAGAATACATGACCGCATGTGCTGATTGCCACAAGAGAGAGTGTGTTGGTGAATGTAACCTTGCAGCTTGGGCATATATAACTGCTTTCCAGAGACTGGGGTTTCTTATGTTCATTGTTATATTCTGTAAGGTAGATGGGGAAGAGAGTTTTTAACCTCAACTTCTCCTTACCTTCTGGACAGATCGTGTCGGTGGATGGAGCTTCTGACTTGGCAGGTGCTTCAGGGGTGGCAGAGGGAAGCCAAAAGGCTTTCATGTTTCGAAGGGCTTCCTCTTCATAGGAAGTTACCTTCACACTGTTAGCCCCATGGAAGCCATTTTTGTCACGTGCATGACTCCTGTCGCTGTACTGGGGTACAGCTCCATGATTTTGTTGATCAAAAGCATCAAGCTCTCGAGCTTTCTGCAACATCAGCTTCTCTTCCTCCTCATCTTTCTCTTGCTTCTGCTGAGCAGTATGGGCAGCCAGCTTCCTGTCCATATCAAGAATAAAAACTCAAAAGGAAAACTAAAGACAAAATCGGAGAAGAAATGCAGAGGCGAGTGCAGAAGGAACAAAATGCAGTCCATCTAGGAGGCCAAAATTCATCCAAACCACATGCCAGTGAGGACTAGAGACAGAATCATAATTGCCAAGCATCTGGAGGACTCTAGGCTCATGATTAACCAATTTCCAAAATAATCTGGAGCAAAGTCCAAGTTCTTAAATTAGTGCAAGAAAGCCCACTATCAATCCATAGGCACATTAGAAAAACAAAGCTCACATCCCATCCACAGATGGAAACATTGCTATTACAAACCATTCATGAGCCTAGAGTGGGTTAATGCTCCTTTCCACTCCTTTAACAAAGAAGAGTTCACCACCAACCTTGGTAAGCAGCCCCTCCCCACCCCAAACACACATAATAAAAGGGGAAAAAAAGATGGTGGATGAAATTTCTTTAACAGTCAACTCAATAAAACCAGAAACCAGCAGTCACCCAATCAACCATAACCCAAATAGAAACTAGTTGCAAATTGAATGAACTCAATCTGAGATGAACAGAGATCAAGAGCAACATGACTTGCATTCACTATATTCCTAATTAAAGTAATCATGCACAGGAAAAAGTGACCTAATGCTAGATATTCAGAATGACTAGTGGGTTTGACCAATCATATTTGACAGCATAAATAATCTTGTCAAAAGAAGTGAAATGGTATCATTTTACCCACCAGCGGCATGATTAAGAAAAGAAAACATCTCTTTATTTCTTTCACAACTAGAAATTTCTATCTAGGGTTTGGCACCTACTTCAGGGTCTCTTAGGAAACTCGTTCCCACACCCACTTCATAAAAACTTCTTGTTCCATTTGTTTTTTGAGGGACCTGCTTCCCCTAGCCTGCACCTGAATTAGAACCTGCACTCACTCTTTACAGACAACCTTGGAATTTTTCCCTTTTTTCCAATTCATGCCATCCTCCAAAGGAGATAGCCTTTGCTATATGATTTTCATGGTTCACAATCACACCAACAAACCGATGCTGCCAGTTTTCTGATATACATCAGCGCTCGCCATCAATGTTTTATTGTTTTGTATGTGTTGATCATGCATACCAGCATAAATTTATTAATACTGATATTATTGATTTTCAATAATGCAACTCAAAATACAGCCCCATTTCTTTTCAATAAATACACACTGTAAGAGTTGAATTCAAATTCATGGAAAGTATATTCTAAATTTCAATCAAAAAAAAAAATCTAAAAAGCCTAAAAAAACCTAAAAAGTTGAAGAATTATAAGAAGCAAGCGTAATCGTAGTCAACAGTGCCTGTTTCAGCTAACTTCGTATCCAAAACATTTGAAACCAATACTGGCTCGAAATTAATTTAATATTAGGCAGTCAATTTTAGCCTCAAACAAAATATTTTAGTTTCGGCCAAGACAAACATGTTCAGATGAAAAAGTTGAAGCAGTCAAGTCTTTAAGCCATACTGGGAAGTCTAGATGGTCTAAGTCAGCATAAAATGGGTGATCATGTGTTTGGTTTGCACATGAGAAGCATAACAAGAAGAAATGGTAATTGATTATACTTTAACATAGCAATGTGTTTCATTGTCTGGGCTTTGTTTACATATTTTGATATCACAAACAGAGTTTGCTCTATTCATCATGCTTTTTAATCTTTTTTTTTTTTGGTACCGGTCACAAGTATTCTGTTACTAATAAAACAAAAATCATAAAAGACATTCTTGGAACAAACTAGTCAGAACTTTTATTAAGAATAAGAATTACACAGGAAGATGAGGAGGGAGATTATCTGCCCAATCATAGAATATCTAATAATGCCCAATTCAGAAACACACAAATATTATACTCATAAACCCTATTATTTTATATTTCCAACATTTTTAAGCCAAAACCTTCTTGCCAAACATGAATTTTTCAAACATCCAGAATTATTCCCAGATTTGCAAATTGAGATTGACTTTAGAGCCATTACAATCAAGCCTTGTCCCAATTACCTGGTCTCGCTATATGAAACCTCATTGATCAATAATTCCTATTAAAGGCAGATTTTCCTACAAATACTATAAAAAAGATATCAGACCCACCCATCAATCAAATTAGATAATCGCAAAACATAACACGGCAGAGATGATAACAAATCCCAAATTAGGGAGCAAAGACTACAACATCGCCACATGACAGGTCAAATCGATCCACTCATCAAACTAATCCGCCCTAATTTTCCCAAAGTAACCTCATTAGAGACAGACCACCCCGCATCAAAACATCCAAAAGATTCAATCTTTACCTTAGAATCTTGAAATAGATGAAAAGAGCAAAGCAAATCAACGAAAAAAGATAAAAAACGACAGCATTCGGGATCAAAACATCAAGAATCAGAGAGAGGGAGAGGGGAAGCGAGGGCACCTCTTGATGTCCTTCTTCTGGGCGAGGAGGCACTCGAAGATGCACTCCTTGCAGAAGACGTGACCCTTTTGGCAGCAGAGGGGGTCGATGAAGGGCTTGAGGCAGAGGCAGCAGGCGTCAAAGGGCTTGATTGAGTCCTTGCCGAGCCGCTCCCGCTGCGTCCCGTACCCGAGCTTCCGCTTCTCGTCGTACGTGAAGAACGCTAGGTCGTTGTTGTTCTTCGAGTGCCGCTGCGGCATCCTGTCCCTTCGAGCCCGATCGAAACCCTCGAAGAAGAAGAAAAGGGGAAAGGCAACCTAACCCTAGCTTGAAGAAGAAAGCGGAACCCAGAAACGTCGCCCTTTTATCGCCGAAACTGAGAACGCGGTGGGATCCGACGAAGAGATAAAATATAATAGATATTCTTTGGGCTATTTACACTTGGAAATCCCAATTAAAAAAAATCAACTAGCCGCTAAAACTTTAAATCCATTGCAATCCAGCCCACTCGCGTACTTTCGTTACAAATTACTATTATATAAAGATCACACGGTAACTATTTTTTATAAAAATTTTAAATTGTCTTTTTCACAAACTTAGTGAGAACTTCTGTTTTGGGTGGGATTAAAGGAGAGGTGAGGGAGGGTAGCGTTTCGAGATTTATGCCCGCAGATGGACGAAAAAGAATGAAGGGCTTTAAGATCCTTGTACATGGATAAATTATAGAAGGTGAAATGCTTTTAGATCCATGTGGGTTGATGAATAATAAAAGATGAATTACTTTACGATTTGCACGAATAGATGAATGATAGTAGATAGAGTGCTTTTTAAATATGTGCTTGTGAATGGATGATAGATGATAGAGTACTTTAAGATGCATATAGGTGGATAAATAACAAAGAAAAGAATGCTTTGAGATTTGTATACGCAGACAAATGATGGATGTTGGACCTCTTTGATATTTACATAAATAGATAAATGATATAAAATGGAGCACTTTGAAATCTATGCAGACATGTGAATGACAGAGGTGGAGTGTTTTGAGTGCTGGTAGATGAATGATAAAGGACAAAGTTCTTTGAGATCTGTGTAAGCAGATGAATGATAGAGGATGGATTTTTTTGAAATTTATGCGAGCAAATAGATATAAAGGACGGAGCACCTTAAAAATAAAGAGGATAGAGTGTTTTAAGATATGTGCAAGTGGATGAACGATAGAGAATTGAGCGTCTTGCTATATGTGTAGGACAAATGAATGATGAAGGATGAAATGTTTTGAGATCTATACAAGCAAACAGATTGTAAACTAGGTGCTTTGAGATCTGTGTAGGTGAATAGATCACAAAGAAGAGCTTTGAGATCTATGCAGGTGGATGGACAACAAGAACGAGGCTCTTTAAGAGATGTATATGTAAATGGATGATTGAGACTAGAGCATTTTAAGATCTATGCTAGCAAATGACAAAGGATATGACACTTTAATATTCATACAAGTAGACGAATGATAGAGAATGTAGCACTTTGAGATTTGTGTAGGTGGATGGATGATAGAAGATTGAATGATAAAAGACAACTTTCCTGAATCAAGAGTATTTTTATTTTTTCGTCTTATTATGTTAATGGGGAGGGGTGCGCGGGAACACCAATCAAATTGGAAAACAAATCCAAACATGTTATTTTGGTTCGGTTCGAATTGGATTTTTCCATATTCGATCCGTAGAATATGGCTATGCTTGTTATATTTCTGTTTGTAAGGGCAACCATACGTTGGAAAACTATTGGTAAACCACACCAAAGTGTAGTTATTTCATTTAAATGATTGTGTTTCAAAACCTGTAAATAGAACAAAGGCTTGAAATGCTGGAACATAAACCAAATTTGATGAAATATTAATTAGTACTAATTAATAAAATACAAGAATATTCTTGTAGTTTTCCTAAGTGGTGTTTCATAAAATTTATATATTTATTTGATAGCTGTGTCTTTCGATTCATAATGATGCATATGTGAAAAGTATCTAACAGGTCATATTGTATCTATTTAAAGTATTGTAATCAGTCGTTTTATAAGTAGGGGTAACTAAGCAAGCAAGTAATAAGCTATGATGCGGGATTTGCACCCCGTCACCAGCAGAGCCCCCACCGACCCGAGCAGCAGAAGAGAGAGTGTCCCTCAGAAGGTATTGTCCGCTTTGGGTCCGATTTTAGCGGCACCGCACGGTTTTGCCCCACAAAAGGCGTCTCCTAAGGGAAGGGTTATTGAGCCCCCCATTATAGGCACAGACCTTTCCGCTACACGGTCGATGTGGGACTAAATTCGGGGAACCCCCCGTAACACAGCCCCCCAGCGGGGAGGTCCTGTGCCCGGGTCGGCTCCTTACTGAATAGGCGGAGGGCCAAGGCCCTCCTTCTAGCGCCATCTGATGCGGAATTTGCACCCCGTCACCAGCAGAGCCTCCACCGACCCGAGCAGCAGAAGAGAGAGTGTCCCTCAGAAGATATTGTCCGCTTTGGGTCCGGTTTTAGCGGCACCGCACGGTTTTGCCCCACAAAAGGCGCCTCCTAAGGAAAGGGTTATTGAGCCCCCCATTATATGGCACAGACCTTCCCGCTACACGGTCGATGTGGGACTAAATTCGGGGAACCCCCCGTAACAAGCTACTAATTGAATAAGTCAAATAATGTCTCCAAATGAGCCCCTTGTATTCTCTACTCATTTAAATAGAAGTTTGTTTGCTTCTCCAATTGCTCTTCCTGTACTTCACTCCTAGCTGGGCCTTCCTACTATATATAATTTTGGGTATATAGCCTAGTGTGTCAAGCTACACTTCGAGAGTAATCTTATTCTTAATATGGAATATGTTGAAAATCACATAATATCACTAGCACTTTTCTCAATGGTAAGTGATACAAAGCATCGAATGTTAACCACAAACAAAATGGAATTCTTGGATAAAGAAGTTGCAGCCTTTAAACGGCTATAAAACAGCAAAACTATTGCGGTTCTGTAACTAATGTAAGAAAGTGTGCAGAAACCGTTGATATCTTTTCAGATTTTACTGCTCTTGATGAAAGCTAGACCCTGAAATTTAGAAGCAAAGTCCATGATTGATAGATGTCGTTCTAGTGTTTCCAAAAGCCACATAAAAATCAAGTTTTGCTTGTTTTCTTGATGAAAACCTATGCTTTGAAGAGTTGAAATTTGAACAAACGTTAAGCTCTGCATGGAGATCGTCCCCATTTATTAGTGTTGGGGGGAAAAAGTGTCGCCACGCATTGGTGAACAGCCCCCTCCAAGCAGGGGCCGACCGAGCAGACCCCTCCGAGCAGGGGCCGACCGAGCGGATCCCTCCAAGCAGGGGCCGACCGGGCAGACCCCCCAAGCAGGGGCTCACTGAGCAGACTTCCTCCGGCTTGGGGACACAGTCTTACCAACCTGAGGACACCTAAGTTGCACACTAAGGTTACGTCCACCCGCAGCACGGCCGTGCAGACAATTAATGTGTAAGGGTCGTGCAGACACCCGGTTCACTCAACAGTCAAAGCGCATGGCCCTTGCAGGCCCCTGGGCTTACTCAACAATTAAAGCGTATGGTTTCCGTCGCCTACGGACATCGAGTCTCTCACGACAAATCCGCATGCCTACAAATGATGGCGACTCTGCGACGACAGGCTCCGGCCTAATCTCCTACCATGATAGCATTGACTTACATGAACAAGCATTGATGACCAATTGTACGACAACCAATTTGCTCTGTCACATCACAGGTAGCCTGATCCTCCCTATAAAAGGAGAATTCCTCCACTTAAGGCGGGGGTTCTTCTTTCCGTCTCACTTTTTCTTTCCTCATACAGACCCTTGACTGACTTAAGCCATCGGAGGGCCGGCGCCGAAGAGCCCGGCCACCAGCTTCTTGCAGGTCTCCAGGAGAACGCCGCCCAACGACGCGCCGCTACCCAGGCAGCGGAGCTCCTCTTCTCCAGCCAACGGCCGCCTCCGGGTCCAATTTCCAGCAACAGTTGGCGCTAGAGGAAGGGACCGAGTCGCGACCATGAAGCTGAGAAGCAAGGGAGCCTCCAATGCCTCCCGACGTCCTCCACCTAGCCCCGGACACTCTGTCCAGAACTCGCCACCTCCGGCCGATTCAACTCCCCAAGTTCGGTCGGAGCAGTTTGATGCCCTGGTGCAGCAGGTTCAGGCCTTGGCCGCCGCTGTCCAAGGCCTGCAACCTAGAGGCATCCCAACGGCACCACTCCCTCCGGCCCCAGTTCAGCCGGCGCCTCTTGCAAGCGGATTGCCCCTCCCAGGCCAAGATCCCCGTGCTCAGGCCTCCCCCTGGGAAGAACACCCGGTGAGGGGTCCTGGTGACTGGCCACAACCGTCAGAAGCCGAGTCAGTCCCAGGGCAACCCGCGCCAGAGCGGACCGCTGCGGCGTCCCCCCGAGTGATGAGCTCGACAAGAAAGTTGAGAAGCTGGAGCGCCAGATTGAGGCGCTCCACGGCTGGAAGTCGGGACGTGATGGTGACTTCGAGTTCACCACGAGGTCCCCCTTCTCCCAGCAAATTGAAGATGAGCCAATCCCGCCAAGGTTCAAAATGCCTCAGGTGGAGCCTTACAACGGCAGGACCGACCCCCTTGACCACTTGGAAAGCTATCGGGCCTTAATGGCCCTGCAGGGAGCCTCGGAGGCTATGCTTTGCAGAGCCTTCCCAGCAACACTCCAAGGAGCAGCCCGGCTTTGGTTTACCGGGCTGAAGCCCAGCACCGTCTCCTCCTTCGAACAGCTCGGCAGGCAGTTCGCCAGCAATTTTGCTGCCAGCCGACCCCAGCGGCGGACCTCCGACTCCCTCCTCGACATAAAACAAAAGGAGGGAGAGTCTCTCAGGGAATATTTGGACCGGTTCACCGCCGCAACATGGAAAGTCCGGGAGCTTGACCAGTCAATTGCCATGTCGGCGCTGAAGACGGGGGCCCGGTCTTATCGATTCCTCTTCTCTATCGAGAAAAATTTTCCTGCTGACCTCACTGAAATGCTGGTTCGGGCGCGGAAATACGCAAAGGCCGAGGAAGCTGTCGCCTCCAGGCGGGGCGGGGCCGAGCAGGCCTCCAAAAAGCAAAAGAGGTGCCAGGAGCGAGGCCATCCCAGAAGCCCGTCCCCGCGCCGAGCCAAGAATCTGCCTCTCTGAAGAGTCCGCCCCGATTGCGGGGACCACTTCGTCAGAGGTCTCCGCCTCACCCAAGTTCTCCACTGCGATCCCGCATACCCAACGGGAGGTACGAAAATTACACTCCCCTTACTGCTCCTCGGACCGAGATCCTCATGGAGATCGAAGGTCGGGACTATTTCCTGCCCCCGCCCCCAAGACGGGATCCCGGGGCCTGGCGCAACCCTCGGAAGTACTGCCGCTTCCACCGGGACTACGGCCATGATACGGAGGACTGCTTCCAGCTCCGGGACAAGATTGAAGCACTCATCCGCCGAGGAGTGCTTGACCGGTTCGTCCGGAACCGGCCCGCAGAAAGGCCGGCGGGGAATCCCACACAGCCCGAAAATCCAAATGCCAATAGGCCCATCGCCGGCACCTTCAATACCATCCAAGGCGGAGCCTCGGTTGGAGGAGCCCCGAAGGAAGGAACCACTCCGAAGCGCTTGCGCGCCTCGGAGACTATCTCATTTTCGGATGAGGACTTGGAGGGAGTTGAAACTCCCCATGACAACGCTGTGATCGTCTCTATGGTTGTGAATAGGTTTGATGTAAAACATGTCTTAATTGATAATGGGAGCTCGGCGAATGTTTTGTACTTTGACGCCTACTCTAGAATGAGGATGGAACAGCAGCAATTGCGAAGGATGAACACCCCGCTGGTCGGATTCACTGGAAACTTAGTCCCAGTGGAGGGCAAGGTTGATCTTCTGGTCACAGTCGGGCTCGCCCCACGAGAAAGTACCGTGAGGATGGGTTTTTTCGTGGTGCGTCTGCCCTCGGCTTATAATGCCATCCTCGGACGACCAGGGCTCAATGCACTTCGAGCCATAGTCTCGACCCGCCACCTACTCATGCGATTCCCCACCAGCCAAGGAATCGGCGAAGTCCGTGGGGACCAGGCGGTAGCAAGACGATGCTACATGGCGACCCATGAGGCGAAGCAACCAGCCAGAGAGCCGGTTCTGACAACGGACGACAAGCTTTCGGCCGAGACCTTAGAGGCGCGGGTCGGCCCTCAAAAGAATCGGGTGGAGCCCGGTGAGCTGCTCATTCAAATTTCCCTGCGAGAAAATTTTCTGAGTTAACCGTGCAGGTCGGCTCCGGCCTTGATGCTCGCAAAAGGAATCGCCTCATCAGCTTCCTGCAGAACAACATGGATGTCTTCGCCTGGTCGCTTGCAGATATGCCAGGGATAGACCCGGAGGTCGCGGTCCACCGGCTCCAAGTAAAGCCCTGCAAACTTGTGCGGCAAAAGAAGCGAAGTGCCGCCCCAGAGCGACAACGGGCGATAGCTGAGGAAGTCGACAAACTCCTCAAGGCTGGCTTCATCCGGAAAATATCCTATCCAGAGTGGCTCGCCAATGTGGTCCTTGTCAAAAAGGCCAGCGGAAAATGGCGCATGTGCGTGGACTACACCGACCTGAACAAGGCCTGCCCAAAGGACAGCTTTCCGCTCCCTAGCATCGACCGGCTCGTGGACTCCACCTCGGGACACGAGCTATTGACGTTTATGGACGCCTTCTCCGGGTACAACCAGATTCGGATGGCGCCGAAGGATGAGGGAAAGACGGCCTTCATCACCGACGGAGGTACCTATTGTTATAAAGTAATGCCCTTCAGCTTAAAGAATGCTGGAGCAACTTATCAGAGGCTGGTCAGCCGGATCTTCAAAGACCAAATAGGCTGAAACATGGAGGTCTATGTTGATGACATGTTGGTGAAAAGCAAAATGGCGCAAGATCATGTGACCGACCTCAGTGAAGCATTCTCCACACTACGAAGGTACCGAATGAAGCTCAATCCGGCGAAGTGTGCGTTCGGAGTCACCTCGGACAAGTTCCTTGGCTTCGTGATTACACAGCGAGGAATCGAGGCCAATCCTGAGAAGATCCGAGCGCTCCAAGAAATGACGCCTCCGAGAACAGTCAAGGAAGTGCAACGGCTTACGGGCCGAGTTGCAGCTCTCGGAAGATTCGTCTTCCGATCGGCTGAGCGCTGCCTTCCGTTCTTTGCGGCTCTCAAGAAGCCAAAAGACTTTTTATGGTCGGCCGAATGTCAGCAAGCCTTCGAGGAGCTCAAGTGTCTTCTTGCCTCTCCTCCGTTGCTCACGAAGCCTCAGCAGGGTGAGCTCCTCTACTTGTACTTAGCTGTTTCTCCTATAGCGGTGAGCTCGGTCCTGGTTCGGGAGGAGAGCAAGCTCCAGAAGCCGGTATATTACACAAACCGGGTCTTGAGGGATGCTGAGACCCGATACTCCAAGCTGGAGAAGACCGCCTACGCCTTGGTCGTCTCAGCCCGGAGGCTCCGGCCCTATTTTCAAGCTCACACGGTGGCCGTGCTGACCGACCAACCGGTGAAGCAGATCCTGCAGCGATCAGATCGTGCCGGTCGGGTTACCAAGTGGGCTATCGAGCTTGGGGAGTTTGACCTCGAGTATCGGCCCAGGCCGGCGATCAAGGCACAGGCACTCGCCGACTTTATAGTCGAGTGCACCGTGCCGGACGAGCCCGAGCTCGGGCTAGCGCCGGTGGAGCAGACCCCGAGCCCGACTTGGACCTTGCATGTCGATGGTTCTTCGAACTCGGGGGGTAGCGGAGCGGGCCTCATCCTCACCAGTCCAGATGGAGTGGTCGCCGAGCAGGCCCTGCGCTTCGAGTTCCCCGCCTCTAACAACGCGGCGGAGTACGAAGCACTCATCGCCGGGCTCAAGTTGGCCAGGGAGCTAGGAGTGAGGGACCTAAGGGCCTTCAGTGATTCCCAGCTGGTTGTGAATCAAATCCTAGGCGACTTCGAGGCCAGAGAACCCACGATGCAGAAGTATCTTCAGAAAGTGCGGGATCTTACTTCGACTCTGAGCTCCTTCCGCATCCAACACATCGCCAGGACGAGGAACCTCAGAGCAGACCAACTATCAAAGCTGGCGTCTTCTCGCATAAGCGAGCTTCCAAAAGCAGCGGCACTGGAGTACCTCCAAAAACCCAGCACGGAGGAGCCCGAGCCAGCCCTTTGCATTGAAGTTGTGCCAAGTTGGATGGACGAGCTCATCAGCTACTTGCGGGATGAGGTCCTCCCCGGCGATGAACGCGAGGCTTGCCGAGTCAAGCGTTTGGCTGCTCGGTACATACTATACGAAGGTAAGCTTTATCGAAGATCCTTTACCTCTCCCCTCCTCAGGTGCCTTCGCTCGAAAGAGGCGGATTATGTGATGCGCGAAGTCCACGAGGGGATTTGTGGAAATCATCTGGGGGGACGAGTGTTAGCGCACAAAATTCTGCGCCAAGGATACTACTGGCCGACACTCCAGAAGGATACCCTGGACTTCGTTCGGAGATGTGACCGATGCCAGAGGAACGCCAATATCCAACGACGGCCCTCGGCCCCACTGACCTCGATCAACTCCCCTTGGCCATTCGCCCAATGGGGAATTGACATCTTGGGACCGTTCCCTCTAGCGACCGGGCAAAGAAAATTCCTAGTTGTCTCCATCGACTATTTCACTAAATGGGTGGAGGTCGAGCCAGTTGCCCGGATCACCGAGCAAAAGATGCGAGACTTCGTTTGGAAGTCGATAATTTGCAGATTGGGACTCCCCCGCGTCCTCATATCAGACAACGGTCGCCAGTTCGATAACACCTGCTTCAGAGAATTTTGCTCCGAGCTTGGCATCGATCACCGCTTTACCCTCGGTCGCGCATCCCCAGACGAACGGAGAAACCGAGGTACCCGAATCGTACTATTTTGCAGGGGCTCAAGGCCAGACTCGACCGGTCCAAGGGACAGTGGGTCGAAGACCTGTACAACATCCTGTGGGCTTATCGGACTACGTTCCGTGTGCCCATCGGTGAAACTCCTTTCAATCTGACGTACGGAACAGAGGCTGTCATCCCGCTGGAGATCGGACTCCCTTCTCCACGGGTAGAGTATTTTGACAACAGCACCAGCTCTTCACAGCTCAGAGGTAACCTGGACCTGATCGAGGAGACAAGAGAAGCCGCTCGAGTTCGCATGGCGAGGTACCAGCAAAGGACAGCGCAATACTACAACGCTAAAGTCAAAGTTAAATCCTTCAAAGCGGGGGACCTCGTCCTTAGAAGAGCTGAGGCCTCCCAGCCGGCCGAGCAAGGGAAGCTGGCTCCGAACTGGGAGGGACCCTACCGAGTCGCGCGAGTCCAATGACCCGAGGCGTACAAACTGGAGTCTCTCGACGGGACCCCCGTCCCACGAAGTTGGAGTTCCGAAAATCTCCGGGTGTATTACCAATAGAACCCCAAGGGGTTCTCCACTTCAATCATAAATCTCACCTTTCTACAATGACTTGCTCACAATTGCTTAATTGTGCTAAACTTCTCCTGATATCTAAATGCTGACTCCCAGACGACCCGGCCCAGGTCGTATATACGACCCTGCTCGGATACAGCCTGAACCGAGAAGCCGGACGCCTCGGCGAAAATTTGGAGCGCCGATATCGAGCTCGGCTCGATCTCCATCAAATACCTCGACTACGGTTGGGATGCCCCGATCCCTCGGGATGACGGGAGTACCCTCGCGGTCTCCACCAACCATCGAGCTCGCCTCGATCTCCACCGACTGTCGAGCTCGGCTCGACCTCCATCGACCATCGAGCTCGGCTCGACCTCCACCAGCCATCGAGCTCGGCTCGATCTCCACCAACCATCGAGCTCGGCTCGATCTCCATCTGTTGAGCTCGGCTCGATCTCCATCCAATACCTCGACTACGGTTGGGATGCCCCGATCCCTCGGAATGACGGGAGTACCCTCGCGGTCTCCACCAACCATCGAGCTCGGCTCGATCTCCATCGGCCATCGAGCTCGGCTCGATCTCCATCGGCCATCGAGCTCGGCTCGATCTCCACCGGCCCTCGAGCTCGGCTCGATCTCCACCGATCATCGAGCTCGGCTCGATCTCCATCTGTCGAGCTCAGCTTGGTCTCCATCAAATACCTCGACTACGATCGGGGTGCCCCAATCCCTCGGAAGGACGGGAGTACCCTCGCAATCTCCGCCAGTTATCGAGCTCAACTCGATCACCAGCCATCGAGCCCGGCTCGATTTTCGTCGACCCTCGGTGCCTGGTTCCGGTGTCAGACCCAGGTCGCGATTCGAGCGTCTCGAAGCCAGCGGTAACTCCGTGTATGAGCTCAAAGAGCTACGACCCCACGCTTTGGATTAAGCTCGGGGCCGTCCACCACGAAGAACAGTTCGCAGCACGGGGAATATAGGCCCGAAAAGGTATGCTCTGATTGGCGTTTGCCTTGCTCGATATGCGTGTTCCATTCATCCTTATGTCGGACACTTCTAATGAAAAGCACCCCTGCCAATATTGGGGTCCTCCGCCGAGTCGACTATGAACTGAAATCTAGTCGAACGCGCCTACTTGAGCCCTAGGTCGGTTTTTCGGCCGCTCGGTAAAAAATTTAATCCCGAGCTCGGGGGGTGCGATTTAAGATACAAGCTAGCTATCTAATACGATTAGAGCACAGCGCCCCGCAGCTGGGGCCCCGAGCTCTACGGCCGTGAAACTAACTCAGATCTAAGAGCTCGACAAGCTCGAGCATTTTTTCGGTCTGAAGTGCCTTAGCAATTCGGGAGTCCGAGCAGCAAAGCCTCGGAGAAACATTAGCTAGAAATGGGCTAGAGTTGGAAGAGCAAAAATTAAAGAATATTTTCATTCAAAAAGCCCGAGGGCCAAGTACAAAACTAAGTCTCGGCCGTGCGGTAGACACGGGCCGACCTCATGTTACAAAAGGAAAAGCTCAAAGCTAAGAGGCGGCTGTCGCGGCGTCTCCGGCCGAGATCTCCCCGGGCTCGACTTCAACGCCCTCGGCTTCGGCCCCCTCGGCAGTAGTCCCGGGCTCGCCGCCTTTAGGGCCTCTAGGCGCAACCTCGGGAATGGCTCCCCGAGCAGCCTCTTCCGCGGAGGCCTCCGGAACTGCCCCTCCGGTCGCCTCGGCTGGCTCCGCCCCGAGGCCCTCGACTCCAGCTCCGGGCTGAAGCAGATTGAGATCAAAGTCGGGGCAGACCCGGCGTAGTTGATTACGGAAGTCGGTGAACCCTTGAATAAGGCCGTTCATGGCTTCCTCCTCAAGCAGCTCCTGGAACTCTTCCGATTCTCAGAAGAGCTGGACGGCGTTCTGGCTCGCTCCTGGGCCTCCTTTTCTCGGGCTCCGAGCTGAGTTTGGAGCGCCTCGACCTTGAGCTATGCACCCTTTATTGCTCGCCTCGGCTAGGCAAGCCTCAACGGCCCGCAGCTCTGATCTCGTCAGAGCGTGGGCGGCCTTCTCCTCATCAAGCGCCATCGATAGGAGCTTGAATTCGTCCTCGGTGGCGCCTACTCTGAGCAAGAGCTCCTTCTCGTGGCGCTCGAGCTCTGCCAGTTTCCGATCGGCCTCCTCCAGAGCCCATGAACTCCGACGGGCCCGCTCATTGTAATCCGCCCCAAGCGTGATCAGCGTCTCGACCTCGTGAAGATGCTGCGATCAAGGCAGAAATTAGGTCGAAAATAGAATTGGAGCACCAGAGTTAAAGATGTAGGAAATAAGTGAAAAAAAAACTTAAAACTTACCCGAACAGTGGAGAGGCGGGCCGACTCCAAAAATTGGTTCAGGCTCATGGCCTGAATCTTCGCCCTATCGGCTGGAAGGAGTGCGATGCGGAAGAGTTGCCGCGCCGTCTCAATATTCTCGAGGGCTGAGTCGCCCTCGGACACCGTCCACTCTACAACATAGGACCGTTTTTCTTGTTGGCCCTCGCTTTCCGGTGGGTCGGGGAGGCTGGGCCTCATCGCCCCGGGGAAGGCGGCCTCGTCGCCCCCGGGGAAGGCGGCCTCGCAGCCCCTTGGCTGCTGCCCGGCTCGGATTCCGAGCCCTCGGGTCGGACGAAAGGCCGACCAGGGATCTGTGAGAGCGGCGCCGGGCACGCGAGCGCCGTGGGTCGCCCCCCCCCCCCCCCCCCCCGAGCTTCCGGGCTCCGAGCTCGGACCAACCCCTCCTGGCAGCTTCAGAGGGGCCGACTTGGGGAGCGGAGACCTTTGCCGTTTTCTTCTTTGGCTCGAGCGGCTCTCCCTTGAGCTCTGCAGCCCTCTTTCGGAACCGGGGCATACAGAACTTCGCTCTTCGTTGCCATTTTCGCGATGTCTGCAAGACGAGCAAGATAAGAAACGCAAAAAAAAAAAAAAAAAAAGAGAAGAGAGAGAGGGCTTCCTACTGTTACCCTTACCCTTAGGACGTGCTGAGCTCAGGCCTACATTCACCAAAGCGTCCTCGCTTATGAGGCCGCTTAGGAGGATACCGTCCCCGAGGCTGCGTACGGCGTCAAGGACCCCCTGCTCGCGCGCAGAAAGCTTAGGGATTTTGTTGACAGCCCTAAGTCGGCTCGGCCTCCACCTAGGGTCAAACCCCCACGTTCGCTCGGAACCCAAAAAGAAAAAATTTCTTCTTCCAATCGTGAATGGACGACGGGGCGCCCTGGAAGAGTAGGCCGACCCGCCCGAAGGGCGACATAGAGCCACTCTCCGTCTTCCGGATTCGACTTCAACATAAAAAGTCGCCGGAAAACATTCACGAAGGTCGGAATTCCGTACGCCAAGCATAGCGACAGGAATCCGACGATCGTCCTCCATGCGTTCGGAGCGAGTTGCGCCGGGGACCAGCTGGTACTCCGTGAGCAACTCGTTCACGAACCCATGAAAGGGAAACCGTAGACCGGCCCAGAGTGCCTCCAGGTACACTCCGATCCGGCCTACTGGGGGGTTCGTTACTCGATCCCCCAAGCCAGCGGGTTCCAATCGGAACCCTCGCCGAGGAAAGAACCACTCCTCGACCATCTCAACTTCAGCCTCACTCATGACGGACCCGACTTCATTCGCACCAGAACCCATTGGAAAAGAGAGGAGGAAGAAAGAGGGGGACTCCGAATGAACGAAAAAGACCTGTGGGAGGTTCGCCGGAGATCGGTTACTTCGGGTTGAGAAGAAAATGGGAAGAAGATGGAGGCAGTAGGAAGAAGACGAAGGATATATATATACCCTACCGACGGCCCAGATCAGCAAAACGGAGCGCTGCTCCCCGCTCGGATCACGACACGCGTCAACCCTAAGAGTTAAGGGCGCCGCATTTAATCCGAACCGACACTTCGAATACGGAAGCGTCTCGTCGGATCGTGTAGTCTCATCATGAGCCCACGATGCGAGGATGCTTCGAAAAACGAAAAGGGGGATGATAAAACGTCTCTGGAGAAAGAGGCGCTGCCCATTAAAAGCATCTCGAAACGCTGCGAAAATTCAAAATCCCTAAACCACATTAATACTACTTCCCGTGCTCGAACTTCCGAATAGTTCGAGCTCGGAAGTCGGGGGTAGTGTTGGGGGGAAAAAGTGTCGCCACGCATTGGTGAACAGACCCCTCCGAGCAGGGGCCAGCCGAGCGGATCCCTCCAAGCAGGGGCCGACGGGGCAAACCCCCCGAGCAGGGGCTCACTGAGCAGACTTCCTCCGACTTGGGGACACAGTCTTACCAACCTGAGGACGGCCTAAGTTGTACACTAAGGTTACGTCCACCCGCAGCACGGTCGTGCAGACAATTAATGTGTAAGGGTCGTGCAGACACCCCGGTTCACCTCAACAGTCAAAGCGCATGGCCCTTGCAGGCCCCTGGGCTTACTCAACAATTAAAGCGTATGGTTTCCGTCGCCTACGGACATCGAGTCTCTCACGGCAAATCCGCATGCCTACAAATGATGGCGACTCCGCGACGACAGGCTCCGGCCTAATCTCCTACCATGATAGCATTGACTTACATGAAACAAGCATTGATGACCAATTGTACGACAATCAATTTGCTCTGTTACATCACAGGTAGCCTGATCCTCCCTATAAAAGAAAAATTCCTCCACTTAAGGCGGGGGTTCTTCTTTCCGTCTCACTCTTTCTTTCCTCATACAGACCCTTGACTGACTTAGCCATCGGAAGGCCGGCGCCGGAGAGCCCGGCCACCGGCTTCTTGCAGGTCTCCAGGGAGAATGCCGCCCACCGACGCGCCGCTACCCCAGGCAGCGGAGCTCCTCTTCTCCAACAACGGCCGCCCTCGGGTTCCAATTTCCAGCAACAATTAGTATACGTGTTTTTTTTTTTTTGTTCTGGTTTTAATGCTCCTGCCTCCATAACTCCTCCCTCTATTAATTAAGCGAATGGTGGAGAGTCAGAAGAGAAAAGAAAGATAACTATTTTCTCTTCTGGCCACCGTTGCTTCGTTCCCTAATCCCCTACCAACATCAGCCCTGTTTTTGGGCCCAAAAAATATTAGGCGCTCCTTAAACCTCAAGCCCGAACGAGTTCAGGCCTCCAAGAACTAGGTCGAAGAATATAACTCGGCCGCGGGAAGCTATTGACCGCGCCTGGATCAAAGAAAGCCCACATGAATGCCACAAAATAAGTATCCCTTACTAAAAAAAAAGTAACAAGAAAGGAAGAAAGGAAGAAAAAAGCCACCATGTTTCATCTTCTTCACTACTAGCCTTATCATCCCTGATATCCAAAGAGCAGTGCTGTGGTAACCTGGAAAAGCTTCATAGCAAAGCTTGGACGACTAGATATGCCAAGCTCTTCTTAATTGCTTCCGTTTTAAATAATTGTCATTCAAGGCTGCTAGTTTGTCGAGCAATGAGAACGTCGGAAGGACGCTATATAGAGTGCATACTGCTTAATTCCACACTGATTACGCACTAGAAAGACTTTGGATATCTATGCAGGCCAAGAAATCCAAAATTAGCTAGTTTTCTTTCTTTTTGGGTAAGATCTTAGATTGTTCGAAACAATATTAGAGTTTATAGCCATAGGTGGAGCAAAGGGGACCTACACAAGAGCCTTTTTGGGGCTGACTATATATTAACTGTAGTTTTTTAATTGGATTTGATTAAGTTTGGGTCCTTAACCTAGCAAGATGCCAGATTTAAATAGTGAGATATTTGAGTCCATGACTTACATGGTGAGATATGTGAGGGTGTTTGTAGTTGGTTTGATTGAATTTATAGTCTTAGCTTAGCAGGAATGCAAGAGTTTAAATATTGAAAGTATGTAATCTGTGCCCCCGTGGCGCCGCGCGCGCGCACAGACATACATATATATATATATATAATATATATATATATTATATATATATTATATATATATATAGTCCACGTTGATTATACACCAGAGAGATCTTGGATACAAAATATTGAACATTCCTAGTAGAAAAATAAATAATTGCAATGTCTCTCCTATGTGGAACTCATTGACTTTGTATTTATGTACAAGATCTAGTATCTCAAATCATTCCAACACCTTTCCATGTGGACTATTTGTCCTTGTATTTTACATTCAAGATTTAGTACCAAATCTTGATGACATCCTATGCAAATTTACATTATCAACAGAAAGCCATCTCGCATACTCTTGGATTGTCCTGAAAATTCTCACTCGACTATCTTGAGCTTGACAATGAAACTGGCCTATCATTGTCAACATCGTCCTTGCTCAATCTAATGTTTTGAGGTTAGCCATAGCCTGGTCCATTCACTGCATGGAAACAAGCCAAACTCCGTTATTTAAACCCAAATGGGATTAGCCATAGTTTCCACAACCTGGCTCGCGAATTCAATGAACGCCTTCGTCTTTGATTGGCTTGACCAAAGAATGTGATAAAAAACCAAAAGTTATCGCCACCCTAGCTGGCCACAGCCTAACCCTCATCTTTGCAACCTACGCTCTTTAGCGGTATCCCGGGACTCGCAAGCCCCGGCTTTCCTCCTTCCAGGCTTCTCAATAGAAACCTCCTCCATCTCTATCCATAAATCCATCATGTCTTTCCATTTTCTAGTGGAATAATGCAATAGGCACCGCATACGCTACCCTTTGGCGATCTACAAACTCGTAAAAGATGAGTGTTGGGGCCCAGGTACTGCATCAATAGAACATGTCCATGTGACCTCGTTCTCATCTTTTTGTGTGGCTTGGCTTGACGTTGACCGGGAACCAGAACTAGAGAGGCCGTTGGTGTCAACTCTTGGAATTTTCACGGCATGGCTTTTGGGCACATTGGTTGGATGTCCTTATCTTTTCTCTCTGAGCCAGTTTTTTCTTTAATTATTATTATTATTTTTTAAGGTGCATGCATGATTCTTCAGTCCTACTCTAATCCAATTACCTTTTTTACATTCAGACTTATCTGGAGAATTAAAGGAGTGATGCGAACATGATGTGTAGAAAGCCACGTAGATCTTCATATTACCCACCTAAAGTAGGCTAGGAAACCAACATTTTGATCATACACGAGCTAGTAGTTACATGAACTATATAATATATTTGTAAGGAGAAGATGAGCTATGTTAATCAACAATTGTAGAGGACTCTGCAAGTTTGTATCACTAAGGGCTACCCCATGTATAGGCAGGCACCTCATGAATTGGGTGGTGTCTAACACAAGTAACATCGATGTTGTATGGGTTATGCAGATGATGGAGGCAAAGCTAAGGTAAAGCTCCAATTACATTGCTTTTATGGATGGCTTTCTTTTTTCCACTTCATATAGGCATACGTGTGCATGCATGCATGCACATACATATGTACCTATTTATATAAAAATATCATTATAATGATTATTGCTCGTTAGTAGTTATTATATAATTATTTAATATTTTATAAAAATAGAAAAATTCATC